>NC_091060.1:69066125-69741117 GCF_000393655.2 Nicotiana sylvestris
CAGACTATACACCGCTGCTCACCTTCTTACCCGGGCCTGGTGTGACACTTCATCCCTTTTGCTTTTCGTAGGGTGAAATGGCACCTCTGCCCGGTAGCTTGCACGGCACAATGTCCCAAGAAGTGGACTCAAAGTAGCCGTGCAAGTTAGGCTGACGCCCGCCAAGTCTTCTACCAGGTCGTGATCTTCCTAGCCTGGTGAAAGCCTTTGCTCTTTGGCGGGCTATGGCATTTTTTCATCCCTTTCTGCCTCTTCACTTTCCTCTTCTCTATCTTCCCACTTTCCTCTTCTTCATCTTCCCATTTTCCTCTTCTTCATCTTCCCACTTTCCTCTTTTTCATCTTCGCCCTCGGAGATATCATTCTAGAGGACCGAGATGAGACCCCTGATGAGGTGGTGCTTGAAGATACTGCCGTCGAGGTTGTACCCCCTAGGAGATGGTGCTCGAAGGTACTACCGCCAAGGATGTATCCTCGAGAATAGATTAGGCTCTTGGATTTTACTATATGTATACTTTTGTTTCTTTGTTGCTATGTAAGGACACCTCATGTGCTTTTGTAATCATGTGTAAGGACCCCTCGTGGGCTTTTGTATTCAAGTGTTTATGAATAAAAAATGTTTCTTTAATTTTTCTCTGATGTATGCTATTTTCCCTTTGTCTATGCTTGTGAAAAATTTGAGTGCATGACTCCATTGATTGGTGCAAATATCGAGTCCGGGTGTGAATATTTTTTATAACCTTTGATTGACTAGCACGGATCCCCGCAAACCCTTTGCCGTTCCTTGGACCAAGCCCGGGTTGGACTGATAAACTTAGGTCTCCGGGACCCTGACTTCAAGTTGAATGAGAGTAGGGTTTCGAACCCTTAGACCGAGACTTAGCCTTTATACCCTGTGATAATCTTCGAGGGGGGATTCGCTCGGAAGCTCAAGAATAGAGACTGCCTTTAGGCTTTCGAGAACAGTCCCCGATTGGGGGTTTGCTCAAACTCGAGCCATCCGGAAACTTGTTTTGAACTTAGTGTAGATAGCTTAAGGCATTGTAGATAGATCCCGGATGAGGGCCTTTCCGAGTATAAACGGTACCCCGAGGCCAAGCCCATATGTCTGGAGTTTATGCATTTATTTTCTTCTTGAGAGAAGCCCTCGAGGTCAGGTACCATCTCGAGTCTTGTAATGATATCAATGCCCCTTGGAGCACGTTTTATTCTTGGTGGAGGTCCTCGAGATCGGGTACCATCTCGGGACGTATAGTGGGGGCATTGGTCTCTTGGAGCCTGTTTTCTTTTCGATGGAGGTCCTCTATTGGGTACCATCTCGGGACTTGCACTGGTACCAATGGCTTCCTGGAGCCTAACTTCTTTTTGATGGAGGTCCTCGAGATCCGGTAACATCTCGGGACTTGTAGTGCTATTAATGGCTTCTTGGAGCCTTTCTTCTTTTTGATGGAGGTCCTTGAGATCGGGTACTATCTCAGGACTTGTAGTGATATTAATGGCTTCTTGGAGCCTTTCTTCTTTTTGATAGAGGTCCTTGAGATTGGGTACCATCTCAGGACTTGTTTGGTGCGGGGGTCTCCGACCCCAAAACGTCATACGACGTTCGTCAAATGGATGATACAGCTGCGAAGTGACCAAGGCGATCCCGCTGGCACATCTTCCCAAAGTGATTTCGGCCAACATTTTAATCGGCCTTTGAGGCAGGAAGATCGTCACCGCTTTTTCCACATATAGGGTTGTTTCGGCCCTTTTGTAGATTCCACCATTCTGAGTAGTTACCTTTTTTCCAGCGTTAGGCCCTTCATTATTTCAGTATTAACGCTCTTGCCTAAATTCCTGCTCCAGTTCTCTAATTTTGCTGCAGTCATGACTGCTACATCAGGATCCGTTCGGCAGGGAGGAGAGAGTTCCGCCTCTGGTTCTCACCCTATTAGCGGAGCGCTGCTGATGCTAGGCGGGCCCGACTCGGGGCATTTTGCTTCGAGAGGGGACTTTACGTTAGGAGAGTACCCCGATGCTCAGGATCAGCATGAGCATACCTTGAAGTTTACTTTTTCGATAGGAGAGGGACACCTTGAGTTATTAAGGAAAGACTGCAGATGGGGGGGAAAGGTAGTACTGTAGGTACCTTTCACGGATAAGAGCATCACGGACCGCGCCGAGGTTTTTTTGAATGTGTACACGTATCCTTTCACACTGGGCACTCTTGATAGGGTTGTGCTCGACTTCTATTTAAAGTATCGGGTTACCTTGGCGTAGATTCACCCGTTATTTTGGTGGATAGTGTTGATGATGAGGTTCTTTGCAGAAAAGGCAGGGCTTGAATTCATGCTTAGTCATCTTATCAGGTTATACCAGCCTTTTCATCATCGAGGTCTGCTTATATTATGATGCCGATCGACCACTCCTTTCATTGTTAATGATGAAGAAGTAGGTCGGGCGTGGATGAGTCGATTCATCCAAGTACGGACTGTTGATATTATCCCCGTGGAGTTTATGCCATTCCCTGAGGAATGGAATTATAGACGTAAATGGTACACTCGTGCCTTCGAAGTTTTTTAATTCGAAGGAGTGTTCCATAAATGTGCCTTCTTTCCCTCTTCTGCAGCAATTTCATAGATGTCGTGCAAGGTCCCCGATCTTCCAGATTGGGCTCGAGAGTTGGCGACCCACTCGACCTGCGATGAGCGTAAGTGGCGAGCTATGTCTAGGGGTAGATGGGAAGCAAAACATCATGGTATGCGATGGGCGATCTGTTCCCTTCCCTTCTTTTAGTTGAAAAAGCACTTTCTCTTTCTGCGTACTAATCTTGTTATTGTAGGCATCAGGGAGCCTTCTTAAAGGAGGTCGTGCCCCCTTAGAGACGGGGAAGGATTTCTAGCTTCTGGGATAAAGAATGATAACAATAAGTAAGAGATACCTTTGCAGGGCGACGGTGCTCGAAGCGAGGTGAACCTGGGCCGAGAGCCCGGAATGGAAGTATTGACTGAGCCTGCCGTGCCCGTGATTTCTGGTTTTAGAAAGGAGGTTTCTCCTCCGCCGTCATCTTCTTTTTCTATTGGAGGTACTTCGAGGGATACTCAAAACCCGGGATCATATGCACCGAGCGACTGTGCTCCGACCGGGGTTGACTCTTTCGGACCTGAGGGAGCTAGGCTAGCAGATATGTGCTCGACCTTCGAAGAAGCCCAACGGCTTCACTCTGTGGTGAGTTTTGGCACAGGCCTTTCAAGTTTTTCCCTTCCTTATTGAGTTTTCTTTTGCAGGCTTTCGACAAGCTTAATTTTAAGCTGCTTCGCCGATAGGCCAGGCTGCGAAAAGCTCTGGATGAGGAGAAATCCCTTAGGCTCCTTTGCGATGAAAGGGAAGTCGAGTTAGCTTGCTTAGGTATGAGGCGAGTCGAAGCTTGAATTATGAGAGCTATTTAAAGGAGTAGGTGGTTTTTGTTTTGAGCGAGTGTGCGTTCCTCCTTCTAACTACCGAGGCTAATGTTTCGTTTATTTCTGTTGCAAAAAAAGACAAAGGACTTGGAGCGCCTTTGGGAAGAGGTTGGCCGGTCCAAGCGCGAGTATGATGAGTTAAAGGCTCAGGCGGATGCTTAGGCTTCAACGGAGAAGGGTGCTCTGGCTAAAGATTCCGCCCTTGAGGTTCAACTTTGCTTAGCTCGTGATAATAGCTTGGTTCGAACAGATATGATTACGAAGCTTGAGTTTGAGCTCTTGAAGATAAAGGCCGAGGTTGTGGATGCTTCGGCTGAAGCTGTAATGAGGCGAACTAAGGCTAACTAGAAAGTGGCGATCTATTTGAAGGATACTGCTGATGTTCAAGCTGATTTGAGAAGGACTTTGGCCGCGAGGGCAGGAGCAAGGAATATTCTTGGTGTAAGTCTCGAAGGGAAACCTTCGAAGAGATTCATGTTAGGGGCTTTGACCTCTCGGAAGAGGTAAAGCGAGCGAATATGGATGAATTGGTGCTAAGTCACTTCTGTCCGACGTCGAGGATAGCGAGGATGAGGCCGATGGGCCATAGTCCCCAAGGGGGACGTAGATTTCCTTTTTGATTCTGTACATAGTACTTTCGAAGTATGTTGTACACAAAGCTTGTATTTTCTCGCGTATATGTATAAAAGGAAAGCCTCGCATTTTCTTTTTGCCTTGATTCTATTCAGATGAACTGGTTTTTGAGTTGAGAGGAATCCTTAGATTCACGGTATGGCCCTGAGGCTCATTAGGTTGGCCCATATTCTCTTATGCGCTTGGTCGATGCGACCTTTTATGTGGGCTTGCGACAATGGATCTTACGCTTTTTCTCTTAGGCATATTTAGTTAACTGTTTTGGGTTCAGTCTCCGAATCGAGTTTCGACTTGAGCTCATTCGACCCTCAAGTTTTTGGATTTCTATGGGCTGGTGATAGTGGCTCTTACGCCTTGGGTCGATGCGACCTTTTATGTATGTGGGCTGACAACAATGGCTCTTACGCCTTGGGTCGATGCGACCCTTTATGTATGTGGGCTGGCGATAGTGGCTCTTACGCATTGGGTCGATGCGACCTTTTATGTAGGCTTTATTTTTCCCTCGTTAAGGAATTTTAGAGATATTGTTTTCATGGCTCTTCGACGGTTTAATAAAAAATCTCAATTGTGAGTCATTATGTGGCGATGATCGAGCATCTCGGGAGGTTTGCCTCGGAGGCTGAGTATCTCAAAGCCAGTGTTTAGGAGCTGAAATGGTCGAATCTCTTTTGCCTATGTTGAGGGTAGCCTGTTTAACTAGTTCTTTCCAAAGTATATTCGAAGTAATTAAAGGCCTGTGATTTATTGTGACGGTTGAGTGGCCCTGAGTCGCGTTAGTTTGGCTGGTACAGCCTTGTGACCAGTGTCATTTGTGTTTGGCCGGAGCCTTTAAGTCCCAAGTAAAGTAGTTTTGATGTCTATATCAAGGGTATGCCTTTTTAGGGGTCTTACAAGTTCGATATATAGCCTAAACTTTGAGATCAGGTTTATGCCTTTAGTAAGGTCTTACAAGTTTTACATGCCTTTAAGGTCTTACATTTTTGGATACTTGGTACATGTATGGTTCATGCCTTGCTTGAGGTCTTACAGATATTGTTGTTGCCTTATATAGGTCTTAAGAGACCGAGTCTGCCCACATATGGCCTTATGGCCTCGGGTTTTGATAAGTCGATAGAGATGGCGATTGATGGCAGTTCCCTAGTCATCGAGGGTTTCTTGGCTCGGGAGCCATTACTTGTGAACTTGGTATTGCCTCATTAAGGGCTTATGATTTTGGAGTTTCCGACCCAGAGGTCGTGTAGCCTTGAGTTTTTGACGCCAGTCCCCGAGTGTTCGAGACGTTTTTGGCTCTGGAGTTGTTTTGTGATCTCGTTGTTGCCTCATTGAGGGATTACGAGTTAGGTGCTCCGACCCGGGGGTCACATTTTCTTAAGTTTTTGACTCCAGTCCTCGAGTATTCGGGACATTGTTTGGCTCTAGGGCCATTTTTTGCAAAAATATCGAGCTTTCTTGAGATGCAAAATACTTTTGGGAAGCATTCTTTGATTACTTGGTACAAGTATACATGTTTTTGCTGTTGCGGACTCGGTTGTTCTATGCAGACATGGTTCGTTCGACCGTTTGGCCTAGTACATTATTTTCCTACCGAGAGCCCACTTAGCGCATCTTGTCTTCTCCGAGTAGGTGACCTTCCGGGGAGGATGCCCCCCCAGTATTTGAGGTTGATTGCAAAAGAAGCCTTGAATATTTGTTAGATCTTCCTTAGGTAGCATATAGATGTTTCCTCGTTAAAAACCTTGCCGGTAAAACCCTTTTTTGGGATAAAAATACGGTCGAAGGAAAAGAGTGCAACGCATGTTTTTGAAACCTAAGGCCTTCAAGTTGGAGAGTGTTTTGGCCGTTTCGATCGGATACCTGCACTCAGGTCAGTGTAGAATGTAATTGAAAGAGAAAGGAGATGGTCATACCTTAGTGTAGAACGTGCCGGCGATGTTTCGAGCCGTTGTATGTTTCAGTCATTTGTAAGGAGGATGCAGTACGGTCCCCTACTTTATTTAGTCGGGGATAGCCGAGAGTGTAGCTTGGTATCGCTATTTTACTGTTTGCTTATCCTTTAGCTCTTTCGGAGGTAAAGGTACTGGTGTCGGGGCCACGTCGTGCATAGCGAACATTTCTCTCACCGCATGCTATTCCCCGTAGACGATCTTAATCCCATCTTTTGTGGGGAATTTCATCATCTGATGGAGGATGGACGGTACTACTCTCATGCAGTGTATCCATGGCCTTCCGAGCAAGGCGTTGTACCTCATATCTCCCTCGATGATATGGAATTTGGCATTTTGGGTTGTGCCAGCCACGTTGACTAGGAGGGTGATTTCCCATTTTGTTGTTTCACTCGCCATGTTGAATCCGTTGAGGAATCAAGAGGTGGGTACGATTTGGTCAAGCAGTCCGAGCTGCTCTACCACCCTCGACCTGATAAGATTGGCCGAGCTACCTGGATCCATAAGTACACGTTTAATTTGAAATGTATTTACAAGAAAAGAGATTACAAGTGTGTCGTTGTGAGGTTAAGACAAGGTATCGATGTCCTCGTCACTGAATGTGAGGGCATCCTCGGGTATGTAGTCCCGAGTTCGCTTTTCTCTAGTGATGGATATTTTTGTTCTTCTAATCATGGGCTCCTGTGGGGCATCGATGCCTCCCAAGATAATGTGGATGACATGTTGTGGCTCATTTGTTTCATTCTTCTTGGCCGCCTCTCTCTCTCGAAATTGAGTTTTGGCCCGGTCGCTAAGGAACTCTTAGAGGTGACCTTTACTGAGTAGTCTGGCTACTTCCTCTCAAAGCCGGTGGCAATCCTCGGTCCTGTGGTCGTGCGTGTTGTGAAATTCATATACTAAGTTATGATTTCTTTGCGAAGGATCTTATTGCATAGGCCTGGGACACCTGGCGTCTCTGATTTTACTGATGGCGAACACAATTTCTGATACGTCTCCGTCAAAGTTGTACTCCGACAAGCGAGGTGCCTCTATTGGCCCTGTGTTCTTGTTGAATCCGGCTTTGTTGATGAGTCCCTGAGGATTCTAGCCTAGGTCCATCCTTCGATTACTGCGGGGTATGTTGTGCCTTGGGGCGTTTCTCCTATCGTCGGTGTAATGCTGGTACCTTTCCTTGTTTGGCTTTGTCTCCTTCGCCAGAAGGCTTCTTGGGTATATTGAGCTCGAGGGGGCTCCTAGTTGGTCGTCCTCAACCCTGATCTTCGGTTGATATCGGTTGTGAACGTCCGACCAGGTTACAGCGGGATATTCGACCAGGTTCTGTTTCAACTGCTTTGAAGCCACCGAGCTTCGCTCATTCAGACCTTGACTGAAGGTCTGTACTGCCCAGTCATCGGAGACTGGTGGTAGTTCTATGAGTTCCATTTGAAAGCGAGATACAAACTCTTGTAGCATCTCGTTCTCCCTCTGCTTGATCTTGAAGACGTCAGACTTCCTCGTTGCTACTTTGATGGCAGTGGCATGTGCTTTTATGAATGAATCTGCCAGCATGGAAAATGATTCTATAAAGTTAGGAGCTAGGTTGTGATACCACATCATGGCCCCTTTCGAGAGTGTTTCCCCAAACTTCTTCAGCAAGACGGACTCGATCTTGTCATCCTTTAGGTCGTTGCCCTTTACTGCACAAGTGTAAGCAGTAACGTGCTCATTGGGATCTGAGGTTCCATTGTATTTTGGGAGGTCTGTCATTCTGAACTTCTTTGGAATAGGCTTTGGAGCCGCTTCCTTTGGGAACGACCTTTGTATGAACTTCTTCGAATCCACCCCTTTAAGGATTGGGGGTGCTCCCGGAATTTTGGTCGACCCTGGACTTGTAGGTCTCGACCTTTTTTTCATTGGCTTCTATCTTCTTTTCGCCTGATTCGATCTTCTTTGTGAGGTCCTCGAGCCTCTTTACGATGGTGGGGTTCGCTACTGACCCGTTGTTGATTAATCTCTCTAGTACCTGCTCGGCTGGGGGACCTATCCCTTGCGCTATCGTGCTGGGTGTTTTCTGGTAACTTTACAGCTGAGCAATCGCTAGCTGTTGTGCCTGCAACATTTCAAAAATAACATGAAGGCTATCCTCCCGTTCTTTCCTAGCCGGGGTTTTCTGAGCTTCTTGTTGGTCTCCTTGGTGCACGCTCCTGTTAGTGTGGGAGCTTACATCGACGTGTTGAGCATCGCGTGAGACCGTGTCCACGTGAATGGGTGCTGGTGCTTTTTCAGAGTCTCGTGGTGGTACACCAACACCTGGAACATCCACACATTTTCTCTGTGGTTCTCAAGATCGTTGTTCACTAAGTCGGATATTTTGACCTGAAATCAAAGATCTTGGGCAAGAAAAAGTGTGAAAGATAACTTGCATTATGTAGTTAAACCAACAAGAAAATAATCACGATTATTTTTAGCCCCACGGTGGGCGCGAAACTGTTTACCGTGAAAATGGTAATAACAATTAAATTTAATTAAGTGGTTCTAAAAATACGTGATCTATTTTTATGCTAGTTGTTAGGCAGATAAAGCTATGTGAAAGACTTAGAAATGAGATAAGATCTTAAAAACGAGATGTTAATCAAATCGAATCGATGTTAATCGGGGCCTCGAGCTTGCTTATTCGAGGGCCTGGGGGTCGAGTCTGAAGATCGGCTGGAAGCTATCGAAGGTGGTCGATGGAGACTAACAGTTATAGAAAAATCAATGACAGCTCTTTATGGCCAATAATAAGCAATAAATGATGAACTTAAGTAGAACACAATAAATACGTGCAATAAATGAAGTAATGAAATCAAGAAAATATGCTAGAGAGCAGAGAGAATGTTCTTGAGTCTTTAGTATTGAGCAACAAATATTTACAAAATGACAAGGGTCCCCTTTATATAAGAGGGTAAATCCCAACATAGTACAAGTACATTTATTACAAAGATATGGAGATAGGACAACTAGTTAATGCCATGATACGGGCTCAGACTAGCCTGACAGACTTTGTCGGTTCTAGCTTCGTACCTTTGGAACTCCTCACTTGTTTTCGTAACCGTCGGTCTCATACTTCCCCGAGGTCGAGCATCGATGGCCCTCGAGGGATGAAACTCAACCGTGGTCTCGAGCCTTCGAGACGTGCCTGCGAGGCATCGTAGCGATGGAAAATCGGACCTTCCAATTTTATCGTATACAAATTGATTGATTAGCCTAATTATCTAGGGTTTCCTTTGTTTACTAAACTAATTTACTGATCTATGATTGTTTTCCTTAATCTTGAAGTCTTAATTGACACCTCTTGTCTATCTATGGGTTGATTGACCCTTTGATTCGTCTATGATTACCTGTGTTGCCTTATTTGTGAAACTGATTACTTGATTTAAGGGTTCTAACCCTAATTGACTGTTAAACCTACTTCTTGCCTTATTTTAAATTCAATTAGAGTTATTTATGGTAAAATTCCCTAATTTCCTACCGCCAATCAAGTTTGATTGATTATTTGATTATTTCCTTGCCTTATTTTTGCAATGTCAATTTGCTTTGCCTTACTTACCTATACTATTCGACTCCTATATATATATATATATATATATATATATATATATTCACATTCTACTTTAGACACAAACAATAGTTCACACACACATACAAAACTTTCCTCTCATCTCTCTACTGCTTGTGATCACTACTAGACCAGCCGGCTGAAAGCCAAGGCTAGGCTGTTGAATCCTGCTTACTATACCTTCTGTTTCTGCTTCCTTAACTGATATGCCTCTACCATTATCATTCAATTGAAATGTATGTTTATCAGCATGCTACTTCTATTTAAATTTGTGTGTTTATCAGCATGCTACTTCTGTTTAAATTTTGTTTGTTTATCAACCTGTTACATCTATTGAATTTGTGTGTTTATCAGCATGTTACTTCTATTCAATCCATGTGTTTTTTAGCATGACTACTTCTATCCAATCTATGAGGCTACTTCTGCTCAAAACTATGTAGTCAATAGCATGTCTAACAATGTATTTCCTAGCATGTCTATAAATGTTCAACCTATGTGATTATGTCTACTCCTGTCTCATACATGTGTTTACTACAATAGCATGTTGACTTTTGTTTTTAGTTAGAACTAGGTGTTCTGCCTTCAGCAAGTTTGCATGTTTACTTATGTCTAAAATTAGATCTATGTCTTTTCTACTTCCTTACTAGCATGATCTCCTATCTGGATTCGTTGCTCCCCAATCCCTATTACCCTTTACATGTGGTTGTTTGATCCACCTTGCTTCTGTGTTTGGTCACTTAGTAACAGCTAATAGGCTTAAGTAATCCTATTTCCGAATGATGTTTGTTTGGTTGGAACCTTTGCCTAGGTTCCAGGAAATGAATGAGTCTGTTTACTTCTGATTTTCCTGAAAGTCTGAAACTGTTTCTCAAAACTACTCTTGTAAAGCACTATCCACTTCAATTCCTAGAACACTTAGGCTTTTGCCCCTCCAGTGTGAGCATTGCTTTGGAGTCCACGAGGCTCTTTTAAAATTGACATACTGGGGATGGCTACTCCACACTGCACAAGTTGATGATTTTTTAAGAGGACCTTGGTGTGAGCACTGCCCTGGGTCCCTGAGGCCCTTAGGAACTTTGACACATCAGGGTACCCCTCTTGCACTATGAGATATGGCATTTGAGACTGTTTGAAGGCCTGGTTCCCCAGGTTTTGCTTTGGGCCTATCCAGGCTCCCTATAGTATGATGTTATCATTCCTGTAATTCAATTTTACACTTGGTTTATAATATTAATTACTTTGTAAATAGATATTGGGGAAATTAGTAAACATGGAGGGATTATTATACATATTTTGTTGGGAATGGGTAGATATCATGCCTATAGGATTTAGAATCAGTGTTTACATCCTAGAAGCCATACCTATAGGACATTGCAATGTCCATCACTTGTGTGCATTCTACATATCATGACTATAGGGTTCAAATCCACTTATGCAATCAGAAATCATATTGTTGTGTTGTTTGACTATTTGCATGCATTCTAGATACCATGCCCATAGGTTAAAATCAAATCATTCACTTTTAGATATCATGCCTATAAGCTAAAAATCAGTCTTGCATGTTTAGATATCATGCCTATAAGTTTAAAGTTAATTTCTGCATTTAGGAATCATGCTAAATAGGTTCAGCGTATTTAGCACTTAGAAACCATGCTTGTAGGGTCTAAAACCAATCTTACATTCTGGACACTATGTTCGGTTAGTTTAAAATCAATCCTCGCATGCCAATTAGGTTTTAAAACTGATGCATTATCTAAAATCAGTTCTATCTAGACAACATTCCCATAGGATCTATTGAACCCAAATTGCTTGTTTAAAATGGTTTTACTGGTTATTGCACTTCTGATTGACGATTAGAGATCATGTCCATAGGATATCATTGATACATGCCTAGGCAAGCCTGTTGGGCGACTAAAAATCATGTAAACTATAAAATTGTGCTTCTGATTAACTACTAGATTCAGCAACCCCCTCTAAATCAGTAGGCAAATTGATTAGGTATTGGTTCCCGCTTTAATAAGGCTTTGCATATGTTCTGATTTGTGTTCACCTAGATATCTTGTCATTAGGATTCTTTTCAAATGTCTAAAACACTGTTGTCTGAGACGTGCATTGGTTTGTTCTATTTGTAGAGGTAAAATGTGAGCCCTCATAATGTTTCTTTACTTGACAGTCCTAATTATTTTGTTTGTCTCCTAGAGTTTTCTCCTTTGAATTACTGTAGGAGAGTCCAGATCCACCCTAACTAGAAGTCCTAAAATACCTCCGAGACTATATAAGTAAAGGGACGGGTAGTGCACGCATAGGATATATCTTAAGGTTGCTAGAACGCTTTAGGCAATGACCAAGGGGAGGGAATTGTGTAGTAAAAGAACATGATGACATGTGCGCTAATGCCACGTGTAACCCCTCTATTTGAGGAAGGCTTACCGGGTATTGAACAGATGTGATCCTATAGGCTAACAAATCTAGGACTTCCCTCACCTTATTTACATATGTATGCTTAGACTGCCTATCTATTAAGCTTCCTTTATTTGCATATGTGTGCTTAGACTGCCTATCTGTTAAATGACTAATTCACATAATTGAGTTCGGCTGGAACCCATCGTTGTGGACCGCGAGGGGTGCCTAACACCTTCCCTTAAGGTTATTTCGAGCCCTTACCCTATCTCTGGTAATGCAAACTAGTTATATGAGTTAATTGCTCTGGTGACCTAACGTACCTTAATCCGTTAGGTGACGACTCTTCAAATACCCAATTCTAAAAAGGAAACGAGTTATTCCCAATGAATGTCGAAACCCGGACTCCGCGAGGAAAAAAGGGGTGAGACAGGTGGCATGCCCGGTAGATCTGCAGGAAACACATCCGGAAACTCCCTCACCAGTGGAACTGGGTCAACAGCAGGAGCCTTAGAACTATCTCTAACAAAAGCCAGATACGCCAAACTACCCTTCTCAACCATCTGTTAAGTCTTCAAAAATAAAATCACCCTACTAGGGGTATGACCAAGAGAACCCCTCCATTCCAACTTCGGTATTCTCAACATACCCAATGTCATAATTTTAGCATGAAAATCAAGAATATCATGATACAGAGATAGCTAATACATACCTAAAATCACATCAAAATCTACCATTTTCAGATACAAAATTTCAACCTTAGTCTCATAACCCCTAATAGTAACCACACAAGATTGATATATACGATATACCATAATAGAATTATCGACAGGTATAGACAGATGAACAGGAATATCAAGAGAACCACTAGACATATCCAAATGAGGATAAAAATACAATGACACATATGAATAAGTACACAAAAATCGAGCAATACAGAAGCATCTTTAAGACAGACTGAAACCATATACGTGATCACAACATTTGAGGTCAGTGCCTCTAGTCTGCCAGGAAAAGCATGGCAACGGGCCTATCCGCCACTGGTAGGACCTCCACTAACCTAACCCTATCCTCTAGGGCGACCTCTCGCTACATGTCCTCCCCTTATATCTAACTAGGAAGGGTGTGATGTAACTAGTGCGAGAATCGTTAACTAAGCAATCTGCAAAGTTGTGCCTCTACCAAGCCTGGGGTAATACTTACTCACATGGTTGAAATCTCTACACTCATAAAACCCCCTAGCTAACCGAGGCTGATGAGCTTAAATATGCCTTGTTGACTTAGATACCCACTGAAAGAACCCTGAACAGACAGAGCACGGTATGAACTCACTGGAAGAACACTAAAAAATGATGAAATTAGTGCTGAAATATGGTTGAGCAATTGCCCCATGGGCTACATTTTGTGTTTAATAAGTTGAGTACCATGATGGCCTTTACCAAACTGACCTTACCTCCAAATGAGGTGCCACTGAACTATCAAAACGACGAGGCTTCTTATCTCTCATCATGGCCTCTCTTCCTTGACTGTGAATATGCTGGATCCTTCGAGCTATCTCTATGGCCTACTAGGAGGTAGTACCAATCTCTGACTCTTGATCCATAGCAACCCTTATGCCATAAGTCAAACTCTCAATAAATCGCCTCACCTTCTATGCCTCGGTGGGGATCAAGAAAGGTGCATAACAAGACAACTCTATGAACCTCACCTCATACTCAGTCACTGATATACAATCCATTTAAGGATTCTCAAATTGGCCTCTCAATTCATTCCTCCTGGTGAGTGGGACGTACCTCTCAAGAAACAAGTGCAAAAATTGAGTCTAATTAAAAAGAGATGAACATGCTGGCATTCACAACTCATAAGTCTACCACCATCTATTGGCATCACCTCTCTACTGAAATGCAGTGAAGTAACCCCATTAGACTCTACCAAACCAAAATTACGAATCATCCGATGACATATGTTAAGAAAATCCTATGCATCCTCTGAAGAACCACCATTGAAGTGAGGATGATGTAACCTCAGAAACCTCTACATCCTTTTCTTATCCTCAACAGACATAGCAAGCATAACCTCGGACCTATCTACTACAATAGGTTGCTGCTCCCAATTGGCAATACTCCCAGCATTTGAAACATCGCCACTATCTGCTCTAGAGTATAAGTGGCAGGGGTCAGAGCTCCCCCCCAAGGATGTGGCTGGGGCCACTGGAACCACTCCAACCTAAGTCAAGCTATCAATGAAGCTGACCATTTGGACCATAACCTCCTAGAATATTGGTACAACAATAAAACTCTCTGGATGTTGAATGGGTACAAGATCATCAACCAGATCATAAATAATATGATCCTTCACCTAGTATGTGGATGGGTCTGCTGACACTACCAAAGATCTATAGTAAGTGCTCTACCCCTAGCTATGATAGTGCGACTTGGCCTTGCTCAAGGCCTAGTCTCTCCCAGCCACAATTGGTGGTACTACCTCTCTCTCACCTACTACTGCTATTGAAGCACGTGTTCTCACCATCTGTGGAAAGAGTAGCACAGTAAAATTTAGACTTAGATAATAATAAATTCACGATAAAGAATCAAGAAAGGAAAAGTTCCTAAAGCTTTATAGTCTCTCGCAAATAGATAATAGCATTTATGTATCAATCCACAAGACTCTACTAGGCTTGATCATGACTTGCAATACGCTTACAACCTTAGCGAATGCAAAGGCCATCTGCCTCGCCTCTTTGAACATGCAAAAATCAATGATCCAGTAGCCCTTTACAAAGTGGTGAGGATCCCCTTTATATAGGAAGAGATATCCTAAACATAGTACAAGAGTGCATTAATTGTAAAGGCATGGAGATGGGACGGCCAGATGCGATACCAGGTTCTGCCAGTGCTGTCCGTTCATCTTAGGAACTCACCTTTTCTGTACTTTAGCCATTAGTACGCAATGCCTCCCGGGCCCAGTACCCGACGACCCCTGAGGGTGCGTCTCGACCTTAGCTTTAAGCCTCGAGAAGTGTGCCCGCGAGGCGACCTAACAATGGGGAAATTGGGCCCCCGGTTTTACTGCATACAGATAGTCTCTGCATTTCTTAGAGTGAAAGCGGTAAGAAACAACCTTGAATTTATTCTTCCTTCTATGTTCTTGCAATCGGCGATGGCTACGAAGTGCCAATATGTAGCACGCACGTTGCTCCTGCAGGTTTCCTCATTGACTATAGCAGTTGGCTGCCTCTTAGCCTCCTTCAATGTGCACAGAGTGCTTTTATAAATACTCCCCTTATTTCTTTCTATAACCTTTGCATGCCCAAACCCCTAATAAGGTTCATTCTTCCTTTGCTCTTGCACTCTCTTAGGAACACACTCTTTTTCTTCCTTCGGATCTTCTAAGGATGGCAAAAACTTCCACCTGTGCTTCCCAGGAGGTTGCGGGCTCATCCTCTTCTCTTCTTTCCCAAGGCGAGGTGGCTACACCTACTCATGCTGAGGATTGCATCCCAGGATTTTTTGCGATGACCTTCGATTTCAAGGTCGAGAGACCTTCCTCAAAGTTAGAGCATCGTGAGCCCATGACTTGATATATTAGCTCGGCAACGGACGTCGGGAGAGTGAGGGTTGATTGCCGCTGGGGGGATACTGTGCTTGTGGAGATTCCAGCTCGGGAGGACGATATTACGACTCAGAAAGCCGACTTTTTGAGTGTGTATACATATCCATTCACCTTGGGGCCTGTGGGGCCATCCTCGCCCCCGATCGACCCTGTAATTCTCGACTTCTGCCGGCATTATCAGGTGACTCTGGGTCAAATTCATCCTTCGTTCTAGTGTGTTGTTTATATGATCAGGCATTATTCTAACATGATAAAGGAGATGCCCGTCACCCTCAACCACCTGATCTGGATGTATAGTCCTCGTCTCCTCCGAGGGGGCTTAATCAAGCTTCGATGCCGAGCCCCGAGGTCCCTTTTTGCTTGCACCGAGGAGCCTAGGAATGAAGGATGGACAATTCGATTCGTCCGAGTGAGGACTTCTGACCTGATTCCGACAAAAAAGATGTCGTTCTCGGAGAAATGGAATGCTGGACATAAGTAAATGCGCTGTCGGGTTTTCCTTCGTTTCCCTTTGGCAATATTTTTTCAAGCATCTAACTCTATTTTTCTTGACTTTTTAGCCGTAGCAACCTACCCTGGTGCGGCTTCGGACCTCCAGGGCTGGGTCCGCCGCTTATACTCAATTTTCCCATATGCCAAACGAGTGTGGCGAGATATTTCCCGAGCTCAGTGGGAAGCTAAAGACCATGGTAAGCTTCGAACCTTGTCGCATCCGCATACTTTGACGCAAATCGCTATTAGCAGCGTTCTTCGCTCTTTGTGTTTAACTTCTGCATTTGTATAGGTCTGGGTGAATTCCCTTTGATAAAGGGGGCACCACCCGTTGAAGGGGACGCCCTAGTGCCTGGCAAGAAGAAGAGAAGGCAGGAGGGTTTGCCGGTCGAGCCTCTAGAGTTCAAGAGGGTTAAGGCGGAAGAATTCGAGGTTAACTGGTGGCTCCAACCTTGTAGACGGTGGGAAACCCTCGAGCTGAAGGCGAGAA
Organism: Nicotiana sylvestris; assembly: GCF_000393655.2. Classification (NCBI taxonomy): domain Eukaryota; kingdom Viridiplantae; phylum Streptophyta; class Magnoliopsida; order Solanales; family Solanaceae; genus Nicotiana; species Nicotiana sylvestris. Next base: position 69,082,712 of record NC_091060.1, read on the forward strand.
GGAAAGCAGCTTCCCAACGGCCCCCGAGGAGTGTATAGAACCGGCCGATCTTTGGGCCGTGGGGATGAAGGCTTTCGAACCGGAGACTAATGCCGCTATGGCCCATCTTTGTGGTGGGGAGGTAATGGATGGAGTGTCGAGTACTAACCCCGAGTCGGCTGGTGGCCAGAATTCTTCCCTAGTTGAGGCGCTTTTGGTGGGCAGTTCAGAGGGGCCCGACTCCGGGGTCCAGGGTGAGCAAGGAACGAAGGCTTTGACTGGTCCCGTTAGCCTTGTGATCATTGTTGATTCACCTTAGAGAGTGATTCTATCGCTGCATGGAGTGAAAGATGCCCCGAGTGAAAAGACTTCCGGAGCAGGTGCATTAGTCGAAGGTAGAGATGCGCTTGAAAGGTTGCCGACCGTTCTCGAGGGAGGTCCAGAGGTTGATGATTCATTCATTTTCGGTGAGATGGGCAGACTTTGCGAGTGGGTAGTTTTTCCCAACCCAGTCCGCTGCTCTAGGCTGCTCCGATCTTTGTTTTTCTAACTTGTCCTTTTTTATGGCTTCAAGCTAAAACACTTTATAGCCAGGCTCTTACCCAGTATCAGGATAAGGTGAACCGTCGTGAGCGTGAGAAAGCCTATCTTTATGAGCAGGTTACCCATCCCCCGTTTACTATTATTTGAATCTTTGTGAGATTCTATTGCTTTTAACGTCTCGAACCTGATTTGTGTAGTTTGAGAAGAAAAATGCCCTATTGAGAATGGAGCTTCAGGCCAGAGATGCTGAAATTTCTGAGCTTAGTTGGTACATAAATGAAATGACTTCGGAGAGGGACACCCTCCATGGGAAGGTAACCTTAATCGAGCGTCAGCTTTGCGATGCAAAGGAAGATAGTGACAAGTACAAGGGTCTCCATTCCGAACTGGTGGTTGTATTGTCTCGGATCAAAGCCAAAGCTGAGGCTCTTGTATCCTCGCATGGGGAGGGAGCTATTGTCGCAGATTCTTGCGTTGGGAAGGCATCTGAGGGGGCTAGCCCGAATTTACATCGAGCTGAGGATTGTGCCTGTCTGGTTTCCCAAAAGCAGACTGTTAAGGGTTCGTCAGATGGTGCTAAAAATGAGTGTGGATCCTTGGGGAGAGAAGATGCCGTTGAGAAGGGGCTGTTAGGGGATTCGTAGTTGTTAGGGTGCAACCCTTGGGGAGCCATTAAGGATGTAGGCTCGGCAATAGATTAGGATCCTGTTGATTTTCCTGTCAATTTTCCTGTTTGTATATAGTACTTTCATATTGGCATATGTATAAAGTGAACCCTACGACTTTGTTTCTTATACTCCCCTTTTTTGTCCGGAGTTCGGTCGGGTGTTCCTATTTTTAGAATTGGCAAGAAACTTTAGATTCGTGATATGGCCCTAGGGCTCGTTAGGCAAGCTTGGGGGCTTTTATGCTCCTGGTCGATGCGACCTTTAATGTAAAACTGGCGTTAGAGCTCTTATACTTTTGCTCAACTGTTTTGGGTTTAGTATCCAAGTCGGGCTTCGACTCGAGCCCATTCGATCCTCAAGCTTTTATGTTTTCATGGGTTGGCGACAGCGGCTACTACGCTTTGGGTCGAAGCAACCTTTTATGTATGTTCCCCTGAGGCTCATGAAGTTGGTGACGATGGGTCTTATGCTGTGCCCTTAGGCATGTATAGTTAACTATTTTGGATCGGGTCTCTGAATCGGGTTATGACTCGAGATCACTTTGACCCTCAAGCTTTCAAATTTTTAAGCTAGCGCTAGTGGCTCTTACGCTTTTGGTCGTTGCGATCGTTTAGTGTGTGTGGCCCTAAAGCTCATTAGGCTGGCGACAATGGCTCTTACGCTTTGCCCTTAGGCATATGTAGGCTTTGTTTTCCTCTCGTTAAGGACTTTTGAAATAATTTTGCCTAACCCATCGTCGGTTCAGGAAGAACCTCGATTTCAAGTCATTTGCGACAATGTTCGAGCACCTCGGAAGGTTTAGATTGTAGGCTGAGTAGCTCGAAACCTTGAGATTTGGAGCTGACATGGTCGAAATTCATTTGCCTGTCGAGGATAGCCTGTTTAATCGGGTCTTTTCGAAGTAGATTCAAAGTAATGGCATGTGATTTTATAGCGACGGTCGAGCATCCCCGAGTCGTGTTAATTTGGCTGGTGCAGCCGTATTGATCGTAGTCATTTATGTTTGACCGGAGCCATTTTGATCCCGAATATGGCAGTTTAGGCATCTACATTGAGGGTATGCCCTTTCGGGAGTCGTACAAATGCGACATATAGCCTAAACTTTGAGATCAAGTTTTATGCCTGTACTAAGGTCTTACAAAATTTTTCATGCATGTTGAGGTCTTACAGTTTTTTCATGCCTGTTGAGGTCTTACAGTATTTTCATGCCTGTTGAGGTCTTACAATTTTTCGTGCCTGTTGAGGTCTTACAGTTTTATCATGCCTGTTGAGGTCTTACAGCTTTTTCATGCCTATTGAGGTCTTACGCTTTTATCATGCATGTTGAGGTCTTACAGTTTTATCATGCCTGTTGAAGTCTTACAGTTTTTGTTGCTATATTAAATAGATCTTGCTAGATCGAGTTTGCCCGCTCGAGGTATTACGACCTCGGGTTTTTAAGTGAATGGCGATTTGACAACAGTCATAAAGTTTGCTCAGGATCGGAGGCCGTTACTCGTGAGCTCGAAGTTGCCTCATTGAGGGCTTATGAGTACAGAGTTCTAACCTTGAGGCCATGCGGGTGCCGAGTTATTGACGCTAGTCTCCGAGTATTTCGGAGTGTCCTCGGCGGAGGGATCCTTGATGTGAAAATGTTGAATTTTCTTTGGAGTACGAGATGCTTTGGCAAAAGATGTTCTTTGATTGTTTGGCATAAGTACATGTTGTTTCATTGCCATGAGCCTGGTTTATGCGGGCACGACTCTTTTGACCGTTTGGCTCAGTACATTGTTTCCTATTAGAACTTAGTTAGTCGTTCCCTGGTTCCTCCGAGTGGACGACCTCTCAATGGGGTGCCCTCCAGTGCTCGGGGTTGATTGCAAAAGAAGCCTTGTAAGCTTGTTGGGTACTCCTTAGGCAGTGCATGGATGTTGCCTCGTAAAAACCCTTGCCAGTAGAACCCTCTTCGGGGCAAAAGCTCGGTCGAAGGAAAGGGGTGCAACGTTTGCTCGAGGATTTTTGCGAAGTTTTTCGATCGGATGCCCTAGAAGTAGTACCGTTTTAGCATCGATATATTTCAATTGCCCTGAATCTGTTCTCCCTCCATGGTGCCAAGCTTATAGGATCCCTTGCCGACTATTCCAAGGACATGGTACGGTCTTTCCCAGTTCTAGACCAGCTTTCCTTCATTGGGGTCTCGGGTGTTGAGAGTAACCTTCCTTAGGACTAATTCCCCGACCCCAAAATACCGGAGATTTGTTCTCCTGTTATAGTATCTTTCGATTCTCTGCTTCTGGGCGGCCATCCGGATCAGTGAGGCTTCTCACTTTTCATCGAGTAGTTTGAGGGACGTTGTCATGGCCTCGTTGTTCGAGCCCTCATTAGCGTGCTGAAATCTGGTGCTCGGCTCCTCGACTTCCACTGGAATCAGAGCCTCGACGCTATATACTAGAGAGAAAGGTGTTTCCCCGGTGCTTGACTTTGAAGTTGTTCGATATGCCCATAGCACCTCGGGCAGCGTTTCTCTCCATTTTCCCTTGGCGTTCTCCAGTTTCTTCTTTAGGTTCTGAATGATAGTTTTATTCGTGGATTCGGCCTGGCTGTTTGCACATGGATGGTAAGGCATCGACAGGATTCTCTTGATTTTGTTGTCTTCAAGGAACTGTGTTACCTTGCCCCCGATGAACTGCCTTCCGTTATCGCACGTTATTTCGGACGGGATTCCGAATCGGCATATGATGTGATCCCATATGAAATTGATGACTTCCTTTTCTCTTATTTTTTTGAAGGCCTGTGCTTCCACCCATTTTGAAAAGTAGTCAGTCATAAATAAAATGAATCTAGCCTTACCTGGTGCCGGCGGTAAAGGGCCGACGATGTCCATCCCTCATTTCATAAATGGCCATGGTGATAAAACGTAATGTAGTTGCTCGACGGGTTGGTGGATCATAGGAGCAAATCTCTGGCAGTTGTCGCACTTTTGGACGAATTCTCTAATGTCTTTTTCCATGCTGTCCCAATAGTAGCCTTCTCTAATCACCTTCCGGACCAAGGAGTCAGCGCCGGAATGATTCCTACAGGTACCCTCGTGGATCTCTCGGAGTACGTAATTTGTGTTACGTGGCCCTAAGCATACCGCCAGGGGGGCATCGAAAGTTCTCCTGTACAGGGTCCCATTTTCGTCGAGCGAGAACCGGGCTGCTTTGGTTCGCAGGGCCCTCGATTCTTTTGGATCTGCGGGCAGCTTCCCGTCTTTTTAAATAATCAATATACTTATTTCTCCAATCCCATGTTAGACTTGTGGAGTTGTAGACATGTGATTTTTGACCCTCCCCGAGATTTCACCCATTTTAGCGTAAAATATTTAGTTTAGGCCTAATATCGATATTTCAATTAGTTTTGATTGTTTTACTTTATTTTATCAAAAGAAATGAAAATTACAAAAATATTTCTTCTTTTTAGTTGCTTTTAGTTTATATGCCTTTCGTAAAACTAAAAAAAATACAAAAATAGTATATTATTTTTATTTTAATATGATATTTGAAAATACCAAAAAAAAATAGACTTGTTTTAACGATTAGTCATATTTTAATAGTTATTTTATTTAAGTAAGATTAATTAGTAAATAAGGTAGTATTTTAGTCTTGTTTATAGAGAAAGAAAAAATTTGGGCTCAAACAACCCATTTTTAGGCCTAATTTTTGGACCTAGCCCATAACAACCCAAGCCCAATACCCTAAAACCCTAATAAAACTACACAAAAACCTAAAAAAAGAAGGCAATCAGCCGTTTTGATAAGGACTAAAAATGTCATCTTCTTCATGAGGACACAATAGAAAATCTAGAGACTTCTAACCAACCGTTTCTTTCCAAAAAAAAATCCCTAGGGATCTTTTCTTCTTCAACCTGAAGAGCACCTAACGCCAAAGAAAAGACGACAAGCAGCCATAGTCACAGATCTCCAATGCTTCGGTTTCTTCTTTTTGCTGGACAACAGACCTAACGCTAGGGATCAATCAGCCATTTTTGGGGATTAGACTAACGAACACCTTTCTTCTTCTATGAAGACAACAAAAAACCCTAGGGATCTTTTCTTCTTCAAGCTTGAGAACACCCATCGCCACTGCTTCTCCATCCCAGCAACGTCGTTGTCCACCACCATAGCAGCCCCGCCCACCTCACCAACGAGCTCCCTCACCACCACAAACAAAATACACACGCACACATGGTAAAGGGAAAGAGCACGAAGTCATGAGGATCTTTCCTATCTGCTTTTTCTTTTCATGAACTCAAACACACACATATACAGAGGGGACGAAAAGGGGACGAAAACAGATCTAGGATGAGCCAAATATAGGATCAAACCCTTTCCAATTTCAAGCAATGTGTAGTTGTGGAGGTTCCGGTCAGCGACGGTATCACGTTTTGAGTTTCGGTCTAGAATATTTGGACATAACTTGAAAATGAGGATTTAAGTGTTAGCTTTTTGATTTCTTCTTCTTCTTCTTCGATTTTCCATTCTCAGTTCATCTATATAAAACAAAACAAAATTATAGTTGCTAGTCAGATTTTGACTTTAGAATCAGAAAATATAGAGTAATTTCCAACTCCTCCTTCTTTCATCTTTTTAGACGTTGCGTTTATTGTGTTTTCCCGTTGTTGACTCGTCCATTTCTTCAGAATACGTTATTCTTGGTGGATCACTAATTCAGTGGAGTATTACTTTATTATACAATTTGCTTGCTTATGAGAACGAAGGAAGGGAACAATGACGATCTTCAGTTCAAAAACGAGAGAGAGGACAATGTAAATTGATATTTTGTCAAGTTCGAAAAATACAAATAAAAATTCTGCTCCTTCTCTTTCAATTCTCGGATTTTGGGGGTTTTAAAGATGGATTTCAGCTGAATTGAGTTTGGTATGCCGATTCGAGTTTCCAGTCTGCCTTTCGTCGCATATTTGAGTTCAAACTAGTGAAACAATTAATTTTTCGGCTATATTGAGGTTCGACTCTTTCACCATCTATTTGTTTTATACAAGCTTAATGTTAATTGTTTGTTTGGTGATATGATTCTGTTGTTTCAGTAATTATTCTCCATGATTTTGAATTTGCTCGTTCGGTTATCTGCTTGTGTTTACTCGAATTAGTTATAGATGAACATGATTTTGTCACGGTACAGAAATTGGGTTGCTATTCTTTAATTGAACTACGTTAAATTAGATTAAAAGGGCTTGGGTGTGCATTTCATGTGACCCTGCCATAATTTTGAATAATAATAATAAAAATAAACATGTTATAAATCCGGGTGTACATTTCATGTGACCCGACTTCAAATTTCAATAATGTTAAATAAAATAAGCATGCCGTGAACCGCGGGTGCATTTCATGTAGCGTGGTTTACGACGTGTTTTCGAAAAATAAACAAGGTTTGACGATCATGAATTTTCCTAAAAACATTAAAAGCGGTTAGAAATTTAAAAATGCACGTAGGTGTAAAATATGTAATTAATCAGATAATTAGGCCAATAATAATAGTTGAGCGACCGTGCTAAAACTACGGAACCCGGAAATGCCTAACACCTTCTCCCGGGTTAACAGAATTCCTTACCCGGATTTCTGTGTTCGCAGACTGTAAACAGAGTCAATCTTTCCTCGATTCAGGATTTTAAACCGATGACTTGGGACACCAATAAACTATCCCAAGTGGCGACTCTGATTTTAAATAAATAATTCTGTTTCGAGTGTCACCTAAATTGAAAAAAAAAACTCTTTTATACCTTTCCGGGGGTAGAAAAAGGAGGTGAGACAGCTCTGGCGACTCTGCTGGGGAAAAGAACCCAGAATCTCTGGTTCAAGGTTCAAAATCCGAGCTTAGAATAATTGTTATAGTTGGCTTTTATTTTATTATCTGATTTTTATATGTTTGAGCCTAATGTGTTAACTGCCGCTTTTTACCGCTTTGATATTGTTTGGACTGTATATAAATTGTTACGAAACCCTCTTCTCTCTAAGTCTTCTAAATCATTTGGGAAGGGTGCACTTTGTGTGACTTCTCTTCTGTTAGAGTCATATCTCAATTTTAGAATGAGGTTCGGACAAGTTGCAAAGCCGGTGAAGCTTCTGTATTCCCCGTACGCTGTCCCCCCCCCCCTTTCCGGCTCGAGCTGTCCGCTCGGGTAAGCCAGGTTTAGAACAAATACACCCATGTTTTAGACCTAGAATAACTCAGCCTCATGTCGGATCCCTAATAAGAACGTTTGTTTGCATTATGTGCATTTTACCTTGGGGACTCAACATAGGGGTTGGGTCCGTCTAGGATAGGTGTACCCAAAATAACAAACCATCTTGATGCTTCCTATGTGCTACATGTAGCATTTCTTCAAGCGTAAATGGATCATTTGGCGAAACAATGATAGTTGAGGACAAATGAAAAACAAAAGAAAAAAAAAAGAAAAAAAAGAGAGGGTGAAGTGTGAAAATAAAGCAAGTAGGGTCCAACTATGTTTTCTGTCACATGTTTGTTAAGAAAAAACGTGAAAAATTAAATTAAAAAAAAATTCACTTTTTCATCATTTTCCGAAAATCAAAAAAATCAAAAAAAAGAGGAAAAGAAAATACAAAAAGAGTTTACATGTTTCATCATTTTTCAAAAAAAAAAGACAAAAAATATATTTTTCTCTAAATTAGTTTTTTTGTTAGTTCTCGCCCGTATCCAAACTGCCGGAACTACGCGAACCTGATTCTCGTCTCTCGGGGCGGGATACGTAGGCAACCCATATAGGATCCGATCTTCCTAGTGAGTCTTAGGTTCTTGGCTTCGCGGGGTCATAGCCAAATCTTGCATGTTTAGCTACTTTTAGCCACATAGGTTAATTTTAAAAAAATAGTCACAATCATGTCTTGCATTTGTCCAACAGAAAGCGTTATTATCTCACATAGTGTCCTAGGTTTTTAACTATATTTGGTCTTAATTTTCACATACATGTGTGAGTCTACTTACCGGAGTTTGAGCATGACAGACACCTCGTGGCCATCCAGTCAGGATCGCTCATTCAGGAGTTGCTTAAGGAGATTTGTTTTATTTTTTATGTTTAGAGTCTGTTTTTCATTTTATGTCATCTTTTACTTTCTAGTTTTGTATAGTAATGTCGAGTCTTTTGTTATTGTACTTTCTACTTTATATTTGAAAAAGTGTGTTGCAATTCAAAAATCCAAAAAAAGAGGTTTCGCGTTTTATATTTCTGTTAGAAGTTTTCTTTAGAATAATAATTCTAGAAATAAAAAAAATATTTTAAGGTGGTTTTCCTTTAGGAAATTAATATCTAGAACTCAAAATAAAAAATTGTTGTTATATTCCTTTTAGTACATTAAGACTAAAAATTCAAAAAAAAAAGACTTTCCTTTTAGTACCTCTTTAAAAGTTTTCTTTAATATATTAATTCCAAAAATCCAAAAAGATTTTCTTTTGAGGTTCTTCTTTGGGAAATTAATGAAAATTGAATAAAAAAATATTCTTTTTATTTTTATTGGAACTTTAGGACATTGTACATAGAAGGAAAAAAAACACACCTTATCTTTTGTTTACCTTTAAAATTTCTCCTTTAGGCAATTAAAAACTGAAATTAAAAAAAACATTTTTTTTATCTTGTTCATTTCTCGTTTCGAAATCTTTCTTCAGGGATATCAAATGAAAAATTAAAACATTTTTCTTTGGTTTATTCATTAGATTCCCTTCATAAAAAAAAGAATCAAAAAATATTTTTTCTCTTCTAGGATTTTTCCTTAATAATTTCCCATAGAGTATTTATTTCAAAAAGAAAATAAATATGCTCAAGTTTAGAATTGGTTATAGAACATTAAGTCTAGAAAATTAAAAAAAAAGGATTTGCTTCTTTTATTTCTCTTTTCTCATTAGAGTAGTAGTTAAGGTAAAAAAAGAAAAGAAAAGAAAAAGAAAAAGAAAAAGAAAAAGAGAACGTTAGATTGTTTACTTTATTCCCGATCTTCCTGAACTACGCAAAGATTTGATTCATGCGGCGTCATGATACGTAGGCAACCTACATAGGATTCGATCGAATCATTTTTTATTATTAAAAGAAAAAGAAAAAGAGAAAAGAAAAAAAAGAGGGTGAAGTCGTGGGACGTGAGAAATGAGAGGAAAGAAAAGAGCGATAATCAGAAAGAAAAAAGGAAGGAAAATGAGCAAGCCAAGAAGTACTAGAAAAGAAAAGAAAGGAGAAGACTGAAATGAACAAAATTGGGATGATGCCAAGTGACCTTGTGACCCTCGAAGTCATTCTAGAACCGTTAATTATTGCTAGGTGCATTGCACGCAATGTGATATTTTTAGCTGTTAAATGCCCTAATGCTAACAGGATGACCCTATTTTGTTCCTTTTGTTATCTTCATTGAGGAGAAGGGTGGTTGGTTTGTGGTTCTTAAGTAACTCATCTATACAACACAAGGTCAAAGAGCAAGGTAATCATGGCTAGCAAAGAAGAGGTCTTAAGGTTGAAAGGACAGATGGCCGAAATATACCAATCCTGGATTAGTGGGCGTCCTCCACCATCAGTTCCCAATAACTACAATGAAAGCCTTGTCACCATTCCGCCACTGTCACAAGTCTAGGATATCCTCCCACAACCTTTTCACACTCCATCCCCAGAACCACCTCATATCCTGCTCCTTTGACCACTCGTGTTTTTGTAGCTCATCCACCAGCCTCCTTTCCTCGATCCTCTAGCGAGACTGTGTTCAAAATCCTCGATGCCCAACACTGTGCTCCAGAACCAAATTTTAAGGTCTTGGTTCCATACTCTCACGCTCCTTATTTTGAGCCTCTCGGTGAAACTGCAAAGCCAGCTAAGATAGTGGAGCAAGACGAGATATCTAGAAAGCTGAAGGGGTTTAAGATGCCAAAGTTTAATTTGTATGAGGGGCGTGGAGATCCAGTAGCCCATCTAAGGGGTTATTGCAGTGAAATGAGAAGTGTTGGCGGGAAAGATGAGTTGCTGATAGCTTATTTCAGTGAGAGCCTGACTGGGGAATCTTGGAATGGCACACTCATCAAGATGTCGGTAAGTGGAATACATAGGATGACATGGCTCAACATTTGTGCGACACTTTCAATATAATATAGACATTGTCCCAGACCGCTCCTCCCCATCTCAGATAGAAAAGAAACCCAAGGAAAGTTTTAGGGAATTTTGGTTCAGATGTAACGAACAAGTTGCTCGGGTCAGTTCTCCGATTGATAGAAAGGATGCTGTTGAGTCCCGCCAACGACAGGATCCAGGGGCATTCTTGCTAAACGCTTTCAGCTTCAATACCAACCCTATGAATATCCTCGTACTCCAGATAATCCTTCCCAATGCTACTTTCCTCCACAAAATCACCAAGGTCATGCCTCACCTTCCCAGTACTCTATCCACAATGCACCGCCATATGCTCCACACCCACGAGACCCGCAATGGCTTGCACCACCTCCACAAATATCATACCCGCCTCCTCAAGCATATCAACCACCTACCCGAAAGAGGTTCCAACCAAGCCCGAAGTTCAAAATGAGAAGGCAGCAACAAAGAGAAAAGTCTTTCACTCCTATTGAATAATCATATGCCAGTCTGTTCCAAAGATTGAGGAAATTGGACATGTTGAAGTCAATTCAAATAAAAATATTGAACCCCCTTCCAAGGAATTTTGATTATTCTCAAAGGTGCGCATATTGCTCTAATGCCCTGGGGCACAACATAGAAAGGTGTTGTAAACTGAAAAGAGCGGTCCAGAAGCTTGTCGATACAAGTGACATTACCGTGCAAAATCCATATGCAGCGGATACTAGCCAAAGTCCATTGCCTGTTCATAATGAGACGCATAAGGTGGGCATGATTTCTGTTGAAAATGAATATGAAAACTCTTCTGAGTTCCTTGGAAGGCCATTTGCTGCAAAGTTATCAGTGCTATTAGTCTCGGTTCCAAAAGTGGATATTAAGAACGAGTTCTTGGTGATTCATTTTGTTGTCATTTTTATTGTCCGGGTTATTTCAGGGTTGTAATCCGGATATTGTCTTATGCCTCAAACCCTTCTATCCTTTTTATTTTGCCTAGTTCCTTTAGTCGTAGTAACTCGTTTAGTGTTATCTAGGTCTGTTCTAGGGTTGTACCCCAGTTTATTTTGTTTGTCTTATTGTTCAAACCCTTTCACCGTCTATCTAATGCAATTTTCTATTTTCTTGTTACTTCTAGTCATTTTTTGTCTAGTTCCCTTCTTCTTTTATAGTTCTTTTCATGCTGGCTCTAGCGACATGACATGCACGCATAATTCTAGACATGGTCTTAAAAGTTAGTTTAGTCATGAAGCAATAAAGCAATTTTGAAGATGATAGGGAAATTTGAGGGAAATAAGTACATATTTGGACATTTTGAGATCATTTGAAGCCCGAACTATGTGAAACTGGGGCAAATAATTTGGAAGTTAATAGGATGACAAGAATTCGTTAAAGGAGAGTGCATCTCAGAAAATTTGAAGCAAGCAACTTTGAGTTCAAGTGCATCTCAAATTACAAGATAAAGTCAATAATATTTTCTCCGAATTGACGGAGGATATCCATTGTAAAGAGGGAATCACCTAACGATGGTTCTGACTTGACAAGGCACTAAAGAAAAGTGGAAGTCATATCAATGCCGAAGCCACAAAAGAAATATTATGCATGATCTTCAATTTTCATCCTCAAGTTGCATGTGTCATACTTGGTGTTCTTAGAGATTGGGAGGCCCTCTTTCAGCTATCCAAACACTTTATACCCTTTGGTACCCCTTTTGAGCCTATATTGATTTCTTTGATCACCCCTCTTTTGGAATCAAGTTAAAGTCGTACGAAAAAATAATTGTCCCCATGGGTTTATTTTAGAAAGTTCATTCCAAAAGTAAAATTCAAAAAAAAAGAGAAAAATAGAGATTAAAAAAGGGGGAAAAGAATAAAAGAAGGAAAAAAAAAGAGAAAAAGGCAAATAGTAACAAAAAGCAGTCTTGTGAACTACGTTCGACCTGATTCTTGTCACCACAAGATACGTAGGCAGCCTTACGGTTCGGTCACACCAAATAAAATATTTCATAATCCCACGAAGTCGAGAGTGGGGCAGTCTTTCTTAGAAATTCCATCTCAAAAAGAAAAAAAAGAAAAAAAAAAGAATCAAATTCCCTTGTTTAGAAATTAGGGCAAAGTTTTTATAATGGATTCCAAAAGTCGTAGATAAATTAACCTTATTGTCTTAGTCATTTTGAGCCTTTATGATATCATTTCTTTCTAACCCTGTCCAAAAGCCACATTACAGTCCAAAAAAGACCTCCTATATAATCTTTGAGAGTGCCGAGCTAGACATGCCAGGAGCATATGATGTTTTTACTATGGTAAATGTCGTGTCATCTACAGAATCAGAGGAAATAAAAAGAAAAAGAACAAAATGAGAGAGTCTTATCGGTGAAAACCTTCACAAGCACCATAAGGCGACGGTAAGTTGAGAGAAAGAACAAAATCGGAGAGGCTTGATGGTGAAAACCCTTCGGGCACCACAAGTCGAATAAGGATCGTGAATCAGATAGGATAATCGGAGCATTGAAGCCCAGTTTCACGGCGAAGAGGTACAACAAGAGTTGAATATTAGACTTGCTTGACAGATTAGGCCACTTAATCTAAAAGTGCATGTCATGGTCATTAGATTTGGTATCCACATCTCATAAGTTTCTATTTTGTAATTTTCTTGTTAGGTATCATCTCTTTCCATTGTCCCTTACTCTGTTCCTTTTGTTTTGTTTACTTCCTCTTCATGAGTATGTTTGGTCAGAACAAGTGAGAAATTACATCAAAATTTGCTACCAGCTTTGCAATTGCACAAAATGGAATCGGGCTAGCACATCAAAGTGGAATACGTCAGGAAAAAACAATATGCGCACTGAGTTGATAACAATCAACGTGCTTTGGGATTCATGTGAAATACAAAGGTTCGATATATGTCAATTCATGAGCACAATGTAACAGATAGAGGGTGTTGGGTTTGAATGGATCAAAGGTATTTTTTGTGATAAGGGTGGCAGAGAAAGTGGTTAGTCAATAAACAAGCAAGGTCTTTCGAGTTGAAACCAAAGTTATCATGAGAAGTGAATGAGAAATTGCCTTCAAAGTCAAGGCCGCAAACCAACCACCATGTTTAAACTCACAAGTTTTCTTTGTTTGAAACAGGGACGAAGACTATGTCCAAATCAAAGCTTGGAAGGAAGCTTGAAATTTTCAAGTGTTGTGCCCAAATTTTGTCAGCATAGAGGCGGTTTGAGAAGGGGAAAGAAAATTTGTTCGATCTGTAGGAACCCTCCATGAGGAAAAGCATGGTTCAGGGGCAAGGAATTTTTTTCTTCCTGCAGAGATCCTCCAGGAAGAGAGCATGGCTCAGGAAAGTTCATTCTCGGTTGTTCAGTACCCTCCTGGATAATGAGATTTAGTTTTAAGTGTTCAGGACCCTCCTGGATAATGGGATGTAGTTTTAAGTTGTCAGGACTTTCCTAGATAATGGGATTTAATTTTAAGTTTTAGGACCCTTATAGAAAATGAGATTTAGCATAAGTTTTACTATTAGGAAATAGAATTTAGCTTTCAAGTTTTCACCCTTAAGATAAGATTTAATTTTCAGGACCATCCTGGATAATGGGATTTAACTTTTAAATTCTTGTAGCTCTTTTGGGTAACATGATTCGGTTAATACTCACAAATGTTCCCAGTATCAAATTGGGGCAGAAAAGTTTCTTTTATTTTATCTGTTTTGTTGCAATGGCAGGAGCCCACCTGGATAACAAGGGAATAAAGTTTAAGTTTTTGGCAATTAGGTGCTCACCTGGCGAACAAGGGAATACAGTTCAAGTTTTGGCAATCAGGCACCCACCTGGAAAACAAGGGAATAAAGTTCAAGTTACGGCAATCAGGTGCCCACCTGGAGAATAAGGGAATACAGTTCAAGTTTCGGCAATCAGGCGCCCACCTAGAGAACAAGGGAATACAGTTCAAGTTTTGGCAATCAGGCGCCCACCTGGAGAACAAAGGAATATAGTTCAAGTTTCAGCAATCAGGCGCCCACCTAGAGAACAAGGAAATACAGTTCAAGTTTCGACAATCAGGCGGCCACCTGGATAACAAGGGAATACAATTCAAGTTTTGGCAATCAGGCACCCACCTGGAGAACAAGGGAATACAGTTCAAGTTTCGGCAATCAGGCACCCACCTGGAGAACAAGGGAATACAGTTCAAGTTTCGGCAATCAGGCACCTACCTAGAGAACAAGGAAATACAGTTCAAGTTTCAGCAAGCAGGCGGCCACCTGGATAACAAGGGAATACAGTTCAAGTTTTGGTAATCAGGCACCCACCTGGAGAACAAGGGAATACAGTTCAAGTTTCGGCAATCAAGCGTTCACCTGGAGAATAAGGGAATACAGTTTAAGTTTCGGCAATCAGGTGTCCACCTAGAGAACAAGAGAATACAGTTCAAGTTTAGACAATCAGGCGGCCACCTAGAGAACAAGAGAATACAGTTCAAGTTTTGGCAATCAGACGCCCACCCGGAGAACAAGGGAATACAATTCAAGTTTTGGCAATCAGGCGCCCACCCGGAGAATAAGGGAATACAATTCAAGTTTTGGTAATCAGGCGCCCACCTGGAGAACAAGGGAATACAGTTCAAGTTTCGGAAATCAAACGGCCACTTGGAGAACAAGAGAATACAGCGCAAGTTTTGGCAATTAGGCCCATATGGAGAACAAGGGAATATAATTCAAGATTTGGCAATCAGTCACCCACCCGGAGAACAAGGGAATACAATTCAAGTTTTGGTAATCAGGCATCCACCTGGAGAACAAGGGAATACAGT
Source organism: Nicotiana sylvestris (assembly GCF_000393655.2). Lineage (NCBI taxonomy): Eukaryota > Viridiplantae > Streptophyta > Magnoliopsida > Solanales > Solanaceae > Nicotiana > Nicotiana sylvestris. The sequence continues at coordinate 69,097,794 of NC_091060.1, forward strand.
TCAAGTTTTGGTAATCAGGTGCCCACCTGAAGAACAAGGGAATACATTTCAAGTTTTGGCAATCAGCCGCCCACCTGGACAACAAGGGAATACAATTTATGTTTCTGGCAATCAGGTGCCCACCTGGAGAACAAGGGAATACAGTTCACATTTTGGCAATCAGGCGCCCACCTTGAGAACAAGGGAATATAGTTCAAGTTTCAGCAATCGGGCGTCCACCTGGAAAACAAGGGAATACAGTTCAAGTTTCGACAATCGGGCGCCCACCTGGAGAACAAGGGAATACAGTTCAAGTTTTGGCAATTAGGCACCCACCTAGAGAATAAGGGAATACAGTTCAAGTTTCGGCATCCAGGCGCCTACCTAGAGAACAAGGGAATACAGTTCAAGTTTTGGCAATCAGGCGCCCACCTGGAGAACATGGGAATATAGTTCAAGTTTTGGCAATCAGGTGCCCACCTGGAGAACAAGGGAATACATTTCAAGTTTTGGCAATCAGGCGCCCACCTGGAGAACAAGGGAATACAATTCAAGTTTTTGGCATTTAGGTGCCCACCTGGAGAATAAGGGAATACAGTTCAAGTTTCGGCAATCAGGCGCCCACCTGGAGAACAAGGGAATATAGTTCAAGTTTTTGGCAATCAAGCGCCCACCTGGAGAACAAGGGAATACAGTTCAAGTTTTGGCAATCAGGCACCCACCTGGAGAACAAGGGAATACAGTTCAAATTTTGGCAATCAAGCGCCCACCTAGAGAACAAGGGAATACAATTCAAGTTTTGGTAATCAGGCGCCCACCTAGAGAACAAGGGAAGTCATTTCAGAATACTATTCAAGTTAGAAGTAGTAGAAGCTCGTGGCAAGAATGCGAGTCAACAGTCCGAGATGATCAACAGAAGTTAGTCAGGATCCATAATTTAAAAAAAAAAGAAAAGAGAGAAGCGAATCCAAAATGCAGAAGTTGTGAAAGATGTGTATTGCCCAGGATATGGCTGAAATCACGAGCATTGCATGTCCGGTCTTGATCCGAAGAAGAATGAACTTGCACTTGCGGCTAGCAAGCGTCAAGGTTCAAATCTAAAGTCTGCATGAAGAACCCTTCAAGACTCAAGATCAAGCTTCAGAAGACTTGTAGATATGAATCTTGTAACTCATAGTTGACAAGCTTAGTTAGTATTTTTCATTTTTGATTTTGATGTAATAACAGGACCGCGGACCGGAACCTCGACCAAATGATAGCTCGACCGGCTCTCCACCTCAGTATACTTCATCACCTCATTCATTTCTGAACTACACATGGTCTGATTCCTTTATAGCCAAGGATATGTAGGCAGCTCAGATACTAGGGCTCTGTCACATTCTCCTTCCTTTTAGTTTTTGGTCTCCCTAAATAAGGGTCGAGTCAAAAAACCTGTCTAGTCGTTCTTTGTCTGAAAACTCTTCGCGTTGCCAGTCAAAGAGGGGCAGCTGTAGACATGTGATTTTTGACCCTCCCCGAGATTTCACCCATTTTAGCGTAAAATATTTAGTTTAGGCCTAATATCAATATTTCAATTAGTTTTGACTCTTTTACTTTATTTTATCAAAAAAATAAAAAATAAAAAATATATTTCTTCTTTTTAGTTGCTTTTAGTTTATATAACTTTCGTAAAACTAAAAAAATACAAAAATAGTACCTTATTTTTATTTTAATATGATGTTTGAAAATACCAAAAAAATAGGCTTGTTTTAACGATTAGTCTTATTTTAATAGTTATTTTATTTAAGTAAGATTAATTACTAAATAAAGTAGTATTTTAGTCTTGTTTAAGGAGAAAGAAAATATTTGGGCTCAAACAACCCATTTTAGGCCTAATTTTTGGACCTAGCCCATAACAACCCAAACCCAACACCCTAAAACCCTAATAAAACTATAGAAAAAACTAAAAAAAGAAGGCAATCAGTCATTTTGACAAGGACCAAAAAATGTCATCTTCTTCATGAGGACAAAATAGAAAACCTAGAGACCTAGAGAATTCTAACCAGCCGTTTCTTTCCAAAAAAACCCTAGGGATCTTTTCTTCTTCAAACTGAAGAGCACCTAACGCCGAAGAAAAGAGGACAAGAAGCCATAGTCACAGATCTCCAATGCTTCAGCTTCTTCTTTTTGCTGGACAACAGACGTAACGCTAGGGATCGATCAACCATTTTTTGGGACTAGACTAACGAACACCTTTCTTCTTCCATGAAGACAACAATAAACCCCTAGGGATATTTTCTTCTTCAAGCTTGAGAACACCCATAGCCGCTGCTTCTCCATCCCAGCAACGCCGTCGTCCACCACCATAGCAGCCCCGCCTACCTCACCAATGAGCTCCCTCACCACCACAAACAAAATACACACGCACACATGGTAAAGGGAAAGAGCACGAAGTCATGGGGATCTCTCCTCTCTGCTTTCTCTTTTCATGAACTCAAACACACACATATACAGAGGGGACGAAAATAGATCTGGGACAAGCCAAAAATAGGATCAAACCCTTTCCAATTTCAAGCAATGTGTAGTTGTTGAGGTTCTGGTCGGCGACTGTATCACATTTTGAGTTTCGGTCTAGAATTTTTAGACAGAACTTGAAAATGAGGATTTAAGTGTTAGCTTTTTGATTTCTTCTTCTTCTTCGATTTTCCATTCTCAGTTCATCTATATAAAAAAATAAAAATGTAGTTGCTAGTCAGATTTTGACATCAAAATTCAGAAAAATATAGAGTAATTTCCAACTCCTCCTTCTTTCATCTTTTTAGACGTTGCGTTTATTGTGTTTTTCCGTTGCCGACTCGTCCATTTCTTCAGAATACGTTATTCTTGGTGGATCACTAATTCAGTGGAGTATTACTTTATTATACAATTTGCTTGCTTATGAGAACGAAGGAAGGGAACAATGACGATCTTCAGTTCAAAAACGAGAGAGAGGACAGTGTAAATTGATATTTTGTCAAGTTCGAAAAATACAAATAAAAATTCTGCTCCTTCTCTTTCAATTCTCGGATTTTGGGGGTTTTAAAGATGGATTTCAGCTGAATTGAGTTTGGTATGCCGATTCGAGTTTCCAGTCTGCCTTTCGTCGCATATTTGAGTTCAAACTAGTGAAACAATTAATTTTTCGGCTATATTGAGGTTCGACTCTTTCACCATCTATTTGTTTTATACAAGCTTAATGTTAATTGTTTGTTTGGTGATATGATTCTGTTGTTTCAGTAATTATTCTCCATGATTTTGAATTTGCTCGTTCGGTTATCTGCTTGTGTTTACTCGAATTAGTTATAGATGAACATGATTTTGTCACGGTACAGAAATTGGGTTGCTATTCTTTAATTGAACTGCGTTAAATTAGATTAAAAGGGCTTGGGTGTGCATTTCATGTGACCCTGCCATAATTTTGAATAATAATAATAAAAATAAACATGTTATAAATCCGGGTGTACATTTCATGTGACCCGACTTCAAATTTCAATAATGTTAAATAAAATAAGCATGCCGTGAACCGCGGGTGCATTTCATGTAGCGTGGTTTACGACGTGTTTTCGAAAAATAAACAAGGTTTGACGATCATGAATTTTCCTAAAAACATTAAAAGCGGTTAGAAATTTAAAAATGCACGTAGGTGTAAAATATGTAATTAATCAGATAATTAGGCCAATAATAATAGTTTAGTGATCGTGCTAAAACAACGGAACTCGGGAATGCCTAACACCTTCACCCCGATTAACAGAATTTCTTACCCGGATTTCTGTGTTCGCAGACTATAAACATAGTCAATCTTTCCTCGATTCGGGATTTTAAACCGGTGACTTGGGACACCAATAAACTATCCCAAGTGGCGACTCTGATTTTAAATAAATAATCCTGTTTTGATTGTCACTTAAATTGGAAAAAATTCTCTTATATCCTTCCGGGGGTAGAAAAAGGAGGTGTGACAGGAGTTAATCTCAGCGTGACCTTCCTCGACCACTGATGTAAACAATTGGACAACAGCTCCGGGGAGTAGGTCCTCTTCTTCAGCAGAAGATCCCAGATTTGCAAGGGCATCGGCCTCGCTGTTCTGCTCTCGAGGTACATGGACTAAGGTCCATTCTTTGAAGCAATGTAATGCGATTTGGATTTTATCCAATTACCTCTACATCCTGTCCTCTCGAGCTTCGTAGCTCCCATTCACCTGGCTTACTATGAGGAGCGAATCGCATTTCGCCTTGAAGGTCTCGGCTCCCAAGCTTTTGGCCAATTCTAAACCTGCAATCATAGCCTCGTACTCGACTTCATTGTTAGTCAATTTTTCGGTTTTTATGGATTGACTGATTACGCCACCAACGGGTGGATTTAGGACTATACCGAGCCCGTATCCTCTTATGTTTGGGGCTCCTTCTGTGAACAGGGTCCATACCCCGGAGGACGTGCCTGATTTTTATAAAAGTTCCCTCTCTACCTCGGGTATGAAGGATGGCGAGAAATCGGCCACGAAGTCCGCCAGAATTTGGGACTTGATGGCCGTTCGAGGTTGATACTGGATATCATACCCTTCGAGTTCGATGGCCCATTTGGCCAATCGACCCGATAGCTCGGGTTTATGCAGTATGCTCCGGAGGGGGTACGTCTACAGAACGCAGATACGGTGACATTGAAAATAGGGCTTCAGCTTACGCGAGGCGCTTATCAGTGCAAGAGCCAATTTTTCTAAATGGGGATACCGGGTTTCGGCGTCCCCCAGGGTTCGGCTTACATAATAAATAGGAAATTGTGTACCTTGATCCTCTCAAACCAGTACGCCGTTTACCGCTATTTCAGACACGGCCAGGTACAGGTATAGCGTTTCATCCTCCTTGGGTGTGTGCAGCAAGGGTGGGCTAGTCAGGTATCGTTTTAGTTCTTCTAGGGCGTGTTGGCATTCTGGAGTCCATTCGAAGTTGCTCTTTCTTTTGAGTAGAGAGAAGAAATGATGACTTTTATCTGATGACCTTGATATGAACCTGCCCAGGGCCGCTATTCGCCTTGTTAGTCGTTGGACGGCCTTTACATTGTTCATCACCGTGTTCTCTTCGATGGCCTTTATTTTGTTGGGATTGATCTTGATCCCCCTGTTTGAAACCATGAAACCCATGAATTTGCCTAAACCCACTCTGAAGGCGCACTTCTTGGGGTTGAGCTTCATGTTGTAGATTCTGGGGATGTCAAAAGTTTCCTACAAATGGGTGAAATGGTCCTCTGCGCACAGGGACTTGACTAGCATATCATCAATATACACCTCCATCGATTTACCTATTTGATGCTCGAACATTTTGTCAACTAGGTGTTGGTATGTTGCCCCTGCGTTTTTTAGCCCGAAGGGCATTACGTTGTAGCAGTATGTACCATACTTTATGATTAACGAGGTTTTTTCCCTGTCCTCGGGGTTTATCTGGATTTGATTATACCCCGAGTAGGCATCGAGAAAGGTGAGGATCTCGTGGTCGGCCGTAGCATCGATCAGACGATCGATATTAGGCAATGGGAAGGAATATTTGGGGCACGCCTTATTCAAGTCTTTATAATCTGCGCACATTCTTAGCTTGTTTCCCTTTTTGGGCACTACTACTATGTTGGTCAGCCATTCGGGGTACTTTACCTCTCTAATGGACCCGATTTTAAGAAGTTTCGTTACCTCTTCTTTGATGAAGGCATGTTTTACCTCGGACTGTGGTCTTCTCTTCTACTTTACGGGTTTAAATTTAGGATCGACGCTCAGCCTGTGGGAGGCTATTTTCGGCGGGATCCCTGTCATATCTAGGTGGGACCAAGCAAAACAGTCGATATTGTTACTAAGAAATTGAATGAACCCTGTCCTAAGTTCGGAGGTCAACCCCATTCCCAGGTATACCTTACGATCCGAGAGGTGCTCGATTAAAATGGTCTCCTCCAGCTCTTCGACTGTCGATTTAGTCGCGTCCGATTCTTCGGGGGCGATGAAGGTTCGGGAAGCGAAGAAATATTCCTCGTCGTCCTCGGGGGCCTGTGTGTTTCTATCCTCGTCCGAGATCGGGCACGGGGGGATCGACACCTTATGGTGAACTGCAAACATTTCTTTCGTTGTCCGCTGTTCTTCATGTATGGTCGTGATGCCGTCCCTCGTGAAGTGGTTATCACGATCACGGAGCACATGTCGCGTTCGTGTAGCAGAGCTTGAGGCTCGAGTCATTTGTTCACCACGATCACCTGGGTATTGGCTGCGATCGTGAAGAGGAAAAAGATGTCTGGGGTATATTTTAAGTCCAGATTACCAGGTAATTGTCCGCAGATGCTATCCCAATCATCTTTGACTGTCTTGGTAACTCTGTTTGATTGTATTACAATCGTATTACAATTGTTTGACAACTGTATGAAACTACTATTAGTATATCATACGCATAGCATTTACGTAAAACTTGTTTAATTCAGAAATTTTGCATAGCCGGATGTATTATAATTGTACAAAAATTGTACATGCAAATATTATCACAATTATATGGGCTACAATTATTTAAAAATTGTATATGCAAATATATATGTATCAAAACTGTATGAAGATGGTATAATGTGACTATTTGCACAATCAGATGCATTACAATTGTAGCAAAATTATAGCTGTATGTTTAAATGTGGTATAATTATACAATTTGTAAAAATTAATTCTCTACAGATCCATATGCTTTACAATTTTAGCAAAATTATGTATACACATACATGTTTACTTAAACGTAACACAGTTGTATAAAATTTATAGAAGGTAATTTTCTTAAGAACAAGATGTATCATAAATGTGTGTATATTGTAAAGAATACTATTTTGCACAATCAGCCAAATCTGCAATTGTAGGAGGAACTCCGTTCCAATGCAAATTCCTTCAATGTTATACATTATGGATACACTCGTAACATTGCGAATTTCATTGGAGGACGCCTTATAATTTATCCGAAATTGTCTTTTTTGAAGCTGAGTAATTGTGAATTCTAATTCAAAATAAAATTTGCGCTTTGCTTAGAGATTGTCTAGTTTGAATGCTAAACAGAGTACGTCAATTGCAGCGATGGAACTAAAGGATGATTTTGGGTGAGGATTTCGTCCAAATTATGCTGCATTTTTTTAAACAAAAGATATTATTAATGCACTGATCACGAATTTTAAAAAAAGGTAATAAACAGCTAAAAGGAGTTTTCTTTATATAATTTGTAACAAAAATCCAATTAGTTTAGATAAATATGTATACGGTCAAAATCGGGCTTGCCTAATTTTATATGGCTAATCAGAAACGGGGTGGCAGACCAAGGCTCGGCCCCGCATTGTATCGAACCATGACACAGAGATGGATTGTTAAGCTCATGAATCAATGATCGATCAAGACCGAGACCAGCCATAATCGAGACCGACGCGGGATGGAGATCGAGCGAGATCGAAGGAAGCCTGCTAGGTCGAAGAACAAAAAGCCGAGATATCCGTGACCGGGCAAAAATCGTGGCGGAAATCTCGGCACGTATCAAGTCAAAACCGGTTATTTAGTCAATCATGAGATTTCCTTATGTATTTAGAATTGTACCATAAGTAGAATTTCTCTACTATATAAAGGGAGTTCTAATTATTTTGTAGACATCATATTCACGCATAACAAAGCAATATATTACATTTTCTCTCTTAAGCTCTATTGTTCAGTTCATACTTTTTATTAGCATACTCAATTGGTTCGAGGGCGATCTAGCTCGAAGGCCACAACCGCTCATTATATTGGTTTGCTTTATTTTACAGTTAATTTCTAACATTAATTCTCATATTTCTCAGTTTGTGCCGAGTGAAATCACGTATCCTTAAAACCACTTATAAGTTTAATTGTTATCCAATTTTAAGGGTAAACAGTTTGGCGCCCACCGTGGGGCTAAGGATAATAGTGATTGCCTGGTACAAATTTTTGTAACACACACCATTTTACGCTTGTTCTTTGAAGTGTCTTTTATTACATAATTAAAAGATGTCAAACTCTCAGTCAGCACCTCAACACATTGACAATGATCTCAGCCACCATGGCGAGAATGAGAACATTGCACCAGGAAACGTTGCACCCCCTGCTGGCCTCGATGGAGTTCCGGCTATAGATCTAATCGACGTCAGTTCACATATAGCCATCAATGGAAATGTGGTCATCGATTCAGAAAACAGCGTTCGTAGGAGTGACTGATCAGCTACTCAGAGTGCGCAAGGCGGTGAAGGTGGCGAGATCAGCCTGCGAGTAATCTTCGAAATGCTGCAAGCCCAACATGCAGCAATAGCTCAGCTCCAAAATCATAATCACACATCGAGCAGGGTCAAGCCCGAGCCATCCCAGGAAATCATACATAGGGTCGAATTGGATTCGAAGAGGTCGAGCGAGAAGGAATCGGAGACCAATCCTTTTATCATCAATATGCTCGAAGAACTGATAAAGTGAATCGATATAGAGGAAAAGAAGATCGAGGAAAATGACAAGAAGGTAGAAACCTATAATTCCATGGTCGACCAGATCCCGGGGGCTCCACCAATATTGAAAGGTCCAGATTCCAAAAAGTTTGTTCAAAAACCTTTCTCATATAGCGCAGCTCCGAAACCGATCCCCAAGAAGTTTCGTACGCCCGAGATTCCTAAATATAACGGGACGACCGATTCAAATGAACATGTCACCTCCTACACGTGTGCTATAAAAGGAAATGACTTGAAAAACGACGAGATCGAATCCGTCTTGTTGAAAAAATTCGAGAAAACTTTATCTAAGGGTTCTATGATATGGTATCATAATTTACCGCCTAATTCTATTGACTTGTTTGCTATGCTTGCAGATTCCTTTGTAAAGGCACATGCCGGGGCCATTAAGCTCGTAACAAGAAAGTCAGACCTTTTCAACGTAAGGCAGAAGGATAAGGAGATGCTCATGGAATTCGTATCTCGATTTCAAATGGAACAAATGGATTTGCCACTGGTCACCGACGATTGAGTCATTCAAGCTTTCACTCAAGGTCTTAACGTTTGAAGTTTAGTAGCTTCCCAGCAGTTGAAGCAGAATTTGATCGAATACCCAACTATCACTTAGTCCGATGTACATAATTGATATCAGCCAAAGATCAGGGTCGAAGATGATCAACTAGGGACTCCTTCTGGGTTCGTTTATCATAATAGGACCGTGGATAGAATAAAGATAGATATTGATCGAGAATCGAGGTCAAAAAGAGAACGATATCAACCATATAATGGGGACCGTAGAAAGCACGGGTCTGGGCAAAATTCTACACGGCATGAGATGAGAAATGATAGAGGTCAAAGTTCACGGGTACTTGGTACTGAGGAAGGTCACATTAAACATCCAAAATCCAAATGAAGGTACGACCCTATTTCAATTCTTTCTATTTTTCGACTAACACTTGCAAGTTATCGACAAGGAGCGACACGAAGCTTTGGATCTTAAATCATGCGTTGCACTCTTTTTCCCTTGAACCGTTTTTGTGCCAATTGGATTTTTCAACAAGGTGTTTTAATGAGGCGACAATGGATCGTGCTAATTTAGGATCGCAGGCCGACCACGAATCGGTGTCAAAGACAGCATTTAACAGTATCCAAGGTTCCCTACAATAAACCTCAAATATTGATGGGGTATTGCCTTTGGATGTCAACTTTTTTGCGAGAAAATTATTTCATAATGCCAGGGTCTCGATCGGGCCAAACGATCGAATGAACTATGCCCATATAGGTTGTTCGAGCCCGGGCTCAAAACATGTACGCATGTGTAATCATTTTTCTCAAGAATAAAGAGAAGTATTTTTCCTTGCAATTATCTCATGTCTCAGAAAAAGTTTTTCTACTTTACAATTTCATACTTTCAATCTATTATGGGAACGAGCTTAAGGGCCGATCTTAACCAGAGTTCGGATATTCACTCGAACATATCGAACTATTGAGCATCAAGGTCATAAGACCTTTTAGGCAACTCTCGAATTTTAAAAAAAAATGCGGCCATTCCCACTCGGGGATTTTTATCTTAGGCACACCTAGATAAATCGGGGAAGAAAACTCACTGGGCTACACCCGAACCAAAAGGCTACGGCCAATTTAACACGGCTCGGAGACATCCGAAACCCGTAACAAATGGCCTCGAAAAAGACAAAAAGGAAAGAAAAAATACGAAGGCCTAAGAGCTAATTTTACTTCGAGTTTGAGAAATCATTCTCACTTGAATACAAAGCCCAAGGGCTATCTTAACCCGAGTTCGAGAAAATTCTCACTCTGGGACTATCTATCGAGCCCAAAGGCCACCTTATCTCGAGTTTTAGCAAGTCCTCACTCGACTATAAAGCCTAAGGGCTACTTTACTTTGAGGTCGAGCAAGTCCTCACTCGACTACAAATCCCAAGGGCTATCTTAACCTGAGTTCGAGCAAATTCTCATTCGGGGACTATCTATCGAGTCCAAGGGCCACCTTATCTCGAGTTTGAGCAAGTCCTCACTCGACTATAAAGCCTAAGGGATACTTTTACTTTGAGTTCGAGCAAATACTCACTCGACTATAAAGCCTAAGGGCTTTTTTTACTTCGAGTTCGAGCAAGTCCTCACTCGACTACAAAGCCCAAGGGCTACCTTAACCCGAGTTCGAACAAATTCTCACTCGGGGACTATCTATCGAGCCCAAGGGCTGCCTTATCTCGAGTTCGAGAAAGTCCTCACTCGATCATAAAACCTAAGGGCTACCTTCACTTCGAGTTAGAGTAAGTCCTCACTCAACTACAAAGCCCAAGGGCTAGCTTAACCTGAGTTCGAGCAAATTCTCACGTGGGGACTACCTATCAAGCCCAAGGGCTACCTTATCTCGAGTTCGAGCAAGTCCTCACTCGACCATAAAGCCTAAGGGCTACCTTCACTTCAAGTTCAAACAAATCCTTACTCGACTGTTTAGCCTAAGAGCTACTCAAACTTAAGTTCAAATGGTCATTCAGGTCCATCGATCAGAAACGGCAGAGGTGGTACTTATTATCGGCCCTTACCTATCAAACTTTGGACCTTCAAAAATAACTTTTTAACTAAGGTGCTTTGACCCGTACAAAAAGATAACAGATTCAGAAGCCATGGAAGGGAAAACATTTTATGGATTCATCAAAACCTTTTTACACGAGCAACATAGTCCAATGGAAGTTCTTTACAAAAGGCCAAAGCGGCCTCGATAGAAATACAAAAACTAACGAAAAGCCTAAGTGGTCTGGTCATCTCCTGGAGTGTCATTTCCACACTCAGGGTCTTCTACACTTTCAGATTCGCTCAAGCTTTTGGATTTGTCGTCATTATCGAGATAAGCTAATTTCTCAGCCTCAACTTCAAGCTTCTTAGCGTCCCTGATCTCGGTAGAAAGATCAAAGCCCTGAGCATGATTTCTTCAAGGGTATCCCTTCGAGACTGACACTTGGCATGCTCGGCAATCCTTTTTGCTCGAGTTTGAGCAGCCTCGGCAACCTCCTTTGCCCAAACCCGAGTAGCTTCAGTGTAAGCCCGATAGATAGCCACCACTGCATAAGTATTGACCTTGGTTGTTTCAACCTCCGATTTGTCCACTTCGAGCTCTGTGACCAAGTTTTCCCGATTAGAAATTGTAGAACACAACTGAGATTAGAGCTCTTCGATCTTGGCTTGCGCCAAGGTTTTTTCCTTTATATTTCGGAACTGAACTTCAATCGAGGCCAGCTAGTCCCGGGCAGTCTCCTTTTCTAAGGCTAAGCGATCCATGTTCTTTTTCCATACTTCAACCTCAGTCTTTACAGTCTCTACCTCTTTACAGAGCTGCCCGATTATGTCAATCTTTTGGTGGACCTGCAGGTTCAGATCGTTAGTCAGAGTACCCGATTCGTCTTCAGTAACTTTAAAGATTTTGTTTACCTGCTCGACCAGATCGGCATGTTCTTTTTGATCCACCTTTAAATCAGCTTGAGGGCTCTTAACCTCCATTTCTCTTTGCTCACTAAGAAGTTTGAAGGCATCCTTATTCTCGGTGAGCCCCCGGATCTCGGCCTCATACCAACTCAGCTCCCCTCAGAATTGGAGGAAAGCCTCGTGAAGAAGCACCGAAGCCTGCGCAGACATAGAAGGTAAAGTTGTACAAAGGGAGAAAAATCTAAGTATGAAAATTGATAGGGAAATCAGGGATTACTCGATTTAGAGCATGTTGGGCTTCGTTGAAAAGACAAGGCGCTCCTACCTCATCCATCTGGGCTCGGTCTTCTTCTGTGACCAAACACCAGAGGTAGCTGGCCACCCTTACGGGGGCAGCAAAAACCCGAGCATCCTCTGAAACTATGATAATGATTATTTTCTTGCAACCGGGATCGGCACTGGGGGACAAAAACTGATTGGTCAGTTTAAAACTCTAGGAACCCTCGCCCGAGCTTTTCTTCGGAACCTCCAAGTCACTCAGACCGGTGACATCTTCTACCCTAACAAAATAACCACGGAAAAGATCTTCCTCTCCGTGGGCTCCTTCCCGTGATAAGTCTCTGCAGCCTGAGCGTCGCGTATCATCGAATAGGAAACTAAAGGAAACAAGGGGGAATCCCTTATCTCTATTGCCCCAAGTGGGTCCTTTGAGGTACTGCCTCAGTCTTGGGGAGCCTCAAGCTTGGTTTCTGCACCAACGTCCACCGCCTCTTCAACGGTGCCTTTGCCCCGAGGTAAAGCATCTTTAGTTCCTCTTAGCTCGGAGACTTGGGCCGAAGCCTCCTCCTCGACCTCATCAAGCCTAGGCGGAGCAGTATGAACTTCCACCGGTTTTGAAGTTCTCCGAAACTTGGTGCTAGATCAAGCACTATCCACCATCCCAGAATCATCTTCATTCTCTTCTTCATCATCCTATTTGGGCTCATCTAGTAGCCGACGGGCTGAGTCCGTTGTTAAAGGGATGACATTTCCCTTGCGGGTTCGCCTCTTTTTAGGCTTCTCCTCATCCAACATCGTAGAGCTCGAAGCCCCTCTCTTCTTCCACTTTTTCTTCAACTTCGGAGTAGATGGTTGGGGAAAGTTTTCTTCATCACCGGATGGGGGCCTCATTGGCACATCCTTCCTGAGACCTGCAAAAGAAAGACGAGTAAGATCGAGGAAAAATTCTAACAATGGTCAAAATTGTCGAGTCATACGAAAGTTTACCATGGTTTCGGGCCTCCCATCAACCCTTCGCCAAATCATGCCATGTGCGCTCAGCATGTGTCGACTTCAATACTAGGCTCCTGACCCAGTTCTCAAGTTAGGGAATCGCACCCGGCATCCAGGGAACGGCTGCACCAAATAAAACACTGATAAGAAAGCTTGAAAAAATAAAGAAAATAAGCAGAAATTAAAGATGGAGTTATACTTACGTCTCATATTCCATTTCTCCGGAAATGGCATACTCTCGGTTGGGATCAAGTCCGAGGTCTTCACTTGGATAAATCGGCTCATCAATCCCCGGTCCTTGTCCTCATCTATGCTCGAGAAAGGTGCCTTGGAGCCCCGACGTTGAAGCTTTATTAGTCCCCCTCGATAGAATCAGGGGCTATATAAGCGTATGAGGTGATCGAGGGTGAAGGGAAGCCCATCGACTTGGCTCACAAAGAAGCGGAGCAATATTACTATTCTCCAGAAGGAGGGGTGAATCTGACAGAGGGTCACTTTGTACTTCTTGCACAAGTCTACAATGACCGTGTCCAAAGGACCCAATGTGAAAGGTTAAGTATAAACACTTAGAAACTCCTCCACATGTGTAGTAATTGACTCCTCAGGCGAGGGCACCACCATGTGCTTGTCAACCCAGTTGTAGTCCTTTTTAACTTGGTCGAGGAGGTCACTGGTGATCATGCATATGTACCTCGACATTGGCTCACATCGACCCACAACCGAGGGGTTCTTTCAACCTTGAAGTCAGAGTCAAGGACGCACCCTCCGGGAACAAATTCTTTAGGGCATGGCTAGCTCTACTGCTGATTGCTCACCGGCCGGCCGGGGCGAGGAAGCAGCCTTCTTTTGCGAAACAGTTTTAGATGTTTTGGCCATTTTATTTTTGTAAGCAAGGAAGAATAGAGATTGAAATATTTGGTGTTTTAGGAAGAACAAGCAAAGTAACTCAAAGACTTGGAGATAGGAAGCTCTGAAGAATGTAAAGAACTATGAAGATTAGAATGGAAGAGATTGAAAGTAAAGTTTGGGCAAAAGAAGGAAGATACTGTTGCGCCCATTTTTTCTCGCGAAATTGGGTTTAGGACATTTGGGAGGAGAACTCATTCCCCTTTAGGAATTGGGTTTGAATTGGAGAGTCGCCACCTAATGATTAAAGTACATTAGGACACTAAGAAGTAATTGATCTAGAAAACCAAATATTGGGTAAGGGCTAGAAATTATCCCGAGGGGAAGGTGTTAGGCACCCCTCAGGATCCACTAGTGTGGTTCCCGGTCATGCTACAATTGTGACTTTAAGTAACAAGTAGGCAAATAGAAGTTTTAAATATAAGGGGTTTTCATGTAATGGTTTCAAATACATTAAAGTTTAAAGAAAACAAAAGGAAGCTGAATTTTTTAGGAAAATAGTTTGAAAATTCTGAAAAAATAAACAAGTAAAGGGAGAGGGGGGTCCTAGGTTTACAAATAATATGGATCACCCCACACAACATCCGGTAATCACTCCTCAAAGAGGGGCTACACGAGATGTTATCGTGTGGTCATCATATTCATATCTACTCTTTCCCACCCCGTTAAGGTATTAAAGCGCGGAATTGTTTCGTTACTTATTGCATGCTATTACCCGCCCCATTCTTATCAGTCCCGGAGGTACTTAGGACTACTAATCCTAAAAGGGAGGGGTATGAGGTTTTGCAGTTATAAAGGACAAAATTCTAAGGCGACAATCAAAACATATATAGCAAATATTGGGAAAGCATGTCAACAGATACGACTCAAATAAACCTCCTTAAACCAAAGAGAGCATATAGTTTTAGCATGTCTTACACGTACTGATTATGGTCTGATTAAACTTAAAAGGTTAAAGCAGGCTGATTTATCACATATTTTCAGATAAGAAGTCCGAATTAGACCTGCCCGCTGGTTGTAATTATCAAATACTAGCGCAGTTATAGCTTTTACCCTAAAGCTTGCCTAGGTGTTGGGTGAAACCTATAGGCATGATATCTATTAGTTTCAGAAATAAAGCAGTAAACTAACTACATGAAGGTTGCCAGTTTTTACCAAGTTCTGCAGATTAAACTTAAAACGAGCGAGGCGATTCAGATTTGATTGATAGTTCCTATATGCATATTTTCTAGGCGTTGTTAATTTAAAATACTATCATTGGCGTACAGGAATCCAATAGGTAGGTCATCTATATGCAATCGATTGTTTAAGCCTATAAACTCATTTGCCTAGTGATAGATGCGGGTGCAAAATGCAGGAGGTCCTATTGGCATATTATCTATATGATAATGCAGAAGTGCAGAAACCTATAGACATGGTCTCTATGTAATGCAGAAGTGCAGAAACTTATAGACATGGTATCTATATGAAATGCAGAAGTGCAAAAAACTTATAGACTTTGTATCTATATGAAATGCAGAAGTGCAAAAGCTGAAAGCAGGATACGTGAATGCAGAAGTATAGTAATCTTCTATGAACATGGTATCTACCCCTTTGCATGCACGATTAACCCTCCCTTTTTCACTAACATCCCCAATAGTTATTACAAATTATTGCAGGCCAGAATGAATAAGAAAAGCAAAATTACATCAAAAATTAAAGTACAACCAAGGGGAGCCTAATTCAGACTCCAGGTTTGAAATATGAGATGAAACCAACTCCAAAGATCAGGATCCCAAGCCTTTCTCTTATTTGGATGTGTGAGAGTTTCCTAAAAGCCTCAAATGGACTCCGGGCAGTGCTCACACCCAAACACATATAGGATTAAGAACATAATGCAGTGTGGAAGGGCCAGCCCTCAAGTATCCAAGTTCAGAGGGAACTCAAGGTCCCAAGGCAAGGCTTACAGGAGGGGGCAGAGCTTAGAAGCTAAGAGTAAGTGTAAGTGCAGAGTTTGGAAAGGGGAAAGGGGAAGTGGTAGAGAAACAGGGACAGGCTAGTAGGCATACCTAGCAATGGGAAGTGTTGGCACACTCCACAAGCCTGTTAAAACACATTGTTTTGGGAGTCAGGATCCTCTAAGGGATCAAGTACATACATGAACAATAACTTGCATATTGTCATGACATGAACTATAACTCAAATCACATAGAGGGGAATAGGGGTACAGGGATTCATAGCAGAAACAAGTAAAAGAAATTAACATGCTAATTAAACATTCAACTCTATATAGACAGTAAAGTAGACATGGATGTAAAGGCTATAAGTGAACACATTGGGATGATGCTGAAGCTAAAACTAGAACATACCAGTCTCAAAGAAACAAGTGAAAGAAAGCAGTAGTCTTGCAAAGCCAAAGTGCAAACAGGCAGTCAGAATGCTATGATCTTAGAAAAGAATCGTGAGGTTGTAAGGGTGAAGTATGAAGTGTAAAAGTGTTGAACTGAAGGTCTGTTAAAGTGCAGAAGGATCATGCCCTTTTATAGTGTAGAAAGTAAGCAGAAATAGGTAAGAAAAATAGTTTGAAAATCAATTACACAAGGTTTCCCCCAAATTAAGGGATTCTGATTTCAAACGGGCAAAACTAATTAAGGAAATGGATTCATCAAACACTTTTTCAAATCAGCAGAAAAAGGATAAATACATAAAGGTCTATTTAAGGACAGGGGCTTGACAGCACACGGTTTGTGCAAATAAGGAAAGGAAATCAGTTAACAGCCAAGAAAATCGAAAATTGAAGATTTTGTATGAACGAACCAAGTCAGAAATATGGGAAAGATTTCAACTTAAGGAAAATTAGTGCCAATCAATTAGACTTATTAAAAGGAATTCTGAATCAATCACAAGTTGGAAAACCATTCTGAAGAAAGATTCCTCATATATAAAAGCATACAGACACGTTAAACATGAAGAAATTTGTCATGCTATTCAGAAGAATCTAGTGTAGGAGAATCAGAAATTGTGTGCAAACAAAAGAAGTTCACACTTAGTTTATAGACCCAGAAATAAGTCTGAAAAAGCCAAGAGTCCTCAAATAGAACCCTAGTTTGATCATATGACCAAACTCGGAGGAAACCCCCAAATTCTAGGGTTTCCGACTCGAGTCAAATATAGAGATGAGGAGGCAACAGGCTCAGGGATTTCCTTTCAGAATCTCATGAGAAGACAAGAAGATACATATAATATTCGAAGCAGACAGAGTGTATGAGCATAATGAGAGAATAGTCACGACAGTAGAAGAAACGTGTTTTGGAAAACCTTTTAGAAGGGACTTAAACAGAGTTCAGTATAAGGCAAACAAAACTTAAGAATTCAGTAGGAAATACATACAGTAGAAGAACACAAAAATACCGGAAAAGCATAGCAAAAGATCATATAGGAAGATACAGCAAGATAAACATGCGAGCATGCTACAAAACACAGTAGAAAAACAAAGCATAGAAGAACATGCATGATAAAGGAAAACATAAGAACACAGTAGAAGGACATGCGTGGTAAAAAACAAAACATCAGAACATAGTATAGACAAATACACACAAAGAAAAGAAGAAGAAAAGTTAGAGAAACATTTTAAGATTTTCAGAAAAACCCTAAATAGGAAAGAAGTGATTTTTGAAAGAAAAATTAGGAAAACCTTTAAAAATTCAAGTAGAGCAGAGAAATAAAACAGATTTAAGAAAACAATTAGAGAAAATCTCAAATAGCTAGGGTTTCAGAAGAACCCTAAAGTGAGAAAGGCTTGGAAAATGTCTGATCTGAGTCGGATAAGTCAGAAATAGGCTCATAATGCTTGGATATGTCGGAGCAAGGCTGGAGAGGCCATAGAACCTCGAATCGGAGAGGATCTGAATGGACACCATTAAGGTTAGACCTCAAAACTTTGCACACCAAGTGTTTAAGAGCAGAGGGAGATGAGTTTAAGCCATGCATGGCCTGAGAGGCCATGGATTCTGGTGAGCTGAAGGTAGAAGACAATAGGAGAAGATTAGGGTTTCAAGAACCTTCGAGAGAGTTTGAGAGGTGAGAGGATTCACAGGCGGTGGTTGGTGAGAAATGGGATAGGGTTGGGGGGTGTTTGGGAATTAAAAAGGAAAGGGGAAATTCTGGTCGTTGATGGAAATGATCAACGGCCTGGATCAAAAGGGGAAACCGGGTGGGTTAGATAAGCGTGTTGGGGACGGGTCATTTTAGGAATTGGGCTGGCCCGTTTGAATTTGAAATTGGGGTTAATTGTTGCTGATTTTAGGCTATAATTGAAATGAAATAGGGCTAGTATTTAAATAACCACTTTTCCCTTTTATTTTTATAAAAATAGTAAAATGATTTCTTAAAAGAAATTAAAAGTATTAAATTAATTAATAATGTATAAATATTAAACTAAAGATACTAGAATCAATTTTGTAATTATAAACGTAATTAAATCTTAAGATAGGCTAAAATTGCAATCATATGCAATTTAGCTTTAAAATACTAAATAAATTTGTAAAAATGCGTAAAAATTACTTTAGCTATATTTTGGTATAAATGTGAGAATAAAATAAGTTATTCACTAAAATGATGATTTTAGGAATAACTATTAGTTTTTGTACTGCTAAAATGGGCAATAAATTGATTTAAAAAATCTTTTAAAAATTAGGAAAAAATACAAAAACACTTGGGCATACTTATATATGCATATATATGCTATTTTGAAAGTATTTTTCATATATAAAATGCATAGGAAAAAATTGGGTATCAACAACTGCCCCTCTTTACCCGGGAAAGATGAAAGAGTTGTTGGGTAAAGATGGGATGGCCAATTTGACCGAACGAAATGGTTTGAAGAGGTTGACCGTGCTCTGGTTCCTAAGCTGCCTACATATCCCTGGTCTTACAGGAATCAGGCCATATGTAGTTCAGGATTCGTCGGCGGAATATGCCGATGGAGATTTTTCAAGAACGGACGTGATATTCGGGTTGGGATGGATGGTAGAGCTGTGGGAACTGGAGCGGGGTTGCTCCTGCTGAGACGGTCGTTGCTCGCTGACTTACCTGCAAATAAGCAATACAAGTGTATATTGTGCGTAATTTTAAACATGATGCAAGTTCCCGTTGGACCATGAATGCTATCTTTGGATGGTTAGGATGACGTTCTTGGACCATGATATCCTGGGCCATGAAGCGTATAATAAGGGATTCACGGGCCATGAAATGATGCACTCGGCCTATGAGGATGATGCCTCTAAACCATGATGCCTTTGAATAATGATATGCAAAAGATTAAAAGGGATCCTCGGGCCATGGCATGGTGTTCTCGGGCTATGTAAATGGTGCCTCTGAATGATGATGCCCTCGGATAATTTGGCGATCTTTCAGCCCATGAGATACAGTAGGGTGGCGATCTTTCAGCCATGCAAATGTAAATGAGGTGGTGATCTTTCAGCCATGCAAGAAGTAAATGAAGGTGGCGATCTTTCGGCCATGCAAGAAGTAAATGAAGGCGGCGATCTTTCAGCCATGCAAGAAGTAAATGAACGTGGCGATCTTTTAGCCATGCGAGATGGAGGTAGGGATTAACCTCGGAAGGCAGAATGGTAGCCTTATGCAATGCAGGAAATGTAGATTGAGACAAAGCTTAGTCTCGGAAGGCAGAGTGGTAGCCATAGAGAATGCAGATGGAGACAGAACTTAGTCTCGGAAGGCAGAATGGTAGCCTTATGCAATGCAGAGAATGCAGATGGACACAGAGCTTAGTCTCGGAAGGCAGAATAGTAGCCTTATGCAATGCAGAGGATGCAGATGGAGACAGAGTTTAACCTCGGAAGGTAGAATGGTAGCCTTATGCAATGCAGAGAATGCAGATGGAGACAGAGCTTAGTCTCGGAAGGCAGAGTGGTAGCCGTAGAGAATGCGGATGGAGACAGAGCTTAGTCTCGGAAGGCAGAATGGTAGCCTTATACAATGCAGAGAATGCAGATGGACACAGAGCTTAGTCTCGGAAGGCAGAATGGTAGCCTTATGCAATGCAGAGAATGCAGATGGAGACAGAGTTTAACCTCGGAAGGCAGAATGGTAGCCTTATGCAATGCAGAGAATGCAGATAGAGACAGAGTTTAGTCTCGGAAGGCAGAATAGTAACCTTATACAATGCAGAGAATGCAGATGGAGGTAGAGCTTAACCTCGGAAGGCAGAATGGTAGCCTTATGCAATGCAAAGAATGCAGATGGAGACAGAGTTTAGTCTCGGAAGGTAAAATGGTAGCCTTATGCAGGAAGTAAAATGGAAAATGGCAATAGAGTTTTCTTAGCTGATAGCGGATTGCGATATTGCAACTGCTGGGGATACTGTGTCTGCTGGGGACACTGCATGCGGATAGCAGTTGTGAGTAAGTGCAACGGTTATGAGCGTAGTATTTCCGAGCAGTGTGAGTCTCGTGAGTGTATAGTATATTTGATGATTTTGAGACTCAAGTGCCTGCATCCAAAGAAAATCGTGAGTTTTGTAAAAGGGGGGAGGTTAGTTCGTATTCTCGCTGGCTCTACTTGACCTGCTCGGCTCTGTTCCGGTGATACTGTGCGTATCATTGGGGTAGAGTTGCTAAATGAAGCAACTTTGGTAACAGACATGCATGATTTAGTAAAAAATATAACTTAAATACATAATCGAGAATAGTTTTCCTTAGATGAACCTACGACTGCGACGTGGTTCAAGACATTGCAACTTCTCTTGCTCCAGAATTTTGAGGGTCCTCCTCAAAATTCTGCCCCATTTTACTGGGATGCTGCTTCTGATGGCTGCTTACGGTGAATGGCTGAAATCACTTCAGAATTTTGAGGGTCCTCAAAATTCTACCCCAGTTTCCAATTGCGGGGGAAATGAAAATTTTATTGAATTATGACCGAACCCGTAGGGCTGCCTACGTATCCCCTCTTAAACGGGAATCAGGTCAGGTGTAGTTCAAATTACATCATAAAGGAAAGCATAAAAGTTACATATAGTATAGCTTCATTGCATCTGAATTGATCGGCTTCGGACAAACTTCTCCATCCATTTCTGCAAGTATGAGGGCTCCTCCTGTTAGAACCCGGTGGACTATGTACGGACCCTGCCAGTTGGGAGACAACTTCCCTTTGGCCTCGTCCTGATGCGGGAAAATCTTCTTTAACACTAGCTGCCCCGATGTGAACTGTCTCGGCTTGACTCTTTTGTTGAAGGCTCTGGACATTCTGTTCTGATAAAGCTGACCATGGAAAACTGCATTCATTCTCTTTCCATCTATAAGAACTAGCTGTTCGTAACGACTTTTCACCCATTCTGCATTGTCGAGTTCAGCTTCCTGTATGATCCTTAGGGAAGGAATTTCTACCTCAACGGGAATAACAACCTCTGTACCGTAAACCAGCATATAGGGGGTTGCCCCAGTTGATGTGCGGACTGTGGTGTGATACCCTAATAAAGCAAGTGATAACTTCTCGTGCCACTGCTTATGCTTCTCTATCATTTTCCTTAGTATCTTCTTGATATTCCTATTGGTGGCATCTACGGCTCCGTTCATCTGAGGTCTGTAGGCTGTAGAATTCTTGTGTTTGATCCTGAAGGTTTCACACATGGCTTTCATCAAGTCACTGTTGAGATTGGAACCATTATCAGTAATGAGTGATTCTAGAATTCCGAACCGACAAACAATACGGTCGCGCACGAAGTCTGGTACGACTTTCTTAGTCAGTGCCTTGTACGATGCTGCTTCAACCCATTTGGTGAAATAATCAATTTCCACTAGGATAAACCTGTGCCCATTTGATGCGGCAGGTTCGATTGGTCCGTTAAAATCCATTCCCCAAGCGGCGAATGGCCATGGTGAGCTTGTTGCATTAAGCTCGTTTGAAGGCACCTTTATCATATCTACATGTATCTGACTGCGGTGGCACTTCCGGACATACTGGATGCAGTCCGTTTCCATAGTCATCCAAAAATAACCAGCTCGGAGTATCTTCTTGGCTAAGACAAAGCCATTCATATGTGGCCCGCAGGTTCTAGCATGGATTTCTTCTAGTAATTTAGATGCTTCCTTTGCGTCAACACACCTTAGTAATCCCAAATCAGGAGTCCTCCTGTACAGGATTCCTCCGTTGTGAAAGAAATTGTTGGATATCCTCCGAAGCGTACGCTTCTAAATCGCGTTTGCGAGCTTTGGGTATTCTTTTTTCGCCAAATATTCCTTGATATCATGAAACCAAGGTTTTCCATCCACTTCTTCTTCGATGTGAGCACAGTAAGCTGACTGATCGTAGATCTTTACTGGAATATGGTCAATAAAATTTTTATCTGGATGTTGTATCATGGATGATAGGGTAGCCTATACATCAGCAAACTCATTTTAGACTCTGGGAACATGCTGGAACTCTATCTTTGTGAACCTCTTTCTCAACTCTTGTACGTGATGCAGATAAGGGAGTATCTTGGAGTTCTTGGTCACCCATTCTTCTCGGACCTGATGTATAAGCAATTCTGAATCCCCGATCACTAGCACCTCTTGAATGTTCATGTCAATGGCTATCTTGAGTCCCAAGATGCAGGCCTCATACTCATCCATGTTGTTGGTGCAAGGGAATCTGAGTTTGGCTGACACCGGATAATACTGATCGGTTTCTGACACTAGAACTGCTCCTATGCCAACTCCTTTGAAATTTGCTGCTCCATCGGAAAACACTCTCCAACCGTCATAGGATTCTGCAATGTCTTCTCCTATGAATGATATCTCTTCATCAGGAAAATATGTTTTTAAGGATTTGTATTCTCCGTCCACGGGATTCTCGGCAAGATGATCTGTCAAAGCCTGTCCCTTGATTGCTTTCTGAGTTATATAGAAAATGTCGAATTCACTTAGCAGAATTTGCCACTTGGCTAGCTTGCTAGTGGGCATGGGCTTCTGAAAGATGTACTTCAACGGATCCATCCTTGATATGAGATACGTGGTATAGGCACAGAAATAGTGCCTCAACTTCTAAGCTACCCAAATCAGAGCACAACAGGTGCATTCTAATAGAGAATACCTGGCCTCGTAAGGGGTGAACTTCTTGCTAAGATAGTATATGGCCTACTCCTTCCTCCCTGTTTCATCATGTTGCCCAAGAACACAACCGAACGCTCCATCTAGCACTGCAAGGTAGAGTAATAGAGGTTTACCCGGCTCGGGCGAGACCAAAACTAGTGGCATTGACAGGTACTTCTTAATTCTATCGAAGGCCCTCTAGCAGTCATCAGTCCATTTGGTAGCGGCGTCCTTCTTCAACATCTTAAAGATTGGCTCACAGATGACAGTAGATTGAGCTATGAACCGGTTGATGTAGTTGAGTCTCCCCAAGAAACTCATTACTTCTTTCTTGTTCTTTGGCGGTGGCAATTCTTGAATAGCTTTGACCTTTGATGGATCCAGCTCTATTCCTCGGTGACTCACAATGAGCCCAAGTAGTTTTTTGGAAGGAACCCCAAGTGCACATTTCGCAGGATTCAGCTTCAAGTTGTACCTTCTCAGTCTATTGAAGAACCTTCTCGAATCTTCCATGTGATCAATGGCTTTCTTGGATTTGATGATGACATCATATCATGGAAAATGGTAGTCATGGCCCTCATGTAGGTGGCCCCAGCATTCTTTAACCCGAACGGCATCATCTTGCAACAGTACATTCCCCACAACATAATGAAAGCCGTTTTCTCAACGTCTTCTTCATCCATCCAAATCTGATGATACCCAGCAAAACAATCCACGAATGACTACAACTCGTGCTTGGAACAATTGTCAATCAGGATGTGTATGTTTGGAAAGGGGAAGTCATCTTTTGGACTGGCCCGGTTGAGATCCCGGTAGTCGACATAGACTCTGACCTTCCCGTCCTTCTTCGACCCTGGCACGATGTTGGCTAACCATGTCAGATATTATACTACCCTAAGAACCTTAGCTTTGACTTTCTTAGTGACTTCTTCCTTGATTTTCAAACTCATGTCAGGCTTGAACTTTCTGAGCAAAGCTTTACCAGTGGACATGTCGGATCAGTTGGCAGTTTGTGAGCCACAATAGATGTACTTAGACCAGTCATGTCATCATACGACCAAGCAAATATGTCTTCATATTCCTTTAGAAATTTTGTGTATTCCTTCTTTTCTGATGGCGATACGTGGACACTGATTCTCATTTCTTTGACGTTCTCTGCATCTCCCAGGTTAACAATCTCGGTCTCATCCAGGTTGGACTTAGGTCTGTTCACAAAATTTTCAACCTCTTTAACAATCTCTTCTGGTATGTTATCTTCCTCTGAATCTATGTCTGTTTGTTGTGTTGTCTCGTTACATGTCACAGTCATTGGTTCATCAAGATAAGTAATAGTAATGTTGTATGAGTAAAGTAATGAGAGAAAAATAATAAGAGTAAGATTTATAGGGAAAATTGAAATGTTTTGCTAAATTCCATAACTGTTTTGAATATTGAAGATCTTATTGCGAAAATTCAAAAATGTGAAAGGAAAATCAACTAGTAAAAATGAAAGATAGTGCATGATGCTTTGTTCAGCCTTGCTACCCCGAGGCTTTCTGGGCTCTAGTGGTTATGATGGTCCAATTGTTGAGGCATGCTCCTCGGCTTACGGCTTGTATAAAAGGGTCTTCCTCCCCCTCCTCCTTGAAAATGACATAGCAATCCATGTCATCATCTTCTACGAATAAATTCCTCATTGCTGCCAAGGCTTCCTCTTCTTCCGACCCATATATAACATCGGCTGGCTGAAAAGTCTATTCTAAATGGGGTATCGGCTGCTCCAGTGGGTAGGGTCGCGCCATGGTGGCGACCAGTTGTTGAATTCTTTCCAAGTATACTCGTATCCCAGACCGAAAGTGGTGCCATGTTTCTTCAGTTTGATCGGCTTGGCGATTCTGTGGAGGTTCTTGCCAAGTCCCTTGCCAGGCTCATATCCACTCCAGTTCAATATGCTTTCAATTTTGTTATCCCACCATTTGTCTTTGTCAACGGCGTTGACTCGCTCGATGTGGTGATAGGTTTCCCCGCCTATCTTTCTCCTTCCTCCAATCACTGGGATGGTTTGGCGATTGTATATGGGATTGCTACCGTCACCTGAATGATCACCTCTTGGTGGTTCCACTCAAATTTCACCGCTTAATGCAGTGTTGATGCTACGGCCGCAGCGGCATGAATCCATGGTCGTCCCAACAGCTAGTTGTAAGATGTCGGCACATCTATTACTTGAAATTCAACATCAAACCAAGTAGGCCCCATCTGCAAACACAAGCTAATTTCCCCAATAGTGGACCTTTGGGAACCGTCGAAAGCTTTGACATTGATGGCCCCGTCCTTGATCTCATGCAGACTCTTACCCAATGTTATGAGTGTTAGCAACAGACAAATATTGAGGCTGGACCCACCGTCAATCAGGATTCTGGTGATGAAATAATCCTCGCATTGCACAGTGATGTGCAGCGGCTTGTTGTGACTCAACCCTTCTAGTGGCAACTCATCTTCATGAAAAGTGATCTTGTGACTCTCCAATACCTGCCCTACCATGTTTGCCATTTCTCTTCCATTGATGTTGCTTGGTAAATATGTCTCACTCAGCACCTTCAACAAGGCGTTCCTATGTGCATCGAAGCTTTGCAGCAAAGCTAGGATAGAGATCTGTGCCGGTGTTTTGTTCAACTAATCGATGACTGAGTACTCCTTTGCTTGTATTTTTCTCCAAAGATCATCAGGACCAGCTTCAGTGATGGTTGGCTATCCAAAGGCCTGCTTGCTTGATCCAGCCAAATGTTCCGGGGTGTATACTCTACCGGTTCTTGTCATACCCTGTGTCGTGACTGCTTCTCCGGATTTGGCTTTCCCTTTCCTTCTTGCCTCGGCTGTGTAGTCCCAAGGTATGGCATTTGTATGGAATGGCGTTATAGCCGACATTGCTACTGGAATGGGCACCTTTACTCCGAACGGAGCCTATATTTTGGAAGGCAAGATCGCAACTTCAAATGGTTCAGGTACATTTGTCGGGGACCCAAACTCGACCTCGATCGGTGCTGGCATCTTTGTAGAGGATGGTGTTTCAAACTCAAGTGGTATGGACATGTTCACCTCAGCGTCCCCAGAAGGCTGAATCTGGACTACAATCGGATTAAGGGCGACTGTTGGTTTCTTTGGATCATCGCCTTCTGTGATCAAACCTATTGACCCCTTGGGGTCCCAGTCATCCTCTATTTCAATCATGTGAATGCCTCCACCCGTGTGGTCTGGTAGAGGGTTATTGTGGACATTCGGGGTGGGATCCTTTGCGACAATAATCTTGTTATCAATTAGTGCTTGGATTTTATCTTTCAGAGAGCGGCATTCATCAATGGTATGCCATTTCATGCTGGAATGGTATGCACGGGATTTATTAGGATTGACCCATTGGGAAAGGGTTTCAGAAGTTATAGCGGGGATGGGGTGACATAACCATCAGCTTTGATCCTTTCATACAGCTGGTCAATTGGTTCGGCAATGGCGGTATATTGTTTGGGAGGTCTGCGGTCGAAATTTGGTCGGGGTCTAGGAAAGTTTTGGCGAGTGGGAGGTGATTAATAGTAAGAGGGTTGAGTATTGTAGGCTTGGTAGACATGTGCGGGTTGGGAATATCTGGGTGAAGTAGGCTGATATGTGGGAGGTGGAGGTGATTGGTAAGTAGGTGGTGGAGGTTGGTAAGAGGGCGAGGGTGCTTGGTAATTTGGGGTAGGTTGATATGTGAGTGGAGGCATCGGGTAGGTTTGTTATTTGATAGGGGACTTGGTTCTCTATGCAACCATCACGGTGCTCACGTCCCTTTTCTTGGTTGTGCCACCAGACTGTAGAGCCTTGTTGGTAGCCTGCAAAGCCTCAAAGTTTGTGACCATACCACTTTTGATGCCTTCCTCGATCCTCTCACCAGCTTGATGATGTCGGAAAATTTCTAGCTTTCAATCAGCATCAACCTTTCATAGTACTGGGGGTCTTGAGCTCAGACAAAAAGCCTGCTCATTTGTTCTTCCTCTAGTGCAGGCCTGACTTTGGCAGCTTCTGACCTCCAGCGAGTGGCATACTCGCGGAATGTTTCCGTGGGTTTCTTCTTTAGGTTTTGGATGTATAACACATCTGGCGCATTTTCTGTGTTGAACCTAAACCTGTCCATGAAATCGGACGCCATGCTTACCCAGTTCGACCACTTCTTTGGATCTTGGCTAATGTACCAAGACAGAGCATCTCCCTTCAGACTCCTCATGAAGAGTTTCATGCAGATCCTTTTGTCCTTTCCTACTCCAACCAGCTTGTCGCAGTATGTTCTCAAATGAACTCTCGGATCTCCTGTACTATCAAACATCTCAAACTTCGGAGGTTTGTACCCCTCGGGCAGTTCAACATCGGGTTGTATGCAAAGATCTTCATAGTTTAGCCCCTCAATTCCTTTGCTTCCTTCAATGCCCTGAATTCGGCTAGTCAACTTCTTAAGCTCTTCAACCAGACTCCTGATGAGTAAGTCTTTATCATCAGACTCGGGTGTGCTTGAAATGGGTTGGGTGGAGTGCGGAATGGTTTCCACGTAGATGGGGGTGTTATGAGTGTGGAAATGGTCATTTGTGGAGTTCACCGGTTCTGGGATGAGCAATGGAGTATTGTTGGAAGTATGACAGGTGTTGCAGTGGTGGTGAGGAGCAGGATGGTTTTGTGGTTTTGGGATGTTTTGTGGAGGTGTAGGGTTCTGAGCATTAGGAAAATTGACATCTGGGGTGGTGAGGGAAATGATAAGCTCGCCAAGTTTCGGACCTGATCAAGTTCTTCTTGGAATTTCAGCAGCTTTTGTTCAAGCTGGGATGCACTTTCCTTAAGAACCAGAGTACCATGAGTGACCTCTACCCGTTCAGTTGAGTTTTCCTTTCTGGTGTTGTTCAAATCTTCCATCTTTCCTTTGTTCCTGTTTCTGACGAGGATAGGAGGAGGAGTGGGTGGAGGGCCCTTAGATCTTGTGGAATATGATGATGATGCCAGAGTACACGAACTAACCTTGGGGAGGGGAATAAATAAAAAATAAAAACAAAAAGGCAACAAGTCAGTAGGGATTATGAAAAGAAATGTTGCGATATTTAAACACGTAGTGAAAAAATATAAGTCATGTCCTAATTTGAGAGCCTCATTGTGCCAGAGGTAGGCCTAGCGGCAAGTTAATTTGGAGAACTTATAATGCTAAATGCCTCATTTTATTGATAAAAATAAGACGAATCCCAAAACGACACTAAATAACAGAAGATAAAAATGTCACTAATGGTCATTGGCCTTATTACATTTATAAAACAAAAAGTTAAATTCCTATCTATTTGGTCCCTGAAGGACCTTCCCCAGACTCGCCATCTTTGGCTCCATCGAACAGCTTCACCAGCTCGCGAAGTCCCAACAGCAGGTAGGCTCTGGCCAGGTGTCCACCCTCATTTTCTTCAGCATTCTGGCAGTCCTCGATCCTCTTGAGAAACTTCCTTTCTAGCTCCACTAAACCTCGTTCCAGGTATCCTAATCGCTTGTTGGCACTGACAGCCATGTCTTTCCACTCTTCAATCAGTTTTTGGTGGGCTTCTTGAATCTCACGGCACTCGCTTTCACATTCCCGAATCCTCTTGCATAGTTGGTTGTATTTGACCTGTGCTTCAGCCCTTTCATCGATGATTCTGTGACCTCGAATAAACCCAGGTTGGCCCAGACCATTGTGATTGTTCTCCAGCCATCCTGAATAGTATGGGGTGCAGCCAGCATGGTATCTGTCTGGCTCGATAGTATCTCTCCCCGTGATGATCTTGCAATGCCACATATGCTGAGCTTGGCACTTATAAGGACGGTCATCATCTTGGAAGTCGGTCTAGAAGTGACTCATCTTGTCGACCCTTGGTATAACCTATTTCCTACCAGCCTGTCTCATTACCCGAAGAGGGACATAAGGGTAGGTTTCTCTCAAACCGATCAGTATCAGAAATGGTGCGTTCCTAGATCAGGCGATGAACTCTTCAGTAGGGAACCACTCGAACATCCATTGTATTTGATCCTCAGTCTGATTTTCAAACAGCTCCACCCATCCCTTGGCATCCTCTGTCTGAGCAAACATGTTGGGCATGTAGTTCATTCGCCTTGGTTGATGGAAGGCAATATGATCGTCCCAGTCTCTATGCTGAATCTCTTGCCGATATTCACCCCTTTGGAGATGCTCCATGAGCTAGAGTTGGAGTAGCAAGTTGCAGCCCTCGAAGTGTGGGGCTCCTTGTTGACACTTTTCCAGGGCTCTGTATATCTCTGCGATGATCATGGGCACTATGCTAAATGGTTGTCCCCCAATTCCCTCCATCAAAGTTTTGGTGACCATGGCTAGCCTGGTATGGTACTTGCTTTCTTCATTGGAAACACTATCATCCCCAAGAAACAGAACATGAAGACAAAGACCCTTCGGTGAATATGCCCCAACAATGTAAGGGAAAATTCATCCGGATAAGTACGGTAGGATTTGCTGTGACCGTACCTTTCGTACAAATATTCAAAGGGAATGTAAGACTCCTTCAAACATGTCAAGTCTGGATTCTACTTTAGGCCCATCATTTTGAGGAAACATCTACCCTTGCGATTTTTCGGCATTAACAAACCCGGAGTCTCCCATGGTATACCAGTCAATCCTCATATTTCCTCTAGCAGGGGTGTCATCTCAATCTCCCTGAAGCGAAACACAGACCTATCATAGTCCCGGAACAGAGTAGCAGCTTCTATGATTTTGTTATTGGGTTGGACCTTCAGGAGAAAAGGTAGATTTCCTAGGTATTTTCGGACAAGAGTCTGATCACTGGAATGAAGATCCTCCCACCAACTTAGCAACCTTGGGTGGATGTTTGTGACCATGCCAAATCTGGGGACTTCGTGCCTCATGTTTCTGTAAGACAAAAAAGGGTTAGGCCCTTACCCCCACTAGACTCGACTATTAAATACCAATAATTGGCATAAAAGCATTTAATTCTCCAAATAAATGCACAGAATGTGGTAGTGTCCGTTTGGGTTTTTAGAAAACCCAGTGGACTTTGGACGAGGTTGTCTTAAAGAGTCATTATGCGGACAACATAACTGACTCGGCTAAGTTTGACCATGATGCATGCACAATTAAACAGAGTAAGGTCTCTATTGGTATTAGACTGGTACCCTTGAGCGGACAACTCAAGAGGAAAGGCGCGAAACCGTCGACTACAACATTGATTCATTGATTGACTGGTTTTACCGCAAATACGCCTTTGCCGGATTTAAAGGGTGATAATATCGGAAGAGCGCAACCACTCATTATAAGCGTTGTTATGGTATTTGTTTGGCACAAGTGGAATATGATGTTGAAAACATGCTTATAAAACAAGTTGTCACGTATTTGCACGTTCATAAAGTAATAATTACAATAATTTAAAACAGTAATAAAGGAGTGCAGTAAAGGAAAGCAGTGAAAGAAACAAGGGAAAAAAACAAGAGACAAGTTAGTTTTTGCAGTAGAAGAGGGAATTAAATGCTTAAAGGTATTAAATAAATAAAGCACAGAAGAAATGTAAAGTCACAGTAATAGCTTGAAGTGGTAAGAGCCTAAAAGTATGTCCCCAGCATAGTCGCCATGCTGTCGCACCCCCTTTTTCTAGCGAAATCGGGTTTAGGACATTTGGGAGGACAACTCGTTCCCCTTTGGGAATTGGGTTTGAATTGGAGAGTCGCCACCTAATGATTAAAGTGAATTAGGACACTAGGAAGGAATTGATCTAGAAAACCAAAGATTGGGTAAGGGATAGAAATTATCCCGAGGGGAAGGTGTTAGGCATCCCTCAGGATCCACTAGTGTGGTTCCCGGTCATGCTACAATTGTGACTTTAAGTAACAAGTAGGCAAATAGAAGTTTTAAATATAAGGGTTTTCACGTAATGGTTGCAAATAGATTAAAGTTTAAAGAAAACAAAAGGAAGCTGAATTTTTGAGGAAAACAGTTTGAAAATTCTGAAAAAATAAACAAGTAAAGGGAGAGGGGGTTCCTAGGTTTAAAAATAATATGGATCACCCCACACAACATCCGGTAATCACTCCTCAAAGAGGGGCTACACGAGATGTTTTCGTGTGGTCATCATATCCATATCTACCTTTTCCCACCCCGTTAAGGTATTAGAGCACATAATGGTTTCGTTACTTATTGCATGCTATTATCCGTCTCATTCCTATCAGTCCCGGAGGTACTTGGGACTACTAATCCTAAAAGGGAGGGGTATGAGGTTTTGCAGTTTTAAAGGACAAAATTCTAAGGCGACAATCAAAACATATATTGTAAGTATTGGGAAAGCATGTAAACAGATACGGCTCAAATAAACCTCCTTAAACCAAAGAGAGCATATAGTTTTAACATGTCTTACACGTACTGATTATGGTCTGATTAAACTTAAAAGGTTAAAGCATGCTGATTTATCACATATTTTCAGATAAGAAGTCCGAATTAGACCTGCCCACTGGTTGTAATTATCAAAGACTAGCGCAGTTATAGCTTTTACCCTAAAGCTTGCCTAGGTTTTGGACGAAACCTATAGGCATGATATCTATTAGTTTCAGAAATAAAGCAGTAAACTGATTACAGGAAGATTGCCAATTATTTACCAAGTTCTGCAGATTAAACTTAAAACGAGCGAGGCGATTCAGATTTGATTGATAGTTCCTATGGGCATATTTTCTAGGCGTTGTTAATTTAATACACTGTCATTGGCATACAAGAATCTTATAGGCAGGTCATCTATATGCAGTCGATTATTTAAGCCTATAAACTCATTTGCCTAGTGACAGATGCAGGTGCAAAATGCAGGAAGTCCTATAGGCATATTATCTATATGATAATGCAGAAGTGCAGAAACCTATAGACATGGTCTCTATATAATGCAGAAGTGCAGAAACCTATAGACATGGTCTCTATGTAATGCAGAAATGCAGAAACTTATAGACATGGTATCTATA
Organism: Nicotiana sylvestris; assembly: GCF_000393655.2. Classification (NCBI taxonomy): domain Eukaryota; kingdom Viridiplantae; phylum Streptophyta; class Magnoliopsida; order Solanales; family Solanaceae; genus Nicotiana; species Nicotiana sylvestris. Next base: position 69,129,953 of record NC_091060.1, read on the forward strand.
TGAAATGCAGAAGTGCAAAAAATTTATAGACATGGTATCTATATGAAATGCAGAAGTGCAAAAGCTGAAAGCAGGATACGTGAATGCAGAAGTATAGTAATCCCCTATGAATATGGTATCTACCCCTTTGCATGCACGATTGACCCTCCTTTTTTCACTAACAGCCCCAATAGTTATTACAAATTATTACAGCCCAGAATGAATAAGAAAAGCAAAATTACATCAGAAATTAAAGTACAATCAAGGGGAGCCTAATTCAGACTCCAGGTCTGAAATATGAGATGAACCAACTCCAAAGATCAAGATCCCAAGCCTTTCTCTTATTTGGATGTGCCAGAGTTCCCTAAGAGCCTCAAATGGACTCCGGGTCGTGCTCACACCCAAACACATACAGGATTAAGAACATAATGCAGAGTGGAAGGGTCAGCCCTCAAGTATCCAAGTTCAGAGGGAACTCAAGGTCCCAAGGCAAGGCTTACAGGAGGGGGCAAAGCTTAGAAGCTAAGAGTAAGTGTAAGTGCAGAGTTTGGAAAGGGGAAAGGGGAAGTGGTAGAGAAACAGGGACAGGCTAGTGGGCATACCTAGCAATGGGAAGTATTGGCACACCCCACAAGCCTGTTAGAACACATTGTTTTGGGAGTTAGGATCCTCTAAGGGATCAAGTCCAGACATGAACAATAACTTGCATATTGTCATGTCATGAACTACAACTCAAATCACATAGAGGGGAATAGGGGTACAGGGATTCATAGCAGAAACAAGTAAAAGAAATTAACATGCTAATTAAACATTCAACTCTATATAGACAGTAAAGTAGACATGGATGTAAAGTCTATAAGTGAACACATTGGGATGATGCTGAAGCTAAAACTAGAACATACCAGTCTCAAAGAAACAAGTGAAAGAAAGCAGTAGTCTTGCAAAGCCAAAGTGCAAACAGGCAGTCAGAATGCTATGATCTTAGAAAAGAATCGTGAGGCTGTAAGGGTGAAGTATGAAGTGTAAAAGTGTTGAACTGAAGGTCTGTTAAAGTGTAGAAGGGTCGTGCCCTTTTATAGTGTAGAAAGCAAGCAGAAATAGGTAAGAAAAATAGTTTGAAAATCAATTACCCAAGGTTTCCCCCAAATTAAGGGATTCTGATTTCAAACGGGCAAAACTAATTAAGGAAATGGATTCATCAAACACTTTTTCAAATCAGCATAAAAGGGGTAAATACATAAAGGTCTATTTAAGGACAGGGGCTTGACAGCACACGGTTTGTGCAAATAAGGAAAGAAAATCAGTTAACAGCCAAGAAAATCGAAAATTGAAGATTTTGTATGAATGAACCAAGTCAGAAAGATGGGAAAGATTTCAACTTCAGGAAAATCAGTGCCAATAAATTAGACTTATTAAAAGGAATTCTGAATCAATCACAAGTTGGAAAACCATTCTGAAGAAAGATTCCTCATATATAAAAGCATACAGACACGTTAAACATGAAGAAATTTGTCATGCTATTCAGAAGAGTCTAGTGTAGGAGAATCAGAATTGTGTGCAAACAAAAGAAGTTCACACTTAGTTTATAGACCCAGAAATAAGTCTGAAAGAGCCAAGGGTCCTCAAACAGAACCCTAGTTTGATCATATGACCAAACTCGGAGGAAACCTCCAAATTCTAGGGTTTCCAACTCGAGTCAAATACAGAGATGAGGAGGCAACAGGCTCAAAGATTTCCTATCAAAATCTCTTGAGAAGACAAGCAGATACAAATAATATTCAAAGTAGACAGAGCGTAGGAGCATAATGAGAGAATAGTCACGACAGTAGAAGAAACGTGTTTAAGAAAACCTTTTAGAAGGGACTTAAACAGAGTTCAGTAGAAGGCAAACAAAACTTAAGAACTTAGTAAGAAATACATACAGTAGAAGAACACAAAAATACCGAAAAAGCATAGCAAAAGATCATATAGGAAGATACAGCAAGATAAACATGCGAGCATGGTACAAAACACAGTAGAAAAACAAAGCACAGAAGAACATGCATGATAAAGGAAAACATAAGAACACAGTAGAAGGACATGCGTGGTAGAAAAGAAAACATCAGAACATAGTATAGACAAATACACACAAAGAAAAGAAGAAGAAAAGTCAGAGAAACATTTTAAGATTTTCAGAAAAACCCTAAATCAGAAAGAAGTGATTTTTTAAAGAAAAATTAGGAAAACGTTTAAAAACTCAAGTAGAGCACAAATATAGAACAGATTTAAGAAAACAATCAGAGAAAACCTCGAATAGCTAGTGTTTCAGAGGAACCCTAAAGCGAGAAAGGCTTGAAAAAGGTCCGATCTGAGTCGGATAAGTCAGAAATAGGCTCATAATGCTTGGATATGCCAGAGCAAGGCCGGAGAGGCCATAAAACCTCGAATCGGAGAGGATCTGAACGGACACCATTGAGGTCAGACCTCGAAACTTCGAACACCAAGTGTTTAAGAGCAGAGGGAGATGAGTTTAAGCCATCCATGGCCTGAGAGGCCATGGATTCCGGTGAGTTGAAGGTAGAAGACAGTAGGAGATGATTAGGGTTTCAAGAACCTTTGAGAGAATTTGAGAGGTGAGAGGATTTAGAGGCGGCTGTTGGTGAGAAATGGGATAGGGTTGGGGGTGTTTGGGAATTAAAAAGGAAAGGGGAAATTCTGGCAGTTGATCGAAATGATCAACGACCTGGATGAAAAGGGGAAACCAGGCAGGTTGGATAAGCGGGTTAGGGGCGGGTCATTTTAGGAATTGGGCTAGCCCGTTTGAATTTGAAATTGGGGTCAATTGGGGCTGATTTTAGGCTTTAATTGAAATGAAATAGGGCTAGTATTTAAATAACCACTTTTCCCTTTTATTTTTATAAAAATAGTAAAATAATTTCCGAAAACAAATTAAAAGTACTAAATTAATTAATAATGTATAAATATTAAATTAAAAATACTAGAATCAATTTTGTAGTCATAAACGTAATTAAATCTTAAGATAGGCTAAAATTGCAATCATATGCAATTTAGCTTTAAAATACTAAATAAATTTGTAAAAATGCGTAAAATTTACCTTAGCTATATTTTGGTATAAATGTGAGAATAAAATAAGTTATTCACCAAAATGATGATTTTGGGAATAACTTTTAGTTTTTGTACTGCTAAAATGGGCAATAAATTGATTTAAAAAATCTTTTAAAAATTAGGAAAAATACTAAAACACTTGGGCATACTTATATATGCATATATATGCTATTTTGAAAGTATTTTTCATATATAAAATGCATAGGAAAAAATTGGGTATCAACAGATACATTTATAGGTTGAAGACGGCAGTTCAGAACCGGTAGTGGCCGACAACAACTGATATGCATTTAATGCCTCGACATCCGAACTGATGGAACATCAGTGCCCACTTGTCACTGACGTCATGGTCGGGCTCGTTGCTTACGTCATGGTAAACCGAGGGGAAGCTCGAAGACTCAATTCGTTTCTTGTCATTACACTTCAAAAAACGAGGGGACTATCTGTATACGGTCAAAATCGGGCTTGCTTAATTTTGTATGGCTAATCGGAACCGGGGTGGCAGACCAAGGCTCGGCCCCGCATTGTATCGAACCATGGCACGAAGATGGATTGTTAAGCTCATGAATCAATGACCGATCAAGATCGAGACCAACCATGATCAGGACCGAAGCGGGATGGAGATCGAGCGAGATTGAAGGAAGCTTGCTAAGTCGAATAACAGAAAGCCGAGATATCCGTGACCGGGCAAGGATCGTGGCGGAAATCCCGGCACGTATCAAGTCAAGACCGGTTATTTAGTCAATCATGGGATTTCCTTCTGTATTTAGAATTGTACCATAAGTAGAATTCTTCTACTATATAAAGGGGGTTCTAATCATTTTGTAGACATCATATTCACGTATAACAAAGTAATACATTACATTTTCTCTCTTTAGCTCTGTTATTCAGTTCATACTTTTTATTAGCATATTTTGTTAGTTCGAGGGCTATCTAGCTCGAAGGATATAACCACTCATTATATTGGTTTGCTTTATTTTACAGTTAATTTCTAACATTAATTCTTATATTTCTCAATTTGGTAACCAAGTGAAATCACGTATCCTTAAAATCACTTATAAGTTTAATTGTTATCCAATTTTAATGGTAAACAAAATAGCAAAAAAAATTAAAAAAAAATCCTTGTATTTTGAGCTTTTTGAATCCATCAATCCGATTTACAAAACGAAGCCCTGTTGAGCCTTATCTCTTAACGACAAGAACGAGAAAGTCAAATGCTGATTTGACGGGTACTTGTTAGAGTTTGGTGTAACCGGTGTGTATGAAAATATTGGTCTCGAAATTCTTTCATTATTCAAAGTTAATAAATACATATATGTTTTTACTATTTATATAATTATTTACTCCAAAATATAATTTAATTTGTTATATAGAAGAGTCCAATTACATATATATAATTAGAGTTAAAAGAAAAATATCACGGTAGTGAAAAAATAGAAAGAGAGATTCAAAACCTAGAGAGTAAAACAGGAATTTAGAAGATTTAATAATACAGATAGGATGGGGAGAATGCCTATAGTTTCAAATTGGAGGCGGAGTTTGTTAAAACTGTTTCATATTAATATGTAGGATTTCTTTATGCTTCTCATGCTATGTAGCAGCAATTTTCTGCCAGCAGAAAGATACTGAACTGATTTGAAACGAAGCCATTGCTGATGGCTCGTTTACGTAAAAAAAAATGTCATAAAAATACAAATCAATCTCTTTTATCTTTGGCAAACAACATCATGCTAACACAAAGCTAGAAAGAATAACCAAAACAATTAAGCTTGAAGAATACAGATTTGGTTGCTCTATGCAGCTGCAGTGATGCACTCAATAGCCTGTTTGCAGATGCCAGTCATGGTTGCCTCAGGTCCATATACCTACAACGACAGACGGGAAAAATTAACAACGATATTTCAAAAGAAAATCTCTTTAGGCTAGGATGCTAATTCGTACCTCAATTGGGATGCCAATTTCTTCCCCAAGAGACCGCATTTTGGCAAGACCTTTTTGGTAGTTTGGACCTCCTCTCCTCACATATATGTGCATTCTTGCAGCTTTAAGCTTTGATTCCTGTCACAAGAATGCCGAGTAAGGAGTGTCCAAATAACTGCAAGTCATATTGGAGATGACTATGAGTTATGATGGTTAATTTCATACCTTCTCCTTCAAAGCTCGAATTATACCACTAAATGTGGCAGCAACATCAGTGAAGTTGGCTATTCCACCACCTATCACAAGGGCTCTCTTACGACCATCAGAATCTGCAGTTGCACACTGCAAAGTTGGGATTCAAGTGACTATCTTTCTCCTAATAAGAATGTTTTGTTTTCATTCTCTAGATGCATAAACAAAGAATATGCTACAACGAGTAAACTCATGATTGTATATTAGGTTCTAAAGCATGTCTAATCCTGTAAATTTATGCAAATACTTTATGCTTACATCAATTACAACTCTGGCATACTGCAAGACCTCTTCTTCATTTGGAGCACCGCTGTATTCTGCATAGTTCCCAAGCTCAGAAGCATATCCAAGATCACCGACCTGGGAAGGTAATATAGCACGTATATTAGAGCCGTGCAGGTAACAGAAGGGGAGTCAATTTAACCAGATACAAACGGCATAAGTTTATCGAAGGAGATAAACATACAGTGTCTGCATATATGACACTGGCACCTCCACCAGCAACCATTGTCCAAATTCGCCCCTTGGGGTTCAAGACTGTGAACTTCAAAGATGCACTTGTCTGAAATAGAATAATGGATTGAACGCTTTAGCATGTAATAAGTTGTTAACAGAACCATCTTCTACCTAAAGCTGATAGAGTTTGGACTCGAAACACTTTGCAAGTACTTTAATGCTCAATATTTCATGTTCAACAAACGTGCAGGTACACATCTATATTAAAAGAATCATCCTTTTTTTCCATCTTGAGTATGCATTACGGAAAAGAGTCTCCAGAAAAACTGATTGATGAGAATATAACAGCAGTTTGATCCTTAGTCATCTCTTTACTATTCCAAAACAATAGAGACTAATACATCTTTTTCTACATCCAGGGGGTGGGAGAGGGTTGACAATTCTGAGTCTTCTGTTTCCCATGACTTTTTATTTATTAAATGCCAAAGAGTCAAGATATACCTTTTCATCTAGACCATGAATAAAGCTCTCTGTAGCACTCATCACTCTTCCAAATGGCAATGGAAATTCGATATTTCCCCACCTGCAAAACGAAAGATGTAATGTTACACTAATGGTGTGCACATTAATTTACGCAATGTTTCCTGAAAACAGTAGAACAAGTAAATGTCAGCGACTAAATGGCAAGACATTACTTCTTGAAGTTCTTAAAAGCAGCAGTGTCATCAAGCTCTCCCCTCATATCCAGTGGATAAGGCTTTCCTTCGACCAGCGTGAAAGGATTCATCTCCAAGAAAGTAAAGTCCAGATCTGATACAAGCAAATGTTCAGAGGCTAAAGCAAATCCAAAAGGCTATTAAGATGACATGAAAATGAAATTTGGGCATACCTTGAAACAAAGTATAAACCACTTTGAGGAACTCCTCAATTACTCCTTTGATCTGTTCAATAAAAGTGAATTTCACATCAGTGATTTCAGATATACATTGCAGAAACAAAAATGGCAAAAGAACACGGAGAATATAGATCTCTTCCCCCCCCCCCCTCCTTTTTTCCTATCTTTTTTTGAAGAATAAGAACAAAACTCAATGCTCCAACATACAATGAAGTTACAATTTTAACAGGTGGCAATCAAGGAGCAAACTTTTCCAAGGTTATGGTTCTTTCGAACATTTACCTCAAGTGGTAGAGTAGCAACAAGTGGTGCACAAATCTCTGATGTAAAGGATGTCCCCGTTGGCAAAAAGATTGTCTTAACCTGGATTAACAAAGTTGTCATGTCAAATCATTATAAAAATATATAATACTGATGTTGAACTTTAACATATCTTCAGTTGCCTTGTAAAAAGAAGGGCACATTTCACATACCTTGTCCCAGTTTTCTTCGATATCTATTCCTCCACATTCAGAAAAGCTAACACTACAACCAAGTCTCTCTGAGACAATGTTAAGGTAAAACTCTTCATTGTGGGGTACAAATGGCTCAACAATGAAAGTTGTAATGGGCCCCTTGCATCCACCCATCTCCACCTTTTAATGTGAAAATACATGCAAACATAGGATCAAATTATAAGATATATATGTGCTAAAATGTCCGAGTATATATAATGTTTGTTTTATAAAGTATATAACATGTTCTCCTTGTAACAAAATCACAACAAAAGACAAGTCACGAAAATTTTTTATCACCTCTTTGCCTAACCGTTCCTTCACGAAAGAAGCAACTTCAGCCAGATCAAGATTCAAGGCAACTAGCCCGCTTTTTCCACGCTTCCCAAATAACATATCAGGCTTTACCACCAATTGTGTTGAGGAGAGCCATGGCTCTTTCTCTACAAGCTCATTCAGATCAGTTGATTCTGTAACCTACTCCATAGAAAGGAAAAATACATCATGATGTTGCAGCGAGGAATAAATTACCGTGTTCTTATAATCTCTAAAATAAATAATGTAATGCAATCCATAATTGTCACAAGTAGAGGTGGCAAAATAGTTAAAAGAAAACAGTTAACCACCCATATATCCACTAAAAAATGGGTTAGATAATGAACTTTTTAAAAACGGGTCAAATATGGATAAGAACCATATTATCCATTTAGAAAATGGATAACCAATGAGTCTAACTTTTACATTTGTAAAGCCTCAAATTGGGGGTTCCTCAAGTTAGGGAGACTAAGAATTCTCTCAAAAGTGATCATATGCAAGAAGTCATGGATAATATGGTTACCCATATTATCCGCCGATTAACCCGTTTTTTTTCGTATTAAATATGGGTCGGGTCGGATAATTTATCCTTATTCATTACCCATTTTCGACCCGAACCATAGCCGACCCGACCCGACGTTTGCCACTCCTAGTCACAAGTAACATGAAATATTGTTTCTCTGGTCCTATCCACCTGAAATAGTAAAGCCTCTGGTGGGTTTGTCCTCCTATCCTCATCACACACGAAAAAGTAAATCTAAGACAGTGTTGTATGGAGTCTGGACATAGACAGAATAAATAACAACAACCCAGTGAAATTCCACTAGTAGGGTCTGGGGAGGGTAGTGTGTACGCAGACCTTACCCCTAGCTCAAAGGAGTAGAGAGGCTGTTTCCGAAAGACCCTCGGCTCAAGAAGACAAAAGGACAAAAGAAGATAATATTAGTAATACCACAGAAATAATATGAAAGAAATATAATATGAAAGAAATATATATATATATATATATGAATAATAAGAACAACATGAAATCAAGAGGAATGATACAAAGCAAAAGCAAAATAGTATCCCTACCAAACTGGTCTCCCATAGTTATGGCATAAGGCAAGACTCAACTACCTCCTAGCCTACCACCCTAATACTCGACCTTCACATGTTCCTATCAAGTGCCATGTCCTCGGAAATCTGAAGCATCGCCATATCCTGCCTAATCACCTCCCCCCAATACTTCTTAGGCCGCCCTCTACCTCTTCTCGAGTCCTCCACCACCAGTCGTTCGCACCTCCTTACCGGAGCATCTGGGCTTCTCCTCTGAACATGCCCGAATCACCTGAGTCTTGCTTCCCGCATCTTGTCATCAATGGGAGCCATGCACACCTTCTCTCGAATATCATCATTCCTAATCTTATCCATCCTACTATGCCCGCACATCCACCTCAACATCCTCATTTCTGCTACCTTCATCTTCTGGATATGTGATTTCTTAATCGGCCAACACTCAGCCCCATACATCATGGCCGGCCAAATCACCGCTTTATAGAACTTACCTTTGAGTATCAGTGGCACTCTTTTGTCACACAATACTCCAGATGCTAACCTCCACTTCATCCATCCTACCCCGATACGGTGTGTAACATCCTCGTCGATCTCCCCTCCCCCTTGGATAACCGACCCAAGGTATTTGAAGCTGTCTCTACTCGGGATGACCTGTGATTCAAGCCTCACATCCACGCCTACTTCCCTCTGCTTAGCGCTGAACTTACACTCCAGGTATTCCGTCTTTATCCTGCTAAGCTTGAAACCCTTAGATTCAAGAGTTTGTCTTCAAACCTCCAGCCTCTCGTTAACACCGGTTCGCGACTTGTCAATCAGAACTATGCTTTGAGGCCCCTGAAGCTCATTATTAGCTTATTGCTTTGAGGCCCCTGAAGCCGGGCAAAAGGATCACAATCAAAGACTTCAAGAAGATATACAAAAAAAATTTAACACACTGGTTGACAAGGGCGGCTAAGGCCATTGATTTAGCCCCCCCCCCCCTCCAAAAAAGATATCAAAGGCTCAAATCTTTACTACTATTTGATAAAATAATATATAACTGATACAATTATCCAATCAAATTTTACGTTTTTGTTTTGGAATATGATTGAGGTTGTTCAAATGAATGAGAAAATTACAGTAGGTTTTTATCACTCCCTAATTGATGCAATGATCTCCCTTTTGTTTTTATTTTTCCACCTTCACACGGATTCACTTTTTTTGTCTGTTTAAGACAATTTCATTTTTCGGTTTTAACACGATTTGCTTGAATAGGCTGTAAGAATGAATGGTAAATAAAAATACCTATGAACTCTAAATACATACGATTTGCCAAGATTCCATTTTGTATCTCAAAAACGTAGAAGAATGAGCTTAAATAGAAATACATGTGAATTTCATTGAATAAGTTTAAGGCATCTTATTGAAATTTAGCTTTGGGCGACCAATTTTTTAAGTTGTCCCTGCTGGTTGATATACAGTAACTACCACTTCTAGAAATTTACTTACAGCTAAGAATCATGTCCTATTATTCTTCACTTTAGTAGCTGGCTCAGAGCCTGTGGTCCCAACATTCTTCCTAGTTCCTACACTATCATCAGGACACCCCTTTTTCAGAAAAATACACTGTTTAAATAGGTAAAAATAATTTTTTTGATGTATATATACTATGTATTGAATCCCCTTAACTTCTTCCTGGTTACTTCTTTAAATTTGGACACCCCTTAGTGGAAATTTTGGCTTTGCTACTGAGCTAGACTCCTTTTCTTTTATTAGGCAGCTTTTTAGCAATGTATCTGGACCAACCTAGGAATTTCCTCCAGAAAAGGGGAATTTTTTTGGCAGGATTAGATTCTGCACCTAAGACAGAGTTACAGCCACTAGACTGCAACTCGAATATTTATTTTCAAATAAATGCAGAACAAACAGAAACATCCTACATTTCTCTAATTCAGACTCAAATCTGCATCCTAAAATACAGTGTGCAGATTTGAGTCAGTAGGCCTAATTTTAACACCTAAATTGTTTCCTACATTAAAAAGATTTCAGGTGAGCCAATGTTAATTGAAATAAAATGTCATTGTTCACTTACCTGGGCAGATTTGATGGCCAAATCATAACCAGCGAGCCTCTTGAAATGCTCTTTCAACAATCTCTTGGAATCATACTCTCTGATCTTCTTCCGGGCCATTTTTGCTTCCCTAACAAGACAAATATAAAATCTGAGCACAGATCCAAAATCCCATAAACCAAAATAATTAACAAAATATTTGACAAAATTAGAGTTATGGAGAAAATTAGCACGAGAGTTGGGATCTATACCGTTATAAAAGAGAACCCAAAAGTTGAATATTTGCTATGTATTAAGGATTTACAACTTACAATACAGGCTGAAATCTTGGGTCTCAACTGCCACTATTTATAGTTCTGTGAAATGGGATTTCAGAGATGGCTGCTGGAAATTATAAATATTGGACTAATTGAAAAATAGTAACTATAAAGAAAAATACAGAAAATAGAATCATATAATAGCGGGAAGTAGTTGTATGTATGGACAGCGGACACATGTGAAGCATAAGCAAACAACCTACCCACTAATGTGGACCAACTAACTTCACTATTTATGCTAATTTATGGCTTTAGCTGCCTAGTATCAAATATATTACTTTCTCCGTTCAATTTATTTGCCACACTTCCATTTTAGTCCGTCTAAAAAAATATAAATTTATTTATTCAAAAATAATTGAAATTAAAAAAAATTATTTTATTTTTAATAAGATTATATGTTATCACAAAAAATCAATAGCTCATTCTAATATTTTTTTTCTTGAACTTCATGTCCAATAAAATAATGCCACATAAAATTGACAGAGGGAGTAATAGGTATGCTTTTATTATTGTCATATCTATATCTATATATATATTAAAGCAAGAAAGTTACCATATATAAATGACATTATGGTTAAGCTAGATGGCAAGATAATAAATGTCAATAGTATATGATAACTTTATTCTATATTTGATTATTTTAGTTAAATACAAGTATAATATATATATATATATATATATATATATATATATATATATATATATATACGGACTTTGAATTAAAATATAATTTTAAATTTATAGATAAAGTTATAAAATTTGAATTTAAATTAAAAATAAAATTTATCTTTTTTTATCATGTTATCATACTTAATTCGGTTAATGATCATATGCAATCATGTTAGGAACTTTTGTTATTTTTCTAATTATTTAAATACTACTTTCCTCTAGCAAAAAAAACTATTCCATACAACTATAAAATTCTTTCACATTTAAATCCTATAAATATAGTTCTTTGAAACATCGTAGCTAGATTTGAATAAAACGAAATTCTTTTAAAATAAATGTAATATATAAGGTACACGTCTATGTTTATCTAAATAACAAAAAAGAGTTTACAAAATCAAATAAAAATTTACTTACATATATAATAAAGTAAACATACATGCTGGAGAAAGAAACATCACAAAATCAGTCAATATAAAAATAAAAATAAAAAAAAGGTGTTTCTTTTTTCTTCTCGAAGAATATTTGTTTGAAGAGTCAATTTGCATAAATGGACATCAAACAATTAATAAAACTTTAACTATACAATTGTTATCATTAATTTCAATTTAGCACATTCAAGGAATTGAAGGGTATAAGCTGAAACTCATTCATTTAGCTGTAGTCAAGCCAATATTGCAAGATTATAATACTTTTTTCGTTGAAGAATATTAGTTTTGAATCATTAGATTACGTGAAAGGTTTTTTTTTCAAATTCAGCAAGAGAGAAATTAGTTTTTAATTGATAGTTTCTATAGCGACTTTTAAGTGTAACAAAGAGTATATATAAAGAAAAAATTGGTATGATGTGAAATATTTTTTTTAAAATGTAAACAAACTATTTTGAAAAAACTCTTTACTTTTGTTAATTCAAAGATAATAAAAAGATAAGATATTTTTGAACATTAGTAGAGAGTTTTAAAATTATTATAATAGAAGTTATATCATGGATAAACTCAAAAAATCGAAATCTTATGGAATATTTACATAATATCCGGCCATATTTATTGTTTACTTTTTATAGCTAATATAATATTTTCAATTACATTATCATAAAAATAATTATTATTGAAAAATAATGTTTTAGAAACTGAAATTTTAAGAAAGAAATATTTTTTAAGAGATATCAACACACCAAATAAGAGTACAAGTAGTAGTAAAAGAGTGAAGTCTTATCCAAAGAGTTATTCATTGTCTCAACATTTGATTGTTTTGCCATAAATATGAGTTATTATTTTGCTTACTGACTATTTTTAGGATCCAATGACATTGGCAAGAATGGTATCAAAAAAGAAAAATAGAAAAAATGATTAATTTTTTTCATGTAGTTAATATCCAATGATTATCTATATTTACTGAAAAAGTGTAAATTTTAAGATTATTTACATACAATCCAAATAACTTAAATATTTGACATGATTAGTGTCCGCGCATCCGTGCGGGTACTAATACTAGTATACTATATAGTACAAAAGTTGGAATCTCGTGCTGGTTTAATGTTTGGCAGCCTCATATGGTCTTGCTTAATTACCATATCTCCACGATTGGGAATTAGACATACCAACATATTTTGATTTCTCTAATTGCCTCGACATCATTATACAAAGAATCGATTTTTATACTAAGATAGCTACTGTTTCCTTATGGACACCAATCCAAAATTCAAAATAGTATGTAATCCTATGTGAGAATAGGTGCTGATTGTTATGATAAAAATCAAAATATGGTGGATGTCTACTCTTCCTCCATGATCTTTCTCTCAAATGGTTAATGACATATTCAATGACATATTTTCTATGTTCAATGACATATTCCATGACATATTTTCTTCACTTTTCATGCCTATATAAAGGCCTTGTAATAGATAGGAAAATACACACAATTGAAGAAGAAAATCTCTTCCTTCTCTCTATCTCTATTTCTTGTTCATGTTTTACTAAATTGCTTTTATTTCTTGTTCATGTTTTACTAAATTGCTTTTATTTCATAACACGTTATCAGCACGAGTCTCTAACCAATTGTATATATATATATATATATATCTACAAAAAAAATTCTACATCCGGAAAGATTACAATTAGAAGCCATACATATCATCACATGGTTAAATGTAAAGAGAAACTACATATGGTAAGTAATGAAATGTAAGAAGGTATGATTATCTTATACTTGTCATTCCTTTAAAATCTCATATGCACACAACTTCGTACTACACCTGTATTGCATAAGCACATATTAATATTACATCTTTTATATCACATGAATGGAATAAAATTTTCGAAGTTCTATATGTGAAAATCATAGTAGCAGTTAATTGTTGATATGATGCATGTCATGGTAACCAAGGATATTTTATATAAATTGTCCTATGCATATTTATGTGTTAACTATCTTCAATCTGTCCTGCCGCTTTAAACATTTTCTTTTACTTGGATGAATATTTTTTTCCTTTTGGATTTTTACACTTGCATATAGTACAAAAAAAAGGAATAAAAAATAAAATAAAATTGGTCATACTGATTAAAAGCATAAATCATCTTGAAGAAAACAAGAAATACTTCACATCTTTATCTAGGTTGATTAATTAGTACTTCTTTGATATTTGGAAAACAAACCAGCTATTTGAAAATATACTTCATAATTTATGATCGTATCATTTGAAAGCAAACAATGATTAGTATGATTACTAGAAGAGGTATTTTTGAGTATCCATGACCTACTTGATGTTTGCTACTGACTTACCATTTTTAAGTATTTTATATGAATGATGCACAAGCTACAACTGGTAAGTTGTTACCTATAATGTCACTTTTCAGGTAATATAAATGCTGAATTTGTGTATTAGTGCTATATATGTGTTAGGTGTACTTTTGATAAATTTATTCACTAATTGCTTGGTTGAATTGAGTGAAGGAAAGTCATGGCGTTAAATCAAATCCAATAGGTAGGGTATACCCCGAAAACAACAATATTTTTGAGAGAGACTCAATAAATATTATGACAATGATTTTATGATCCTTTTAAACTCTAATAGAATTTAGAAAAAATATTCTGACTACAAATGATTGTATTTCATATAGATGTTACAAATAATTAATAAAGCTTTACGCTGATTTGAGATTTGTACACTTATTTAAGAAAGCAAATTTGATTTGCTAAGTTGCAAATTAGTTGTATATAATTTTTTTGGCATGTGATTGAAATTAAGGCTTGAGAATGAATCTCAATATTGTTTAGCCTATTATGCCATTAATTGAGAATAAGACATCGAGATCAAGTCCTGATGCTCCATAATGATAAGAGTTGGGTTTGAGTCCCAATTTATTATGGTCTAACATGCCTTTATATTGGTAAGACATTGGGTTTGAGTCCCAATGTACTATATTGATGATATAATGATGACTAAAGAAAACTAATATATTTTTCATGAAAAAGGCATGAAAATTGTCCCACTTGATTTGTTTCATTCTTGAAGTGAATGTGATAACAATGCATAATAAGTTTCAATGAAGACAATTGGTTGAACAATGAACGTGGGCGTTCCAAATATCAAAATAATAATAATCATCACTATGATTATAAAAGGAGAACAATAAGGGTCCTCAAAATAGTCCTTCAAAATGTGAAGGCAATGCTTACCATCAAATTGGTATGAAAATAATAAAGCACGTCGCTGATTATGATCCATTCCTTGAAGAGAATGTGACTTATGATAAGCATTGAGAATGCAAACTCATTCCTAAAGTTGAATGTGGCAATATGTGATAAAAGCAATGAATAAAGACATGCAATTCATGATTATATGAATACCACACAACTCACCTCTAAGGGAGGTTTGAGTAAAATAAAGAGAATAAATATTATTGTGTGGTTACATGAATATGTCATTGATCGCGTACATGTGATATGCCAAATATTATTTTTCCATGCCTTATAAAAGTTATTAAAGGCAAAATTAAAGCAAGAAATGATTTTGCTTATGATGATTTTGACCATGATAATTTATTATGATATAATTTTCTCCGTGAAGGAGACATTTATCATTTGAATGGTATGATAAAAGATCTTGTAGTACAAAAGTTGTTAAGAACTCCGGAAAAACTAATTTGTTACTACCCGGATGAATAAACTTATTCATGACATTGATATTGTAAAGTCTCAAAAGAAACTTTTTGAGTTTCAAATATATAAGTCAAAGTGATTGGCATATTGAGACTATAAATGAAAGGAAGATTGAATATCTTCATATTTCTATAATCATACCGGGTAAATATGAAAGGTTACCCGATCTTCTTTCTATTTGTACTACACAAATATAAGCATGATGCTGGAATCATATGCCACAAGTAAACTAGAGATTTACTAAAATAAATATTAATTGGCATGACCGGTTGACCATATCGGTTCAATTATGATGCGAAAAATTAATTAAGAATTACATTGACACATATTGAAGAATAAAAGATTCTTCAAGAATTCTCTTGTGCTGCTTATTCTCATGATATACCAGTTAAAGGTTGGGATTGAATCCTTTGATTTCTGGAAGGAATAAAAGGTGATATATATATATATATGGGCCCAGTCACCTGCCACGTGGACCGTTTACTATTATATGATTTTAATAGATGCATCTATTTTATGGTCACATGTGCATTTGTTATCAACTTGTAGTTTGGTTTTTGCAAGATTGTTTGCTCAAATTATTAGAGCACAATTCCAGAATATAAATTATGATGATTTATCTTAATAATACTGGTTAAAATCCAAGTTGGTTTAGCAGAAATTGTATGCTCCAATTATAGCTAAATCATTGGTTATGAGAACAAAACTTCCAAAAACAAAATTTGGTATGAGATTTATTATTTAATATACAGCAGCACTTGTACGCATCTAGCCAAGTTATAAAAACTTCTCCCTATCACAATCGGTTCAGGGTCAGAAACCAAATAATTTCTATATAGAAATATGGATGTGCTATATGATTTAATTATGCCACCAAAATGCACAAAGATGAGTTCCCAAAGATGGTTGGGAAATGTGTTGGTGATCCCAACATTAGGGGGAGAAAATGGGCAGCTGAGAAAGTGATACGTGAAATGAATTATTATGAATACATATAGATCCTCGTACAAGAAAATATAAACTTGAAGTTCAAGTGATAATTCATTTACAAATTATTGCCAGACGCATTTGCTGACCCAAAGCTAAATGTCATATTTCAGCTGCTAATGCTCCAAATAGAATAAAGTCCATGAGGGACAGAGTCTATGGCACGCATGAAGTGTAACAGACCAATCGGTTCCAAAGATAAAACTCCTTGAAGAAGGAGAGGGGCAAATATTCAAAATGGTCATAATAAGGAGGCAAGTGCCCTAGAAGAGCACCACGACATAACACTTCATAAGACCTCATGAGAGAGGCTCAGGTACATGAAAATAATGAAATAAAGAGATCTCAATAAGTTATGTCTTTATTGGGTAATAATGGAACTGACATAAAATGATTGTCGACGATATTGTTAATATAATGTAGCGCTCAATATGATTAATATTGACGAGGATCTTGAGATCAAATCTGTCATGAAATTTGGACGGATAAAAGATTGGCCAAATAAAAAATATGCAATGAAATTGACTTCACTTGAAAAATGTGAAGTTGGACGGATAGTCCAACACCTGAAAGTATAAAGTCAATTGAGGTATAAATGTGTTCTTGTGCGAAAGGTTCAAGTCGATAGACATAAAGACGACTTGTGGCACAAGAAAATTAGTAAATATCCTCACATTGATTATATGGAGACATGTTCTCTTATAGTGGATATAGTCACTTCAGGTTTTAATCTGGCAATATATGAAAAACTTGATATGCGTATAGTGGATATCATTGAAAGATTTAAATTGTCTTGGAGCATATTAAGGTTTCCAAGAAATTTATTAAATAAAGCTTCAAAAATCCTTATACGGATTGAAACAATCAGGGCACATGTGGTATAATCGCCCGAGAGAATACTTGTTGAAAGAAGGGTATAAGAATAATTCAATTTGTCCTTGTGTCCTTATAAAAGGATATGGATTTGAATTTGTTATAATCGCCATGTATGTTGATGATTCAAATATCATTAGAACTCCCGGAGAGCTTCCTAAAGCAGTAGACTGTTTAAAGAATTTGAAATGAAAGATCTTGGAAAGACAAAATTTTGTCTTGGTCTACAAATTGAATATATGAAAGATGAAATTTTTGTCCTTCAATCAGCATACACTAAAAAGATTTTAAAGAGCTTCTATGTGGATAAAACACATCCATTAAGTACCCCGATGGTTGTGAGATTACTCGATATAAATAAAGATCCACTCTGACCTCATGAAAATAATGAAGAGCTTCTTGGTCCTAAAGTACCATATCTTAATGCAATTGGTGCGCTAATATATCTTGCTAACACTACAAGGCATGACATAACTTTTTCAGTTAATGTCTTAGCAAGATATAGCTCTGCTCAAGGAGAAATTGGAATGAAATCAAGCACATATTGCGTTATCTAAGGGGGATTACCGGTGTGGGCTTATTTTGTGGCAATGATTGCAATATCGATCTTATTAGTTATGTCGATGTGAGGTATTTATCTGACACACACAAGGCTTGATCTCAAACATGTTATGTGTTTACATGTGTGGCACTGTCATATTTTAACGATCGACTAAGCAATCAATCGTGGCTACTTCTTTTAATCATGCTGAGATAATTGTTATTCATGAAGCAAGTCGAGAATGTGTATGGTTGAGGTCTACTATACATCTTATTCGAGACAAATGTGGTTTGAAGTGTGATAAACTACCCAAAGTTTTGTATGAAGAAAATACAACATGCATAGCCCAATTAAAGGGAGGATTCATAAAGGAGTTAGGACAAAGCACATTTCACCTAAATTATTGTTCACACATGATCTTCAAAAGAATGGTGATATTAATGTGCAACGGATCCGTTCAAGAGATAATATGGCTGATTTGTTCACCAAATATCTACCGGCGTCAACCTTCAAGAAACTAGTGTACAAGATTAGGATACGAAGGCTCAACGATGTGAACTGATGATCTCATCAGGGGGAGTTAATACGCGTTGTACTCTTTTTCCCTTACAAGGTTTTGTCCCATTGGGTTTTCCTTGCAAGGTTTTTAACTAGACAACCAAAAGGCGTATTTCTAAATATGTGTACTCTTTTTCCTTCATTAGGGTTTTTTCCTAATAAGGTTTTAACGAGGCACATTATTTATGGACATCCAAGGGGGAGTGTTATGATAAAAATCAAAATATGGTGGATGTCTACTCTTCCTCCATGATCTTTCTCTCAAATGGTTAATGACATATTCAATGACATATTTTCTATGTTCAATGACATATTCCATGACATATTTTCTTCACTTTTCATGCCTATATAAAGGCCTTGTAATAGATAGGAAAATACACACAATTGAAGAAGAAAATCTCTTCCTTCTCTCTATCTCTATTTCTTGTTCATGTTTTACTAAATTGCTTTTATTTCTTGTTCATGTTTTACTAAATTGCTTTTATTTCATAACACTGACTTGATTTTTTTCTTTTTTCCTTTTTTACTTGATATACTCTAACATATCAAATTCTCAAATATATACATTGTTTACCCTTAAATTGTGTAACTTATATTTTTATTCTTGAGAATTATTGCATTATGTTATGGTTGTGTGTCTTTTTGTGTCTGTGCACAAATATATATATATATATATATATATATATATATATATATATATATATATATATATATATATATATAAAGTTGGGAATAAAAAAGTTGATGTGGCATCTTCTATAGATGAGGATTGCTATTTATCTTTTTTTCTCTTTTTTTGGCATTCTTTTCCTATTTTTTCTATTCGTTTGTATTAATACAAAACTTTCATTCAATTGCTATTTATGTTCTCAAAAGCCATGCTCTTCCAAAAATTGTGGAACGGTTGCCACAATAATTAATAACAATTACCGTTGCAATTGAAAGGATGCCAACAGATGGAAAGTTACAAAAGTGAATATAATTGTAGCACATAAAGTAGTAAACCACTGCAACACTCTTCCACTTTTCAGTCAATCTTTCACCCATTTTAATCTTCATAAAGCTTAATTAATACACAAACCATATATACATCCAACAAAGAAATGTTTATCTGACTTGGATTTGGAAAAGCTTCCAATGTTACGATTTAATGTTAGAGTTCAATCTTCCCCACACACAAAAAAAAGGAGGAGAGGCCAGGAATTTAGAGCAGGTTTTGGAAAATTTGAGATTCAAGATTTTATTCATCTATTACAGGTATTTGCTTTTTCCTTTGACTTTTTTATTGAAGCATTGGTAATTTTTTTAATTTTTTTTATGCATGTGTTGTTACTGCAGTGAAATTTTTTTAAAACACCGCGATTTCTTCATTGAATTTATAGAAAAAGGATGATAAAATTTCACAATGGTAAGAAAATTTAGATAAATAGAAAAAAGAAGATAACTTTCATATAGAGAATTAGGAAAAAGATATAAATATTTGTCTGAATGATTGAATGGTCTTGATGGGGAAAGAGAGAAAAAAAATTAAAAAGGAAAAGAAATACTAATAAAAATGAAGCATACTGTACCATGAGGCAACGCCAATTTACACAAAAACAAAAAAAAAGAAAGGAAATAAAGGAAAAGAAAATAAGGGGGGAAAGAAAAAGAAGAAAAAGAAAAACGAAAACATAGAGAAAACAGCGAAGAAGGAGAGAAAGAAAGGTAAGAAAATTAGTGATAACATGCCAATTGATTTCGTAGTTAATGACTTTTGCAAATTTTGGAGTCAAGTTTCTTTCCTATAAAGTAATATGAAAACTTTTGATTGTAAATATCTTTCAATTTTTATATTCATACTTAGCAGTTAAATTAAATGTGAAATTTTTCCTTCTTTTTCTCAAAATGAATTGAATAATTGTTAACCTTCTTCCTATTTGTATTCTTTATTAGTAGTTTAACATTGTGCGTTTTTTGAAGATAAAAGAATAATATTTGAGCAATATAACAACTATCGTGAGCGAGCCAATAATATATTCTTTTATGGTCTCATGGGAATACGTCGAGGCTCGGCAATATCAACTTTTACCATTTAATTTTTGAGAAGGCTTGACTACTTCTTGAGAATTATATTTGAGTTCAACTTTTACCATTTAATTTTTATTTATTTTCTTGAAAGATGTATGGGTTGGGAAGTAAGAAGAAAAAAAATGAAAGAAAAAGGGAAAAGGTAAAAGACGAGAGAAAGATATAATTTCACTTATATAGGTTATCTAAAAGGATGAACTATCTTTAGAAGATAATACAATTTCAATGATGAAAACTTAAAAATCTAACATATTTAGATATGACCACTAATATATTTTTTTATTATTCGGATATTAAAACAATATTATTTAAATCTTTTATAACCGCGCGAAACGCGAAAAAGATCCCTAGTGCAATAGTAATTGAGGAAATGCAAGAAGAGTTGGCAAAGGTGCGTCAATCAATATCTAACAATAAATGCTTCTTAAATTTATATATATTACTAGTAAATTTATCCGCGCTTCGCGCGGTCATCGAAAGAGAATAAAAATATGGGTAAACAATAATTGTTAGAATTCTTATCACATAAAATCAGTCTTTACTAATAAAAGAGTAGCTAAAAGACATAAATATAATTTCCAAACTCATGGTCTTGAGATAACTCATGCAGTCTTTTAAATTCATCCTTAAGTTTAACGAAATGTAATTCTTATTCTCGTTTTGTTCTTACAAATAATATTAAATTTTATGTAAAGTGGTCAGTTTCAACAAAGTATGTTCTATACTATCAAGAGCATACAGTGAAAGATTAGGGAAGCAGTACTCTTTGATCAGTTTTAGCCTCTGAATATCTCCAACATAACACTATTAATTTGGTTTCATATATATACCTATCAACAACCAAGAAGTTCTCTGTTGCAGACAAATATCCAGCACAACTTTTAGTTCCCTATAAATATATTTATGCAATATGTTTGTATTTTATGATATTATATTAAACAAAAATAAAATACAAAGAAAGAACAATTTCCCTCTACATCAAAAATAAGACTCAAATTATATATGAGGTAATAAAGAAATTTTCATATTTGAAATCGTTTACCCACAGTGAAATAGTTTTTGATAAAACATGAGTCAGGTAGTAGTAATACCCTGGAAAGCAAAGCCGAAATCAATTATTAGTAGGTAAAGAAGTATATTAAGATCAAATTTATTCCCCTCAGGTGTCCACGTTTAGAATTATAAGATTATTTATTAAAATTACAAGATTATTTATGAGAAAGATTTTTGAATTTTTAAAACAACACTATAACCTAAGATCTACCCTACGAAATTGCATATTTGATATATGTTATGTAAGATCATACTAAAGCAATTGCAATGCATAACATGTTAGCTAAATCCCTTAAGGTAATATCTGTAAGAACCAAAAAAAATCAAAAGTTGTGGCGGGGCTTAAATCTCATCTTTAATGTTTTAGTATTTTATAAACATAAAATTAAAACTAAAATATAAATAAAAAAACATGTTTAAAATATATAAAATTCAATTAATTAAAAAGTAAGTGTGTGTATGTGTGTGCGTATTATATATATATATATATATATACGAACATATTAACAGAAGTGTAAGCATGAAAAGTAGAACCAATTAAGAAATTGGAAAAAAAACAAAACAATAAAAACATACCATGATGAAATAGAAAGATGAACAAATAAAAATTTAACAAAAACATACATGAATGAGCACCATCTGGTAAAACACTGTGTTGTTGCTTTTCCAATGAGCCTCTTCATAGGAGAAAATAGAAAAAACTTTCCCTCACTTCATATGGAAGGGATGCTTAAACTTTTGTTACTCTTAATATGCAAGGCACGAGAATTGTCCTATCTTTATGAAGAAGAAACTGGGATACTGGAAAAATGGGATGAACAGAATTATTAATTCTGGCAACTTTTAATTGCTATCATTATTTTCATAATTGTAACATCCCATCTATAGCAGCCGTTACATTTTTTTTTAATGGTATTACAGTTACTTCTTCAGTCATATAACCCTCAATAAAGAGGTGTAAGACTGTAAGTTCAATGTGTGTATGTTTTAAAAAATAAGATTAAAAGGAAAAAATGAAAGCAAAAGTCAAAAAAAGGAGAATAAAAATAAATAGAATCCCTACACAATGAAAGACATCATCTTTCTCATATATATATATATATATATATATATATATATATATATATATATATATATATATATATATATATATATATATATAGATGTGATAGGGTAAAGTGAACCATTACAGTTAAAGAGTATGAGTCAAACATGATGTGCGGCTGCTCCGCATCATTCAATTACATTTTTTTTTTTGCTAATAAAGATACTGATAGTATTAAAATTTAAATAGTAACATTATTACAAAGTGGAATCATTCGTGATATAGTAGTATTTGAATGGTCCTTATTGAAAGCAGTTAAAAAAAAGAGTGGGGGAGATATAAAATGTATTGGACTCTGTCACACCTCCTTTTTGCGCGCCCTGCCCCGAAGGGTTAATGTGCGAGGGGAGTTTTTCCAATTTAAGTGACAATATTCGAAATGGGATTATTTATTTAATTCAGAGTCGCCACTTGGGAAAGGTTTGGCTTTTGGTGTCCCAAGTCACCGGTTTATCTTGAATCCCAAATCGAGGAGATTTTCGACTTTTCCAAATGAAGTCTGCGAACCAGAAATTCTAAGTAAGGAATTCTGTTGACCCGAGGGAAGGTGTTAGGCACCCTCGAATCCCGTGGTTCTAGCACGGTCGCTTAAATTGTTATAATGGCTAAATATCTGATTTAAATACATGTTGTGACTTATGTGCTTTTATTAAGTTTTAACCGCTTTTATTATTATCATTTATTTTACAGAATTGCAACGTCGTGAAAATGCATATCGAACCACGTCACAATCAATGCACCCGTAGTTGTTAACACATTTTTGACTCCGTTGAGACTTGAATTTGGGTCACATCAATGTGCACCCGATTTTAAGAATATAATTTACTTAAACCGTGCCTAAAGAGTCTAACGCGTTATTATTTTGTAGAAAGCCATGAAATTTATTAAATGGCCTATCTTGAGTTCTAGATAATTATCATGGTTATTTATGGAGGGCCCCGCAATTGTTGCACTTTTATTTGGCGAGGCTCATCTCTATTTTTTAGAAAAGATATCCTAAAGTGGCTACATTTCTAATGCATTTGTCTCTAAAACTAGAAGAAAAGGTACGTGCTAATTCAACTATAGGCTTTTGCCTAATTCGGATTCTTATCAATTTCTGATTGATTATTTACAAAGTGGAGGGATGTCATAACTCATGAAACATACTTTAATTGGGCAAAGAAATTACACTCGAGATTGACCCAACATTATACTTGTGTCCAAACGTTTCTTGAATTGAAATTTACTAGACTGATTGGGGCCGAATTAAAGGAATTAACTACTAGGCATTGTCACTAATGGGATTTGAACATAATATTATGTACTGCCTAACGAGTTATGATAAAAGAAAACTAAAATGAACAAAGAAACATTTGTGTAAGGTGGAAATATTCTATTCTATGCATGTCGTTCAGTTGAACGGGAATCCTAGTCAAAATCTATACTAATTCTCCATGCCCTCTCTGTATTGTGTCATTACATTTTTGTACCAGCAAACAACTACAAACTAAGAAGCTAGAGGCTAAACTTGATTGGGTATTATCTAACTAATCTTTCATTACTGAATCACACTAATCAATTTATACAATCTGAAGTCAGTATATCACAAACATTTACAAACAGATATCTAAATCTTCTTCAGGAAACTCCTTTCATTTCATGCTTTTGAATTGTTACAGTTAACACCAAAGTTGGGTTTGAAATGTGTACCTGGAAACACTGAAAATGCAAAGGAGAAGAAGAAAAAGATGGGGAAATCAGCAGCAGCAAGAAACAAAATAGCAGCAGCAGCAGGGCAAGATAGCAGCAGGCAAAGCAATATAGCAAGAAGCAGGCTCGAGTGCAGAAATGCAACTATGGCCAACAGAAAGCAATAGCCAAATAACAGCAAAACCCAGTGGAGTAGAATCAGAACTCCAGACAGACCAAACCAGTGGTAAACCAATGAAGACACTCGACTAATAGACACAACTGGAATTTCAAAGAATCAGAATTGATTTGAACAAGTTGAACAATTAAAACCCAATAATAATAGGAGGAAAAAGTTTCTGATTGTTGGTTGTATCCCTTCTATCCCTTAATCTCTCTCTATCTATGTGTATCTGTTTTGTATGTATTTCAGCTCTCCTTTCCGAACTCCTCACAGTGTGTGTGTGTTTTTTTTCCGTTCTGATCCTCTTCTGTATGTCTGTCCCTCCTCTTTATAAGCCTTCCTTACCCCTTTCTAAACAGCCTGTTTAGACTATTACCATACCCCTCCCATGTGCCTTTAACCTTTTTCAGTTCCACTTTAGTTAATTAGGTATAAAAACCTCATCATTCCCTGGTAGATTTAACTTTTCCATTTTATTTAACTAAAAGCAAATATGGGCAGTAGGATATGTTGACAGCATATGCTGTCAAACCATTTTAAAATTAAACAAAAACCTTTATGCAGGCCACAAGCTGTGCACCAATGCACATGAGGTGCACCACTGCACATGCTGTGCAAGAGTGCACATGCCCTCCAATTCAGCATTTAAACCAAACATCCCTTTTACATTACTGATCCAAATCATCAGCTATAAGTAAACAAATTTGGTTTTTAATTGGTTCAACAAATGTTCAACAGAAGCAAGTTGATTTACTATGCTCAGACAGTTGAAACTAATTGACGACTCATGTCGATTCGACTATATTAGCATTAACATACACAATCGTAGCCAAAAATCAGACATTCAAAAGTATGGGACACATGACTCGACTTATACTGATTAAAACAGAATTGTACTTCGAGGAATTAGTTAGTCAGTACAAATTTGGAATACAACCAATACACATGCCTCATCAGAATAGGAGGGGAGGGATTCAGACAAACACAGAGGTTCAAACAAAGTGGACAAACAAAAGTTGATAAAATTAAAACAAATATGAACAGTCTTTTAAAACAAATCACACGGGCTAAAAACAAATAAAGGAAAAGAAAGCAGACTCACCTTAAACTTGAAAAGTTAAAAGTTTGAACCCGGATTTGGACAGACCTTTCTTAAGGCTGAACGGACTTTAATCGAAGTGTTTCTCAGATGAGAAACACTTCGATTAAGGTCCATTAGACCTTAATCTCTTTGGTTTGAACCGTTTTGAACCAGTGACGAGGGACCTTGTGGTTTCAAAACTCAGATCTAATATTCGTGCTTCCCTGGTTAGATTCGGACCAAACCAAGTATGGTTTGGTCACGAGGAGGGTCCGGGGAGTGTCTGGTATGAAGCTGGGGTTGGTTGGTGTAGATCGAGTTTTGACTCGAATCTTCAAATGAAGATTCGAGGACCTGGGGGTGATTCGAACCAAACGGTTAACAGGTCTATGTTCAGGGTGGTGAGGGGGTTCTATGGTGTTCATGGCGAGGTCACCGGCGTTCATGCCGCCGGTTTTCATGGTGAAGAGTGCAGGGGCGGCTCTAGGGTTTGTGGGTTTGGGTGAAGACGACGAGGCTGGGGTATTGGATAGGGGGGGCAGGGTAAGGATCTAGGCTTATATAGTTAGTGGGTGGGTTGATCTCAACCGTTAGATCAATCTAGATCTACGGTTTGGATCTGATGGTCTTAAATGAAACGGTGTCATTTTGAGGGTTGAGGGTTGGGGTCGGTCCGAGTGAGACGGGTCGGGTTTATTGGTGGGTTATGGGGAATTGATCTTGGCCGTTGATCAATTTGAGATCAACGGCCCAGATCAGGCACGACTCAAACGACGTCGTTTGGACACCCTGGGTATCAGATGGTCTGGACCGGGCAGGCCTGGGTCTTGGGCTGTTCGTTTGGGCCAATTTTGTTAAAATTGGACCAAGTCCGGAAGGGAAGGGGTCCTCTTTTTTTTTTTATTTATTTATTTCTTTTTTCTCTTTTTTTTCTTATTTATTTTAAAACAAAACTAAGCCAAAAAATCAAATTAAAATTAAATACACACTCAATACAATTATTTGCACACACACTAAAATATTTCAAAACAGGTAAAGTCAAACAAAATAAAATCACGGACGAAGATGCCTATTCATGATTTTCTATTTAACGACCGGATTACGGTTCGAATTATGCAGGACACACATATTTTTTAAATTTTGTTTTAATAAAGTAAATAAATAAAAACGGGCCGAAGTCACAAACAAATCAACAAGGTGCCGCACAGAAATCCAAAAATTGTGCAGCAGGGCCAATTATTATTTTTTTTTATTTCTTTTTGGAGCGATTGTCGTGCGAAACAAAAATCACGTGCTCACAGCTGCCCCTCTTTGTTCGGAAACACGAAGAGTTTTCGTGCAAAGATAAAGTGAGCGTGTATGAGCGATTTTTGCCTATGGACCACTCCGTATGAAGCATGTTTTTTTTTTTTTTGAAAGATCTGACCGAATCTTGCTTCAAAGATTTCCTACATATCCTGGGCTAAACAGGAATCAGGTCAATGTAGTTCGAGAAGTTTTGGTAGCTGGGACTACCATGGGACTGCAATGCTTGCTGCTACTGCTGCTGCTGTTGTCACTGCTACGTCACTGACCGCCTTATTACAACCAAACGAAAATTAGAAACTGAACTAACTACTTATATGTATGTCAACTGCTAGTTACAAGATTCCTATCTATGATTCTTTTACGACTTGATCTTGGGTCTTAGCTGATTCTGCTTGTAGACTCCGATCTGAATCTTGATGCTTGCGAGTTGCGGCGACTTGTGTAACCTCTGGGATACTGAGTGAGACGCGATTGGCAAGGTTCAGGCCCTTAATTAAACGTTGGAGTCAATCCGCTCTCCATTCACTCTGATATCTCGGAATGTCTTCTTTTGTCCTTTCTTCTTTGATTCTGAGTTGAGACTCATCTCGTAGGTCATTTCGATCCGTGTGGCTCGAGGTTAGACCTGCGGGAAAAAACAAACAAACGAACGAAATTTTCTGCCCCAGTTTCACTAGGAAAATTTCGTTAATTATTCACCAGGAAGTTCATAAAATTGATGAAAGAGGATATGCATGCTCAGTTCAGGGTTGGAGCCCTAACACCGGCTAGCTGGGGAGAGGTTCGGTTTGGGGTTTAAAACCCTAATGCCGAACAAAGGAAGAATTCAGTTTAGGGTTTAAAACCCTAATGTCGATTGCATGGAAAAACTCAGTTTAGGGTTTAAAACCCTAATGCTGGCTGGAAGAAAAAGTTCAGTTTAGGGTTTAAAACCCTAATGCTGACTAAAAGGAAAAGTTCAGTTTAGGGTTTAAAACCCTAATGCTGACTAAAAGGAAAATTCAGTTTAGGGTTTAAAACCCTAATGCTGATTGCATGAAAAAGCTCAGTTTAGAGTTTAAAACTCTAATGCTGGCTGAAAGGAAAAAGTTCAGTTTAGGGTTTAAAACCCTAATGCTGACTAAAAGGAAAATTCAGTTTAGGGTTTAAAACCCTAATGCTGATTGCATGGAAAAGCTCAGTTTAGAGTTTAAAACTCTAATGCTGGCTGAAAGGAAAAAGTTCAGTTTAGGGTTTAAAACCCTAATGCTGACTAAAAGGAAAATTCAGTTTAGGGTTTTAAAACCCTAATGCTGATTGCATGGAAAAGCTCAGTTTAGAGTTTAAAACTCTAATGCTGGCTGAAAGGAAAATTCAGTTTAGGGTTTAAAACCCTAATGCTGATTGCATGGAGAAGCTCAGTTTAGAGTTTAAAACTCTAATGCTGACTAAAAGGAAAATTCAGTTTAGGGTTTAAAACCCTAATGCTGATTGCATGGAAAAGCTCAGTTTAGAGTTTAAAACTCTAATGCTGACTAAAAGGAAAATTCAGTTTAGGGTTTAAAACCCTAATGCTGATTGCATGGAAAAGCTCAGTTTAGAGTTTATAACTCTAATGCTGGCTGAAAGGAAAATTCAGTTTAGGGTTTAAAACCTTAATGCTGATTGCATGGAAAAGCTCAGTTTAGAGTTTAAAACTCTAATGCTAGCTGAAAGGAAAATTCAGTTTAGGGTTTAAAACCCTAATGCTGACTAAAAGGAAAATTCAGTTTAGGGTTTAAAACCCTAATGCTGATTGCATGAAAAAGCTCAGTTTAGAGTTTAAAACTCTAATGCTGGCTGAAAGGAAAATTCAGTTTAGGGTTTAAAACCCTAATGCTGATTGCATGAAAAAGCTCAGTTTAGAGTTTAAAACTCTAATGCTGGCTGAAAGGAAAATTCAGTTTAGGGTTTAAAACCCTAATGCTGATTGCATGAAAAAGCTCAGTTTAGAGTTTAAAACTCTAATGCTAGCTGAAAGGAAAAAGTTCAGTTTAGGGTTTAAAACCCTAATGCTGACTAAAAGGAAAATTCAGTTTAGGGTTTAAAACCCTAATGCTGATTGCATGAAAAAGCTCAGTTTAGAGTTTAAAACTCTAATGCTGGCTGAAAGGAAAATTCAGTTTAGGGTTTAAAACCCTAATGCTGATTGCATGGAAAAGCTCAGTTTAGAGTTTAAAACTCTAATGCTGGCTGAAAGGAAAATTCAGTTTAGGGTTTAAAACCCTAATGCTGATTGCATGGAAAAGCTCAGTTTAGAGTTTAAAACTCTAATGCTGACTAAAAGGAAAATTCAGTTTAGGGTTTAAAACCCTAATGCTGATTGCATGGAAAAGCTCAGTTTAGAGTTTAAAACTCTAATGCTGGCTGAAAGGAAAATTCAGTTTAGGGTTTAAAACCCTAATGCTGATTGCATGGAAAAGCTCAGTTTAGAGTTTAAAACTCTAATGCTGGCTGAAAGGAAAATTCAGTTTAGGGTTTAAAACCCTAATGCTGATTGCATGGAAAAGCTCAGTTTAGAGTTTAAAACTCTAATGCTAGCTGAAAGGAAAATTCAGTTTAGGGTTTAAAACCCTAATGCTGATTGCATGGAAAAGCTCAGTTTAGAGTTTAAAACTCTAATGCTGGCTGAAAGGAAAATTCAGTTTAGGGTTTAAAACCCTAATGCTGATTAAAAGAAAATTCAGTTTAGGGTTTAAAACCCTAATGCTGAATTCCTTATTGCCAAAATGTTTCTTTTACCCGTGTACCTTCTTCTTTGGGCGACACCTGCTTTCTTGCATGGTTGTCTTGGATCAATCCTGTTTCAACTTTTCAGACAAAGAAAATTTGTTAGTTCGGAAACGACGGTTGGTTTGGTGACCTTGATCGTTCCCAATTGCTTTGTTGCGTCTCTATTTCTGTTGCGAAGTCCCGCCATTGATTTGATTCGAATGGCGAAACCTTTAGACTGCTCAGGCTTGTATTTCCGGATTCTGTGATGATTTGCCTCGTAAGGCCTCTTTTTTCTTTTGTCCCGTTTTGATTGAAGGTTCTCAACGGGGATTTTATTGGAGGTGTTCTGTGGGAACTTGTACAAAAGGAAGCTATGTGGGGGGGAATATTTACAAAGTGGATTCTTTGTGCGGATTCCGTACAATGGGGTGTGCTGGGTTTTTGTTTCAAAATGGGTTTCCCAGGGTTTGTTAGGGTAAGATTGTTGGGGAATATTTACAAAAGGACTCGCCGGGGATGTGCTGATGAAATTCCAACGGGGATTTTTTTTTTTTTTTTACTGGGGAGACTTTGTGGGAGATTGTACAAAAGGAGAAACTCTGTGGGGATTTGTACAGGGGGAGACTCTGTGGGGATTTGTCCGAAGGTGGACTTGCTGGGGAAGACTTCAAGATTTCTCTCTTTCTTCTTTACTCCGGAACAACATCAAACATCATGATTCATCATGCTTGGGTAATCATATCAACGAGATGAGGCGCTTTCCTTCATGAGACGGGATTCCGTGCAAACAAACCATGCCACCTGTCCTTTCCGGCGTGTCCTAAACTCGGGGTTAAAATGCGAAAGGGATTCGAAAAGAAACAAAGAAAGGGGAAAATAAAATCAGAAAAAGAACACCCTTTTCGGGACGAGAAAAACTTATCTGAGGAAGATAACGCTGGCTTTAAATGACATGACATGCTCTTTGGACTGGACGTCTGACCTTCTAAGAGCTTGTGTTTTCCTGAACCAGAACGGATCTGTGATTCCAAACTGGTGGCACTCTGCCGAAACTTTCTTGGGATGGAGTCATTCTTTTCGGCCAACAGCGCCCTTTTGCGGGTTTTCGCTGGCTGACCTCTCTCATTTCTCTTCCTGTCATCGCTTGATAGCACTCTTTGCGAGTTTTTACTAAACAAGCTCTCTCATTTTGGTTTCTCTACTCCCGTCGCCTCAGGGTGCCCGAAGGTTTTCACCGCCGAGGCTCTCTCATTTTATCTCTCTCAATTCAAAGTGTGCTGGTCTCCATTCGTGACGCTTATTGGTTCCCCATCATATTTGGTAGTTGATTTGAAGGCTTGTGTTTGGTAAAGAGAGGTAGATGATACTAACTTCTAAACTGCTCGACGTGCCCCGGTTTCAATTTCAGGGTGAATGGGATTTTATTGTTGGTGTGACTGAACCTCAGGGAGAGGCTGCCTACGTATCCTTTCGGAATCAAGTCAAACGTAGTTCAGGCCTCAATCAAATTTGTTTTGTTTTTTTTTGTAGAGAGGATTGGGTAGTGTTTGGGAGTAGTGGGGGATAAAACCTTCGCCATTCTCAAATGTGTCAGGACCGCTTGGAGTATGATCTAGACGTAGTATCTCTTGACTGCATCTGCATTCACCGCTGTGTCAGGGTCATTTCCTTCGATATCACCTAAATACAATGCTCCTCTTGGCAATATTTTCCTTACGATGTATGGGCCTTTCCAATTTGGGGCAAACTTTCCTTTTGCTTCTTCATGATGCGGCAGAATACGCCTCAGTACCAGCTGACCTACTTCGAAATTCCGGGGTCGGACTTTCTTGTTGTAAGCACGGGCCATCCTTCGTTGGTATAACTGTCCGTGACAAACTGCGGCCATTCGCTTTTCATCAATCAACGTCAATTGCTCCAGTCGAGCCTTAACCCACTCGCTGTCTTCGATTTCTGCTTCGACAATGATTCGAAGCGAAGGAATCTCTACCTCTGCCGGTATTACAGCCTCGGTCCCATAAACCAAAAGATAAGGAGTCTCTCCCACCGATGTGCGTACTGTAGTGCGGTACCCCAATAATGCAAAAGGTAACTGCTCATGCCACTGTCGGGAACTTTGGATCGTTTTCCTCAGAATCTTCTTGATGTTTTTGTTTGCCGCTTCCACGGCACCATTGGCTTTTGGCCGATAAGGAGTGGAATTCCTGTGTGTTATCTTGAATTGCTCGCACACATCTCCCATCAAGTGACTGTTCAAGTTTGCTGCGTTATCCGTAATGATAGTCGCAGGAATACCGAAGCGACAGATAAGATTTGAGTGTACAAAATCCACTACAGCTTTCTTGGTGACCGACTTGAGAGTGACAGCTTCTACCCATTTTGTGAAGTAATCGATGGCAACCAGTATAAACCTGTGTCCATTCGAAGCCTTTGGTTCAATTGGTCCAATGACGTCCATGCCCCAAGCGACAAATGGCCAAGGTGCGGACATGGGATGCAGTTCCGTGGGAGGTGCATGAATCAAATTACCGTGCACCTGACACTGATGACACTTCCGAACAAAGCTAAAGCAATCCTTTTCCATGGTCATCCAGTAATAACCTGCTCTAAGGATCTTCTTCGCTAAGACATACCCGTTCATGTGAGGTCCGCACACACCTGCGTGTACTTCGTGCATGATCTTTCTTGCTTCCTCGATATCGACACATCTTAAGAGATTGAGGTCCGGAGTCCTCTTATATAACAATTCACCGCTCAAAAAGAAACCACTTGCATGTCGCCTAATGGTCCTCTTTTGATCTCCAGTAGCGTGCTCGGGGTATTCTTGCGTCTTCAGGAACCTCTTGATGTCATGGTACCAAGGCTGCGTATTTGATCCCGCCTCGATTACACTGCAGTAACCGTGTCTTTCCTTGATTTGGATTTCCAAAGGATCGACGTGGGCGTTGCCCGGGTAGGGTAGCATAGAAGCCAGAGTAGCAAGTGCATCTGCCAGTTCATTGTGACACCTCGGAATATACCTGAACTCTATTGAGGTAAAGCGCTTGCTGAGGTCCTCCACATGTTGTCGGTATGGGATAAGTTTGACATCCCGAGTTTCCCATTCACCTTGGACTTGCCGGATGATCAGGTCAGAATCTCCCATAATCAGTAAGTCTTCGACATCCTGATCGATTGCCATATGCATGCCCATAATGCAGGCTTCATACTCAGCTGTATTATTTGTGCAGAAGAAACGAAGTCTAGCTGTGGCGGGATAATGCTGACCGGAAGGCGAGATCAAAATCGCCCCAATCCCTACACCCTTGGCGTTCACGACTCCGTCAAAGAACATCTTCCAAACATGAACTTCTTCCGAGATTACTTCTACGGTGTTTACCTCTTCATCTGGAAAGTAAGTATCCAATGGCTGGTATTCCTCATCAACCGGATTTTCGGCCAAATGATCTGCTAACGCCTGGGCTTTCATGGCCGTGCGAGTGACATAAACTATGTCGAATTCCGTAAGCAAGATTTGCCATTTAGCCAGTCTCCCAGTAGGCATTGGTTTCTGAAATATATACTTCAAAGGATCCAACCTGCTTATGAGGAATGTAGTGTGGGCTTGGAGATAATGTCTCAGCTTTTGAGCAACCCATGTGAGAGCGCAGCATGTCCTTTCCAGCAGAGTGTATTTGGCCTCGTAGCCGGTGAATTTCTTGCTCAAGTAGTAGATTGCTTGCTCCTTCTTTCCGGTTACGTCGTGTTGCCCGAGGACGCAGCCGAAAGAGTTCTCCAAGACTGTCAGATACAAGAAAAGTGGCCTTCCTGGTTCTGGAGGGACCAAGACTGGGGGATTCGAAAGGTATTCTTTGACTTTATCAAAGGCTTCTTGACACTCCGTTGTCCACTTAATCGCCGCATCTTTTCTTAACAGCTTGAATATGGGCTCACACGTGCTTGTCAGCTGGGCAATAAACCGACTGATGTAGTTCAACCTGCCCAACAGACTCATCACGTCTTTCTTCGTTCTCGGGGGAGGTAGATCTCTGATGGATTTTATCTTAGTTGGATCTAGCTCAATTCCTCTCCTGCTTACGATGAAACCCAAAAGTTTGCCCGACGGAACTCCGAAAGCGCATTTGGCCGGATTTAGCTTCAAGTCATACTTCCTTAGCCTCTCGAAGAATTTCCTCAAGTCTTGGATGTGATTATCCTGCGTCCTGGACTTGACTATCACATCGTCCACGTACACCTCTATTTCCTGGTGCATCATGTCATGGAAAATGGCAGTCATGGCCCTCATGTAAGTAGCCCCAGCATTCTTCAGACCAAATGGCATGACCCGGTAACAGTAGGTGCCCCAAGGCGTGGTGAAGGCGGTTTTCTCGGCGTCCTCTTCATCCATCAGTACCTGATGATACCCAGCATAACAATCTACAAAAGACTGTATCTCGTGTTTGGCACAATTATCAACGAGGATGTGGATGTTGGGCAGCGGGAAATTATCTTTAGGACTTGCTCTGTTCAGATCTCGGTAATCTACACATACCCGAGTTTTCCCGTCCTTTTTCGGTACTGGAACCACATTCGCCAACCATGTTGTATATTGGACTACCCGGATCACTCCTGTTTTCAGTTGCTTGGTGATCTCCTCTTTAATTTTGTCACTGACCTCGGTTTTGAACTTTCGTTGCTTTTGTTGAACTGGAGGACAATCAGGATGAATCGGCAATTTGTGAACCACTAGATCGACACCTAGTCCCGGCATGTCATCATATGACCAAGCAAACACGTCTTTGAATTCAAAAAGAAGTTGAATTATCGCCTCTCTCGTTTTCTTGTCCGTGTGAATGCTTATCTTGGTCTCCCGGATTTCTTCCGGGGTTCCTAAATTTACCGGTTCAGTGTCATTCAGATTTGGCTTAGGTTTATTCTCGAAATATTCCAACTCTCGGTTTATCTCCCTAAAAGCCTCTTCCGCATCATATTCTGGTTCTGGGTTCATTAATTCGCAGTTAAATAGCTCATTGTGATCTGGGCGTGAAGTCCGCAAGCATGTCATATTTAAAGCCGCATTATTAGGACTGAAAAGGAAGATAAGAGGAAAAGTAATAAAAATCAGAACAAAAGAAAGAATAGGAAAGCAATGATGATTCTTTTTTTTTTGTATTTTTGTATATTTCTTTTGGAAAGTTGGAAGACAACAATGTTTACAACTAGGAATTCAAAACAACAATCGAAAAGAAGAAAACGTTCAAGTCATGTCCCGGGGATAACTTGTGATACAGGAAAGGTGGCAGGGCAGGTCTACCCGGACTTCCGTCTAGTCGGGAATGGCGTGGCCTTCCAGTTTTGAAGTTGGGCGTTCGGTCCCATGTACAGCATCTCAGCAGTGCTTGTGCCTTCACCTGGTTGAACCATGTGGACCTCGTAGAGCATTTCTCTCATCGCCCCACATATTTCCTCGATTTCCTCAGCTGTGAAGACCTCATCATCTTCTTCTTCAGCGTACCTTGGCCTGACGAAAGTCGCATATAAATCCGGCAACGGTTGAGGCAACTTCCAGCCCTCATTTCTCCTTTTCTTTGCCCATTTTTCGTCTGTTGGAGTAGGTTTGAAACCTAGTCCAAAAGGTTTCTTGATGACTGGTAAAGTAATGGGTTCTGCTATTCCCTGAAGGGTTCGTCCAAGTCCCTTCCCTGGTCTAAATCCGTGTCGGATCATCTCTTTGGCCACCATGACCGAAGCGTTAGACAAGAAAGGCTGGGGGCAAGGTACTCCCTCTTCGTGCTGCTCTGCCAGTACCACCTCGAAAGCTTGATAGACCGTATGTTCGCTCCCTTCTCTCGGTTCAAGATACGGGATGGATGGGTCCCGATAAATGGCATGTTCGTCTTCCCCATGGACCACGATCTCTTGGTCTTCATACTCGAACTTCACCATCTGGTGAAGAGTGGAAGGCACGGCTCCTGCCGCATGGATCCAAGGCCTGCCAAGGAGGAAATTGTAGGATGTGTCCATGTCGATCACTTGGAAGGTGACTCGAAATTCGACTGGTCCTATGACCAGCAGCAGGTCTATTTCTCCCATGGTGTCTCTCTTGATGCCGTCGAAAGCTCTTACGCAGACGTTGTTGGGTCGGATTCTTCCGGTCTCAATTTCCATTCTTTGCAGCGTGGAGAGCGGGCAAATGTCAACACCTGATCCCCCATCCAGCATTACCCGCTTGACATAGTAGTCCTCACATTTGACTGTTAAATGCAATGCCTTGTTGTGTGCTGCTCCTTCCGGGGGTAGATCGTTCTTGCTGAAGGAGATTTGGTTGACGGCGAAGAATCTTTCTGTCATCCGCTCTAATTGCTCAACCGAGGTTTCAACCGGCACATATGCCTCATTCAGGGTCTTCAGTAAGATCTTTTGATGCTCGGCCGACCTTATCAATAATGATAGCATGGACACCTGCTCAGGGTGCTTGCGCAGCTGATCTATCACTTCGTAATCCGGCATCTTCATTTGTTGGAAGAACACTTCCGCCTCTTCAACACTCACAGGCTTCTTTGGAGGAAAGCGCCTTTGTGTGGCGTTGTTCAGTTCTTGGGTATTTGAGTACCCTCCAATGAAAGTATTTTCTGGAAGTTCTCTCATGACCTCTTTTCCTTTGTACATCACTAAGGTCTTTTGATAATTCCACGGCACTGTGGTCGGGTTGGTCATTGGCTTTTGTGGCACGCGTCCGATAACCACTGGCTCATTCAGCCGAGGTGGTTGAATCGTCCCCCGGACCACATAGGCCCCTTTTGGCACGTACATAGGTTTTGTCTTTTTGATCCCGGATTTCTGCGTCTTCTCAGCTTGACCTCGCGGTACGTAAAGAACTCCGCCCTTTGCTGGTACCACTTTCTTTTCCACCTTCTTTTCAGACTTGCTCTCTGCAACCTTGGCCTCCTCCCCCTTTTCTGATTTTTGGTCTATTTCAGGCCTCTTCCCCGTGTCGACAATGGCAATTATGGCTTTCAAAGCAGGGTCGAACTCTTTGTCTTCACAAATCATGCCGATCAGCGGCCCATTATTGTGAGCGGGCAGTGGATTGTTTGTTACATTCGGGATCTCCTCGTCCCTTAGCACTATTTTCCCCTGCTCTATCAAATTTTCGACCACTCTTTTCAATGACCAGCAGTCGTTTGTATCATGTCCCTCGGCCCCTGAATGATAGGCGCATCTGACTCCGGCTTTGTAAGAAGGAGATGTCGGGTTTTGCCTTGTTTGAGGGATGGGTTGCAAGAAACCCAACTGGACCAACTTTGGGAACAAAGTTGAGTATGGCTCACCGATGGGTGTGAAAGTCCGCCGTCGAGGTGGCTCTTGGGGGCGGTAGTTATTCTGCGGGGGTTGTGGGTTATAGTGGTTGCGGTAAGGAGGCTGATTTCTGGGAGGTGGAGCTGGGCCTCGGTTGGCTTGTTGTGGTGGATGGTTATAAGGTTGGGCATTCATGACCATATAAGGTTGATGAGCATATGCCGAATTTGAATGGGGGTAATAGTGTTGTGGGGCTCTTTCCGGAAAATGGGGCCTGGGATGACGATACTCCCTTGCTTCAGAGGCTGCCATAGTCGTTTCTTCTTTCTTCTTCCCCCTTGTTGTTCCTCCAGACCCGCTTTGGACGGCCTGGGAGGTTGCCCTTATGGCTGCTTGACTCAAAATCCTTCCCGTTTTCAACCCATTTTCCACCATCTCTCCAATCTTGATCGCTTCCGCGAATGGCTTACCCATGGCCGACATCATGTTCTGGAAATAGTCAGACTCTTGAGCCTGGAGAAAGGTAGTGACCATTTCCACTTCATCCATGGGAGGCTTCACTCTCGACGCCTGTTCACGCCACTTAATAGCATACTCTCTAAAGCTTTCCGAAGGCTTCTTCTTCAAATTCGACAGAGAGTTTCGGTCTGGCGCAATGTCGATGTTATACTGGAATTGTTTTACAAAATCTCTGGCGAGATCATCCCATATATGCCATCGGGACATTTCCTGATCCATATACCATTCCGAAGCTATCCCTACTAAACTTTCCCCAAAGTATGCCATTAGCAGTTCTTCTTTTCCGCCGGCTCCCCGCAATTGGTTGCAGTATTTCTTAAGATGTGCAATGGGGTCACCGTGCCCATCGTATTTCTCAAACTTGGGGGTCTTGAAACCCGTTGGCAGGTGTACGTGAGGAAACATGCATAGGTCGGCGTAAGAGACGCTCTTTTGCCCGCTCAATCCTTGCATATTCTTCAGACTTTGCTCAAGGCTTCTCATCCTTTTGGCCATCTCATTTTGTTCTACAACTCTGGGGTTCTGATCCTGCCCTGGTACAAGCTCGCACTGAGGCGGTAGAGGATTAGTACTGGTAGCGATCCTAGTTGGTTCCATTGAGAACGACGGTGCTTGGAATGTAAAAGAGGATGAGTCAAGGCTTGGCTTGTACGTGGCAGGCTGTGCCGTAGCTGGGCAAGGCGATGCAGTAAAGATGTTCATGCTTGCATCATTGGCCGACATTCGGGGATGAGGCTCAGAAGGTGATCCTGCAGAGAAGGCGGAGGTGGCTGGGTACCCAAATGGGGTAGCAGGGTAATTTATGGGAACATTAGAAGTCCCACTTGACCTGGAGAATAGTTCAGGGAATCCGGGGACGACACTTGGCGGCTCTTTCCCATTGTTCCAGTCATCCAGCATTTCCAACATGCGGAGCCGTAGGATCCTATTTTCCTCCGCAGTTGCGGATTCAGGTGTGAGGACGGCTGAGATTGAGCTCTCCTCAGAGACGGGGACTGTTTGCAATGGAATTTCCGAAGACATTTCCACACTTCCTTTTGACCTGGTGAAGTAAGTGTGAGTACTGCTTCTGGTCCTAACAACAGGTAGTTGAACACCTCTCCTTGACCTCGTGAAGTATGAGTGCGAGGCCAGACTTTCACCAAACCAACCGTCTTTTCAAAAACCCTGGGAAAATGCTCAATGACAAACGCACGGTTAATTTTGCAGCAAATAATAGATAGTTAATCTCACGTTGGGCATGATGCACCTATGCAGTTAAGTGGATTACTATATGTTTGCTATGAGAGCATGCGTCATTCCGGCATTTTTCTCTTATTAGTCTTTCCCCCTCTTTTTTTTTTATTTTTTATTATATATATATTTTTTTTTTTGTAGTAAAAGAAATGCGACCGGATCCGATGATGATTGCCTACGTATCACGATGCCTACGTGAATCAGATCATTACGTAGTTCGAATAACACAAATGAGCGTGAAAGAAGCAAAACTCTTTATTATTGAAGCAGTCTATTACAAACTACATTCTGCAAAAATCAAACTTTGAAAAATAAACCTAAACTCAAAAATAGACTAAAAATCACCATGATGGAAAAACAAACAGAAGACGCTAAGATACAGGCTTGACTTATGAGTGCATTATAGTTTTGAAAATTGGTGTCCGCGGGGCGTCGTTCGGCCTCGCCGCGGTCCTAGGCGTGAGATCCCTCTCAAGTTGCTCCAGCTCGTGCATAGTCTGCTTGACATAACCCATTACTGCTGAGAGGACGGTAGCGCTGGACATGTTCTCACATCGTAGACATCGTCTGGTGACGGCATGGGCAATGGCCTTGATCCTATCTCTGGTTTGCTTCTTCTCTAGGAGTAGGTGCTTTATCTGATCACTACACGTCTTGAATACCTGTGAGTCCTGTATGTGTTGATCCCTCAGCTGCCGCACTTCTTCCTTCATTTGGGCCAACAAGTCGTAACAGTATCTACTCTCCATTTGGAAATCCCTGGCCTGCTTAACTGCTTTAAACTCAAGTGTAGCCATCTCCCTCTTTATTTTGGAAACGGCCTTCTCGTGGTCACGTTTCGATTGGTTCAAACATCGGCGATGCTTATCTACTCTTGTTTCCCACCGTGCCTTGAACTCTGTCATGACCTTTTCGGATTCTTCTAACCTGTCTTACCATTCCGTGATCTCTCTTTTCAGACCCTTTATCAACCGCTGGTCTGATTGACCTCTGGGTTGCTCATCAAGAGACAATCTCAATTTTTGGACTTGGGCCTTAAGTTTTTCATTCTCTTGGATCAACCTATTCTTTTCGCTTCGATCCGCTGCGATTTGTACGCTGTTATCGAATTTCAAACTATCTATTTGTAGCTTCAAATCGCCAATCTCTGCTCGATAACCCTTCTCTTTTGCTAACCAGTTCCATTGCCCTTGGGATGATTCTACGAAATCTTTGAGATGCGGCCTCTTAGCCGGTCTTTCGTAAGACAGGCTACCTCTAAACCAAGCGTGATATCCTGGGGCGACTTCCCCTTTTGCCGTATCGATCACACAAGTGTTTGCTGTCAGATGTTGGCATTCACTCCAGATTTGGCGAACTTCTTCTTCAGGGAAATGACCGTTCGGACTGATTTCAATCACTTGGGTACTCAAATCTTCATCTTTCGGTACCACTTGGTACCTCCCAAGTTGCCTCAAAACCCGATACGGTGCATAGGGTTGGATACTTTTCAGTCCCATCAACAGAAAGTGAGGCCGGGTTGCCGGCATGTATATGATTTCCTCGATAGGTGACCATCCGAGCGTCCATTGGATTTGGTTGGCGGTGAGAGTTCGGAGAAATGAGGTCCATGATGTGACTCCCTCAGGTAAATTGAGCCCTTTGATTCTTGTGTAGAATTCTCCAATACAAGTTTTCTCTGGCGAACTATAACCCAAAAGTGAGGAGCGATGACATAAATGATCGGTCATCCACACTTGCAACAGTAGGTTACATCCTTCGAAAAAGTCACCCCTGGCTCGACAAACAGTGAGAGCCCGGAGAATGTCAGCCATAATCATAGGCGCCAGAGTACTTTTATCTTGGGTAAGCAAAGTACTGACAACCCCAGTTATTCTTAGATCGATGTGGCCGTCCTTCCTTGGGAACACTATAAGACCTAAGAAGGCCGTCATGAAAGCCAACTGCCTGTGTTCGTCCCATTTTTGTCGGTTGCCTTTACTACATAGTTTGAAATCCGGCTTATTGAACCCGCCCTCATGACCGTATCTAGCATACATGAGATGGAGACTGCAGAAACCTTTGGCAAGATCTGGATGGTGAAATGTTCGGGGTATTTTCAGAAAATCCAAAAATCGGTGTACCGTGACGGCCCTAGGTGCAATCAAGTACTTGAACCTTAACGGAGCTTCATCACCCCCAATGTATCCCGCTATTTCCTCCAACGTCGGGGTGAGTTCGAAGTCTGAAAAATGGAATACATTGTGCGCCGAATCCCAGTAAGTGACCAATGATCTGATAATATCACCCCGAGGCTGAATGTCTAGTAAATCCGGGAGATTTTTCAGATATTTCCTCACTTTGCCTTGCCCTTCTTTGCCTAAGTCGTTCCACCATAATCGCAACTCAAAAGGGATCTTGGTCATTATTGAAAATGATTCATTTTGTATCGTGCTCATCCTGCACATTTATTTAAGGCGATAAACTTTATTAGACTCAAAAATTAAAATTATCTAGATTTTTTTTTTGTTTGTTTTTTTTTTGTAAAAATGGGAGGTTGGACCCGCCGAGGGTTGCCTACGTATCTCACCCCGTGCGAGAATCAAACCGGCGTAGTTCGGTCATATCGTGAATAGAGAAAATCAAATAAACCTAGTAATCAAAAATAAGCATTTTTTGTTATTTTTGGAGAAGGATAAATACTAAAAAAAAATATATATATATATATATTTTTTGGCAATATTTGGACTATTAGTCCGAATTTATAAAAGGGTACTACAAAAGAAACAACGCATTTTTTGAATTATGAGTTTTCCATTTTTTATTTTTTTTTTGAAATAAATACCCTCTTTTTCTTAAAAGAAAAGAACAATTTTTTATATGTTTTTTTTTAATCAGACTAAAAGGCAACTTTTGGTTTTATTCTTCTTTTTTTTTTTAGAAAAATTCCGACGAGGTTTCGACACTACTTGGGCATTGGTTTTATTTTTCCAAAATAAGTAATTATCTCCCTACGCTGCTATTTTTTTTTTTTTAGAAACCGATCAACATGCGGAACCGAAGCAAATAAATGCGCAAAACAAATAAGATGCATCAGGGTGGTCTTTTCATTTCTGGTTGCTTGTCCTAGACGGACCCAACCCCTGTGTTGAGCCCCCTAAGTCAAATGCAACATGATGCAAATAAGCGTTCCTACTAGGGATCCGGCATGAAGTCGAGTTATACTAGGTTTAAACCTTGGTATTTGTTCTAGACTGTGTACCCGAGCGGACAACTCGAGTCGAGGAGGGGCAACTTACCGGGAACCAAAAGGCCGTCCGGCTTCGTAACTTATCCGTCCTCTTTCTTATTTCGGGTATTGACACTAACAGAATAGGGAGTCTCGACCAGCGAGCTTCTCCCCGGAGGTGAAGAGAGAAGGGTTTCGGCACAGTTTATATACAGTTCAGATAATATCAAAGCGGTAAAAGACAACATTTAGCACGTTATGCAAAAACATGTAATAAAGATCAGATAATAAAGCCAAATATAACAATTATTCTAAGCTCGAATTCTTGAACCCTGAACCAGTGGTTCTGGGTTTTAATCCCCAGTGGAGTCGCCAGAGCTGTCACACCTCCTTTTTGCGCGCCCGCCCCGAAGGGTTAAATGCGCGAGGGAGTTTTTCCAATTTAAGTGACAATATTCGAAATGAGATTATTTATTTAATTCAGAGTCGCCACTTGGGAAAGGTTTGGCTTTTGGTGTCCCAAGTCACCGGTTTATCTTGAATCCCAAATCGAGGAGATTTTCGACTTTTCCAAATGAAGTCTGCGAACCAGAAATTCTAAGTAAGGAATTCTGTTGACCCGAGGGAAGGTGTTAGGCACCCTCGAATCCCGTGGTTCTAGCACGGTCGCTTAAATTGTTATAATGGCTAAATATCTGATTTAAATACATGTTGTGACTTATGTGCTTTTATTAAGTTTTAACCGCTTTTATTATTATCATTTATTTTACAGAATTGCAACGTCGTGAAAATGCATATCGAACCACGTCACAATCAATGCACCCGTAGTTGTTAACACATTTTTGACTCCGTTGAGACTTGAATTTGGGTCACATCAATGTGCACCCGATTTTAAGAATATAATTTACTTAAAACGTGCCTAAAGAGTCTAACGCGTTATTATTTTGTAGAAAGCCATGAAATTTATTAAATGGCCTATCTTGAGTTCTAGATAATTATCATGGTTATTTATGGAGGGCCCCGCAATTGTTGCACTTTTATTTGGCGAGGCTCATCTCTATTTTTTAGAAAAGATATCCTAAAGTGGCTACATTTCTAATGCATTTGTCTCTAAAACTAGAAGAAAAGGTACGTGCTAATTCAACTATAGGCTTTTGCCTAATTCGGATTCTTATCAATTTCTGATTGATTATTTACAAAGTGGAGGGATGTCATAACTCATGAAACATACTTTAATTGGGCAAAGAAATTACACTCGAGATTGACCCAACATTATACTTGTGTCCAAACGTTTCTTGAATTGAAATTTACTAGACTGATTGGGGCCGAATTAAAGGAATTAACTACTAGGCATTGTCACTAATGGGATTTGAACATAATATTATGTACTGCCTAACGAGTTATGATAAAAGAAAACTAAAATGAAC
Source organism: Nicotiana sylvestris (assembly GCF_000393655.2). Lineage (NCBI taxonomy): Eukaryota > Viridiplantae > Streptophyta > Magnoliopsida > Solanales > Solanaceae > Nicotiana > Nicotiana sylvestris. Next base: position 69,173,451 of record NC_091060.1, read on the forward strand.
AAAGAAACATTTGTGTAAGGTGGAAATATTCTATTCTATGCATGTCGTTCAGTTGAACGGGAATCCTAGTCAAAATCTATACTAATTCTCCATGCCCTCTCTGTATTGTGTCATTACATTTTTGTACCAGCAAACAACTACAAACTAAGAAGCTAGAGGCTAAACTTGATTGGGTATTATCTAACTAATCTTTCATTACTGAATCACACTAATCAATTTATACAATCTGAAGTCAGTATATCACAAACATTTACAAACAGATATCTAAATCTTCTTCAGGAAACTCCTTTCATTTCATGCTTTTGAATTGTTACAGTTAACACCAAAGTTGGGTTTGAAATGTGTACCTGGAAACACTGAAAATGCAAAGGAGAAGAAGAAAAAGATGGGGAAATCAGCAGCAGCAAGAAACAAAATAGCAGCAGCAGCAGGGCAAGATAGCAGCAGGCAAAGCAATATAGCAAGAAGCAGGCTCGAGTGCAGAAATGCAACTATGGCCAACAGAAAGCAATAGCCAAATAACAGCAAAACCCAGTGGAGTAGAATCAGAACTCCAGACAGACCAAACCAGTGGTAAACCAATGAAGACACTCGACTAATAGACACAACTGGAATTTCAAAGAATCAGAATTGATTTGAACAAGTTGAACAATTAAAACCCAATAATAATAGGAGGAAAAAGTTTCTGATTGTTGGTTGTATCCCTTCTATCCCTTAATCTCTCTCTATCTATGTGTATCTGTTTTGTATGTATTTCAGCTCTCCTTTCCGAACTCCTCACAGTGTGTGTGTGTGTGTTTTTTTTCCGTTCTGATCCTCTTCTGTATGTCTGTCCCTCCTCTTTATAAGCCTTCCTTACCCCTTTCTAAACAGCCTGTTTAGACTATTACCATACCCCTCCCATGTGCCTTTAACCTTTTTCAGTTCCACTTTAGTTAATTAGGTATAAAAACCCCATCATTCCCTGGTAGATTTAACTTTTCCATTTTATTTAACTAAAAGCAAGTATGGGCAGTAGGATATGTTGACAGCATATGCTGTCAAACCATTTTAAAATTAAACAAAAACCTTTATGCAGGCCACAGGCTGTGCACCAATGCACATGAGGTGCACCAATGCACATGCTGTGCAAGAGTGCACATGCCCTCCAATTCAGCATTTAAACCAAACATCCCTTTTACATTACTGATCCAAATCAACAGCTATAAGTAAACAAATTTGGTTTTTAATTGGTTCAACAAATGTTCAACAGAAGCAAGTTGATTTACTATGCTCAGACAGTTGAAACTAATTGACGACTCATGTCGATTCGACTATATTAGCATTAACATACACAATCGTAGCCAAAAATCAGACATTCAAAAGTATGGGACACATGACTCGACTTATACTGATTAAAACAGAATTGTACTTCGAGGAATTAGTTAGTCAGTACAAATTTGGAATACAACCAATACACATGCCTCATCAGAATAGGAGGGGAGGGATTCAGACAAACACAGAGGTTCAAACAAAGTGGACAAACAAAAGTTGATAAAATTAAAACAAATATGAACAGTCTTTTAAAACAAATCACACGGGCTAAAAACAAATAAAGGAAAAGAAAGCAGACTCACCTTAAACTTGAAAAGTTAAAAGTTTGAACCCGGATTTGGACAGACCTTTCTTAAGGCTGAACGGACTTTAATCGAAGTGTTTCTCAGATGAGAAACACTTCGATTAAGGTCCATTAGACCTTAATCTCTTTGGTTTGAACCGTTTTGAACCAGTGACGAGGGACCTTGTGGTTTCAAAACTCAGATCTAATATTCGTGCTTCCCTGGTTAGATTCGGACCAAACCATGTATGGTTTGGTCACGAGGAGGGTCCGGGGAGTGTCTGGTATGAAGCTGGGGTTGGTTGGTGTAGATCGAGTTTTGACTTGAATCTTCAAATGAAGATTCGAGGACCTGGGGGTGATTCGAACCAAACGGTTAACAGGTCTATGTTCAGGGTGGTGAGGGGGTTCTATGGTGTTCAGGGCGAGGTCACCGGCGTTCATGCCGCCGGTTTTCATGGTGAAGAGTGCAGGGGCGGCTCTAGGGTTTGTGGGTTTGGGTGAAGACGACGAGGCTGGGGTATTGGATAGGGGGGGCAGGGTAAGGATCTAGGCTTATATAGTTAGTGGGTGGGTTGATCTCAACCGTTAGATCAATCTAGATCTACGGTTTGGATCTGATGGTCTTAAATGAAACGGTGTCGTTTTGAGGGTTGAGGGTTGGGGTCGGTCCGGGTGAGACGGGTCGGGTTTATTGGTGGGTTATGGGGAATTGATCTTGGCCGTTGATTAATTTGAGATCAACGGCCCAGATCAGGCACGACTCAAACGACGTCGTTTGGACACCCTGGGTATCAGATGGTCTGGACCGGGCAGGCCTGGGTCTTGGGCTGTTCGTTTGGGCCAATTTTGTTAAAATTGGCCCAAGTCCGGAAGGGAAGGGGTCCTCTTTTTTTATTTTATTTATTTCTTTTTTTTTTATTTATTTCTTTTTTTCTTATTTATTTTAAAACAAAACTAAGCCAAAAAATCAAATTAAAATTAAATACACACTCAATACAATTATTTGCACACATACTAAAATATTTCAAAACAGGTAAAGTCAAACAAAATAAAATCACGGACGAAGATGCCTATTCATGATTTTCTATTTAACGACCGGATTACGGTTCGAATTATGCAGGACACACATATTTTTTAAATTTTGTTTTAATAAAGTAAATAAATAAAAACGGGCCGAAGTCACAAACAAATCAACAAGGTGCCGCACAGAAATCCAAAAATTGTGCAGCAGGGCCAATTATATTTTTTTTTATTTCTTTTTGGAGCGATTGTCGTGCGAAACAAAAATCACGTGCTCACAGACTCCACTGCAATATGAATATGTATATGTAGGATTTAAGTTTTACCTATACTGATAGTGTAATTTAACCTATTATAAAATATTATTTATCACTTATTCTAAATTATCAATCAATACTATTAAATAAAGTTATCTACAATTATTGTTTAAGTGACCTGATTGTATAAATTATATTATTAGTTCAAGGACAAAATTTACACAATATATATATATATATAAAGAGAGACGCATTACCATCTTTTTGGGATTAAGAGCTGAGTTTGTAAATATGTTATATTAGTCCCAAATGCCAGTCAATGTGTTCAACTAATTCAGTCAAAACTGTACTACGTCTGCCTCTTAGTATTTGTTTGACTCTTGTTTTTGGCAGCCATCAGATTTTATTTTCGCAACAACAAACTACAAATAGTTGTTGTCCATTTCTGTCAGTACTAGCACGGCAATGGCCCAACATGATTATACAAAAATGTATTTTACGTGTTTCCACTTCAGTTATAATTACACAGATTTGATAGCCTAAAACCAAACTATATCTTCTAAAATTAATCCAAGTCTGTTTTCATCCATCTAGATTATCTCTCATGAAGTCGCAAATGCATGTGTTGGAAATCAAGAATGATAATAGTTGAACATTTTCTTCTATACAGAAGTAATCTGCAAAAATAATAAAGTAATATTAAGGTATATATATATAAAGGAATGTAAATGAATGCTGACATGACATATCTCTTTAAGCTAGGATTACTATTTATCTCTTCTCTCATTTATTTGACATTTTCCTCATTTTTCAACTTATGTTTCTGTTAAGTAATTATTTCTTTTTCCTAAAAGACATGACCTTACAGATTCTTTTGGTTATACTTTTTCTATACGTTTTGGAAAAGACTCATCACTAAAAGGGGCTCTATAAATATTTTGAAACGCTTTTTCCCCATTTCCCTATTTAACAAGGTTGACATTAACAGAGAATTTCAAAAGTCAATCCATTCTGATTTCTAACCTTCATTGTATCCATTTAAGTGCACCCAACATTCAACATTATTTTCTTCTCTCAAAGGAAGGGATCACTTTGAAACTTTTTGTAACTTCAAGGTCTACTTTCTTTTCTTAACATATTCTACTTTATAATAATTTTATGGTTTGAAAATACTGAAAACTGACTACTCTGGCTGTTTTTATTTATGCAGATGAAGTATAAAATGAACCGCAAAGCTCTTTCTGACGTTTTTCAAACTTCCAGGTTTTCTTAGTTTCTTTCGTTTATATCTACTCTGCTTATTATAAGTTTATAATTTGAAAATAGTGAAAGTTGACTATTTTGGTTGGTTTTTTGGATGCAGGTGAAGCACAAAATAAAGACGCATCACAATGAAAATGTTGACAGTATTGATGCAAGTCATGAAGGGAACAACTTAACACAAGGCTGTCAATGAATTTTTTTTTTCCTTTTCCCCTTTTCTGGTGGCTGTTCAAATTTTGCTGTTTTTTTTTTAAATAATGAAAAAAACTTTACTTTTTGAAGTCTTTTAGTGCGGAGATCATTACTATAATAAACTCATTTTGTAATGTTTTTTGGATTCTGATAGACTTTATGAACGAATTAAACTCATTTTCTATTTCTTTTTTTGGATTTTAACAAACTCTATATGATGGGTTTAATAGAGAGGCTATTCGGAATCCTGAACTATGTTAGACAGGGGCGGACCTAGGGGTTCCCGGGAACTAGAGGGGGCAAACGGACGGGTCGGATACGGTTCGGGTTAAAAACGGGTAATGCAAAAACGGATAAAATATCCGATCGAATCATATTTAATACGGATAAAAAACGAATTAACCGACGGATAAAATGGTTAACTGTATTATCCGTTCATGCTTCACATTAACCTCAACTGTTTAGTGATCCAATTGATCATCAAGCAAAACGGAGGAAGATACAAGTTACAGCTAGCAAGCATGATAATGTTGCGATTTATAATATCCTGTTTGTAATATTAAAATTAATAATTTCTCATTACTTAGTACTTATAATTTGTTTAATGTATTGCATTAAATTAAAAATGACATGTATATTCTGGAACGTACATTTAGTCTTAAACTAGATAAATTATAATTTCTAATTTAAATCTTAATCTTTTCTGAAAAAAACTAGAAAGGACTTTTGGCACATGAACAATTTTGTTTATTTTACTTATTTTTCTCTTTAATTAATCGTGATTGTTATCACACGTCATATGTGATACAAAATTTTAATATAAAAAATTATATTGGATCTACCAGATTTTATAACGAAAATAAAATATAAGCAAACTAAAATTTATACTACCAGATTTTATAGTGGAATTATAACATTTTATAATCACGATAACCAATGTCTATTTTCCTTTTCAATTCAAAAGTTGTCTACCTCCCCTCTATATAGCGCGTAGGACTCAGTGATGCTTTTGGATTCAGTGATACTTTTGGGGTGGGTAAAAAGGGGCGAAAATGCTTTTGGGGGAGGTTTTGACTTTATTACCTATGGATAACTGGTAGTTACAAATTTAAAATATAGACAATAGGGTAATATCTGTATTTTAATCCGTTTTTAAAATATTTATTATCCAACCCACATTTTAGCGGATAATATGGGTGGTCACTTATTTTGTTTTACTCATTTGGCCACACCTACAGGGAACCCGGTAATTCTTGCGTAGACTTTATTTATATTAAGAAATTCACTAAATATTGGTAAATATCTGATTGTGAATCCAGTTATTATTGCATATTAATCTGAAATTACGGTAGGAACTCATAAACCTCAAATCCTGGATCAGCCTCTGATGTTAGATGCTATTAATTCATTCAAGCTTAAGTTTTCTGTGCGTATGTGATGATTGCAACATACGTCTGAAAAAAATATACACATAAGCTTATAATTATAAGAAGTTGCGTGAAGAAAGTTGATGAAATCGGTGGTGGAAGTAGGGGTGTACAACGGAAATCGACAAACCGCACCAACCCGATAATTCGAGTCAAATCGAGAAAAAAAAACCCAACTATGGTTTGGTTTGGTTTGGTGTTGGAAACAAAACCGACCATAATTGGTTTGGTTTGGTTTTAACTAAAGAAAGTCAAACCGAAACCAAACCAACCCGACATTATATATATAAAAGTTTTAGATCTATTTAATATATAAATATATTTATTGTGATGTAATTTATAAATATTTCTTAAAAAAATTCATAAATTTATCTTTTAAGGTATTATTTTAAGGTTGAACTTAGAACTTTTGACTGTTCCAAACTATCTATAATTAAATGGAGAAGAAAAGGCACTATCATTACGCCAAGTGGCATCATCACAATATGCCACTTGACACTTTAGGACAATCCTCCAAAAAAAATAGGAACTATAAAATATTTTGGAAAAATTAAAAACTCCTTCGCAAATTTCAGGTTTCTTTGTTATTTTTTAAAAAAATAAAAAAAAATCTTTTATTTTTAAAAATATTAACTGATTTTAAATATATATTTTTTAATATTTAACTTTTAATAAATAAATCTGATTTACACTATTATTAAAAAATTAAAAATTAAAAGTTGCACATTTTAAAAATATATTAATTCTTTTATTTTTAAAAATATTAACTGATTTTAAATATATATTTTTTAATATTTAACTTTTAATAAATAAATCTGATTTACACTATTATTAAAAAATTAAAAATTAAAAGTTGCACATTTTAAAAATATATTTTTTACTCTTTAACTTTGAACCATGAAAAGCAAACTTTTTTTAAAGAGCTTTATTTAATTCAAAATTTCAGCTTTATTTACTTCAAATTTCATATTTCTTTAATTATAACACATTAACTAATTTTAAAATATACGTACTCTTTCACCTTAAAAAGAGAAAACAGTTGTAAATTAAAATAAAAGAAGTTACATATTTTAAACCACTTTTCCTAAATTTTCTCTACAAAACCCATAATGGACAGTTGCTCGACCACGCATAACTCATGAAACATACGCACATGAAACTCACAAAACCAAACTGCCGCCCAACTGCTATTTCTCCGATTGATAGTGTTCTTAAATTCAAATCTTCCACTGCTATAAAAAATTCAAGAAATCGTATGATTTCTGCAAAAAATGAATCAAGGCTATAAAAATTTCAAGAATGCAATATTTTGGAAGAACCAGATCGTTACAATTTAGACGCTACTTTCTCGATTGAATAGGTTTTATAAGATGAAAAGGTATTAAAACTTTGTTTTGGTAACTCTGTCTTTTAATTTGCATGTGTGTATTTATGGGATAATCAGTACCAAAACTCGATTGAAGAATTTATGCACTAAACATATGTATCCTCAAATATGTTTCTCAGTGATATACTACAACATATATCACGTTTGCTTCTACGTTTTTTTATTTTCAAATCTGAATTTTTTGATTTGCTCTTCGTGTATTTTTTCTAATTTCTATGTGCATATTCATGGGATAATCAATAGCAAAAACATGTAGTTAAGTTGCAGATTTTTGTTAAATCTATTATTTTATGTCTTTTTCAAACTCAATAATTTTTTTATATTTGTTAAGATCCTGACTTCAATACTATTCAAGGCGTAGATGAAGAGAAAGAATGCGAGGTAAGTACATGCTCACTTTTAATTTGTCCTTTAAGATGACACTTATTTTACTTATATATATGGATAGATATATTTGATCAAAATTTTTTAGATCTGGTCAAACCTGGATTCTTCGAAGGATATACTAAAGAACTTGATTATTAGAATTCAAGGGTTTATATTCAGTAGTAAGTAGGCGTATATGATGTATTAAAACTTAATAAACTGTATTAATATTTGTATCACAAGATTGTGTTTTGTGATAAATTGCTGCTATTTTTGTAAGAAGGATGAGTTAGTCAATTATTATCTGTTTCTTTATTCTAAGAGGGCACAATCAGGTTTGAAACATGTTTCTATTGTATAAGATGCATTGCGTAGTGGCTAATTATGGTAATATTTAATTGTAATTATATAAACAACTCATACAATTATCAAATAACTTTTGAATGATACTCAAATATTGTAATTATATAGGCCCTGCTACAAATAATATGAAAATATAAGATGATTCAAAACGAATAAATTATAAATAAATGAATCTAAAAAATTCTTTATTTACTAATTTTCTAACTTCATTTGTTATTTATCCACCATCATCATTACAATATTCAATCCCTTCCTACTTATAACTCGTGATGAAAATCATAAAGAGCTTCATTTGTAAATATATTTTTATTTAGAAATAGCCCTATATGAGATAATAATTCATCTCGACTTATAATGATGATAAAATAATAATGTAATAGAAAAGAACTAAAGTCATACTATATAGATTGCGTTAATTTAAAACATGAGAAACTGATAATTTAGCCTCTCTGGTATTCCCAATTTTCTCAAACTAACATAATTTACCTATTTTGGTTTCTTCTGGCGGCAATACCTTAGAGCCAAAAGTGTAACAATTATGGTGATGTCATTTCTTTCTATCATATTGCCTCAACTATTACAGGTTGAATAAGTTCATAAGTATTTTGACTAATGTTCTAGAATCTTCTACGGAAGGATACATGTTCCTTTAATTTACATTAAAGCTATAAGATGCTATCAATTAATACTCCTTTAATTTCCAAATCAAACACCCATAAGTTTTTTTTCGTTGAAGAAGGGTCATGCCAGATCATGTGAGCATGGGCATAAATCCCTATCAGATTCCAAGATACAGAACTAAGGTTGTTGGAGAAGACCCTTGATGCCCCACAATTGAGCTAGCTTGCTTACTTGATATAAAGTGGAAAATATTTGGTCAGTAAGCTCTCTTTCTTTTCTTCTTGGTCTCATGGCTATTGGTAAAAATCAATCTTACATGTTCTTAGGAGCTTTTCATTCTTATTTAAATTGGATATCTTGAAGAGAACTAGGAAGTTTTCTTTCAATTAGGCAAAAGAACCAAAAAAGAAACGAGTGAATTTCTCATGTAATTTTCAGAATCATTATGGTACTGTTAGTTTTATGCAAGTCAAGGATATGATACTGTTAGTTTTATGCAAGTCAAGAATATTAGACGACGCCATATGATCTGGAGTGTCTATGCAATATATTATTATCAAGAATATGGAAGAAAAGATTATGCATAAATGTTCGAAACGTATTCTTAAAAGCAAAAATAATACGCTTTTAATTGATGCAACAATGGGGAGGACTTTGGTCTTTCCCGTAGCTAATGCTATATATACTTCTTTTCCTGTTATCTCTCTCAGCGCTTTTTCCTTTTGAACTAATCCGTACATCGCGCGGGTACGTATACTAGTAAGTTTTATAACCATTAATATTAGTAAATTAAATAATTTTAACAAAAACCCAAACCAAAATTAAATCAACACTAATGCTAACAAAAAATATTCAATTCAATAGTCAATACTACGAACGAGAATGTAATGAATATTTATTTTTTGTTTTGCAATAATTTAGATAACAATGCATAACCTATTTTTATCTTTTCTTTAGCGTTTAGTCATGTAATTAATACTCCCTTATTAGTCTATTTGCTTTAGCATGACTTAACACTTTTAGATTATGTTTATTTTTATTATGGTTTTTTAATTAGCAATATTCTTATTACATAATTTTATTGTCTTTATTGTTGAATATTTTAGGATAATACCATGACACATCTCATATTTTGTATTATTTTCTTGGAAAATACTTTATATAGTTGTATCTTACAAGGATTAAAGAATATTTTGAGTACAAGTTATATGTTTTGTTCTACGAAGTTTTTACCGGAAAAAAAACCCGAAAAACCCGAGAAAAACCGAGATTGAAAAACCCGAGTTTTATTGGTTTGGTTTGGTCTTTAGATTTAATAATCCGATACAATTGATTTGGTTTGGTAATCGTAAAATCCGAACCAACCCGACCTATGTACACCCCTAGGTGGAAGTTTGGTCAAAAGGCATCACCGGTTATTTTTTTTTTCAAGTACATGAATAATTCAATACTGTTACTTTAGGCATTTTTTGTTACATTACTGGCAGTGGCCAAACTAGAATTTTTACTGACGGGTATCAAAATATAAAAAAGTAAATATATACGAAATTAAGGAAGTTTAACATATAGTATATATACGTAAAAAAGTTTCTTTTACGTATTTACACAATGTCATTTTTTAGCGAAGGGACACCCCTTGGTTGCCATGTGGCTTAGGCACTGGTTGCTCGGATTATCTCAATTTATTTTAATTCTTCAATCTGGTTATAGCGAAAAATATCGGTACAGTTTTCATTGATAAAAAACTTGCATATATTTATATTTATTTCAAATGTGTACTTCTCAGTCAGTACAGACTCATAATTTTGTAAATTTAATGACCAATAAAATTGGGTGATTAAGGTCCAATTCCTTCTGAGTCCTCATTCAATTCAGGCTTCCACATTTTGTGTAAATAGATAATTGTAGTTTTAGTTTAAATGAGATCATATAATTAACCGAAAGAATGGTTGCTATAGCATACTTCTTTTAGAAAAGCTAATTGTTTGGACATAGAGTAAAAGTATTTTCTACGCAAAAATATAAATTTTATTTATACTTCAAATGTTATCTTCTTTTTACTGGAAAAAAGTTTTTTGCTTTCTCTAATACCCTTGCAACCAAAGGGTTTGTTTTCATCAAAGATAAGCTTCAATTGTGTTCTATATTTATATCTAGGCTTCATCGTAAGTTTAAATTTGAACTATTTAAATTTATACAATCTATTTTTAGATATTTATATTACTAATTTTCATTTTATTTATTTTAAATACAAGGTATGCACAATCCAAGAACAAGACAATTATGTTGACCGAGCAAGAAGCTTTTCTCAAATGACTTTTTGTTGTTACTAAAAAAAAGAAAAATAATTATATTTTACTTATACATATTTTAAGTACAAGTATTGGAAACAGCCTGAGCCGAGGGTCTATTTTTACTTAGCCTGAGCTGATGGTATATTAGAAACAATCTCTCTATCCTCACAAGGTGTGAGACAATACTGGGTATGTTGTTGTTGTTGTTGTTATTGTTATACATATTTTCATATTTTAATATACGAATAATTATAAAATTTAAATATGTTTATTTTCGTAATTAGTAGTCTTAAGATGAAATTTGTCTAATTTTAATTTTAGTTTGAGTTTATATTCTTAATATTTAAATTTTTCTTAATTAGATAAACTTAAATTCATTGATGTCAGAGACTTTTTGTTGCTAATAATTATGTAAGAAAAATTATCATTGAAATATGTTTATTTAATAATTATTAGTCTTAAGATAGAATTTATCTAATTTTAATTTTAGTTTGAGCTTTTTATATTCTTGAAATTTGAATTTTCATAATTAGATAAAACATAAATTTGTTAATATCATATACCACCGCGCATCGCGCGGGCAAATATACTAGTTAAAAAATATGCTTGTATGGAAAATGCGGAAGACAAAATAAAAGTAAAAAAGGATCATAATTAGAAACTTAACTAAGACCGAAAAAGAAATTTACACATGTAATAATTAATTCACCTCCCGATCTTTCAAAGTAAAGCTAGAGGTCCCCTATTATAGGAAATTTGGGTCCACCAATAATGAGTGCTTTAAGGCCAATTAGGGTAACTAAAGATTAATGCTAATATTTCCTATATAAAGACATTACAATATATTTTAAAGTAACAATGAGCAATATTCTCCTATGTTCTCTCTATCAATAATATTAGGGTTTTAGACTGTAAAATTGGGGGTTGCTCCAGCACACCGTGATAACCATCGCCGACGAGTAATTTCAGTCGCGATTCATCTAGTTTCTTCCGTTTTCGCTATGCGAATAAGTAAGTTCTCGTTTTACGATTACGCACTAATCTAATTTGTTTAATTTATCTCGTTCATTTATAGCAAAGCCATAGGCTAATTTTCTTGTTTGAACAAATATAAAATAGTTTAATTTTTTTTGGTGAATCTAGAACTTTGTATAATTGTATTTTGTATGTGTACGGCGTACAATTGGAATAAGTTAATCTGTTTAACCTTTTAAAAAAAATAATATCTTTGAAATCACTTTTCTAACTATTTATGAAAGGACAAATCAGTTTTATCTAGTAAAACATTGATCGATAAAATGGCAATAATAATTTATTTTAAGTTTTATCGATTTCTGTTGTCCAGACGCAGGAAATTAGTTTTCTGTTTACCCAATTAGGTCTCTCGTCGCCGCCAGAAACCACTGTCACCTCTAGGCCGGACGGTGACTGCTCTTAATCGTCCATAGAAGCTCCGAGAAGGAGCAAACTTGAGCAATAGTCATGGATGAAAATAAATAAAATTAAGAAGCTATGAAAAATCACTACCAAAGTAGCAAAAGAATGTAGCGATTGCGCTACTAATTCGAAGAAAATGGAAAATTACAATAAAACAACAAAGAATTTAGATAAAGAAAAAAGGTTTCATTCCATTCCTATCTGATTACAATGATTGAAATCTTAAATAACATTCAGAAAAAAAGGCCAGCTAAGGAAATGTAACAACCTACCTCATTAGTACGCAAGTGTCCACCTTCTAGAAAGAGGAAAAAACTAGAAAAATGACAAAAGGACTTAACTTTATTCTATGAAACTTAAGGGCTAATGCGTAAATAAGAAAACTATGGGTTTTATTAAGCTGAGTCACCTACAATAATGAATCAAGCTTCATCCGTACATGTCGGACACGACACTCCACCCCCCTTAAAGAATTTTGATCAAGGATCAAAATCTAGGAATTGGCTTCTTAGGAATGAATACTCCTCCCAAGTTGCTTCTTTAGGAGCAAGATTTTTCCATTGAACCAAAACCTGCCACTGCCTTGTTCCCCTTTTTATTTACCATCATACGATCCAAAATCTACAAAGGCTCTATCAAAATCTGCTCATCAGAGGTGTAGTAAGAGGGATCCTGGGTTACAAAAGCTCTTTCCCCAACTTTCTTCTTTAATTGTAAGACATAAAAGACGGGATGGATTTTTGATCCATCTGGTAGACTTGAGTTCATAAGCTATAACCCCAAATTTTCGAATTACCTTATATGACCCAAAGAATAGAGCAGAGAGTTTCAAATTTTTGCGAACTGCTACGGACGATTGATGGTAAGGCTGCAATTTTAAGAATACCCAATCTCCTTCTTGAAAGTTTTGTTCTTTTCTTTTACCATCAACATACAACTTCATCTGTGCTTGTGCTTTTGTGAGATTGTCGTGTAATATCTTGGACATTTCTTGGCATTCCCTCAAGATTACATTTGCTGCTTCCAATTTAGATTGAGCTATCAAATCAAATGTGGGTTGTGGTGGATCATAACCGTACAAGGCTTTAAACGGAGTCATGCCTGCCAATTGGAAGTTGAAATTTTACCAAAATTCTGCTAGTGACAACCATTTGCTCTAATCTGAAGGTTTATGGCCGGTCATACATCGATGGTAGATTTCCAAACATCGATTTAATCTTTTTGACTGTTCGTCGGTTTGGGAGTGGCAAGCAGTGCTAGGCTTAAGCTGTACTTGTAACCCTTCGAATAATTCCTTCCAAAAATTACTTACAAAGATTGGATCTCTATATGAAACAATTGAACTAGGCATACCATGTAGCTTGCATATTATCTAAAAACAACTGAGCAAATTGGTTTGCAGAGTAAGGATGAGTCAAGGCAAAAAAGTGCGCAAACTTAGTAGACTTGTCCATCACTACAAGCACTGAATCATTCCCATTAGATTTAGGCATCCCACTGATGAAATCCATTGCAAAATGTTTCCAACCTCTTGATGGTATAGGCAGAGGCTGTAGAAGTCCAGGATAAGCCATACTTTCTCCTTCGTTCCTTTGACAAGTCTCACATTCAGCAATTTGTTTCTTGACATCCTGCAATAGAGTAGGCCAATAAAATAATGCTTTGATTTTCTGTTGAGTGCCATGTATGCTTGAGTGGCCACCCCAAGGTGTAGAATGCATATCATTGATTAATTTCTCTCTAAGAGAACCATAGCTACCACCATAAACTTTATGATTTTTTCTAAGAATTCCATTTTGCAGCTGCATCCCTTGAATTCCACTAGGATCTATGCTCAACTAGGTGATAAATTCTTGGGCTATTGGGTCATTTTGGTAGTTGTCCATGACTTCTTCAATCCATTTGGGCTCAACTAATGTAATACCAGAATATTCCCCTTCCTTAAATTGCCTTGAGAGTGCATCAATAGCTATATTTTCGACACCCTTGCGATATTGAATTTCATAGCTAAGGCCAAGCAACTTAGTAACCCCTTTATGTTGTAATGAAATAGTGATCCTTTGGTCTTTTAAGAACTTATGGCTGAAATGATCTATTTTAATGATAAAATGGTTAGGTTGCAAGTAGTGACGCCACTTCTCCATAACATGAAGTAGAGCAATCAATACCTTCTCGTAGGTAGAAAGTCCCAAATGTATAGGACTTAATGCTTGACTGATGAATGCAAGGGGCATGCCATTTTGCATCAACAACAGGTGCCCTAGACATTGCTTGTTTTAGCTCCTCAAAAACTTGAGTGACTTCTATGGTCCAGTTGAATCCCCCTTTTTTAACATATTAGTTAAAGGTTTGCTAATAATAGCAAAATTTTTGATAAATATTCGATAATATCCTGTAAGGCCAAGGAACCCCCAAGCTTTTTATAGTCTTGGGCCTCGACCAATTCAACATGGCTTCAACATTAGATCCATCAGTACTAACCCGTCACTTGAAATAATATGACCTAAATATTCAACTTTATCCTGAACAAAGCACTATACACTAAGATATCATCGAAAAACACTAGCATGAATTTCTTTAAAAAAGGCCCAAAGATTTGGTGCATGAGGCCTTGAAATGTTGTTGGCGTATTAGTCAGCCCAAAGGGCATGACCCTAAATTCCCAAAGCCTATATTGGGTGCAAAAAGCTGTCTTGTACTCATCTCCCTTCTTCATCCGAATTTGATGGTAACCTGACCTTAAATTTAACTTAGAATAAAATTGAGCCCCATGTAATTCATCTAAAGTATTCCAAAACTAGTATATGATACTTATTTTTGACTGTAATATCATTTAATTTCCTGTAGTCAACACACATTCGCCAACTTGAATCCTTCTTTTTTACTAAGAGAATTGGGGAGGCAAAAGGAGACGCACTCTTGGTCACAGTTTGAGCCTTGAGCATTTCAGCCACAATCTCTTCAATAGCTTTTTTTTTGGTCAAAAGAATAACAATATGGTCTTAAATTAACGGGTTTGGCACCAGGCACAAGCTCAATTGCATGGTCACATTCTCGACTTGGAGGTAATTTCTTGGGCTCCTGGAACAATTCATTATAACGGGCCAATAATTTCTCCACTGATGGAGGTATCGCTCTTTACTATCATGAGCACAACCCATTAAGAGCATTTGGGCCACAAAATTGCCTTTCCCTTTGTTTAGTAGCTTGTATATCACTTTTGTGTCCATGTTAGACACCTTATCATCATCTAGACAACTCCATAAAGTAACCTATTCCTTATTATGAAAGAATATTATACTCAATGGGCGTGTATGCAATATTACTAGAGATAAGGTGTCAACCCAATTCATGCTCAACACCATGTCACAACCACCCACTTTTAAAATCCCAAAGTTGAATTTAAATTCCATATCTTGCATTTTCCATCCCAGATTATGGCACCTTTGTTTGCACAACAAATATTGCCATTGGCCACTTTAACTCGCATGGGCCGACCCAAATCTTCCACTAAAATAGAGCTTGCCTTTGCCTCATGAGGGTCAATAAAACTATTAGTTGACCTACTATCAATTAATACTACCACTTGCTGACCCTTAACCTAACCCATAATTTTAATAGTTGAAGGGGTTTTACTCCTTCCAAGTATCACGTTTAGAGTAACCTCTGCTTGGTCGGTGTCCTTACACTCAACTTTTTTCGGTTCTAAGATTTCCCCATAAGCATCTACAAGTTCCTCAGCCTCCATGGTGTTAATAACATTGTTTTTACATTTGTGCCCTAGGTGGTATTTGTCATGGCATTTGTAACACAAATTCTTTTCTCGTATCATTTCCCATGTCATGTTCTTTTGGTTTGGGTGGCGGGTGTTTACATCAGTGGGGTTCTTGGGTGGAGGATGAGAAGTGTTAGTGTTACACCCCATATTTTCGTACATGAAAGTACGACATAAGTAAATTGATAAAAGTCTAAAAATGAGATATTACATTCTGCATTTTCGTACGTTAAAGCTTCGTCGTAAGTTAATCGACGTAAGTTTGGGATTGAGATTTATTTTGGAATTATAAGCATCATGCTATTTCAAACAAGTGATAAGTAAATTCGTGAATGTGAGAGGGTAAGTGAATCGAATAAAATGAGTCTCATCGAAGTTTAACAATTTGGGATAAAATAAGGTCCGAGCTATAATACCCGATATTTATGGACTAGTACCATACAAGGTACTACGTGACCATGATAGTAAAGTGTATAATGTATGTTAAAAGTGAGTAATATTTTAAGTAACTGAAAAAAATTCTTAATTATGTGAGTAATTAGTTAATTATTGGGTAATGAAACATTACCTAGTTAATTAATAATTAATGATTGTCTTTGGATAAAGACTAAGGTCTTTTGATAAGAATTAAATCAACCCACGTGACAGCCATATGCAAATGCCTTAAGTGATTCATATACACATTATGTCACTCATATACCATTTTAGTAAAAAGGGGGTCAGTAGTCTTATTGAGTGCTTTAGAATAAACTAAAGAACACTTGAGAGACACTGTTTCCAAGAGGTAAATTTATGACAAAAAAAGAGAATTACCATTTGGATGCAACGTGCTTATAAATTGATGATTAACATTTAGGTATTATGTTTCCGGAACTTATCCGTAAGACTTGGCTTATCATCCCTTTTCATTTGTATTGTTAATCAATGGATATCACGCAAGGATTCAAGAATTCAAAGATCCTAGCAAGAAAATTTATTTACATTGAAAATGGTATTTACAATTATATTTGATTTGTGGTTCTAAAAATACGTGATTTATTTTAATACTAGTTGTTATATGAATAATGCTAAGTGTAAACGAGCAAGAAATAATAAGCAAATCAGTGTGGTCACAAGACTGAGGGCCTCAAGATCAGCGATATGGGACCTCGAGGGCAGCCTTTAAAGGTTGATAATGTGCAATAAATGAAGAACAAGGAATGAACAATAAATGAACAAGTAATAAATCTGAAAAGTAATTATTGAGCACGTTTAGGCAAGAAAAGCAGAGAATATTATATTGTATTCAATATTGTGTCCATTACAAAATGATAAGGGTCCCTTTATATAGGAGAGAGAATCCCAGCATAGTACCAGTCTAATAATAATGAGAAAATGCTATATAGCTGTATAATGGCTCAGTACGTATTTGTACTATTCTTGCAGACCTGATCAGCTCTATCCACGTGTGCTTGAGAGCTTTCCCGCCTTTCCATTATGATCACCGATTTGTACTGCTCCAAGGTTGACAACAATGAACCTTCGACGTGCTCCCTTGAGGGACGCACCTCGAGGTCACACTTCAAATTTTGCTTCGAGCTTCTCGAGGTTGGGTGTGGAGAGCCACAGTAGCCCCTAAGTCAAACTTCCCGATTTTGGCCATATACAAATAGTCCCCACGTTTCTTAGAATGAAATGATAAGAAACGATCTTGAGTTCTTGCCTCTTCGATACTCCCATTGTGATGTCAGCCACGTGAGATCATTAAATGGCGTGACAAAAAAGTTATACAGAGGACTTGTCAAACATGGTTCTCGAAAATCCCACGAACCGCTATTGGCCGTCCTTTCCACTCCTCCAATACACTTAGATGACTTATAAATATTCCAATTCCCTATCTTTTAATCCTTTGCAATATCTTCAAGTCTTATAATCTTTGTTAACAGTTTCCTGTCTTCATCCTTCTTTTGTGTTCACTTTTTCGTCAGCTTACTTTGAAACTTTGCTGTTGTAGACACCTGATTTTTGACCCTCCCCGAGAATTTTCACATTTTTAGCTTAAATATTTAATTTAGGTCTAATATAACTATTTTGACTATTTTTACTTTATTTTCGTCGCAAAAGAGGAAAATTACAAAAATATATATAAATTTTAGTTTATGTATTTCTCATAAACTTGAAAAAATGCAAAAATTGTACTTTATTTTTGTACTTTATATAATTTCGAAAATTACCAAAAATATAGTTCTATTAATGTTTTATAGTCATTTTAATTTTGAAGAATACAAAAAATGTTAATTTATATTTTATCTTTATATTAAAAACGAAAATTACAAAAAATAGTTTTATTAGTATTTTGTAGTTATTTTAATCTTGAAAAAATATTAAAAAAAAGATCTAGTTTTGTGTTAATTATTAGTCTTATTTTTTGTAGTTATTTTGCTTACATAATCAGTTAAGCAACGTCGTGTTCCTATTTCTCGGGTCCGGGCAAAAGAATAATATTCGGGTTCAAACTACCCGATTTTAGGCCTAATTTCGGACCTAGCCCATAATAATTCGAGTCCACCACACGTGAGGGGACACGCGTGGGGAACACGGACGGAACACCGTACACGGAGAACCCCACCACGCGTGGGGGACACAAGTCTCGAACCCCACCACGCGTGGGGCTCATTTTTCTTGGCAGAGGCTTACAAATGCACGGGCAAAGCTAAAAGAGAGGGGACTTGGAAATTTTTTAAAGAAAAAAAGAACGGATACACTGTTGATCTTCTTCTTCACAAAGAAGAAGAAGAACCAAACAACCCTAACCACCTGCTTCCACCTCCGTCAAACCACCCAAACAACCACCCCTTCTGCCTCCTCCATCACCACCGTCAACAAACCACCATTGTAACCCAAACCAGTCCGGCAGCAGCATCGTTAACCCGTCAGCAGCCCTCACCCCGTCGTAACTAAAACCAGTCGCGACAATAACGACCATCGCCTTCCTCCTCCTTGAATCCGCCATTGTTGCCGTTACTAGCTCAGTCCTCGACCACTGCCCCGACGACACTGCTGTTCGTCGTCACTGACCCTCCGCCAATGTCCAAACACCACGTCCAAACCCACCACGACCACCGTCGCCCAGCTCCCTTCATCCCGTCACCTTCCCGACTGACCAAACAGTCCCCCAGCCATTGCCGTTACCAGCTAGGCCACCAGCTCCCCGCCACCCGCGAAACCTCTCCAGTTCGACAGCTCCACGCACAGCCCGAATGAAAACCAGTCGTTTCACCATTTCTAGTCCAACGAGTAGCTATCGCTGCGTGCCAAGCAGTCGTTGCTGCGTTTCCGGGCAGCTGTTGGTTGCCGCGATTCTGCCTTGCCGAGTTTTCTGTTTTCCGTCGAGGTCGACTTTGGTCCGAGCTTTCTGTTTTTCCGGTGAGGTTGCTTTTGCTCGCCGAGGTGTTTGTCCGAGGTTTCGTCATTGTTTCCTCGTTTAGTGAGGTCAGGTTCGAAGTTCCATCGGGGGCGCTATTTGTCGTTCTAGGTTTGTCGAGGTTCGAAGGTTAGTGTTCTTCGTCCTTTGTTTCATTTCGTTCGATTCGCATATTATGGTTTAAGATGAATGTCAACAATGCATTTTTTGTCGTTTTTGTTAAAAATGTTCATCTTATGATTAGTTACTGCATATGCTTAAAGTAAATGTGAGAACATATTGTGAACTTAAGTTTTTTTACGAGAATGTCTACTTCTATGCATATATTTGTGTTTATTAAGGGAACAATTTGACATCCAGTGATTTGTTGCGAACATATGTGCTCGCATATATTATGTACTCTCGTTGTAATAGGTATGTGAACGTCTGAATGAAAAATCATGACTACTAGCGTTTAAACCTTATTTCTCATTTGTTAGTAATAGAAGTTGGGTTTAATAACAATAACAATACGTTAGCAAAGTTAGGACTAATAGGAACCTTATTAAAATTCTTAGAATTCGGGACAGGCCGCTTAGCGAATTTCACGGCCTTTCCCAAAATAACAATACGCTAGTTGCTTTAAGCGCGTATTTAATAATGTTACCTTCTTAACTCGGGTGCACATTTATGTGACCCAAATCCAAGTCTCAACGGAGTCGAAATGTGTTTCTAATCACGGGTACATTGATTGTGACGTGGTCTGAGATGCATTTCCATGACGTTGCAAATTCTTTTAAAAAATAATAATAATAAAATGAGGCGAGCCTCGCCAAATAAAAGGGACAAATTGCGGGGCCCTCACAAAATATATGTATTAAATACTTAGATTCCGGGACGGGCCGTTTAGCAAATTTCACGGCCCTACCCCAAAATAATAATGCGCTAGTTGCTTTAGGCGCGACTTTAATAATGATATCTCCCTAAATTCGGGTGCACATTTATGTGACCCAAATCCAAATCTCAACTGAGTCGAGATATATCAATAACCACGGGTGCATTGATGTAACGTGGTTCGAGATATGTTTTCACGACGTTGCAAGTCCTATAAAAATAACAGTGAATGATAAAAGCGGTTAAAAGATAAAATTGGCACATAAGTTCACATTTGTATAAAATCAGATAATCAAGCCGAATATAACAGTTGAGCGACCGTGCTAGAACCACGGAACTCGGGAATGCCTAACACCTTCTCCCGAGTTAACAGAATTCCTTATCTAGATTTCTGGTACGCAGACTGTAATATGGAGTCATTCTTTTCCTCGATTCGGGATTAAAATTGGTGACTTGGGACACCCTAAATCTCCCAAGTGGTGACTCTGAAATAAATAAATAAATCCCCTTTCGATTGCCCTTTAATTGGAAAAACTCCCTTGCGCCCTCTCGGGTGCGGAAAAAGGAGGTGTGACAGCTCTGGCGACTCTGTTGGGGAGTAACACCCAGAACCACTGGTTCAGGGTTAAGAATTCGAGCTTAGAATAATTGTTATTATTTGGCTTTATTTATTATCTGATTTTTACATGTTTGAGCCTAATGTGCTAAATGTTGCTTTTACCGCTTTGATATTATTTGAACTGTATATAAATTGTGCCGAAACCTTTCTCTTCTTACCTCCGGGGATGTGCTTACTGGTTGAGACTCCCTATTCTGTTAGTGTCATACCCTGAATAAAAGAGGCTCGGAAAGTTTCTAAGCCGGCTGGCCTTTTGGTTCCCGGAAAGGAGCTCCTTCCTCAGCTCGAGTTGTCCGCTCGGGTACACTGTCTAGAACACCGACCCAGGTTTTTGAACATAGAATAACGTGACTTCATGCCGGATCCCTAGTAGGAACGCTTATTTGCATCACGTTGCATTTGACTCAGGGGACTCAACACAGGGGTTGGGTCCGTCTAGGACTAGCGACCTGATATGAAAAGGCCATCCTGATGCATCCTATTTGTTTTCCGTGCATTTATTTGTCTCGTACCCGCATGCTGACCGGTGTTTGAATATTATGAATTTTGTGAAATTGAAAAAAGGGAAATAACGGTTAAGGAATTGATTGTTTATTTTTGAAAAAAACCAATACCCAAATACTGTCAAAACTCTGCCGAAATTTTGAGAAAATGAAAAAAAAACGTCTTATTAGTTTGTTTTATTAAAAGCAAAGGAAAAATAGAAAAATCGTTGTTCTGTTTTGTTTTTCAGAAAAATATAGAAATATATAGTTTGCCTTGTTATAAAAATAAAAATTAAAAAAAGAGTCTTATTTTAAAATGTTTTTTTTTATGAAAATTCAAAAAATAATAATAATAAAAAAGAATCTTTCATTATTTGTCACAAATATATACATGTATATATATGTCACAAATATATACATGTATATATATATATCCAAAATTTTTTATTTCCAAAAAATATATATATGTCTTTATTTGTTGCAAAAATATTTGTCTTGCCAAAAAGTTTAGAAAAGTTTTTAGACTCCCAATTTTCAAAAACAAAAAAAATCCAAAAATATTTTCCATTATTAACTTCTTTAGAAAGTCTTTTAATTATTTTTTTTAAAAAAAATGTATAATAAGAAGAAAAAAATCCGAAAATATTTTGATTCTTCTTTCAAAATTGAAAAGAAAATTCAAAATTCAAAAAAAAAAACATTTTAGAAGCATTTCTTTTATTAAAGGTAAAATTCCAAAAAATATATTCTTCTTTTCTTTAGAATAAAAAATAATGCAAATGAAAATTCAAAAAATATATCTTAGAAGTGTTTTTTTTAAAAAGAAAATCAATCAAAAATAAAAAATAATATACTTTCTTTCTTCTTTTAAAGTAGTTCTTTCACAAATTCAGAAAAAAAAGTTAGTTCATCTACTTATTCTTGATTACCCGAACTACGCGGGTTTGATTCTCACCGGATGTGAGATACGTAGGCAACCCTCATCGGGTCCAACCCCACCTTTTGCTAAAAAGCCAAAAACAAATATAAAAAAGAAAAAACAAAAAAAAACATGTCAAAGATTTTTAATTTTGTCGTAAATAAGTCTAGCGATGTAACTTCCCCCTTTTACAAAAAAAATAGCAAAAACAAATATGTCAAATTTTAATTGTCATAAAGAAGTCGGGTGCCGCTGTTTTATCAAGACATAGCCGAATGTTCCCGAAAGGGACGCCGGAAGGCTGACTTTGCATAAACAGCCACCTTTGGGTCATTTTTAAGACTTGGTCCAGTCGACCCACATAGCCTTAAAAATCTTCGTCCCCGAGGCATTGAAAGGCCGTGTTTGCAATGTTGAATTTTCTATTTTTGAAAAATGATAAAAGAGTCATAAACAAGTCCGGGTGATGCCGCTTATGTCAAAAATAGCCAAATGTTCCCGAAAGGAACTCCGGAAGGCTGCCTTGGTAAAGACGGCCACCTCGTTTTTTTCTCACACAACCTTAAAAATCTTCGTTCATGAAGTGCTGAGAGGTCGTGTTCAGAAATCCTTTTGAGAAAAATCGCATATATTTTTGTTTTTATCAGAATAAGTTTCGTTTGTTAAAATCTTATTAATAAATGTGCAGAATGAGCACGACTCCAAATGAACCCTGTAAGCACGTGATTTTTGCCCAATATGAGAATTACTCCCAAAAAATCCAAAAATAAAATGATTTTTCTTTGGTGTGCAATTTTGTGATATTTTGTGATATTTTGAATAATTATTTGTATTTGTCTGTGCGTGTTTATTTGATAAATTAATAAAAAATACAAAAATATGTCGCATTTTGCATGTAGGATTTAATTCTATAGTTGTTAGTAATTAAATTTGTTTTACAAAAATTAAAAATTACAAAAGTAGGCATCGTTTGCATTTTTAGCATTTAATGTCCAAATATACAATTTTATGCTTAATTATTACTTAATTGTGCGTTAATTGTTATTGGGAGTTAATTTGCGCTTTTATAACTTAATTTAATTCTTAATAATAGTTTAAGTATTTTTATAATTTAGTTTTAGAGAAATAAAAGAAGAAAAAAGAGCGAAAATATAAAGAAAGTCGGAATTGGGCCTCTTCTTCGATTTCAAGCCATAGGCCCAAAAAATGGCCCAATCTTCCCTACGACCCAGTCCATTTCGAACTGGGTCGACCCAGTCCATAACCCAAAAGACCCAAACCCTTTTTGTCTTACATTTTACAAAACAAAACAAAAACAAAATGAAGAAAACCCTAAAAATTGCAAAACTCACCCGCCCCCCCCCTTTCTATCTTTCTTCTTCTTCTTCCTCAAGAAAGACAAGCTCCATCAATGGCTACTTCATCATATCCACCACAACCACCCCTTCACCACATAACCATGGCTGCCCTCAAGCTTCACCATTGTCGTTTTTGTTTTTGCGCCATAGCTGCCCGCGTTTGCTTTCATCTTCTTCGTCGAGCTCAAGCTTGAGCTCGACATCCATGGACGACCACTGCTTCTCTAGCAGCCATGGCTGCATTCCTCGAGCACCCGAACCACCACCAAACGACCATCGTTGTCATGCCCGCTACTACTGTGCCGTGCTACTGCTTTTTCTTCCTCCGTCGAGTTGATGCCGCCCGTTTCTGCCACTGCTGGGTCGTCGCCGCTGCTGCCTCGTAGCAACAGTGACGCTGCTGCTGCTGCTTCTGCTTCTCGACGTCGTGCTGCTGCTCGTCACGGCAGTAGCTGCGGCTGCTTCTACTTCTTCTTCGTCTTCGTCGTCCTTCGTTCGAGCTTTGGTCGAGGCTCGGACAGATTTGCTTACAATAAAAGTGCGTCGTTGATTCATCTCCGGTTAGTTGTTTTTGAGTTTTATTTTTGTCCATATTTTGTTTGATATTTTCCGGATTCAAATCGTTAAATGATTTAATCCTTGTTTTGTTCGTTGTTCGTCGTTGAAATAATTTTTAGTTTGTTCATATGTTTCGTTAAATTAATTTTCAGATTTCAAAATAGAAGTTTAATTAGTTGTTTTCATGTTTATTTCATGTTTGTATTATTGTTTAAGTAAGTATTTGTTAGTTTGATGTTTGTTAGATTCAAATTGAAATTTAATCAACTATTTCTTCAATTTGTTTCATGTGTTTATGTATTGTTAGAAATTGTTAATATTGTTAAGTTCAAGTTTAAGTTCATAATTGTTTCTTCGTCGATCTTGTTATTTGTTTAAAGAATTTAGTTGTATTAAAGGAATATATTGTTTTAATCGTTTAATCTGTCATGTTTGTTGTCTTAAAATAGATTCATTCATGTTCATACTTTGTTTGGATGATCTTGAATCCGAATTTTGTATAGTTTGATTTCTTGTTTACCATTTATGATTATTGCTTGAATTGTTCTCATAATCTTGTTTAAAGTTTAATATAAGAATTGTTTGTTGTAATGTTGTTAGAGTTGATTTTAAGTTCAATATGATTGAATTTAGAAATCTTCATACTTTGTTTGTTGTTGTTGTTGAATCCGAAAATAGGATTGTTTGTTGCTAAAATATTGTTCAATCAAATTTTAGTTGTTCTTTGTTGTTCAATTCGTGTTCATGTGATTTGTTGTTGAAATGTTGTTAAAATCGTGTTCATGTGATATTGTTGTTATGATGTTCATCCATGTTCATATTGTTGTTTGAACATTGTTAGAAATTGATCATATTGTCTATATTTTGGTTAAGTTTGATTAATTGATGTGTTATAGCTGATGGGTAGTTTGGTAAATTTGTAATACGTTCAGGGGTAGTTTGGTAATTTCAGTAAGGTCGGAAGGGGTAGTTTAGGAATTGTACATTTTGAAATTGTTTATTTGAAGCATGGGGGACAAAATGAAATGGGGTGGGTTGTGATATGATTATTTAATATAAAGGGGGGACAAGATTTAAATTAAAGGGGAATCTTGCATTATTTTAAATAAAGCATGGGGGACAAAATATAATGGGGTGGTGTGATATGTTTATTTAATGTAATGGGGATGAGTGGAAAGATAATGGGTTGGGTAGAGAAAAAGTATTGATTTAATTGATTAAAAGATTTATGGGATGAGATTATATATATGTGAAGTCTTGAACACAAGACATAACAGAAATAGAGAGAACAGAAAAGATACGAGAAAAAATACACACACAGATAGAGAAAAAAAACGGACAGAGAATAGAAGAGAGAAAAATTCCGAAAAATATTTAAGCTTTCAAAATAAAAATAAAAGCTAAAAAATCTACTGCTTTCTTTCTTTGTTTGAAATTAGTATTAATGGTTGTTGTTTCATTTAAAGCTTAAGGCTTTTGTTTTTGGGATTACTACTCCACCGGTCTGTTACTGGGTTGTTACTGTTGCTGGGCAGTTGTTGCGGTTGTACTGTTATTACTGCTGCTGATTCTCATCTTCATTTTCTTTTGCTTCCAATATCAGGTACATATCTGTAAATTCATGTCATGAAAAGCTTCAACATGGCAAGTAAATGAAGTTTGGAATTATAAGGATGTCTTCTACTCATTTAAATTTTATTAGTTTAAATTTCAGTTTGTTTCAGTTGGTTAACAAAGTAGTATGCTTGACATGAAGACTATTATCTAATCGTTTTCTTTTTAAAAGTTTGCATAAGTTTTGTAATAATATTGTCCATTTCGAAATCTCATTAGTATAGTTATATTTGAACTGTCAAAATAGGGAATATGACATAAAAATGGGCCATTGATTACATCCCGTAACATTGTTAGCTAAATGTAAAGTAGAATAGAAATATCAAGAAAACTACATTCTAACCTCTGTTGTTGAATAAGGTTAAAATGATGTTGATTGTATTTTTTTCATATATGGTAAGATAACGGGTATATGTATAACCATAAGAAAGGTGAATTGATTAGCTTGTTACGACGTTAAAATATTATGAATGGTTCCGACGAATTGATTAGCTTGTTACGACGTTAAAATATTATGAATGGTTCCGACGAACAACTACGTTGTATATAAAGCAATTTTATTGAATCAGTTTGTAATATTTCTTTTTTCTTATCAACTTGACTCTTATCTTCCATTGCAAACATTAACCAAACCATTATAACTTTGGACTAAAAACAAGTAGATGAGAAGGAGATATAATTTCTTCGAAAACTATTAGTTTGTTTATCAAATTAATTCTCTTTCCTAGTTTTATATGCAATTCATTTTTTGGGTATGCATATATTGTATTTACGGAAAAATGGTATTATTAATCCCACGTTTATTTTTACCCTTTTAAATTTGAATGGCTTGGAGAAATATAATTCTTACGCAAAAAATATAATTTGCGGTTAACATTCAACAATTTATGGAAAATCTATACTACTATTAAGAATCTTTTGCGTGATTAGGGATGCGTTCGCGTAACCTGATTATATTTCTAAAAGCAATTCGGATTATGCGTTCGCGCAACTTCGAACGAACATTTAATAAAAAGGGGGCTCTTCGGAGAATATCAATATTAATTTCATATAACTCGAGATGTGCGGTTCAATATTTAATTATACAAGAGCGACGAACGTTCTTAATTTTATTTTTAGCACAATTTCGAACTTAAGTCTTCTTTTTTTATAATAAAAAATTTCGAAAAAAAAATAATAATTATTATATTATCAATATCATTGTGTATACGTACGCGTGACACGATTTTTCACGTTAAAAAATATATAATATATAAAACGAATACACGTACGCGTGATTCGATTCGAAGAAGGGTCTTTAATTATAAACAATCTAAATAGAAGCGGTAACAATAAAATCATGCAATAAAAATGTATTTAACAAATCAAAATAATCAAGCCGAATATAACAGTTGAGCGACCGTGCTAGAACCACGGAACTCGGGAATGCCTAGCACCTTCTCCCGGGTTAACAGAATTCCTTATCCGGATTTCTGGTTCGCAGAATAATAAACAGAGTCATATTCTCCTCGATTCAGGGATTAAAATTGGTGACTTGGGACGCCTTAAAATTCCCAGGTGGCGACTCTGAAACAAACAAACAAATCCCGTTTCGACTGTCCTTTAATTGGAGAAAACTCCCTACGCACCCTCGCGGGGGCGGAAAAAGGAGGTGCGACAGCTCTGGCGACTCTGAAAGGGATGCGAACCCAGAACCACTGGTTCATGGTTCAAGAATTCGAGCTTAAAATAACTGCTATAGTTGGCTTTATTTATTATCTGATTTTACATGATTTATGCTTAATGTGCTAAATGTTGCTTTTTACCGCTTTAATATTATCTGAACTGTGTATATACAACTGCTACGAAACCCTTCTTCTTTCTGAGTCTTCTAAATTTATGGTGTACACGTGCGCGTGACCCACCTTTCTGTTAGAAGTCATACCAAATAAGACGAAGTTGGGACAAGTAACTAGGCCGGACAGACTTTCGTGCTCCCGGTACGTTGCCCCCACTTCGGCTCAAGCTGTCCACTTGGGTGAGCCAGGGCTAGAACAATATGCCTCAAGTTTTTCACTTAGAATAACTCAGCTTCATGCCGGATCCCTAGTAGGAACGTTTGTTTGCATCACGTGCATTTGACTTTGGAGGCTCAACACAGGGGTTGGGTCTGTCTAGGACAGGTGTACCAAAAAATGAAAATGACCATCCTGATGCATCTTACTTGCTGCTATTTGCGCATTTATTTGATTCGGACTTTTGTGTTGACTGACTTTTGAATATCAGGAATAATATTTTGAAATTGAAAAAAATAGCGGTTAGGGAATTGATTGTTTATTTTTGAAAAAAAAAAACAAAGCCCAAATACTGTCAAAACTCTGCCGAAATTTTGAGAAAATGAAAAAAAAATGTTTATTAGTTTGTTTTAATAAAAGCAAAGAAAAATAGAAAAAAAAAAAGAAAATCGTTGTTCTGTCTTATTTTTCAAAAAATATAAAAAAAAATATATATATATATATATATATATAAAGGAAAATAGTTTGTCTTCCCCTGAAAATGACAATGAAAAAGAGTCTTACTTTTAAAATAGTTTTTTTTTATTCGTTTCTGAAAAATTCAAAATAATAAAATAAAAAGAGTCGCGTTGAAAGTGGTTTTATTATTTGTTGCAAATATATATATATATATATATATATAAATCCAAAAAGTTTTTCTTTATTTCCAAAAAATGTATATATATCTTTATTTGTTGCAAAAATATTTGTCCTGCCAAAAAGTCTAGAAAAGTTTTTTTTAGACTCCCAATTTTCAAAACAAAAAATCCAAAAATATTTTCCATTATTGACTTCTTTAGAAAGTCTTTTTAATTATATATATATATATATATATATATATAATAAAATAAAACAAATTCGAAAATATTTTCCTTCTTCTTTAAAAATTGAAAAGAAAATTCAAAATTCAAAAAAATATTTTTTTAGAAAGCATTTCTTTTATTAAAGGTAAAATTCCAAAAAAAAAATATTTTCTTTCTTCTTAGAATAAGAAAAAACAAAAAAAAAATATCTTCCTTTTACTTTTGAAATTCTCAAAGTTCAAATCAAAAGAAAAGGAATTCTTAGAAGTCTTTCTTTCAAAAAGAAAATCAATCAAAAATCCAAAAAAAAAATATATATATATATTTCATTTCTTCTTTTAAAGCAGTTCTTTTACAAATTCAAAAAAAAAATTAAAATTACTTTATTTACTTTATTCCTGACCTGCCTGAACTACGCGGGTTTGATTCTCACCGGATGTGAGATACGTAGGCAACCCTCATCGGGTCCAACCCCCCTTTTTGCTAAAATAGCCAAAAACCAATAAATAAATAAAAAACGTGTCAAAATTTTAATTTTGTCATAAATAAGTCGGGCAGTGTCCAGCCTCCCCTTTTGCTAAAAAAAAATGTCTAATTTTAATTTTGTCATAAAGAAATCGGGTGACGCTCTTTTATCAAGACATAGCCGAATGTTTCCGAAAAAGACGCCGGAAGGCTGACTTTGCATAAATAGCCACTTTTTGGGTCATGTGTAGGATTTTGGTCCAGTTGACCCACACGGCCTTAAAAAAAAAATCTTCGTCCCCGAGGCGCTGAAGGGCCGTGTTTGCAACACCCGGTTTTTATTGTAATTTGAAAAAAAAAACAAAGAGTCAGCGGTCAGGTGAATACCATTTGAATTTTTTTTTAGTCAAAAATAAGTCAAGCCAGCTTCGGCCGCGTCTTAAACCGTTCTTGCCGAAATAGCCTTAGAATATCTTTCAGTTGTCGAAAGGCTATTTTCGTAAAAGAACGAACAAGTGTGTAAAGTGTCATAAAATAATCCTCTCCGGCCTCAAAATTTGGAAGGGGCCACGTTTGCAAAAATAACCGTTCGGTTGCATCTGTCAAACGGAGAAAGGAAGCTGGCCGTTTGTTTTGAATTTTGTAAATCTTTTAATTAAAATATGTGGGATGTTTGATTTTCTAGTTTGTAGGTCATCTTCAAACCTTTGAAACCCAGTTTATTTTAATATGAAAATCGAAAAAATGATTAGTATTGTTTATCTTTTATTGGTCCGAACTACGCAAGGTCTGATTCATGCGGGGTCATGATACGTAGGCAATCTCTATAAGATTCGACCACCACTGAAAAAGAAAAAAAAAGGAAGAAAGAAAAATAAAGGAAAGCGCAAGTGCATCGCATCTCTGATAGAACGGTTTAACTGCTTAGGTGCATTGCATCTCTAATATATGATTATCTGTCAAATGCCCTGACACTAACGTGATGGCTTCCCTTTGCTGTGTTCATATATAGAAAAGTGGTTGGTTGTGGTAACTCCTCCCTGCAAAGCAAATGACACAGAACCTCAGAACAGGGTGGGTCGGTACTGATGACCGACAACAATTGGTCGAACAGAACAACGGGTTGGTAGAAGAAGTGAAAATGCTGAGACAACATGTGGCAGACATGTATCAGGCATGGATAACTGGGAAAGCACCACCCCCACCACCGCCAAGCTTTTCAAACTCTGGCATTACCCATCCCCCATACTCTCCATCCCAACCCACTTATGACAGCTTTCCTAGCTACCCGAGTAGCTCCATCACTCGTCCACGCTACTCCCCTCCCCAATGCTACTTCTCTCCACGAGGTTCCCAAAGATGGGCTTCACTTTCCAAATACCCAGCTCCACAGAAGGCCTATCCACCCTCACAAGCCTACCGGAAGCCCCCTGGATCAGGTTTCCGGCCCAATCAAGCATTTAGGAACGAAAGGTTGCTGAAACGAGGAAAGGCTCTCACCCCTATCGGAGTATCTTATGCAAGTCTGTTTGAAAGGCTAAAGCATGCTGGCTTGATTGAGCCGCTCCCCGCATATACTCCAGATCCACATGCAAGAAACTTTGATCCGGCAGCGCAATGCGCGTACCACTCCAATGTCATAGGGCACAACATTGAGAGTTGTCGTAATTTGAAAAGGGAAGTAGAGAAAATGATCCAAGAAGGGCGGATTGTGATCGATAACAGTAACATGGAGCACTCGAACCCTATCGAGAACTTGTTGACGGAGGTTGATGATATGGAAGCTGATAATGGTCTTGGCAATACTAATGCAAAGCTTAGTGGCTAAGATGCCAATTTTGATAAAATGGGAGGACGCTCCGTTCCTTGGTTAGCAAGAGAGAAGCTGTTGGTGGTTATTTTGTTGTCATTTCTGTTATCCGGATTATTCTTAGGGTTGTAATCCGAATATTGTCTTGTGTCAAACCTTCTTATCTTTCCATGTTTGTCGTATCAGTTTGTTTAAGTCTCGTTGATGTTGTGTTAAGATTTTATTCTGGTTGTTTTGTTTGTTTTTCTAACCATTTCGCCGGAAGTTTAATACAAAAGCCGGTCTTTTATTATTTCCAGTCATCTTTTTATTTAGTCCTTTTGTCATTTTCGTTCAATGCCGATTCTAGGGACATGACATGCGCACACAGTTTGGGCCTAGTCTATAAAGTTAATCATAAAACCCTGGGAAGGTGATCAAAGCATTTAAAGGAAATAAGAACGGTTTGAGATTATTTGAAGCCCGAGTCATGTGGAACTGGGGCAAGTAAAACATAAAGAAAACCGTTAAATGCAAGATTCGCCAAATTGGCATGAGGGTCGTGCATGAGAGTGAGAGTGTCGCCCAGCAGTGCTTTAGAAAGGACAAATGAAAAGTAAGTGTTTAACATAATTGTCAAGGCCAGCACCGTCGGAAGAGACTATAAATCTATGTTCAATTGTGTTGTTTGCACTTGGCATGTTTTGAAGACTGGAATGACGAAGGCATTTTGTTCTGCTACCTAAACACTTTATCCTTCGTTACCCCTTTTGAGCCTTATTTTATTTTCTTTCATACCCCTCGTTCGGAATCAATAGCAACGACTAGGAAATACGAGCCTGGAAGGTAAAGAAAAAATCAACAAAAATAAAATAAAATAATAATAATAATAAATAAAAAAACGAAAAATAAGAGAAAAATGATAAAAGAAAGCCAGAAGAAAACAGAGGAATTGGGAACTACGTTTGACCTGATTCCTCAAAGAGGATATGTAGGCGCCTCACGGCTCGGTCATAGGGAGCACAGTGTGCATAGTGTGCATGGTGTGCATGGTGTAATAAAAAGAGAAAAAAATAATAATTAATTATAAATAAATAATCCCCAAGCAAGAAACTGGGGCAAGAGTTGTGCTCGTTGTAAGCAAAATTGGTTCCGAAGGTTGTAATTTTGAACCCCAAATTGATTTGTTTTTGAGCCTTTAATACCCTTTCTTTCTAAGCCTATCCAAAAAACCCACATTACGGTCCAAAGAAAGACCTTCTGATCAGTCTGCAAAAGATGCCAAGTCAGACAAATGAGAATCTTACCAGCGAACATAACATTCTGTTCCACAGCAGAAAGGACTCTAATCTCCAGCAGAGAGAGTCATACCGGCAACACTCCAAATCCCCAGCTAGAAAGTGATATAAATGAGAGAGTCTTATCGGTGAAAATCTTCACGGACACCATAAGGCGATGAAAGCTGAGAGAAAAACCCAAAATGAGAGAGGCTTGATAGTGAAAACCCTTCGGGCACTACAAGTCGAATAAGATTGGGAATCAGATGGGGAATAGTCAAGGGAAGACCTTGAAAGACGATTGATGACGAAGGATAGGCCACATATGCATGTCATGACCATTAGAGTCAGTGTTTTCATTTGATAGGTTTTTATTTATAGTTTCTTTTGTTAAAGAGTCATTTTTTCCTTTGTCTTTTATTCTGTTCCCTTTTATCTTTTCCTTTCATAGAAATTTCCCCAGTAGAGTCTGTTTGGTCAAGACCAGTGGGAAATGACTTCAAAGTAGACCATCAGCTTTCCAAGATAAGATCTGACTAGTACATCCAAGTGATATAGTCAGGAAGGAACAAGCGCGAGGCCAGTGTCAAGAAAGATATCCCCAGCAAAAGGATTGACGAGTGTCAAGAGGGATATCCTTGCCGAAATCAAAGGTTATTAAACCTCAAGACCAGAGCCCGTGGACAAAACAAGAAAAACAATAAGCATGATTTGGGAAATTCATGCGAGACTAAAAGGTCGGGAAAATGCAAGTTTCCGAGCCATGCCACGAAAGAAGAGGGATATCCCCAGCAGAAAAGGATTATCCCCAGCAAAGAATATCATCCCCAACAAGTTGTGGAACGCAGAGCAAGGAAGGGAAAAGGGAAAACCATCCCAGTGGGAGTATCACAACCAACCACCGCGTTTTAAACTAACAAATTTTGTTTAAATTGAAACAGGTAAAGGAAGTGGCATTGATGACAGAAATGCAGGCCATAAGGGAGACTGTCAAACTGGGGCAGAAAATTTTCCTTTCATTTGGAAAATTTTCTGGAAGTCAGATACCCATTCAGGGTAAAATGAATATAGCACCAGTCTCAAGGGAAGTGGTCTTTGAACCAGTTTTACCCCCAGCATAACAAGTTTTAATAAAAGAAGTTGTTCCCCAGCAGACAGAACAAAGGGATGACATTTGTGCTCAGAAAAGCAAAAACCATTATCATCCTCAGCAGCTTCCAGAAGAATGAAGCATCGATTTGAAGGGATAAAATTCCCCAGCAGCATTATCCTCAACAACGTTATCCCAAGAAGATAACACTTTTATCCCTAGCAGTGTTGAGCGAAAATAAATTCTGAAAAAAAAAAAAATTGAATTTGAAGGAGGGGAAGAAAGGAGACTCCCACAGTGGTATTATCCCCAGCAAGCAAGAACAAAGCAGAGCGAAGGAAAAATTGAAGAAGAAGTCAGGCGTCCACCTGGAGAATGAGGATGAAGAATTTAAGAAGAAGTCAGACGTCCACCTGGAGAACGAGGATGAAGAATTTAAGAAGAAGTCAGGCATCCACCTAGAGAACGAGGATGAAAAAATTGAAGAAGAAGTCAGGCGTCCACCTGGAGAATGAGGATGAAAAAAAAAAAATTGAAGAAGAAGTCAGGCGTCCACCTGGAGAATGAGGATGAAGAATTAAAGAAGAAGTCAGGCGTCCACCTAGAGAATGAGGATGAAGAATTTAAGAAGAAATCAGGCGTCCACCTGGAGAACGAGGATGAAGAATTTAAGAAGAAGTCAGGCATCCACCTGGAGAACGAGGATGAAAAAATTGAAGAAGAAGTCAGGCGTCCACCTGGAGAATGAGGATGAAAAAAAAAAATAAAAAAAATTGAAGAAGAAGTCAGACGTCCACCTGGAGAATGAGGATGAAGAATTAAAGAAGAAGTCAGGCGTCCACCTGGAGAACGAGGATGAAGAATTTAAGAATAAGTCAGGCGTCCACCTGGAGAACGAGGATGAAGAATTTAAGAAGAAGTCAGGAGCCCACCTGAAGAACAGAATGACGATATATTGGTTGAAGTCAGGAGCCCGCCTGAAGAGAGGAATGACGATTATTTTCAAAGTTGTTGTCAGGAGCCCGCCTGAAGAGAGGAAAGACATTTTTAAAAGTTGTTGAAATCTTGCCAACCTAAAGAAAGGAATGACGATGTATGGTTTGAAGTCAGGAGCCCGCCTGAAGAGAGGAATGGCGATTATTTTCAAAGTTGTTGTCAGGAGCCCGCCTGAAGAGAGGAAAGACGTTTTTTAAAAAAAAAGTTGTTGAAATCTTGCCACCCTAAAGAAAGGAATGGCGATGTATTGTTTGAAGTCAGGAGCCCGCCTGAAGAGAGGAATGGCGATTATTTTCAAAGTTGTTGTCAGGAGCCCGCCTGAAGAGAGGAAAGGCGTTTTCAAAAGTTGCTGAAATCTTGCCAACCTAAAGAAAGGAATGGCGATGTATGGTTTGAAGTCAGGAGCCCGCCTGAAGAGAGGAATGACGATTATTTTCAAAGTTGTTGTCAGGAGCCCGCCTGAAGAGAGGAAAGGCGTTTTTAAAAGTTGTTGAAATCTTGCCAACCTAAAGAAAGGAATGGCGATGTATGGTTTGAAGTCAGGAGCCCGCCTGAAGAGAGGAATGACGATTATTTTCAAAATTGTTGTCAGGAGCCCGCCTGAAGAGAGGAAAGGCGTTTTAAAAAAGTTGTCGAAATCTTGCCAACCTAAAGAAAGGAATGGCGATGTATGGTTTGAAGTCAGGAGCCCGCTTGAAGAGAGGAATGGCGATTATTTTCAAAGTTGTTGTCAGGAGCCCGCCTGAAGAGAGGAAAGGCGTTTTTAAAAGTTGTTGAAATCTTGCCAACCTAAAGAAAGGAATGGCGATGTATGGTTTGAAGTCAGGAGCCCGCCTGAAGAAAGGAATGGCGATTATTTTCAAAGTTGTTGTCAGGAGCCCGCCTGAAGAGAGGAAAGGCATTTTTAAAAAAGTTGTTGAAATCTTGCCAACCTAAAGAAAGGAATGGCGATGTATGGTTTGAAGTCAGGAGCCCGCCTGAAGAGAGGAATGACGATTATTTTCAAAGTTGTTGTCAGGAGCCCGCCTGAAGAGAGGAAAGGCATTTTAAAAAAGTTGTTGAAATCTTGCCAACCTAAAGAAAGGAATGGCGATGTATTGGTGGAAGTCAGGAGCCCGCCTGAAGAGAGGAATGGCGAATTATTTTCAAAGTTGTTGTTGAAGTCAGGAGCCCGCCTGAAGAGAGGAATGACATTCATTTTTGTTGTTAAAGTTGGGAGCCCGCCCATAGAACAGAGGCATACATTTCAGTCTTTAATTTTCAAGCATTGAACTTGGGAGCCCGCCCAGATAACAGAGGCATACATTTCAAGTCTTTAATTTTCAAGTATTGAAGTTGGGAGCCCGCCCAGATAACAGAGGCATACATTTCAAGATCAAGTCAGAGAACAATAAAACAGAGGGTTACAATAGGAATCCCCAGCAGGAAACAATAAAATTCCCCGGCACCGGGAAGCAGAAGGTTGCAACAAGAGGTCACAGCACAAACTCAAGTGCATGTGTCAAAAAGAAGAAAAGCACCGGAAAAAATGCAAGCAGACAAGAAAGCAAGGCAACAAGAAAAATTGCAGTATAGCTTAGCTTCTTGTTTTCTTTTAAGCACGGTGTAACAAGGAGATCAGTAAGCAGTAGTAATAGCATGCAACAACAGTAACATTGCAGTCCAACGGTAGTCCCAGCTACCAAAATTTCCCGAACTACATTGACCTGATTCCTGTTTAGCCCAGGATATGTAGGAAACCTTTGAAGCAAAGGTTCGGTCAAATCTTTTTCAAAAAAAAAATGCTTCACACGGAGTACTCGGATGGGCAAAAATCGCTCGCTTTATCTTTGCACGAAAACCCTTCGTGTCTTCGGGCAAAGAGGGGCAGCTGTAAGCACGTGATTTTTGCCCAATATGAGAATTACTCCCAAAAAATCCAAAAATAAAATGATTTTTCTTTGGTGTGCAATTTTGTGATATTTTGAATAATTATTTGTATTTGTCTGTGCGTGTTTATTTGATAAATTAATAAAAAATACAAAAATATGTCGCATTTTGCATGTAGGATTTAATTCTATAGTTGTTAGTAATTAAATTTGTTTTACAAAAATTAAAAATTACAAAAGTAGGCATCGTTTGCATTTTTAGCATTTAATGTCCAAATATACAATTTTATGCTTAATTATTACTTAATTGTGCGTTAATTGTTATTGGGAGTTAATTTGCGCTTTTATAACTTAATTTAATTCTTAATAATAGTTTAAGTATTTTTATAATTTAGTTTTAGAGAAATAAAAGAAGAAAAAAGAGCGAAAATATAAAGAAAGTCGGAATTGGGCCTCTTCTTCGATTTCAAGCCATAGGCCCAAAAAATGGCCCAATCTTCCCTACGACCCAGTCCATTTCGAACTGGGTCGACCCAGTCCATAACCCAAAAGACCCAAACCCTTTTTGTCTTACATTTTACAAAACAAAACAAAAACAAAATGAAGAAAACCCTAAAAATTGCAAAACTTACCCGCCCCCCCTTTCTATCTTTCTTCTTCTTCTTCTTCCTCAAGAAAGACAAGCTCCATCAATGGCTACTTCATCATCTCCACCACAACCACCCCTTCACCACATAACCATGGCTGCCCTCAAGCTTCACCATTGTCGTTTTTGTTTTTGCGCCATAGCTGCCCGCGTTTGCTTTCATCTTCTTCGTCGAGCTCAAGCTTGAGCTCGACATCCATGGACGACCACTGCTTCTCTAGCAGCCATGGCTGCATTCCTCGAGCACCCGAACCACCACCAAACGACCATCGTTGTCATTCCCGCTACTACTGTGCCGTGCTACTGCTTTTGCTTCCTCCGTCGAGTTGATGCCGCCTGTTTCTGCCACTGCTGGGTCGTCGCCGCTGCTGCCTCGTAGCAACAGTGACGCTGCCGCTGCTACTCCTTCCTCTGCCGCTGCTTCTGCTTCTCGATGTCGTGCTGCTGCTCGTCACGGCAGTAGCTGCGGCTGCTTCTACTTCTTCTTCGTCTTCGTCGTCCTTCGTTCGAGCTTTGGTCGAGGCTCGGACAGATTTGCTTACAATAAAAGTGCGTTTGATTCATCTCCGATTAGTTGTTTTTGAGTTTTATTTTTGTCCATATTTTGTTTGATATTTTCCGGATTCAAATCGTTAAATGATTTAATCCTTGTTTTGTTCGTTGTTCGTCGTTGAAATAATTTTTAGTTTGTTCATATGTTTCGTTAAATTAATTTTCAGATTTCAAAATAGAAGTTTAATTAGTTGTTTTCATGTTTATTTCATGTTTGTATTATTGTTTAAGTAAGTATTTGTTAGTTTGATGTTTGTTAGATTCAAATTGAAATTTAATCAACTATTTCTTCAATTTGTTTCATGTGTTTATGTATTGTTAGAAATTGTTAATATTGTTAAGTTCAAGTTTAAGTTCATAATTGTTTCTTCGTCGATCTTGTTATTTGTTTAAAGAATTTAGTTGTATTAAAGGAATATATTGTTTTAATCGTTTAATCCGTCATGTTTGTTGTCTTAAAATAGATTCATTCATGTTCATACTTTGTTTGGATGATCTTGAATCCGAATTTTGTATAGTTTGATTTCTTGTTTACCATTTATGATTATTGCTTGAATTGTTCTCATAATCTTGTTTAAAGTTTAATATAAGAATTGTTTGTTGTAATGTTGTTAGAGTTGATTTTAAGTTCAATATGATTGAATTTAGAAATCTTCATACTTTGTTTGTTGTTGTTGTTGAATCCGAAAATAGGATTGTTTGTTGCTAAAATATTGTTCAATCAAATTTTAGTTGTTCTTTGTTGTTCAATTCGTGTTCATGTGATTTGTTGTTGAAATGTTGTTAAAATCGTGTTCATGTGATATTGTTGTTATGATGTTCATCCATGTTCATATTGTTGTTTGAACATTGTTAGAAATTGATCATATTGTCTATATTTTGGTTAAGTTTGATTAATTGATGTGTTATAGCTGATGGGTAGTTTGGTAAATTTGTAATACGTTCAGGGGTAGTTTGGTAATTTCAGTAAGGTCGGAAGGGGTAGTTTAGGAATTGTACATTTTGAAATTGTTTATTTGAAGCATGGGGGACAAAATGAAATGGGGTGGGTTGTGATATGATTATTTAATATAAAGGGGGGACAAGATTTAAATTAAAGGGGAATCTTGCATTATTTTAAATAAAGCATGGGGGACAAAATATAATGGGGTGGTGTGATATGTTTATTTAATGTAATGGGGATGAGTGGAAAGATAATGGGTTGGGTAGAGAAAAAGTATTGATTTAATTGATTAAAAGATTTATGGGATGAGATTATATATATGTGAAGTCTTGAACACAAGACATAACAGAAATAGAGAGAACAGAAAAGATACGAGAAAAAATACACACACAGATAGAGAAAAAAAACGGACAGAGAATAGAAGAGAGAAAAATTCCGAAAAATATTTAAGCTTTCAAAATAAAAATAAAAGCTAAAAAATCTACTGCTTTCTTTCTTTGTTTGAAATTAGTATTAATGGTTGTTGTTTCATTTAAAGCTTAAGGCTTTTGTTTTTGGGATTACTACTCCACCGGTCTGTTACTGGGTTGTTACTGTTGCTGGGCAGTTGTTGCGGTTGTACTGTTATTACTGCTGCTGATTCTCATCTTCATTTTCTTTTGCTTCCAATATCAGGTACATATCTGTAAATTCATGTCATGAAAAGCTTCAACATGGCAAGTAAATGAAGTTTGGAATTATAAGGATGTCTTCTACTCATTTAAATTTTATTAGTTTAAATTTCAGTTTGTTTCAGTTGGTTAACAAAGTAGTATGCTTGACATGAAGACTATTATCTAATCGTTTTCTTTTTAAAAGTTTGCATAAGTTTTGTAATAATATTGTCCATTTCGAAATCTCATTAGTATAGTTATATTTGAACTGTCAAAATAGGGAATATGACATAAAAATGGGCCATTGATTACATCCCGTAACATTGTTAGCTAAATGTAAAGTAGAATAGAAATATCAAGAAAACTACATTCTAACCTCTGTTGTTGAATAAGGTTAAAATGATGTTGATTGTATTTTTTTCATATATGGTAAGATAACGGGTATATGTATAACCATAAGAAAGGTGAATTGATTAGCTTGTTACGACGTTAAAATATTATGAATGGTTCCGACGAATTGATTAGCTTGTTACGACGTTAAAATATTATGAATGGTTCCGACGAACAACTACGTTGTATATAAAGCAATTTTATTGAATCAGTTTGTAATATTTCTTTTTTCTTATCAACTTGACTCTTATCTTCCATTGCAAACATTAACCAAACCATTATAACTTTGGACTAAAAACAAGTAGATGAGAAGGAGATATAATTTCTTCGAAAACTATTAGTTTGTTTATCAAATTAATTCTCTTTCCTAGTTTTATATGCAATTCATTTTTTGGGTATGCATATATTGTATTTACGGAAAAATGGTATTATTAATCCCACGTTTATTTTTACCCTTTTAAATTTGAATGGCTTGGAGAAATATAATTCTTACGCAAAAAATATAATTTGCGGTTAACATTCAACAATTTATGGAAAATCTATACTACTATTAAGAATCTTTTGCGTGATTAGGGATGCGTTCGCGTAACCTGATTATATTTCTAAAAGCAATTCGGATTATGCGTTCGCGCAACTTCGAACGAACATTTAATAAAAAGGGGGCTCTTCGGAGAATATCAATATTAATTTCATATAACTCGAGATGTGCGGTTCAATATTTAATTATACAAGAGCGACGAACGTTCTTAATTTTATTTTTAGCACAATTTCAAACTTAAGTCTTCTTTTTTTATAATAAAAAATTTCGAAAAAAAATTAATTATTATTATATTATCAATATCATTGTGTATACGTACGCGTGACACGATTTTTCACGTTAAAAAATATATAATATATAAAACGAATACACGTACGCGTGATTCGATTCGAAGAAGGGTCTTTAATTATAAACAATCTAAATAGAAGCGGTAACAATAAAATCATGCAATAAAAATGTATTTAACAAATCAAAATAATCAAGCCGAATATAACAGTTGAGCGACCGTGCTAGAACCACGGAACTCGGGAATGCCTAGCACCTTCTCCCGGGTTAACAGAATTCCTTATCCGGATTTCTGGTTCGCAGAATAATAAACAGAGTCATATTCTCCTCGATTCAGGGATTAAAATTGGTGACTTGGGACGCCTTAAAATTCCCAGGTGGCGACTCTGAAACAAACAAACAAATCCCGTTTCGACTGTCCTTTAATTGGAGAAAACTCCCTTGTACCCTCGCGTGTGCAGAATGAGCACGACTCCAAATGAACCCTTTTCAATCATGAATAAAATCCCCCTCCAATTGCGGCTCTGGTGGAATGATTTAGGCAAAGAAGGGCATGACGAAATCAAGAAGTATCTGAAAGGCCTCACGAGTTTGTTGGATATCAGGCCACGGGGAGATATCATAAGGGCACTAGTCCCCCACTGGGATCCTGCGCACAATGTCTTCCATTTCTCGGACTTTGAACTTACCCCAACTTTAGAAGAAATAGCAGGGTATATCGGCAGCGCTGAGACTCCTTTGAGGCACAAATATCTGATTGCTCCAAGAGCTGTAGCAATACACCGGTTTCTGGACTCCTTAAAGATAGTCAGAACAATTCATAACCCTGACTTGGCAAAAGGTTTTTGCAGCATGAGTTTCATATATCAAAGATATGGTCACATAGGAGGATTCGACAAGCCAGAAAACCAGTTGTGCAGCAAAAGTAATCGTCAAAAGTGGGAAGAACATAGACGGATTGCTTTCATGATAACTTTCTTAGGACTCTTAGTATTCCCAAGAAAAGACGGGAATATTGACATAAAGATAGCAGGGGTCGTCAGTACGTTGCTCACACAGAGAGATAGTACGTTGGCGCCCATGATAGTATCTGATATGTTCCGGGCTCTCACGTCTTGCAAAGCCGGAGGAAGCTTTTTCGAGGGTTGCAATTTGTTGTTGCAAATGTGGATGACCGAACACCTATGTCACCGAGCCCAGTTTCTGAGCCATGGATCCGCTGAAAAGACCTGCATAGAGGAGTTCTATACCAGAGTTAATGAGACCTACCTACCGGAAGGAGTCACAGCATGGACCTCATATTTCCATACCCTCAACGCCAGTCAAATACAGTGGGCGCTAGGATGGTTACCGATCGACGAAGTCATATACATGCCAGCAGCCAGGCCCCATTTTCTCTTAATGGGACTTAAGAGCATTCAACCATACGCGCCGCATCGGGTTTTAAGGCAACTTGGGAGGTGTCAGATAGTGCCGAAAGACGAGGATCTAAGCACCCAGGTGATTGAGATCAGTCCCGACGGCCAGTTTCCTGAAGCAAGGGTTCGCCAAATTTGGAGCCAATGTCAATACTTAGAAGCAAATACTTGTGTAATGAATCGGGCAAAAGGGGAAGTTTCGCCCGGGTATCAGGCCTGGT
This sequence comes from Nicotiana sylvestris, assembly GCF_000393655.2. Classification (NCBI taxonomy): domain Eukaryota; kingdom Viridiplantae; phylum Streptophyta; class Magnoliopsida; order Solanales; family Solanaceae; genus Nicotiana; species Nicotiana sylvestris. The sequence continues at coordinate 69,215,249 of NC_091060.1, forward strand.
ACAAAGGGGAGACATCATCTGGAAGGCCGACCAAAAGACCTCACCTGCAAGAATTTGCCAAATCTTCACAAGAGCAGTGGGGCTGGTTGGCCAAAGAGCGGGAATATCTTGCCGAAACAGGCAAACTGAAGCAACAAGTTCAGGATATGAGGTTTGAATGCCAATTACAGTCTGCTGCCCACAAGGGAGAAAAGAACAGATTAATCAGAGAAGGCGAGATCCTCAAAGCTCAGATCCGGAGGATGAAAAAGGAGGCTGATAACCAGCTGAGAAGCCGGGCGGATAAAAGATTGATAGCGGGGTTAAAGGATCAGGTTGCGGAATGCCAGGAAGATTTGGAAAGAGCCAAGGCTAGCACAGCAAGATTGCGGACCAAGTGGGCAAAGGGTACAATGGCCCGGAGGCAGCGCCTGCAACAAGTCATAAGGGATTATGAACTGAGCATCGGGACATTAAGGGAAACGAATTCCACTCTTCAAGAGCGGATCTTCAAGCAAACACGAGATGCCCAAGCCGACAGAAGGCGATGTTACGATGCAATGACCAGAATGGAAAGACAAATGGAGATGTTCCAGGATCAACTTGCCAACAATGCGCAAACACTAGGATTGAAGAACCGACAGATAAGGCAGTTGTTCACAGAAAGGGACAACATTCGAGGAAGGATCGACGAGATTGGGCATTACATCTACATGAGATGCCTGGCATGCGAGCAAATGCCTCGGAAGACCCTCCTTGCTTCCATCATGGGTTGCGTCCACCGAATCATGAATGAGTTGAAAAGCCTGCAGAGGGACCTCACACCAAGGGCCGCGGAAAGGCCGAATGATGCCTCGCGGGCCCCTAAGTTGGAAAATTAATCTTTGGTTGAGTCTTGTTTATTTGGCTTTGTTGCTTTTCCATATGTTGTTTTCTTTTCTTTTAGTCAAAACGGGTTAAGAACTGTGGAGTCTGTACTATTGCTATTCCTTGTTTGAAGTAATTTGTAATAGCAAAATTTTGAGAATGAATTTAATGATTTCACAAGAATTTTGTGTTTCTTTACTTTAAGGCAGAACTACGCCTGGTCTGATTCGCGCGGGGACGTGATACGTAGGCAATCCCCATAAGATTCGACCGCTTTTAATAAAGAAAGAAAAGAAAATACAAAAATAAAATAAAATAAATAAAAAAAACAGAAAAGGGGATAAATGAGCAAACCGGGATGACGCATGTTGTTTAAAGCGAAGCATGTAGAAATGGTTAACTGCCTAGGAGCATTGCATCCTCTATGTGTTGAGATTAAATCCGTTAAACTCTAACGCTAACAAAGTTTGTTGTTGTCTGATCAAGACAGTTAGTTGTTAAAGAATTCTGGCAACACACCCTTACCAAACCAGATCCAAAGGACCGGTAGCAATAAGCATGACTACTTCAGAGAATAGTAACGAGGAAGAAAGGCCGATGAGCCAGTTGTTAAAAGAAGCGATGGAAAAGATTGAAAGGATGGGACTAGAGATGAATGCAATGCAGCTAGCTTTAGCCAAAGCACAAAAGAGTCCTGAGCCATTGGGGCGCATGCCGGAATACCCTCATTCCGGCCCTTCCACAAGCCTCCCGAATCCCCGTTATCATCAAGAAAGAAGCCCTCATGATTCCCAAGCTCCACCACCCCATCAACCTCTCCCAACACCAAATATTCCCACTTTTGTGGGACCCCCATCAGCCACCTTGCAAAGAACGACCAGTGAGCCATTGTTTCAGGCCCACGATACGCAGTACTACCCCCTGAGCCTACATTCCATGCCCCCGAGCCCCAGGCCTACAATCCGCACTTGGAGGTACCGGCAAAGATTGAAAAGCCGGTTAAAGCCCCTGAACAGGATGAGGTATTGAGAAAGTTCAAAAGCCTGGAGCAGTCCTTCAGGAACCTGCACGGTTTGGGCAACCAAGTCAGCGTAGCTTACAAATATCTATGCCCTTTCCCGGACGTCCAACTCCCGGCGGGGTTCAAGATGCCTAAGTTTGATTTATATGAAGGGCACAACGATCCCATGGCACATTTGCGGGGATTCTGTAGCAAAATGAGAGGGGCAGGCGGCAAAGATGAGCTGCTGATAGCTTATTTCGGCCAAAGTCTGAGCGGATCTGCACTAGAATGGTATACCAGGCAGGATTCCAGTAGGTGGTACACTTGGGATGATCTGGCGCAGGCTTTCGCAGGTCATTTCCAGTACAATCTCGAGATAGTCCCTGACCGTCTCACATTGTTGAGGACTGGGAAGAAACCCGGGGAAAGTTTTCGCGAGTTCGGTTTCCGCTGGAGAGAGCAAGCGGCCAGAGTCGATCCTCCCATGAGAGAGGGAGAGATGGTGGACTATTTCTTACAAACATTGGATCCAACCTACTTTGGTCACTTGGTGACAACGGTTGGAAAATCCTTCAACGAGGTGGTCAAGATAGGGGTCATGATAGAAGAGGGTCTGAGGTCTGACAAAATCCTGAACTACTCGGCACTCAAGGCAACGACCCAGGCTATCCAGAACGGCACGGGAGGTGCGCTGAGAAGAAAGAAAGAAGAAGTTGCCTCGATCGAGGCAGGCAGTTGGTCCGGATCTGGCAGGCCACACTACAACCAACCCAGACCTCACAGGACAAACTACCCATACAACCCACCACATCACTACTATCCCCCCCAAGAACCGCATTTCACCGTCCATCAAGCCCAGACATACACCCAACCTCCGATTCGCCCACAATGGCGTGCGCCGGCTCCCCACACTACATACCCAGCACCACATAATACCTACCCACCACCACAAAATACTTACCCTCCACCCATAGCACACAGGAACCCTCCAGGGACAGGTTTTCGAGGGAGTCAAGCGGCTAAAATGGATAGGCTACAGAAACATAGAGCCTTTACTGAGCTGGGAGAGTCCTATACTGCCGTATTCCACAAGTTAAAACGATTGGGTTTGGTAAGTCCTGTCGAACCCAGAGAGCAAAACCCCCCGCCTCAAAATATGAACAGGACGATAAGCTGTGAATATTGCTCAGGGATGCTGGGACATGAAACTGAAAAATGTTGGAGATTGAAGCAGGCGATACAAGACCTCATTGATACTAACAAAATTGAGGTCCAGACACCGGAGGTTCCCAACATCAACCAGAACCCACTGCCAGCACACCACGAGACTCACATGATTGAGTTGGTGTATGAGGGAGGAGAGTTGAGAAAACCCTCACAGACAGTGATGATGATTCAAGCCACCCCGAAAGAAGAATCAACCAGTGGGGGAACGAGGGTACAGTCGCAGAGGGAAGACATCAAGCCAGTAGTGATATTGGGGAAGAGCCCGTCCGCCATAACAAGCAAACCCGAGCCAAACAAGTTGGTAATATTAGGGACTCTGCCCACACCTACGGTTGCGTTGAAGGGGGTATACAGAGAATTGGTCACTATAAAGCCTATAGTCCAGCTGCCAATGATTGATAGCAAGGCTGTGCCTTGGAAATACGAGAAGGCAGTAGTGATGTACAAAGGAAAACAGGTGGAGGAAGTTAGTTGTGAAGCACAGGGGCTGACTCGATCAGGTCGGTGTTTTGCTCCGGCGGAGCTGAGAAGAACCAACCCGACTGCAACCAAGAAACCTGTATCTGAAGAAGAGGATGAGGAGTTCCTGAGAAAGATGAAGGTACAGGACTACTCCGTGGTCGAACAACTGAGGAAGACACCGGCCCAGATCTCGATGCTGTCATTACTGATCCATTCTGAGGAGCATCGTCGGGCCCTGATGAAGATATTGAACGAAGCTCATGTGCCCAACGAGATTTATGTAAACCACCTGGAAACCATTGCCAACAAGATTTTCGAGGTGAACAGGGTAACATTCTCAGATGATGACCTGCCGATGGAAGGTACAGAGCATAATAAAGCTCTTTACCTAACTGTCAAATGTGAAAACTCGGTAGTTACTCGGGCATTGGTGGATAACGGTTCAAGTGCCAATATCTGCCCATTATCCACTCTGAACCAGTTAAAGGTCGATCACGGAAGAATTCGCAAGAATAGCATCTGCGTTCGAGGATTCGACGGAAATGGAACAACCACGGTAGGGGATGTTGTACTTGAATTGACCATCGGTCCAGTCCTGTTCACCATGGAATTCCAGGTGCTAGATGCCACAGTATCTTATAACCTTCTGTTAGGACGACCATGGATTCATGCAGCCAAAGCAGTGCCCTCCACCCTACATCAGATGGTGAAGTTCGAGTGGGAAAGGCAAGAGGTCGTGCTACACGGCGAGGACATGGCGTGCACCATGGGTGGCGCCATTGTACCTTTCATAGAGACCGATGATGACAAAGGTCCTTGGGTCTACCAGATTTTCGATACAATGTTGGTAAACAAAATTTCTGAAGGAGAAATCATCCCGCACCCTAGAGTAGCTTCCGCGACAGTCATGATGGTCTCGGAAATGCTGGGTAATGGATTTGTGCCGGGAAGAGACCTGGGAGTCGAGCTTCAGGGGATTGTCCAACCTGTCACCTTGCCTAAAAATCTGGAAACTTTCAGATTGGGGTTCAAACCAACCGCAGCAGATAGGAAGCAAGCGCGAAAAATGAAGAAGAGGGTTTGGTTTCTGCCCAAACCGGTGCCACGTCTCTCAAGGTCCTTTGTCAGAGCCAGTGCCAAGGGGTCGCCAGTCCCGAAGATCCTAGGACCATTGATTGGTATGGATGGGGACCTGAATCAGAGTTTCGAGAGGCTGTTCACTGATATCAGTATGGTAGAAGCTGGAGAAGGTTCCAGCAGAGCAGAGATACAGTTGGTGGGGCCTAAGGCCAAAACCAACAACTGGACGGTTACTCCTCTTCCTGTCCGAGGGGAGTCTTGGTAGTAGGCTTTGATTTATGTTTTGTTTGTTTTGTTTTGTTCGGATTATTCCAGGGTGTAATCCAAATTTTACTTTTGTTTTGTAAAAGTGTGAACCCTTTTATCCCGCAAGTTTAATAAAGTTCTCTTCTTTTGCCCATTTTAATTTTGTTTTGTTCTTTTTCTTTCTGAACAGTTCTCTTTTTACTGGTTCTAATGACATGGCATGCACAACGGATCGTCGACCTAGTCTAATAAATCAATCTGAATCCGACTTAATGACACAAGAGGTCGTTTGCGACGATGAATCTGAATATGACGAAGATAAAGCCTTCGAAGAGATAAACCGAGAACTGCGCCAATTTGAAGAAAAACCCAAACCTAACCTAAATGACACCTGAGGCTGTGAATCTAGGGGACGCTGATAATGTCCGAGAAACCAAAATCAGCATCCATATTGAGCCGAATGTCAGGGAAGAATTGATCAAAACCCTCATGGAATTCAAAGATGTTTTTGCATGGTCATATGATGATATGCCAGGATTAAGCACCAATTTAGTGGTTCACAAATTGCCCACTAACCCGGCATACCCTCCGGTCAAGCAAAAGCTAAGGAAATTTAAAACAGAAATGAGTGTAAAGATCAAAGAAGAGGTGATTAAGCAGTTGCAAGCGAAGGTCATTCAGGTCACTCGATATCCCGAGTGGTTGACCAATGTGGTACCAGTTCTAAAGAAGGATGGGAAAATCAGGGTGTGCGTCGACTACCGCAACCTCAACAAAGCCAGTCCCAAGGACAACTTTCCATTACCCAACATCCATATCTTGATCGATAATTGCGCTGGGCGCGAGATCGGATCATTTGTGGATTGCTATGCGGGTTATCATCAGATCCTAATGGACGAAGGAGATGCGGAAAAGACAGCATTTATCACGCCATGGGGAACTTACTGCTATCGGGTAATGCCGTTCGGACTAAATAATGCCGGGGCAAAGTACATGCGAGCAATGACTGCTGTGTTTCACGATATGATACACAAAGAAATTGAGGTGTACGTCGATGATGTGATCATAAAGTCTTGGCGTCAGGAAGACCATGTAGCAGACCTAAGGAGATTCTTCCAAAGACTCCGAAGGTATGATATCAAGCTTAACCCGGCCAAATGCGCATTCGGGGTTCCATCAGGAAAGTTGTTAGGATTCATCGTCAGTCGACGGGGGATTGAGTTAGACCCATCCAAAATCGAATCCATCCGAGATCTGCCACCGCCAAAGAACAAAACAGAGGTAATGAGTTTGCTGGGTAGACTCAATTACATCAGCAGGTTCATCGCTCAACTCACAGCAACTTGTGAGCCCATATTTCGGTTGCTGAGAAAAGATGTTGCGGTAAGTTGGACGGCAGAGTGTCAAGGGGCTTTCGACCAAATCAAAGGGTATCTGTCTAATCCACCCATATTGGTCCCGCCTCAGCCAGGGAAGCCTTTAATTCTTTATCTGACGGTCCTGGAAAATTCTTTTGGTTGTGTACTGGGGCAACATGATGACACAGGAAGGAAGGAGCAGGCCATCTACTATCTTAGCAAGAAATTCACAGTATATGAAGTCAAGTACACTCAACTCGAGAAAACATGTTGCGCCCTAACTTGGGTAGCTCAGAAGTTGAAACACTACCTGTCCTCGTACACTACTTATCTAATATCCCGTTTGGACCCATTGAAGTATATCTTTCAGAAACCTATGCCCACAGGGAGGTTGGCAAAATGGCAAATTCTGCTCACAGAGTTCGATATCGTCTATGTGACGAGGACATCCATGAAAGCCCAGGCGCTGGCCGATCATTTGGCAGAGAATCCTGTTGATGAAAAATACGAGCCTTTAAGAACGTATTTCCCCGACGAAGAGGTAATGCATACAAATGAGCCGGAGTTACCCGAGGAACCGGGTTGGAAGCTTTTCTTTGATGGAGCTGCAAACGCGAAAGGGGTTGGAATAGGAGCAATACTCATTTCTGAAACGGGATGCCATTATCCTGTTACGGCTCAACTACGCTTCTATTGCACCAATAATATGGCCGAGTATGAAGCTTGAATTTTGGGTCTACGATTGGCTGCGGACATGGATGTCCAAGACGTCTTGGTCTTGGGAGACTCGGACCTCTTGGTACATCAGATTCAGGGTGAATGGGAAACACGGGACTTGAAACTCATACCTTATCGACAATGCTTGCACGATCTGAGCAAGCAATTTCGATCGGTAAAATTCAAACATATCCCGAGAGTTCATAACGAGGTTGCGGATGCATTGGCCACCTTAGCATCAATGTTGCACCACCCTGACAAAATGTATGTTGATCCTCTGCACATCCAGGTCCGTGATCAGCACGCTTATTGCAACGCCGTAGAAGAGGAAGCAGATGGCGAGCCCTGGTTTCATGATATCAAAGAATACCTCAGAATGGGGATATATCCGGAACAGGCCACTGGAGACCAAAAAAGAGCCCTTCGGCGTTTGTCAAATGGCTTCTTCCTCAGCGCAGGAGTGCTATACAAAAGGACCCCAGATTTGGGATTGTTGAGATGTATAGATGTCGGTCAAGCCACGACGGTTATGGCAGAGGTACATGCTGGAGTTTGCGGGCCACATATGAGCGGATATGTATTGGCAAGGAAGATCCTTAGGGAAGGGTTTTATTGGCTCACCATGGAACATGACTGTATCACTTTCGTGAGGAAATGCCATCAGTGTCAGATACATGGAGATCGGATTCATTCTCCGCCAACAGAGTTACATACGATGTCAGCACCCTGGCCGTTTGTGGCATGGGGCATGGATGTCATTGGACCTATCGAGCCAGCAGCATCCAACGGTCATAGGTTCATTCTAGTAACCATTGATTACTTCACCAAATGGGTTGAGGCTAAAACCTTCAAGTCGGTAACTAAAAAGGCAGTGGTGGATTTTGTGCACTCCCATATCATCTGCAGATTTGGGATCCCAAAAGTAATCATTACGGATAACGGTGCGAATCTTAACAGCAGCCTGATGAGAGAGGTATGCCAACAATTCAAGATTACACACCGCAATTCCACCCCATATCGTCCCAAGGCGAATGGAGCGGTCGAAGCAGCCAATAAGAACATCAAGAAGATACTGCGAAAGATGGTGGAAGGGTCCAGACAATGGCACGAGAGATTACCCTTTGCTTTGTTGGGTTACCGCACTACAGTCCGGACTTTCATAGGTACAACTCCTTATTTGTTGGTGTACGGAACTGAGGCCGTAATACCGGCAGAGGTCGAAATTTCGTCCCTCCGGATTGTCGTTGAAGCCGAGATCGATGATGACGAATGAGTCAAAGCTCGATTGGAACAATTGAGCTTGATAGACGAGAAAAGATTGGCAGCGGTGTGCCATGGTCAGCTGTATCAGAAGAGAATGGCGAGAACATATAATAAGAAGGTACGCCCTAGGAAGTTTGAAGTAGGGCAGCAGGTATTGAAGAAGATCCTCCCACACCAGGTCGAGGCAAAAGGCAAGTTCGCCCCAAATTGGAAAGGGCCTTATATCGTGACCAGAGTATTGTCCAATGGAGCTTTGTGTTTAACGGATATCGAGGGAAGATGTGTTGACATGGCTATCAATTCGGATGCAGTCAAGAGATATTATGCGTAATTTCTTTTGATTATGGCAGTTATTGGTTCGTTTGTTTGTACTTGGTACTTATTGGATAATGAAATGACGGAGGCAATTCTTTCTTCTATCCAAACACTTTTACCCTTGTTTTCCCCTTTTGAGCTTTAAGTTATTCTTTCATACCCCTCTTTTGGAATCACTAACGGAAAAGATATGAAAAGAGAAAGAAGAAGAAGAGAAAATTTTAAGAGAAAATGAAAAAAAGGGAGAAAAAAAAGAGAAGAAGAAAAAAAAGAGAAGAAGAAAAAGAAAAAGAAGAAGATAAGAACCACAAAACAGTGGGAACTACGTTTGACCTGATTCCTCAAAAAGGATACGTAGGCGCCTCACAGCTCGGTCATAGTGTGCATCATAGAGTACATAGTGTGCATAGTATACACAAGTACGCATGATAGGCACAGTGTGCGAACGCACATAATTCAACATAGAGTAAAAATAAAATCCCCCAAGCAAGAAAAACTGGGGCAGAGGTTATGTTTTACGGTTCCAACAAAGTTTTGATTCCAAAAGTTGTAGCGTATCACCCATCAAGTTATTTTATTTTGATAGCCTTTCTTTTAGCCCACACCGAAACCAACATCGACGTCCAAAAGACCTCCTGATCAATATCCAAGAGGCGCCAAGTCAGGCAAATAAAGCCGAGAGTAATACACTGATCCCCGGCAAAGAAGAGGAGCATAAAACAGGAAATGAATTGATCTCCAGAAGAGAGGGTCAAATCGACAGCACTCCCATCCTCCGTTGAAAATATATAATAAAATGAGAGAGTCTTGGCGGTGAAAACCTTCGCAGGCACCACAAGGCGACGAAAGATGAGGGATATAAAACGAGAGAGTCTTATTGGTGAAAACCTTCACAGGCACCATAAGGCGCCGGGAGCTGAGAGAAAAGAGAGAGTCTCATTAGTGAAAACCCCTCGAAGGGCACTATGAGGCGACGAGACAGATCAACAAAAGGGATCCGCGTTCACAGAGAAATTGACACCCATTTATCCCCAGCAAGTAAGGTCATCTGGCAAGTTGATTAATACAAATAGACTGGGTCGGGAATCTATGGTGCACGTCATGATCACAAGGACCAGTCCTGTTGTCCAGATAAGTTTTTCTCTTTTCCTTTTTCCACCAAGTATTGGTTCAGAAAGATTTTCTTCTTTTTTCTATTTCTTTCGTTTTTCTTTCTAAGAATTCGTGTTGAAAGAGATTTTTCAAAGTTTACTACCAGTCCAAAGTGGTCAGACGCCACAAGAAAGGGAAATCAATCCAGTGCAAGATATCCCCAGGAAATGCAATTCTATGCCTCACAATTCCGGGGGAAGTGAACTCCTGAAGGGGGGTAATTTCGGGATTAAAAGCAGACTCCCACGGCATGTCCTAAAAAGAGAAGCAGAAAGGGGGTTAAATGGAAAAACCACCCCAGCAAGCAACGTCGTCCACCAACCAGTTATTGGTGCACAGAGCAAGGAAAAGAAAAGGGAGAAATCATCCCCCAACGGAAAGATCACTGTTGCCCCACCATGATTAAAACTAATTAAGTCTTTCTGTCTGCTGCAGGAAAATAAAGGTCGATGAAGGCAGAGGAACGCGATACCAGAAAGGTCACCAAAACAGGGGCAGAAAATTTTCTGCCATTGTCAAAAAATTTCTCGGAGGAACGGGAAAACAAAATCAAATCTGTCTTAGTTTAAATAGGCGCCCACCTGTATAACGAGAGGAATAAATTTCATGTCTTAGTTTAAATAGGCGCCCACCTGTATAACGAGAGGAATAATTTTCATGTCTTAGTTTAAATAGGCGCCCACCTGTATAACGAGAGGAATAATTTTCTTGTTTTAGTTTAAATAGGCGCCCACCTGTATAACGAGAGGAATAATTTTCATGTCTTAGTTTAAATAGGCGCCCACCTGTATAACGAGAGGAATAATTTTCAGTCGTAGTTTAAATAGGCGCCCACCTGTATAACGAGAGGAATAATTTTCAGTCGTAGTTTAAATAGGCGCCCACCTGTATAACGAGAGGAATACTTTTCATGTCTTAGTTTAAATAGGCGCCCACCTGTATAACGAGAGGAATAATTTTCAGTCTTAGTTTAAATAGGCGCCCACCTGTATAACGAGAGGAATAATTTTCATGTCTTAGTTTAAATAGGCGCCCAACTGTATAACGAGAGGAATAATTTTCAGTCTTAGTTTAAATAGGCGCCCACCTGTATAACGAGAGGAATAACTTTCAGTCTTAGTTTAAATAGGCGCCCACCTGTATAACGAGAGGAATAATTTTCATGTTTTAGTTTAAATAGGCGCCCACCTGTATAACGAGAGGAATAATTTTCATGTCTTAGTTTAAATAGGCGCCCACCTGTATAACGAGAGGAATAATTTTCAGTCGTAGTTTAAATAGGCGCCCACCTGTATAACAAGAGGAATAATTTTCAGTCGTAGTTTAAATAGGCGCCCACCTGTATAACGAGAGGAATACTTTTCATGTCTTAGTTTAAATAGGCGCCCACCTGTATAACGAGAGGAATAATTTTCAGTCTTAGTTTAAATAGGCGCCCACCTGTATAACGAGAGGAATAATTTTCATGTCTTAGTTTAAATAGGTGCCCACCTGTATAACGAGAGGAATAATTTTCAGTCTTAGTTTAAATAGGCGCCCACCTGTATAACGAGAGGAATAACTTTCAGTCTTAGTTTAAATAGGCGCCCACCTGTATAACGAGAGGAATAATTTTCATGTCTTAGTTTAAATAGGCGCCCACCTGTATAACGAGAGGAATAATTTTCAGTCGTAGTTTAAATAGGCGCCCACCTGTATAACGAGAGGAATAATTTTATGTCTTAGTTTAAATAGGCGCCCACCTGTATAACGAGAGGAATACTTTTCATGTCTTAGTTTAAATAGGCGCCCACCTGTATAACGAGAGGAATACTTTTCATGTCTTAGTTTAAATAGGCGCCCACCTGTATAACGAGAGGAATAATTTTCATGTCTTAGTTTAAATAGGCGCCCACCTGTATAACGAGAGGAATAATTTTCAGTCTTAGTTTAAATAGGCGCCCACCTGTATAACGAGAGGAATAATTTTCAGTCTTAGTTTAAATAGGCGCCCACCTGTATAACGAGAGGAATAATTTTCATGTCTTAGTTTAAATAGGCGCCCACCTGTATAACGAGAGGAATATTTTCATGTCTTAGTTTAAATAGGCGCCCACCTGTATAACGAGAGGAATAATTTTCATGTCTTAGTTTAAATAGGCGCCCACCTGTATAACGAGAGGAATATTTTCATGTCTTAGTTTAAATAGGCGCCCACCTGTATAACGAGAGGAATAATTTTCATGTCTTAGTTTAAATAGGCGCCCACCTGTATAACGAGAGGAATATTTTCATGTCTTAGTTTAAATAAGCGCCCACCTGTATAACGAGAGGAATATTTTCATGTCTTAGTTTAAATAGGCGCCCACCTGTATAACGAGAGGAATATTTTTCATGTCTTATTTTAAATAGGCGCCCACCTGTATAACGAGAGGAATAATTTTCATGTCTTAGTTTAAATAGGCGCCCACCTGTATAACGAGAGGAATAATTTTCATGTCTTATTTTAAATAGGCGCCCACCTGTATAACGAGAGGAATAATTTTCATGTCTTAGTTTAAATAGGCGCCCACCTGTATAACGAGAGGAATAATTTTCATGTCTTAGTTTAAATAGGCGCCCACCTGTATAACGAGAGGAATAATTTTCATGTCTTAGTTTAAATAGGCGCCCACCTGTATAACGAGAGGAATATTTTCATGTCTTAGTTTAAATAGGCGCCCACCTGTATAACGAGAGGAATAATTTTCATGTCTTAGTTTAAATAGGCGCCCACCTGTATAACGAGAGGAATATTTTTATGTTTAAGTTTAAATAGGCGCCCACCTGTACAACGAGAGGAATAATTTTCATGTCTTAGTTTAAATAGGCTCCCACCTGTATAACGAGAGGAATAATTTTCAGTCGTAGTTTAAATAGGCGCCCACCTGTATAACGAGAGGAATATTTTTCATGTCTTAGTTTAAATAGGCGCCCACCTGTATAACGAGAGGAATAATTTTCATGTCTTAGTTTAAATAGGCGCCCACCTGTATAACGAGAGGAATAATTTTCATGTCTTAGTTTAAATAGGTGCCCACCTGTATAACGAGAGGAATAATTTTCAGTCTTAGTTTAAATAGGCGCCCACCTGTATAACGAGAGGAATAATTTTCAGTCTTAGTTTAAATAGGCGCCCACCTGTATAACGAGAGGAATAATTTTCATGTCTTAGTTTAAATAGGCGCCCACCTGTATAACGAGAGGAATAAATTTCATGTCTTAGTTTAAATAGGCGCCCACCTGTATAACGAGAGGAATATTTTCATGTCTTAGTTTAAATAGGCGCCCACCTGTATAACGAGAGGAATAAATTTCATGTCTTAGTTTAAATAGGCGCCCACCTGTATAACGAGAGGAATATTTTCATGTCTTAGTTTAAATAGGCGCCCACCTGTATAACGAGAGGAATAATTTTCATGTCTTAGTTTAAATAGGCGCCCACCTGTATAACGAGAGGAATATTTTCATGTCTTAGTTTAAATAGGCGCCCACCTGTATAACGAGAGGAATAATTTTCATGTCTTAGTTTAAATAGGCGCCCACCTGTATAACGAGAGGAATAATTTTCAGTCTTAGTTTAAATAGGCGCCCACCTGTATAACGAGAGGAATAATTTTCAGTCTTAGTTTAAATAGGCGCCCACTTGTATAACGAGAGGAATAATTTTCATGTCTTAGTTTAAATAGGCGCCCACCTGTATAACGAGAGGAATAAATTTCATGTATTAGTTTAAATAGGCGCCCACCTGTATAACGAGAGGAATACTTTTCATGTCTTAGTTTAAATAGGCGCCCACCTGTATAACGAGAGGAATAATTTTCATGTCTTAGTTTAAATAGGCGCCCACCTGTATAACGAGAGGAATATTTTCATGTCTTAGTTTAAATAGGCGCCCACCTGTATAACGAGAGGAATAATTTTCATGTCTTAGTTTAAATAGGCGCCCACCTGTATAACGAGAGGAATATTTTTATGTTTTAGTTTAAATAGGCGCCCACCTGTATAACGAGAGGAATAATTTTCATGTCTTAGTTTAAATAGGCGCCCACCTGTATAACGAGAGGAATAATTTTCAGTCTTAGTTTAAATAGGCGCCCACCTGTATAACGAGAGGAATAATTTTCATGTCTTAGTTTAAATAGGCGCCCACCTGTATAACGAGAGGAATAATTTTCATGTCTTAGTTTAAATAGGCGCCCACCTGTATAACGAGAGGAATAATTTTCATGTCTTAGTTTAAATAGGCGCCCACCTGTATAACGAGAGGAATAATTTTCAGTCTTAGTTTAAATAGGCGCCCACCTGTATAACGAGAGGAATAATTTTCAGTCTTAGTTTAAATAGGCGCCCACCTGTATAACGAGAGGAATAATTTTCATGTCTTAGTTTAAATAGGCGCCCACCTGTATAACGAGAGGAATAAATTTCATGTATTAGTTTAAATAGGCGCCCACCTGTATAACGAGAGGAATATTTTCATGTCTTAGTTTAAATAGGCGCCCACCTGTATAACGAGAGGAATAAATTTCATGTCTTAGTTTAAATAGGCGCCCACCTGTATAACGAGAGGAATATTTTCATGTCTTAGTTTAAATAGGCGCCCACCTGTATAACGAGAGGAATAATTTTCATGTCTTAGTTTAAATAGGCGCCCACCTGTATAACGAGAGGAATATTTTCATGTCTTAGTTTAAATAGGCGCCCACCTGTATAACGAGAGGAATAATTTTCATGTCTTAGTTTAAATAGGCGCCCACCTGTATAACGAGAGGAATATTTTCATGTCTTAGTTTAAATAGGCGCCCACCTGTATAACGAGAGGAATAATTTTCATGTCTTAGTTTAAATAGGCGCCCACCTGTATAACGAGAGGAATATTTTCATGTCTTAGTTTAAATAGGCGCCCACCTGTATAACAAGAGGAATAATTTTCATGTCTTAGTTTAAATAGGCGCCCACCTGTATAACGAGAGGAATAATTTTCATGTCTTAGTTTAAATAGGCGCCCACCTGTATAACGAGAGGAATAATTTTCAGTCTTAGTTTAAATAGGCGCCCACCTGTATAACGAGAGGAATAATTTTCAGTCTTAGTTTAAATAGGCGCCCACCTGTATAACGAGAGGAATAATTTTCATGTCTTAGTTTAAATAGGCGCCCACCTGTATAACGAGAGGAATACTTTTCATGTCTTAGTTTAAATAGGCGCCCACCTGTATAATGAGAGGAATAATTTTCATGTCTTAGTCTAAATAGGCGCCCACCTGTATAACGAGAGGAATATTTTCATGTCTTAGTTTAAATAGGCGCCCACCTGTATAACGAGAGGAATATTTTTATGTCTTAGTTTAAATAGGCGCCCACCTGTATAACGAGAGGAATAATTTTCAGTCTTAGTTTAAATAGGCGCCCACCTGTATAACGAGAGGAATAATTTTCATGTCTTAGTTTAAATAGGCGCCCACCTGTATAACGAGAGGAATAATTTTCAGTCTTAGTTTAAATAGGCGCCCACCTGTATAACGAGAGGAATAATTTTCATGTCTTAGTTTAAATAGGCGCCCACCTGTATAACGAGAGGAATAATTTTCAGTCTTAGTTTAAATAGGCGCCCACCTGTATAACGAGAGGAATAATTTTCATGTCTTAGTTTAAATAGGCGCCCACCTGTATAACGAGAGGAATAATTTTCAGTCTTAGTTTAAATAGGCGCCCACCTGTATAACGAGAGGAATAATTTTCAGTCTTAGTTTAAATAGGCGCCCACCTGTATAACGAGAGGAATAATTTTCATGTCTTAGTTTAAATAGGCGCCCACCTGTATAACGAGAGGAATATTTTCATGTCTTAGTTTAAATAGGCGCCCACCTGTATAACGAGAGGAATAATTTTCATGTCTTAGTTTAAATAGGCGCCCACCTGTATAACGAGAGGAATATTTTCATGTCTTAGTTTAAATAGGCGCCCACCTGTATAACGAGAGGAATAATTTTCATGTCTTAGTTTAAATAGGCGCCCACCTGTATAACGAGAGGAATATTTTCATGTCTTAGTTTAAATAGGCGCCCACCTGTATAACGAGAGGAATATTTTCATGTCTTAGTTTAAATAGGCGCCCACCTGTATAACGAGAGGAATATTTTCATGTCTTATTTTAAATAGGCGCCCACCTGTATAACGAGAGGAATAATTTTCATGTCTTAGTTTAAATAGGCGCCCACCTGTATAACGAGAGGAATAATTTTCAGTCGTAGTTTAAATAGGCGCCCACCTGTATAACGAGAGGAATAATTTTCATGTCTTAGTTTAAATAGGCGCCCACCTGTATAACGAGAGGAATATTTTTATGTTTTAGTTTAAATATTTCAGGTTTTGAGAGCAGTAACCCCACCGGAAGGTAGAAGGTTACAACAGGAATATCCAGCGGGTAACAATAAAAATCCCCAGCGCCGGGAAGCAGAGGGCAGCAAACTCAGGCACACGAGTCAAAAGGACGCGTAAGGATGCATTTTGAAAGAAGCAGCTTGTGAACATTGAGTCATGCCCAGCGTGGCAAATCTGATGAAGAGAGCCATACCGCCGAAGGAACCATTGAAAGGCTTGATGAAGAAGGCCATGTCCCCAGCGGATCAAGCAAAATGAAAACTGGTACTCAGAGGAGAAAAAGACCCGTACCATCCCTCAAGTTCACAAAATAAAAGCATCGGAGGAAAACGCAAGCCGACAAGGAAGAAATCAGGCATCCACCTGGAGAACAAGGACAAAGAAAGGAAGAAATCAGGCGTCCACCTGGAGAACAAGGACAAAGAAAAGAAGTAGTCAGGCGTCCACCTGGAGAACAAGGACAAAGAAAAAGAAATCAGGCGTCCACCTGGAGAACAAGGGCAAAGGAAGGAAGAAATCAGGCGTCCACCTGGAGAACAAGGATAAAGAAAAGAAATAGAAATCAGGCACCCACCTGGAGAATAAGGGAATACAATTGAAGTATTGAAGTCAAAAGCCCGCTCATATGAGAAGGGAGCACACTTAGAATCAATAAAGTAGAGGAATACAACAGGAATCCCCCGCAGGAAACAATAGGAATCCCCAGCACCGGGAAGCAGAAGGCTACAGCTAAAATCACCAGCATTCAACCAAGTTATAAATAGCAGAAGCTCGCCTCAAGAAGGCGAGTCAACATGCTGAGGTGGTCAACAAAAGCTGGACACAAAAAAGGTATCAAGGTATGCTCAAGGATATGTAGGCAGAACAAATATGGTCTGCTCAAGAACTAGCACCTACAACTAGCAAGTGGCAAGGTTCAAATCCAAAGTCTGTATGAAGCAACCATTCAAGACTCAAGATCAAGTTTCAGAAGACTTGAAGATAGGAATCCTTGTAACTAGTAGCTGATAGGTTTAGTTAGTCTTTTTCAGTTATCATTTTTGATGTAATGATAGGACCACGGACCGGAACCTCAGCGGAACGGCACCTCGATCGGCTCTTCACCTCGGTACACTCTACCATCTCTCTCATTTTCGAACTACACGTGGCCTGATTCCTGTATAACCAAGGATATGTAGGCAGCTCAGATACCAGGGCTCGGTCACATTCCCTCTTTTTCCTTAGTGTAGTCCGTCCAAGTAATGGTCGGGTCAAAAACATGTCTAGTCGTTCTTTGTCGGAAAACTCTTCGTGTTTCCAGTCAAAGAGGGGCAGCTGTAGACACCTGATTTTTGACCCTCCCCGAGAATTTTCACATTTTTAGCTTAAATATTTAATTTAGGTCTAATATAACTATTTTGACTATTTTTACTTTATTTTCGTCGCAAAAGAGGAAAATTACAAAAATATATATAAATTTTAGTTTATGTATTTCTCATAAACTTGAAAAAAATGCAAAAATTGTACTTTATTTTTGTACATTATATAATTTCGAAAATTACCAAAAATATAGTTCTATTAATGTTTTATAGTCATTTTAATTTTGAAAAATACAAAAAATGTTACTTTATATTTTATCTTTATATTAAAAACGAAAATTACAAAAAAATAGTTTTATTAGTATTTTGTAGTTATTTTAATCTTGAAAAAATATTAAAAAAAAAGATCTAGTTTTGTGTTAATTATTAGTCTTATTTTTTGTAGTTATTTTGCTTACATAATCAGTTAAGCAACGTCGTGTTCCTATTTCTCGGGTCCGGGCAAAAGAATAATATTCGGGTTCAAACTACCCGATTTTAGGCCTAATTTCGGACCTAGCCCATAATAATTCGAGTCCACCACATGTGAGGGGACACGCATGGGGAACACGGACGGAACACCGTACACGGGGAACCCCACCACGCGTGGGGGACACAAGTCTCGAACCCCACCACGCGTGGGGCTCATTTTTCTTGGCAGAGGCTTACAAATGCACGGGCAAAGCTAAAAGAGAGGGGACTTGGAAATTTTATAAAGAAAAAAAGAACGGATACACTGTTGGTCTTCTTCTTCACAAAGAAGAAGAACCAAACAACCCTAACCACCTGCTTCCACCTCCGTCAAACCACCCAAACAACCACCCCTTCTGCCTCCTCCATCACCACCGTCAACAAACCACCATTGTTACCCAAACCAGTCCGGCAGCAGCATCGTCAACCCGTCAGCAGCCCTCACCCCATCGTAACTAAAACCAGTCGCGACAATAACGACCATCGCCTTCCTCCTCCTTGAATCCGCCATTGTTGCCGTTACTAGCTCAGTCCTCGACCACTGCCCCGATGACACTGCTGTTCGTCGTCACTGACCCTCCGCCAAAGTCCAAACCCACCACGACCACCGTCGCCCAGCTCCCTTCATCCCGTCACCTTCCCGACTGACCAAACAGTCCCCCAGCCATTGCCGTTACCAGCTAGGCCACCAGTTCCCCGCCACCCGCTAAACCTCCCCAGTTCGATAGCTCTACGCACAGCCCGAACGAAAACCAGTCGTTTCACCATTTCCAGTCCAACGAGTAGCTATCGCTGCATGCCAAGCAGTCGTTGCTGCGTTTCCGGGCAGCTGTTGGTTGCCGCGATTCTGCCTTGCCGAGTTTTCTGTTTTCCGTCGAGGTCGACTTTGGTCCGAGCTTTCTGTTTTTCCGGTGAGGTTGCTTTTGCTCGCCGAGGTGTTTGTCCAAGGTTTCGTCATTGTTTCCTCGTTTAGTGAGGTCAGGTTCGAAGTTCCGTAGGGGGCGCTATTTGTCGTTCTAGGTTTGTCGAGGTTCGAAGGTTAGTGTTCTTCGTCCTTTGTTTCATTTCGTTCGATTCGCATATTATGGTTTAAGATGAATGTCAACAATGCATTTTTTGTCGTTTTTGTTAAAAATGTTCATCTTATGATTAGTTACTGCATATGCTTAAAGTAAATGTGAGAACATATTGTGAACTTAAGTTTTTTTACGAGAATGTCTACTTCTATGCATATATTTGTGTTTATTAAGGGAACAATTTGACATCCAGTGATTTGTTGCGAACATATGTGCTCGCATATATTATGTACTCTCGTTGTAATAGGTATGTGAACGTCTGAATGAAAAATCATGACTACTAGCGTTTAAACCTTATTTCTCATTTGTTAGTAATAGAAGTTGGGTTTAATAACAATAACAATACGTTAGCAAAGTTAGGAATAATAGGAACCCTATTAAAATTCTTAGAATTCGGGACAGGCCGCTTAGCGAATTTCACGGCCTTTCCCAAAATAACAATACGCTAGTTGCTTTAAGCGCGTATTTAATAATGTTACCTTCTTAACTCGGGTGCACATTTATGTGACCCAAATCCAAGTCTCAACGGAGTCGAAATGTGTTTCTAATCACGGGTACATTGATTGTGACATGGTCTGAGATGCATTTCCATGACGTTTCAAATTCTTTTAAAAAATAATAATAATAAAATGAGGCGAGCCTCGCCAAATAAAAGGGACAAATTGCGGGGCCCTCACAAAATATATATATTAAATACTTAGATTCCGGGACGGGCCGTTTAGCAAATTTCACGGCCCACCCCAAAATAATAATGCGCTAGTTGCTTTAGGCGCGACTTTAATAATGATATCTACCTAAATTCGGGTGCACATTTATGTGACCCAAATCCAAATCTCAACTGAGTCGAGATATGTCAATAACCACGGGTGCATTGATGTAACGTGGTTCGAGATATGTTTTCACGACGTTGCAAGTCCTATAAAAATAACAGTGAATGATAAAAGCGGTTAAAAGATAAAATTGGCACATAAGTTCACATTTGTATAAAATCAGATAATCAAGCCGAATATAACAGTTGAGCGACCGTGCTAGAACCACGGAACTCGGGAATGCCTAACACCTTCTCCCGAGTTAACAGAATTCCTTATCTAGATTTCTGGTACGCAGACTGTAATATGGAGTCATTCTTTTCCTCGATTCGGGATTAAAATTGGTGACTTGGGACACCCTAAATCTCCCAAGTGGCGACTCTGAAATAAATAAATAAATCCCCTTTCGATTGTCCTTTAATTGGAAAAACTCCCTTGCGCCCTCTCGGGTGCGGAAAAAGGAGGTGTGACAGCTGTAACCATGGCCAAAACTTCTAAGACAGTACCTCAAAAAGGGGAAGCCCCTTCTTTGTCACGCTCAACCAAGAGCAAAAAGACAGTGCCTCCTTGTATTGAGGAGTGTATTTGTGGGCCCTTCGATACATCCTCTAATTTCAAAATTGAAAAACCTTCTCCGGTACCGGGCCGATGCGAGCCCATGTCTAGATACATTAGTCTAATAACCAATATAAAGAAGGCAAAAATGGATTGCCGCTGGGGAGAGGCGGTACAAGTAGAGATCCCTTCATCGGAAGAAGATATAACCACACACATAGCTGGTTTCCTTAGCGTATATACATATCCCTTTATCTTAGGTCCTGTAGATTCTTCTTCTCCACCGATAGACCCGATGATCCTCGATTTTTGTCAACAGTATTGAGTGATGCTTGGTCAATTTGATCCCTCTTTTTGGAGAATCGTCTATTTGATTAGATATTTCTCAAACATGGTCAAGGGGATGAATTTCACCCTTGATCATCTGATTAGATTGTATAGCCCTCGTCTCTATCGAGGGGGCCTAGTCAAACTGCGGTGTCGATATACCAAAGCATTTTTTGCCAGCATCGACGAAGATAAAGACCGGGGGTGGATGAGCCTCTTCATTCGAGTCAGGACTTCGAATCTCATCCCTGCCGAGAAGATGCCATTCCCTGAGGAATGGAATATAAGATGTAAGTGTCGTTATACCGAGCATGTTTTATCTTTTGAATGTCCCGTTTTCCTCTTTCGAACTAATTCCTTTCTTATTTGAACTGATTCTTTTATGGTTACGGAGCCATAGTGTGGTTTCCCGGCGCGGTCAAGGACCTCCCGGGTTGGGTTAAACTCTTAGACTCTGCCTCCTCATATGACAAGCGCGTTTGGTGTGATTTGGCCAAAACTCGATGGAAGGCCAGAATCATGGTACGCCCTCACCACTGTCACTTCTAAATCCCTTATAAATGGGTTTCTTGGCGGTATATTTGACATTTTACACATGTGCAAACCTTAGAGAAGTTATTTCAATGAGACCGCCTCCTCCTGGCGAAGGGGAGACCCAAAAACCCGCCAAAGATAGAAAGAGAAAGAAGGAGACGCTGGTAGAGTCCCCGAAACCAAAGAGAGGTAAGGCTCGAAAGCCTAGGGATGATGCAACGGTCCTAACTTCGAAAGCTGCTGAGAGTCTTCGTGCTGAATAAGAAGACGATGACGGTTACCCACTGGTACATCGGGCAAGACAAAGTGCTGATGCTTCGAAGGTTGCCGGGCAGAAGACTACCGAGTCTAAGGTGGCCAATACGGTCCCACCTCGTATTGAGGAGACCCCGGAGGAGGGTTTGGATGCAGTCCCCCAGTCAACCACTAATTAGGATACAACTTGTGCCGATGAGCACTTGGTTGGTGCATTGGGAGGATCCAGCTCTGAGGCCCTTCGAGGGAGAGAGGAAGCCCCGATAGAGGTTGATGCCTTAGGTGACCTTCAACCAGGCCCATTGTTTTCCCCAAGTCAAATACGGGATGCCCAGAACAGGGAGACTCCCGATGTGAGGTCTATATCGAGGGTATGCCTTTTTAGGGGTCTTATAAATTCGGATATATAGCCTTGGCCTTAATATCAGGGTTATACCTTTTTTAAGGTCTTATAAGTTTGGGCATGCCTCGTTGAGGTCTTGCAGATTTGATGTTGCCTCATTGAGGGCTTACGAGCTTGAAGTTGCGTGATCGAGGTCTTACGAATTCGAGTTTTTGGTGGCTCGATGAGCTGACTGTCGATGACAGTCCCCGAGTGTTCGAGAGTTTTTGCCCCTTGAGCCGTTTTATGAGATAGTAATGAATTTCTTTGAGGCACAAAGTGTTTTGGTAAGCAAAGAGGCTTCCTCAGATACTTGATATATGCTTACATGTTTTTTTTCCTTTGGAGGCTCGCTTATTCTATATGGACACGGTTCAATTGACCGTTTGGCCCAATACATCATTCTCCTATCGAGGTCCTCCTAGGCATAGTTTAATTTCTTTGAAGAGGTGACCTCCCGGGGTGATGCCCCCCGGTATTTGAGGTTGATCGAAGAGAAGCCTTGGATACTTGATGAGTTCTCCTTAGGTAACATATGGATGTTGCCTCGTTGAAAACCTTGCCGATAAAATCCATTTGGGATAAAGTCCGGTCTAAGGGAAAAAGAGCGCAACACATGCTTTAAAACCCAAGGTCTTCGAGCTGGAGGGTGCTTCGATTCCTCTTAATCGAACGCCTGCAATAAGTTAGCATAAAATATAAATGAAAAAGGAGAAGGTTGTACCTTAGCAATGATAGCGTTAGAGCCTCAATACATTTCAATTGCTTGCTCCAAGGACACAACACAATCCTTTATTCACTCATTCGGGTGGATCCAAGAATGTAGGTTGTGGTTGCTATTTGGCTGCTTGATTGTCTTTTGGCTTCGTTGATGTAGAGGGCATCAATGCTGCTTCCATGTCGTGCACTGCGAACATCTCTCTCGCCACGTGTTGCTCCTCGTACACTGTTTTTACTCCATCCTTGGTTGGAAACTTCATCATTTGATGAAGGGTTGAGGGCACTGCCCACATACTGTGTATCCATGGCCTTCCAAGCAAGGCATTGTATCTCATGTCGCCTTTGATGACATGAAATTTGGTATCTTGGATTGTATCGGCCACGTTAACCGGGAGGATAATCTCCAATTTTGTTGTCTCGCTCGCCATGTTGAATCCATTGAGGACTTGAGAGATGAGTATGATCTGGTCGAGCAGTCCGACCTGCTCCACCACCCTTGACCTGATTATGTTAGCCGAGCTACCTGGATCCACAAGCACACATTTAATTTGAAATTTGTTCAAAATAAAAGAATTACCAATGCGTCATTATGGGGATGAGACAAGGTCTCGATGTCCTGTTCACTGCATGTGAAAGAATCTTCTGGTATGTAACCCCGAGTTTGCTTTTCCCTAGTGATGGATATTTTTGTTCGCTTGACAATGGGTCCCTGTAGGGCATCGATCCCTCCAATAATCATGTGGATGACGTGCTGTGGTTCTTATGGTTCATTCTTCCTGTTCGCCTCTTTTTCCCGAAATTTGTTTTTAGCTCGGTCATTGAGGAACTCTCGAAGGTGCCCTTCGCTGATTAGTCGAGCTACCTCTTCTCGAAGTTGTCTGCAATCCTCGGTCCTATGACCGTGAATGCCGTGATATTTATATACCAAGTTAGGGTTCCTCTGTGAAGGATCTGACAGTATGGGTTTTGGCCACCTGGTATCTTTGATTTTACCTATGGCCGATATGATGTCCGAGATATCAACGTTGAATTGTACTTAGATAACCGGGGCGCCTCTACTGGCCCAGTGTGCCTATCAAACCCGACTTTACTCACGAGTCCCCGAGAACTTTGGCCTCGATCTGTCCTTCGATTGCCTCGAGGTATATTACGCCTCGGGGCGTTTCTTCGATCTTCCACATACAACTGGTATCTTTCCTTGTTTGTCCTTGACTCCCTCTTTGTAATCCTTTGTTAAGATTCTGCTCGGATATACTGAGCTAGAGGGGGCTCCCAATTGGTCATCCTCGACCCTGGTCTTTGATTGATATCTATTGTGTACATCTGCCCAAGTCACGACGAGATACTCAACCAAGTTCTACTTTAGCTACTTCAAAGCTATCGAGATTCACTCATTCAAGCCCTGAGTGAAGGCCTGCACTACCCATTCATCGAAGATCGGTGGTAATTCCATTAGCTCCATCTGGAAGTGAGATACAAATTCCCTCAGCATCTCGTTCTCCCTTTGTTTGACTTTGAAGACGTCGGACTTCCTTATAGCAACCTTGATGGCACTGGCATGTGCCTTCACAAAACAATTCGCCAACATGGCAAACAAATCCATCAAATTCGGGGTAGGTTGTGATACCACATCATGGCTCCCTTCGATAGTGTTTCTCCAAATTTCTTCAGCAAGACTGATTCAATCTCGTCATCCTTTAAATCGTTCCCTTTTATAACACAAGTATAAGTGGTAATCTGCTCATTAGGGTCCATGGTCCCGTTATACTTCGGGACATCGGGCATTCTGAATTTCTTTAGGACGGGCTTCAGAGCTGCACTTAATGGGAATGGTTTCTGCACGAACTTCTTTAAATCTACACCCTTCAGAATCGGGGGTGCGCCCGGGATATGATCGACCCTCGAGTTATAAGTCTCCACCTTTTTATCGTTAGTCTCTATCTTCTTTTCTCCTGACTTGATTCTTTTGGTAAATTCCTCAAGCATTTTCATGATTGTAGGGTTAGTCCCTGAACCGCTTTCATCGGGTCTTTCTAGCACTGGTTCGTGCTACATGTTTACTGGTTCGGCGGTGTTAGGGGTTCTGTTCTGACTTTGAAGTTGAGCGATGACGACTTGCTGAGCTTGTAGCATCTCAAATATCACTTGGAGGCTGACTCCTCCTTCTTCCATTCCTCGTGCTTCTTGGCCTCCAGCCCAGGCTTCCCTGCGTCTATTCCTTACGGGGTCTGTGCCTTCTTGCAAGTTTAGAGCGTTGTGGGAGCTGATATCAACTGGCTCCACATTTAGTTCTCCCCCAGGGTTTACAGGTGGTACATTGAGCCCTATGCTGCTGTTTTCTCCAAGTCCCTCACTGTCATGAAGATGTGCATTTTGTGTGCTAGACATGATTAAGCCTAACATCAAAGAATCTTTGATAGAAAAAGTGTAAAGAATAGCGTGTGTTATCAGAAAACTAGCACCAAAACAATCACTATTATTTTTAGCCCCACGGTGGGCGCCAAACTATTTACCTTGAAAATGGTATTTACAATTATATTTGATTTGTGGTTCTAAAAATACGTGATTTATCTTAATACTAGTTGTTATGTGAATAATTCTAAGTGTAAACGAGCAAGAAATGATAAGCAAACCAGTGTGGTCACAAGACTGAGGGCCTCGAGCTCAGCGATATGGGACCTCGAATGCAACCTTTAAAGGTTGATAATGGGCAATAAATGAAGAACAAGGAATGAACAATAAATGAACAAGTAATAAATCTGTAAAGTAATTGTTGAGCTAATTAGGCAAGAAAAGCAGAGAATGTTGTATTGTATTCAATATTTTGTCCATTAAAAAATGACAAGGGTCCCCTTTATATAGGACGGGGGAATCCCAACATAGTACCAGTCTAATGATAATAAGGAAATGCTATACAACTGTATACTGGCTCAGTAAGTATTTTAACTATTCTTGCAGACCTGGTCAGCTCTATCCACGTGTACTTGGGAGCTTTCCCGCCTTTCCATTACGATCACCGATTTGTACTGATCCGAGGTTGACCACAGTGAACCTTCGACGTGCTCCCTCGAGGGACACACCTCGGGGTCACACTTCAAATTTTGCTTCGAGCTTCTCAAGGTTGGGTGTGGAGAGCCATAGTAGTCCCTAAGTCAAACTCCCCAATTTTGGCCGTATACAAAATTACTTAAGCATCTTAGCAACGTGACTCTAAAGAAGCCCGGTATGATCTTTCTTAAAAATAGCATACAAATTTTTTCCTACTCCAGGTATGTTAAGGTTATCCGTTATTTCTTTTTGGCATTATCCATAGGATACAGACGAAACGAGAAAATGCACAACTTCCATAAATGACTCTATTCATAGAAGTATTAGATGTTCCTATATTCTTGAATTCCCATATGTCGTATTATTCTATCGTCTGTTCATGGGTCTCAGAAAATACGTAAGTTGATAAAATTTATTTCCTGATATTATCAAAGGCATAATGGTCTTATGACATTCCGAGAGATTTTATTGACGTACTTCTCATGCATTGCATTAATTTATACATGTACATTCACCCATGACCAGATGGCGTTATATACGCGTATATATGTATATTATATGTATACGAGATATGAAAAAAGGTTACGACGTTATATACACACCACTACCTAATCAGCTGGTATATGTTGATGATTTGTCCACAGTAGTCGAGATGATATGATGGGATGCCCTCAGAGGCTTGATGATGTTATGAACACATATACCCATGCATGGTATGACATTTATATGCATATGCATGACATTATAAAAATGAAATGATTCACAGAGCTATGCAAACATACATGTTGCATCTTTTACTCCTTGCTTCTCTCATGTCTATTATTTATTGATTTTTATTCCTTACATACTCGGTACTACTGACGTCCCTTTTGCCAGGGGACACTGCGTTTCATGCCCGCAGGTCTCGATAGACAGGTCAAGATCCCTCCAGGTAGGCTATCAGCTCAGTGGAAGATGTTGGTGCGTTCCATTTGCTTCGGAGTTACTTGTTTGGTTAGTATGATTTAGATGTGTATTGTTTGGTATGGCAGGACTCTGTCCGGACCTTTATGAAAATTATGTATTCTTAGAGGCTTGTAGACAGATATCATGTACGTAAAAGATTGTATGGCCTTGTCGACCTATGTTCAGTGTACGAGTGGTTATTTTAGCCTTATAGAACCGTATGTCTTATGTATAAGTTGGTATCACATGTTGTATTCTACTTCTCTCACGGTAGCCTTCTAGCTCAGTTATCTATGATAGTATGACATGAAAAGATACGTTATGTTGGTACTCGATTGAGTAAGGTACCGGGTGCCCGCCGCGGCCTATCGGTTTGGGTCGTGACAATTGGATTTGTAGGGTGGCTAGTTTATTCTGGGTGGGGGTTTATGGGATAATTGCTTGTCCATTTGTTGGTAAAGTGCATTGAAGGAACTTTCATGTAATTTGGCACACATATAAGCTTCTACCAATATTTTGGGCTTGGAAAACTGTACTAAGGGCATAATATCAAGCTTAAGTCTGCCAATAAAGCATGATACAAAATGTGGCTATTTTAAAATAAGGCTAAGTAGTGCCATAAGGCACTTAAGCTCATCAAATCTTCGCTTATAACTCTCAACATCAGAGGTTTGATCAAGGCGATTCAATTCTTTAACAATCTCAATGGGCATGTTATTGCCAAATCTTTCATAAATATCACCACAAAATTCCATGAAACATAGCCCCCTTGGACAACTAAGTAACCATCCAACCAATAATCCACACAATCTTTCAAATGATTTGCCACATAGTCGATCCTTTCATTATCTGCCACTTGATACAAATCAAAATATTTTTTACAACGACGAAACCAACTCCGTGGATTGTTTACATCGAACTCGGGGAAGATCAGCTTGGCTTTTGGAACTTTGGACTGTGGCCCACTAGAACTAGGCCCAACGTTAGAGTGTGAAACTCCTCCTAATACGGTGGGATAAATAAACCCTATTTTGAAAGATCCAAGAGGTACTGAGAAGGGCTATGTCATTGGATTCATTATCAGGGGTAAGTGGTGGGCTGATTTAAGAGATTAATGGAGTTAGAGTTTAACATCAAGTAGGTTTGGGAAAGATATAGTTGAGTCGACATTGGGTAAGAACCCAGATAAGAAAAGAAGGGTTGGGTAGACCCAAGGTAGGTTCCCATTTGCGAAACAAAAGGTTGGGTGGAGGTAGAGGAAAGGTGTGGCATTTAAGGTTGAGTATTAAATGAGTTAGATCTAACAAGTGGTTGAAAAGCTGAGGTTAAGGGATTTAGGGGTATACTGAAAGAGACTTCATTAGAAGCTATGGAGAGAACTGGAGAACTACCAATCTGAAGAGGAGAGAAAGGAGGGGTTTGGTTTCACATATTACCTCCCACAGAGGATTAATCCGTTTCTGACGGTGAGCCGCCATGGATTATGGCGACGCCCGATTTTTTCGATGGTCCAAGCGCAACATGGTTTTGGTTGTGCATAACTAAGATCATTTCGTCGATTCGCTTGGTGGAGCCTAAAAATTCCTCCATTTTGTTTTCAAAATTCTCCTTCTTATCTTCCAATTTGTCTATTCGTCGATTCCTCTATATAAATATGTAGATGGGCTTTAACTCTCTTCAACCTGTTATCGGAGGTCGAATTTTTTTCGTTTATTCCCCATTTCCCATTGCCAAGGATGGGGCACTAGTACCAAAATTATAGTGATTGTGCTGCTAATTTGAGGAAAATGGAAAAATGCAATAACACAGTAAAAAATTTAGATAAAGAAAAAGGGTTTCATTTCATTCTTATCTCTGATTACAATGATCTAGATCTTAAATAACGTTCAAAAAAAAGAAAAAAATAGGCCAGCTAAGGGAATGTAACAACATACCTCATTAGTAGACAAATGACCACCTTCTAGAAAGAGGAAAAAACTAGAAAAATGACAAAATGACTTAACTATTTTCTATGAAACTTAAGGGCTAATGAATAGATAAGGAAACTATGGGGTTCTATTAAGTTGAGTCACCTACCATAATGAATCAAACTTTATCAGCATATGTCAGACACGACAAAGTAATTGAGAGAAGTAAGGCTTCTCCTTTTACTGATGGATGAACAAAAAATATTAGAGATTGATTCTCCAATATCCATGACTGATGAAAAGAAAATAAGAACGTATATGGTCAAATTCGGGCTTGGCCTTTTTGTGTGACTGATCGAGACTAGAGCTCGATAAGCTAAGGTTCAGCCTCATATTATATCGTACTATGATGCAAAGTTAGGTTGTCGAGCTCATGGACCTTAGATCGATTAATATTGAGATCGACTAAGATCGAAACCGAATATAGAGATCGAGGGAAGCTTACCGAGTCGAATAACAGAAAAAGGAAATATTCGCAATCGGGCGAGGATCACGACGCGAATCTCAGCACATATCAAGAAGGGGCCGATTAATTAGCCAATCATGGGATTTCTCACCTCATATAGAATTGTACTTAGAGTAGGACTCCCCTACTATATAAAGGGGGATCCTGATCATCTTTAAAGAGATATATTCACGCAATACAAAGCAATATACTGTCATTCTCTAGTTATCATTGTCTTGTTATTCTGTTCTTAAGCCAGTTGACATATATTTGGTTCAAGGGTGACCAAACTCGAGGGACAAGGCTGTTCAATTTGTGTGGTGTGCATTTATTCTTTAATTGTCTATTTCAATACTAATTTATTCCTCTCAATTTGTACCAAGTTATATTACGTGTCCTTAAAATCACGTATAAATTCAATTGTTATCCGATTTTATGGTAAACAGTTTGGTGCCCATCGTGGGGCTAAGAATAATAGTGGTTACCTAGTATAAACTTTTGTAACACACACTATTTTACACTTGTTCTTTGAAGTATCTTTGGTTACAGGATTAAAAAATGTCAAACTTTAAGTCATCACCTCAACACATTGACAACGATCTCGGCCACTAGGGTGAAAATGAGAACATTGCACCAGGAAATGTTGTACCCCCTGCTGGCCTCGATGGAATTCCAGCTGTGGATCCAATCGACGTCAGTTCACATGTAGCCATCAATGGAAATTTTGCCGTCGATCTTGAAAGCAGCATCCGCAGATATGCCCGATCAGCTACTCAGAGCGCACGCGGTGGTAAAAATGGCGGGATGGGTGATATTCGAAATGTTGCAGGCTTAACATGCAGCAATAGCCCAACTCTAAAATTAGAACCACACACCGAGCACGGTGTGTGGTTCAGCCTTATATTATATCGTACTATGATGGAAAGTTAGGTTGTCGAGCTCGTGGTCCTTAGATCGATTAATATCGAGATCGACTAAGATCGAAACCGAATATAGAGATCGAGGGAAGCTTACCTAGTCGAATAACGGAAAAATGAAATATTCGCAATTGGGCGAGGATCACGGCGTGAATCTCAGCACATATCAAGAAGAGGCCGATTAATTAGCCAATCATGGGATTTCTTACCTCATATAGAATTGTACTTAGAGTAGGACTCCCCTACTATATAAAGGGGAGCCTGATCATCTCTAAAGAGATATATTCACGCAATACAAAGCAATATACTGTCATTCTCTAGTTATCATTGTCTTGTTATTATGTTCTTAAGCCAGTTGACATATATTTGGTTCAAGGGGGACCAAACTCGAGGGACAAGGCTGCTCAATTTGTGTGGTGTGCATTTATTCTCTAATTGTCTATTTCAATACTAATTTATTCCTCTTAATTTGTGCCATGTTATATCACGTGTCCTTAAAATTACGTATAAATTCAATTGTTATTCGATTTTATGGTAAATAGTTTGGTGCCCCCTGTGGGGCTAAGGATAATAGTGGTTACCTGGTATAAACTTTCATAACACACACTATTTTACACTTGTTCTTTGAAGTATCTTTGGTTACAGGATTAAAAAGTGTCAAACTTTAAGTCAACACCTCAACAACGATCTCGGCCACTAGGGTGAAAATGAGAACATTACACCAGGAAATGTTGTACCCCCTGCTGGCCTCGATGGAATTCCAGCTGTGGATCCAATCGACATCAGTTCACATGTAGCCATCAATGGAAATTTTGCCATCGATCTTGAAAGCAGCATCCGCAGAGATGCCCGATCAGCTACTCAGAGCGCACGCGGTGGTAAAAATGGCGGGATGGGTGATCTTCGAAATGTTGCAGGCTTAACATGCAGCAATAGTCCAACTCTAAAATTAGAACCACACACCGAGCAGGGTGTGTGGTTCAGCCTCATATTATATTGTACTATGATGCAAAGTTAGGTTGTCGAGCTCGTGGCCCTTAAATCGATTAAGATCGAGATCGACTAAGATCGAAACCGAATATAGAGATCGAGGGAAGCTTACCTAGTCGAATAACGGAAAAATGAAATATTCGCAATTGGGCGAGGATCACGGTGCGAATCTCAGCACATATCAAGAAGAGGCCGATTAATTAGCCAATCATGGGATTTCTTACCTCATATAGAATTGTACTTAGAGTAGGACTCCCTTACTATATAAAGTGGGAGCCTGATTATCTCTAAAGAGATATATTCACGCAATACAAAGCAATATACTGTCATTCTCTAGTTATCATTGTCTTGTTATTATGTTCTTAAGCCAGTTGACATATATTTGGTTCAAGGTTGACCAAGCTCGAGGGACAAGGCTGTTCAATTTGTGTGGTGTGCATTTATTCTTTAATTGTCTATTTCAATAATAATTTATTCCTCTCAATTTGTACCAAGTTATATCACGTGTCCTTAAAATCACGTATAAATTCAATTGTTATCCGATTTTATGGTAAACAGTTTGGCACCCACCGTGGGGCTAAGGATAATAGTGGTTACCTGGTATAAACTTTCGTAACACACACTATTTTACACTTGTTCTTTGAAGTATCTTTGGTTACAGGATTAAAAAATGTCAAACTTTAAGTTACCACCTCAACACATTGACAACAATCTCGGCCACCAGGGTGAAAATGAGAACATTACACCAGGAAATGTTGTACCCCCTGCTGGCCTCGATGGAATTCCAGCTATGGATCCAATCGACATCAGTTCACATGTAGCCATCAATGGAAATTTTGCCATCGATCTTGAAAGCAGCATCCGCAGAGATGCCCGATCAGCTACTCAGAGTGCACGCGGTGGTGAAAATGGTGGGATGGGTGATCTTCGAAATGTTGCAGGCTTAGCATGCAGCAATAGCCCAACTCTAAAATTAGAACCACACACCGAGCACGGTCGAACCGAGCCATTCCAACAAATCATACACAGGGTCGAATCGATTTCAAAGAGGTCGAATGGATCAGAGACCAACAATGCTATCATAAAGATGCTCGAAGAACTAAAAAACTGAATCGGGGAAAAGAAGATCGAGGATAACGACAAAAAGGTGGAAACCTATAATTCCAGGGTCGACCAAATCCCGGGAGCACCATCAATATTGAAAGGATTAGATTCCAAAAGGTTTGTACAAAAACCTTCCCCCCCGAGTTTGGCTCTGAATTCAATCCCCAAGAAGTTTCGTATGCCCAAGATTCCTAAATATAATGGGACGACTGATCCAAATGAACACGTTACCTCCTACACGTGTGCTATAAAAGGAAATGACTTGGAAGATGACGAGATCGAATACGTCTTGCTGAAGAAATTTGGGGAGACTCTATCAAAGGGTGCTATTATATGGTATCATAATTTACCACCTAATTCTATTGACTCATTTGCTATGCCTGTAGATTCTTTCGTAAAGGCACATGTCGAGGCCATTAAGGTCGCAACCAGGAAGTCAGACCTTTTCAAGGTAAGGTAGAAAGAGAACGAGATACTCAAAGAATTTGTGTCTCAATTCCAAATGGAACAGATGGATTTGCCACCGGTCATCGACGATTGGGCTGTTCAAGCTTTCACTCAAGGTCTCGACGTTCGAAGTTTAGTGGCTTCACATTAGTTGAAGTAGAATTTGATTGAATACCTAGCTGTCACTTAGGCCAATGTGCACAATCGGTATCAGTCAAAGATCAGGGTCGAGGATGATCAACTGGGGGCTCTGTATATGGTAAAATTGGAGGGTCCAATTTTCCATCGTTACGACATCTCGAAGGCTCAAAATCACGGTCGAGTTTCATCCCTCGAGGGCCATCGACGCTCGACCTTGAAGCGGTACGGACCGACGGTTACGGGGGAAAGTGGGGAGTTCCCAAGGCATGAAGCTAGAGCCGACAAAGTTTGTCAGGCTAGTCTGAGCCCGCATCATGGCATTAACTAGCTATCCTATCTCCATATCTTTGTAATAAATGTACTTGTACTATGTTGGGATTTTCCCTCATATATAAAGGGGATCCGTGTCATTTTGTAAACATATGTTGCTCAATACTAAATACACAAGAACATTCTCTTTGCTCTCTAACACATTCTCTTGATCTCATTACTTCATTCATTCCTCATATTTATTGTGTTCTATTTATTGTTCTTTATTTATTGCTTATTATTTGCCATAAAGATCCATAATTGATTTGTTTATAGCTATTAGTCTCCATCGACCACCCTCGACAGCTTCCAGCCGAGCTTCAGAATCGACCCCGAGGCCCTCGAATAGGCAAGTTTGAGGCCCCGATTAATAGCGATTCAGTTTGGGTAACATCTCATTTCTAATTTCTTTCCTTGATTCTAAGTCTTTCACATAGCATCAACTGCCTAACAACTAGCATAAAAATAGATCACGTATTTTTAGAACCACTAAATCAAATTTAATTGTTATTACCATTTCCACGGTAAACAGTTTGGCGCCCACCGTGGGGATAAAAATAATAGTAATTATTTTCTTGTTGGTTTAACTACATAACGCAAGTTATCTTTCACACTTTTTCTTGCCCAAGATCTTTGATTTTAGGTCAAAATGTCTGACTCAGTTAACAACAATCTTGAGAACCACGGAGAAAATGGTGTGGATGTTCCAGGTGTTGGTGTACCACTGAGAACGCACTAGAACCCATTCCTGTGGACGCGGTCTCACGCAATGCTCAACACGTCGATGTAAGCTCCCACACTAACAGGAGCATGCACCAAGGAGACCAACAAGAAGCTCAGAAAACACTGGCTAGGGAAGAACGAGAGGTTAGCCTCCACGTTATTTTTGAAATGTTACAAGCACAACAACTAGCGATCGCTCAGCTGCAAAGTCACTAGAAAACTCCCAGCAGGGTGGCGCCGGAGAAGGCTCCCCCAGCTGAGCGGGTACCGGAGAGATAAAATGACAATGGGTCAGTAGCCGACCACGCCATCGTAAAGATGCTCGAGGACCTCACAAAGAGGATCTAATCGGGTGAGAAGAAGATATAAGCCAATTACAAAAAGGTCGAGACCTATAACTCTAGTTTCAACCAAATTCTGGGCGCACCCCCTATCCTGAAAAGTGTGGATTCGAAGAAGTTCATACAAAGGCCGCTCCTAGAGGAAGCAGATCCAAAACCCATTCCAACGAAGTTCAGAATGTCAGACCTCCCGAAGTACAATGGAACCTGAGATCCCAACGAGCACGTTACTGCTTACACTTGTACAGTGAAGGGCAACGACTTAAAGGACGACGAGATTGAGTTCGTCTTACTAAAGAAGTTCGGGTAAACACTCTCGAAAGGGGACATGATGTGGTATCAAAACCTAGCTCCTAACTCCATAGACTCATTTTCCATGCTAGCAGATTCTTTTATAAAGGCACATGCCGGTGCCATCAAAGTAGCAACAAGGAAGTCTGACGTCTTCAAGATCAAGCAGAGGGAGAACGAGATGCTGTAAGAGTTCGTATCTCGCTTTCAAATAGAATGAATGGAACCACTAGTCTTCGATGAATAGGCAGTACAAGCCTTCACTCAAGGTCTGAATGAATGAAGCTCGGTGGCTTCAAGACAGCTAAAACAAAACTTAGTTGAGTATCCCGCTGTGACCTGGTCAGACGTTCGCAACTGATATCAATCAAAAATTAGGATCGAGGACGACCAATTAGGAGCCCCCTCGGGCTCGGTATACCCGAGCAGGCTTCTGGCGAAGGAGCCAAAGCCGAACAAAGAGAGATACCAGCCATATACTGTAGATAGGAGAAATGCCCCGAGGCACAACATGCCCCGCAAAGATCGAAGGATGGACCGAGGCCAGAACCCTTGGGGACTCATCAATAGAGCCGGATTTGACAGGAACACAGGGATAATGGAGGCACCTCGCTTGTCGGAGTACAACTTCAACGTAGATGTATCAAACATCGTGTTCGCCATTAGTAAAATTAGAGACACCAGGTGCCCCAAGCCTATGCAATCAGATCCTTCGCAAAGAAATCATAACTTACTGTGTGAATTCCATAACACGCACGGCCACAGGACCGAGGATTGCCACCAACTCTGAGAAGAAGTAGCCAGATTACTCAGTAAAGGTCACCTCCGAGAATTCTTCAGTGACCGGGCCAAAAATCAGTTTAGAGAAAAAGAGGCGGCCAAGAAGAATGAAACGAATGAGCCACAACATGTCATCCACATGATCTTGGGAGGCATCGATGCCCCATAGGAGCCCATGATGAGAAGAACAAAATTATCCATCACCAGAGAAAAGCGAACTCGGGATTACATACCAGATGATGCCCTCACATTCAGCGATGAGGACATCGAGACCTTGTCTTAGCCTCATAATGACGCACTAGTAATCTCTTTTCTTGTAAGTACATTTCAAATTAAATGTGTACTTGTGGATCCAGGTAGCTCGGCCAACATTATCAGGTCGAGGGTGGTAGAGCAGATCGGATTGCTTGACCAAATTGTACCCGCCTCTCGAGTCCTCAACGGATTCAACATGGCGAGCGAAACAACAGAAGGGTAAATTACCCTTCCGGTCAACGTGGCCGGCACAAACCAAAATGCCAAATTCCATGTCATCGAGGGAGACATGAGGTACAACGCCTTGCTTGAAAGGTCATGGATACACTGCATGAGAGCAGTACCATCCACCCTCCATCAAGTGATGAAATTCCCCACAAAGGATGGGATTAAGACCATCTCAGGGAACAACATGTGGCAAGAGAAATGTTCGCAGTACACGATGTGACCCCGACACCGGCACCTCCACCTTCAAAAGAGCCGAAGGATAAGCCAATAGCAAAATAGCGATAACAAGCTACACTCTTGGCTATCCCCGACTAAACAAAGCAGGGGATCGTACTGCGTCCTCATCATAAGCGGCTGAAACATATCAGGGCTCGAAACATCGCCGACATTCTTCACTAAGGTATGTCCGTCTCCTTTCTTTTTCAATTACATTCTACGCTGATCTGAGTGCAGGTATCCGATCGAAATGGCCAAAGCACTCTCCAACTTGAAGGCCTTAGGTTTCAAAAAGCATGCGTTGTACTCTTTTCCTTCGACCGAATTTTTATCCCAAAAAGGGTTTTACCGGTAAGGTTTTTAACGAGGCAACATCCATATGCTACCTAAGGAAACTCAACAAGTATTCAAGGCTTCTTTTGTAATCAACCTCAAACACTGGGGGCATCCCCCCGGAAGATCACCTACTCGGAGAAGACAAGATGCGCTAAGTGGGCTCTCGGTAGGAAAATAATATACTGGGCCAAACGGTCGAACGAACCATGTCCGCATAGAACAAGAAAGCCCGCAATAGCAAAAACATGGATGCTTACACCAAGTAATCAAAGGAAATCGGTATTTTTGCAAAAACGACTCCTCTTTAAAAAAATGTCCCGAACACTCGGGGACTGGCGTCAACAACTCATAACAATGCGACCCCCAGGTCGGAGCTTCGAACTCATAAGCTCTCAATGAAGCAATAATAAGATCACAAGACAGCTCTAGAGCCAAAAAATGCCCCGAACACTCGGTGACTGGCGTCAAAAAGTCAAGACCACATGACCTCCGGGTTGGAAACTCCGAAATTGTAAGCCCTCAAAGAGGCGATACCAAGTTTTCAAGTAATGGCTCCCGAGCCAAGAAACCCTCGATCATCGCCACATAACGACTCACAATTGAGGTTTTTTATTAAATGTCGAAGACTCAGGCAAATGTTATTTCCAAAAGTCCTTAACGAGGGAAAAATAAAGCATATATTAGAGGTCGCATCGACCCAAGGCGTAAGACCCACATAAAAGGTCGCACCAACCCAAAACGTAAAAGCCATTGTCGCCAGTTTATACTAAAAGGTCACATCGACCCAAGGCGTAAGAGCCACTATCACCAGCCCACACAAAAGGTCGTACCGACCCAATGCGTAAGAGCCTAAGGGCCAGCCTGAAATTCAAAAACTTGAGGGTCAAATGAGCTCGAGTCAAAACCCGATTCGGAGACTAAACCCAAAACAGTTAACTGAATATGCCTAAGAGTAAAAGCGTAAGAGCCACTTTCGCCAGCACTAAAACCAAAGGTTGTATCTACCAAGCGCGTAAGAGCCTACGGGCCAGCTTAATAAGCCTCATGCCCATGCCATGAATCTAAGGATTCCTTCTAAAACCAGATCATCTGGCTAAAATCAAGGCAAAAAGAAACGCAGGAGAGACGAAATCGTGACATTTCCTCTTTATACATATATATGAAAAAATACAAGCTCCATTTACAACAAACTTCGAAAGTACTGTATACAGAATCAGAAAAGGAAATCTACATCCCCTTGGGGACCATGGCCTGTCGGCCTCATCCTCGCTATCCTCGGTGTCAGACAAAAGTGACTTAGCGCCACGTTCGTCCGCCTTCGCCCGCTTTACCTCTTCCGAAAGGTCAAAGCCCCTAGCATGGATCTCCTCGAAGGTTTTCCTCCGAGACTTACACCGAGCATATTCTTTGCTCCTATCTTTGCGGTCAAGGATCTTTCTCAGCTCAGTTTGAGCATCAGCAGTATCCTTCAAATAGACCTCCACCTTCTGGCCAACCTTAGTTCGGTTCATTACGACTTCAGCCCGGGCATCCACAACCTCGACCTTGACCTTTAAAAGCTTGGACTTGAGCTTTGTAATCATATTTGTTCGAACCGAGGTATTATCATGAGCTAAGCAAAGTTGAACCTCAAAGGCGGAAGCTTTAGCCAAATTACCCTCCCCCGCTGAAGCCTGAACCTCCGCCTTAGCTTTTAGCTCATCATGCTCGCACTTGGCTCTGCCAGCTTCATCCTAAAGGTGCTCCATGTCCTCTATCTTTTTCTACAACTAAGATAAACGATACATTAGCCTCAAGAGCTAGAAAAAAGAAAACACACTTGCTCGGAACAAAAACTAACTGCTCCTTCAAATAGCTCTCATTATTCAAGCTCGGACTCGCCTCATACCGTAAGCGTGCCAACTCGACTTTCCTTTCATTGCAAAGGAAACTAAGGGATTTCTCCTAATCTAGAGCTTTCCGCAGCCTGACCTCACGGTGGAGCAGCTTGGACTTAAGCTTGTCGAAAGCCTGCAAAAGAAAACTCAATAAGGAAGGGAAGGCGCGAAACTTGAAAGGCCTGTGCCAAAACTTACCATAGAATGAAGTCGCTGGGCTTCCTCGAAGGTCAAGAACACATTTGTTAGCCTAGCTCCCTCAGCTCCGAAAGAGTCGACCCCGATCAGGGCACAGTCGATCGGTGCATATGATCCCGGGTTTCGAGTATTCCTCAAAGTACCTCCAATGGAAAAAGAAGACGGCAGCGGAGGAGAAACCGCCTTTCCAAAACCAGAAATAATGGGCGCGACAAGCTCAGTCAATACTTACACTCCGGGCCCCCAGTCCAGGTTTGCCTTGCTTTGAGCACCGTTGCCCTACAAAGGTATCTCTTGCTTAGTGTTATCATTCTTTAACCCAGAAGCTATCGATCTTTCTCCCTCTCCTAAAGGGCACGACCTCGCTGTAAGGGCCTTCCTAATGACTACGATGGTAGAGTTAGTATGCTAAAAGAAAAAGCGCCCTTCCGAGATAAAAGAGGAGAGGGAGAAAATCACATAGCATGCACCGTGGTGTTTTGCCTCCCACCTATCCTTAGATAAAGCTCACCACTTACGCTAACTGTAAGTTAAGTGGGTCCCTAACTTCCGAACCCAATCCGGCAGATCAGGAACCTCGCCCGACATATACGTAATCGCTGCAGAAAAAGAAGAGAAGGTGCATTGACGAAGCCAACCTTCACCATAAGCAAAACTAAGAAGGCACGAGTGTACCACTTACGTGCAAAATTCTATTCCTTAGGAAATGGCAGAAGCTCCACTAGAATAATATCGACAGTCCGTATCTGGACGAATCGATTCATCCACCCTCGATCTCCGTCTTCTTCGTTGTCGACAACGAAAGGCATAGTGGATCGACATCGCAGGGTCCGCCAACCTCGTTGATGAAAGGGA
This sequence comes from Nicotiana sylvestris, assembly GCF_000393655.2. NCBI lineage: Eukaryota > Viridiplantae > Streptophyta > Magnoliopsida > Solanales > Solanaceae > Nicotiana > Nicotiana sylvestris. The sequence continues at coordinate 69,254,201 of NC_091060.1, forward strand.
TCATACAGCCTCATGAAGTGATTAAGAGTGAATTCAAGACCTGCGTCTTCCGCAAAGAGCCTCATCATCAATACTCTCCGCCAAAATGACGGGTGAATCCGTGCCAAGGTAACCTGGTACTTTCGACAGAAGTCCAACACGACCCCAACAATGGGGCCCAGCGTGAAAGGATACGTGTACACATTCAAAAACCCATCGGCACGGTCCGTGATGCCCTCATCCGGGGAAGGTATCTACAATACTACCTCTTCCCCCCATCCACAGTCTTTTCTCACCAACTCAAGGTGTTCCTCTCCTATAGAAGAAGTAAACTTCAAGGTATGCTCCCGTTGATCCTGAGCATTTGGGTACTTCTCTGACGAGAAGTCCCCTCTCGAAGCAAAATGCCTCAAGTCAGGCCTGCCTGACATCAGTGGTGCTCCGCCAATGAGGCAAGAACCGGAGGCGGAACTCTCTCTCCCCTGCCGAATGGATCCTAATGTAGCAGTCATGATTGTAGCAAAATTAGATAATTGGAGCAGGAATTTGGGAAAGAGTGTTAATACTGAAATAATGGAAAGCCCACGCAGGAAGTGAGACTAACCACTCAGAGTGACAGAATCTCCAGAAGGGCGGAGACAACCCTATATATGGAAAACGTTGTGGCGGTCCACCTGCCTCAAAGGTCAATTAAAAATACTGGCCGATATCACTTCGGGAAGATGTGCCAGCAGGATCGCCTCGGTCACTTTGTAGCCATGTCGTACATTTGACGATACCATGTGATGTTTTGGGGTCGGCGAACCCTACACTAACCAAGTCCCGAGATGGTACCCGATCTCGAGGACCTCCATAAAAAAAAGTTAGGCTCCAGGAAGCCATTTGTACCAACCAAGTCCCTAGATGGTACCCGATCTCGAGGACCTCCATCAAAAAGAAGTTAGGCTCCAAGAAGCCATTTTCACCAACCAAGTCCCAAGATGGTACCCGATCTCGAGGACCTCCATCAAAAAGAAGTTAGGCTCCAAGAAGCCATTGGCATCATTTCAGGTCCCGAGATGGTACCCGATCTCGAGGACCTCCATCAAAAAGAAGTTAGGCTTCAAGAAGCCATTGGCATCATTGCAAGTCCCGAGATGGTACCCGATCTTGAGGAGCTCCATCAAAAAGAAGTTAGGCTCCAGGAAGCCATTGACATCATTACAAGTCCTGAGATGGTACCCGATCTCAAGGACCTCCACCAAAAAAAGATAGGCTCCAAGAAGCCTTTAGTATCACTACAAGAAATGAGATGGTACCTGATCTCAAGGATCTCCATCCAAAGGAAGATAGGCTCCAGAAAGCCATTGCCACCATTGCAAGTCCCAAGATGGTACCCTATCTCAAGGACCTCTCTCAAGAAGAAATTGAGCCCTAAAAGGATCCGCTCGTAAATGAGCTTAACCTCGGGGTGGCATCCTACTCCGAGAATTTCAGCTATTGCGAGTACAGATTGTCTACCGGATTTTCCGGACCTCGAACTACCTAAGCTCGAGTTAACTTTCGCTCAAAAGCTACCGATAAAGCCTTAGGGCTATATTTCGTCTTCACATAAAGCTATCTCTATTCTCAGACACTCGAGCAAACTCCCCCTCGAGGGGTATTGCGGGATTTAAAAGAGCTAAGTTTCGTCCCGAGAGTTTGAAGCCTTACTTTTATTTAACTCGGAGTTAGGGGTCCCCGACGATCCAAGTTTATCGATCCAACCCGAGTTTGTCTTAAGGGACAACAAAAGATTCTACGGAGAATCGGGTTAACCGGTCAAGAGCCGGAGAGATACTTGCACCCGAGCTCGACATTCACACCAACCGGTAGGGTCATGCATTCAGAATCTCCACAAAACGCAAATAAAAGGAAACATAGCATAAATTGAAGACAAAATTGGAAGAACATCTTTATATTCATAAGCTCGTGATTACAAAAGCCCACAAGGGGTCCTTATATATGATTACGGAAGCCCTCGAGGGGTCCGTACACAGAAATAAAGAAGCAAAAAGGTGCCTATACAATTAAAGCCCAGAGCCTAGCCTATTCTCCGGGGAGCATCCTCAGTGGCAGTATCTTCGAGCGCCACATCCTCGGGGGTTTCATCTCGGTCTTCCAAATGGTATATCCAAGGGAGAATATGAAGAAGAGGAAAGTGGGGAGATGGAGAAGAGGAAAGTGAAGAAGCAGAAAGGGATGAAAAAATGCCATAGCCTGCCAAAGAGCAAAGGCTTTCACCAGGCCAGGAAGATCACAGCCCGGTAGAAGACTTGGCGGGCGTTGGCCTCACTTGCACGGCTAATTTGAGTCCACTTCTTGGGACATTGTGTCGTACAAGCTACCGGCCAGAGGTGCCACTTCACCCTACGGAAAGCAAAAGGGATGAACTGACACACCAGGCCGGGTAGGAAGTTGAGTAGCGGTGTATAGTCCGAACACCCTCGTGAGCAGTGGTGTAGAGTCCAAATATCTACCCAAGTCGGAAGAAATCAAACCCCTGTCTCATCGTCTCGATCCAACAACGACAGCAGTAATAACAATAACAACAACAACGACAAGTCGGAGTAATCTCGCTCGGCAAGGGAAAGCCCAGAAAAAAGGCCATGACGTAGCTGAAGAAAACACCGCCATGTAACCTTAAGGCCGCGGGCCTTAAACATAAGGAATAATGATGGACAATGATGAGGAGAATAGGAGGGCGAAAGGCTAATCTGAGAACACTTGAATAAAGAATTGGTTCCAGAAAGCTCCCATTTATAGAGAAAGGGCAAAATAACTGGCGGGCAAAATCAATACTCTTTGAAGAACGCAACCGATGGCGCCATCAATGTCCTTGAAAGACGTATCGGCATGCGCAATTAATGCATTTTTGAAATTGAATCAGCAGCGATTATCGCTTAGAAGGACGAGAATTGACAGTGCATTGAAAGGCACTGAAAAGACAAGACAATGGAATGCCTCAGTTGCCACATAGGCCTATATCATGAGTATGACATCATCAGTATAACATCATCGCGGGAAATTTGGAAAGATGGTTATCAAAGTCGTTTCTTATCATTCTATTCTAAGAAACGTGGGGACTATCTGTATATGGTAAAATCGGAGGGTGCAATTTTCCATCATTACAACGTCTCGAAGGCTCAAAATCACAGTCGAGTTTCATCCCTCGAGGGCCATCGACACTCGACTTCGAAGCGGTACGGACCGACGATTAGGGGGGGAAAGTGGGTAGTTCCCAAGGCATTAAGCTAGAGCTGACAAAGTTTGTCAGGCTAGTCTGAGCCCGCATCATGGCATTAACTAGCAGTCCCATCTCCATATATTTGTAATAAATGTACTTGTACTATGTTGGTATTTCCCCTCATATATAAAGGGGATCCTTGTCATTTTGTAAACATATGTTGCTCAATACTAAAGACATAAGAACATTCTCTCTGCGCTCTAATACATTTTCTTGATCTCGTTACTTTATTTATTGCTCATATTTATTGTGTTCTATTTATTGTTCTTCACTTATTGCTTATTATTAGCCATAAAGAGCCACCATTGATTTGTTTATAACTGTTAGTCTCCATAGACCATCCTCGATAGCTTCTGTCCGAGCTTCAAACTTGATCCCGAGGCCCTCAAATAGGCAAGTTCGAGGCCCCGATTAACAGCAATTCGATTTGGTTAACATCTCGTTTCTAAGTTCTTTCCTTGATTCTAAGTCTTTCACATAGCATTAACTGCGTAACAACTAGCATAAAAATAGATCACGTATTTTTAGAACCACTAAATTAAATTTAATTGTTATTACCATTTCCACGGTAAACAGGCTCCTTTTGGGTCCGTTTATCCTATCAGACCCATAGATAGAATCAAGAGGGATATGGACCGAGAACTAAGGTCGAATAGAGATTGATACCAACCGTATAATGGAGATCATAAAGGTAGCAGATCTGGGCTAAATTCTGCATGGAATGAGAGGAGAAATGATCAAGGTCAAAGTTCACAGGGACTTATGAGTAAAAATGGCTTCGATAGATCTATCGGTACCAAAGAAGCTCTACGATTGTCGGAGTACAAATTTAATATGGACACTGCTGCCATCGTATATACTATTGGATGCATCAAAGATACCAAGTGGCCTCGACCTTTGCAAACTGATACAGCACAAAGGGATCCTAACCAAATATGCAAATATCATGGAACACATGGCCACAAGACGGAGGATTGTCAACAACTAAGGGAGGAAGTAGCCAGTTTGTTCAACAACAGTCATTTTCGAGAATTTCTGAGTGACCGAGCTAAGAATCACTTCAGAAACACGGATTTCAACAAACAAAACTGACAAGACGAACCCTAACACGTCATCCATATGATCATCGGAGGGGTCAATGTTCATTAAGGTCCGATGATGAAATGCACCAAAGTGTCAATCACAAGAGAAAAACGAACTCGGGATTACTTACTAGAAGGGACTCTATATTTCAACGATGAGGACACAGAAGGAATCATGCAACCTCATAATGATGCACTGGTAATCTTTGTACTTATGAATAAAACTAGAGTTAAACATGTGCTAATTGATCTAGGTAACTCAGACAACATCATTCGGTCGAGGGTCGTAGAACAACTCGACCTGTTAGACCAGATCATACCAGCGGCCTGAGTGCTGAATGGATTCGACATAGCTTGCGAAACTACTTAGGGAGAAATAAAATTACCGGTAAACGTTGCTGATACAACCCAAAAAATCAAGTTCAATGTAATCTATGGAGACATGTGATACAACGCCCTGTTCGGGAGACCATGGATCCACAACATGAGGGTTATACCTTTAACCCTTCACCAGGTATTAAAATTTCCAACACTAGAGGGGGTAAAGATGGTTTACGGGGAACAACCCACCGCGAAGGAGATGTTTGTAGTTGATGAAGTAATTCCGATATCAACACTCTCATCGACAAAGGACTCAAGTTTGAAAGTAAAACGATAAGCAAAATAGCAATCATCGATGCCAGCTTCGACCCAATCAGACAAACAAGGGATTAACGAAGATGATGACTTCGGGGTTCCTCGATCTTTTATCGCCCCCGATGATTTTGGTGATACTAAATCAACAATCGAAGAATTGGAACAGGTCGTGCTAATCAAACATCTGCCCAATCGGAAGGTATACCTGGGCACGGGGTTAACTCTCGAGCTCAGGAAAAAACTCATTCAATTTTTTATTGCTAATATGGATTGTTTTTCTTGGTTCCATATCGATATGATAGGGATCCCACCGGAGATCACTACTCACAAATTGAGCTTGGACCCGAAGTTCCGCCCAGTAAAACAAAAAAGGAGACCCAAGTCCGAGATCAAACATGCCTTCATCAAGGACGAGGTAACTAAGCTCCTTAAAATAGGATCCATCCGAGAGGTCAAATCCTCAGAATGGTTAGCAAACGTAGTCAGGGTTCCTAATAAAGGGAATAAGATTAGAATATGTGTAGATTATAAAGACCTAAATAAAGCATGCCCCAAAGATTCTTTCCCTTTGCCTAACATCGATCGCATGATCGACGCCACGACCGACCACGAGACTCTAACTTTTCTCGATGCATATTCCAGGTACAACCAAATACGGATGAACCCAGGTGACCAAGAAAAAACCTCTTTTAACACTAAATATGGCACATATTGCTATAACGTATTTTCATTCGGATTAATAAATGTCGGTGCCTTACCAATGACTAGTAAACCAAATGTTCGAAGAACAAATAGGAAAAATCATGAAAGTTTATATTGACGATATGCTAGTTAAATCCCTGCAAGTAGAGGACCATTTAAAACATTTGTAAGAAACCTTCAGTATATTGAAGAAGTACAACATGAAGCTGAATTTGGAAAAATGTGCATTCGGGGTCGGGTCCGGCAAGTTTCTCGGATTCATGGTATCCAATCATGGGATCGAGATCAACCCCGATAAGATCAAAGCTATCGATGATATCATAGTAGTGGATAATGTGAAGGATGTACAAATGCTAACCGGGCGCATTGCAGATCTACGACAATTCATCTCGAGGTCGTCTGATAAAAGTCATCGATTTTTCTCGTTGCTGAAAAAGAAAAACAACTTCTCATGAACCCTAGAGTGTTAACGAGATTTAGAGGATCTTAACCGATACTTGTCGAGCCCACCATTTTTTCACACACCGAGGGCAGACGAACGATTGTACTTGTACCTAGCAGTATCGGAAATGGCAGTAAGTGGAGTCCTAGTCCGAAAAGAACAAGGTACGCAATTTCCAATTTATTATGTCAGTAGGACCTTAGGTGAGGCTAAAACTAGATACCCTCACCTAGAAAAATTGGCACTCGCTTTGCTAAGTGCCTCTAGGAAACTAAAGCCATATTTCAGTGCTAGCCTATATGTGTTGTAGCAACCTACCCTTTACGAAATATAATGCATAAACCTGAACTCTCGAGACGATTATCCAAATGGGTCATAGAAATCATTGGGTACGATATCGAAAATCAATCTCGAACGGCCATTAAATCTCAAATTTTGGTAGACTTCATGGCCGACTTTACATCGACCCAAATACCTGAAATCGAAAGAGAGTTGTTGGTAAATTCGAGAACCTCTTCGAGAATTTGGACCCTCTTTACGGACGGTGCCTCGAACTTAAAAGGGTCCGGACTTGGCATCGTACTAAAGCTGCCCATGGGCAATATAGTTAGACAATCTATTAGAACTGTAATATTGACTAACAACGAAGCCGAATATGAGGCCATGATTATAGGTCTCGAACTAGCCAAAGGCTTGGGGGTAGAGGTGATTGAGGCTAAATGTGACTCCCTCTTTGTGGTAAACCAAGTAAACAGAACATTCGAGGTCAGGGACGAATGAATGCAAAGGTACTTGGACAAGCTACAGGTAACATTGCATAGTTTCAAAGAATGGACTTTAGCAGCTCGTGCCCAGAGATCAAAACAACAATGCTAATGCCCTTGCAAACTTAGAGTCGTCAGTCGAAGATAACGAGCTTAACTCGGAAGCGGTCGTACAACTTATGAGGTCAGTAGTAGAAGAAGGTCATGCCGAAATAAACTCCACAAGCTTGACTTGGAATTGGAGAAATAAATACATAGAGTATTTGAAGACCAAAAAGCTTCCCTCAGATCCAAAGGAATAGAGGGCCCGACGCATAAAGGCTGCCCGATTTAGCTTGTCCGAAGACGGAACCTTACTCAGAAGAACATTTGATGGTCTCCTAGAAATATGTCTAGGACTGGGCGATACCGAGTATGTTTTGAGGGAAGTCTATGAAGGCACGTGCGGGAACCACTCAGGCGCCGAATCTTTGCTTTGAAAGGAAATCAGAGCCGGCTATTATTGGGTCGATATTGAAAAATATGTGAGGGAGTTTGTGCAAAAGTGTGATAAGTTTCAAAGCCATGCTCCGATGATTCATCAACCCAGGGAGCTGCTGCATTCGGTCTTATCACCATGGCCATTCATGAAGTTGGGGATGGACATTGTTGGCCCTCTTCCATCAGCACCAGGTAAGGCTCAATTTGTTTTGTTTATGACTGACTATTTCTGTAAGTGGGTTGAAGCACATGCATACCAAAAGATCAGGGAGAAGTAAGTCATCGACTTCATTTGGGATCACATCATATGTTGATTCGGAATACCATCCGAAATTGCGTGTGATAATGGAAAACAATTTATCGGCAGCAAAGTGACCAAATTTCTCGAAGACCATAAGATCAAAAGGATCTTATCAACACCTTATCACCCTAGTAGGAATAGACAAGCTGAATCGACCAACAAAACCATAATACAAAATCTCAAGAAAAGGTTGACTGACGCTAATGGGAAATGGAGAGAGATCCTGCCCAAAGTCCTTTGGGCATATTGAACAACTTCGAAGTCTAGTACCAGGGCCACCCTATTCTCATTAGTTTATGGTGCCAAAGCTTTAATACCAGTCGAAGTTGGATAATCGAGTATCAGATTCCGATATGCAATGAAGGAATCGAATGTCGAGGCCATGAATAGAAGCCTGGAGCTATTGCATGAACGACGTGGGGCTGCCTTTGTTTGATTGGCTGCCCAAAAATAACGGATCAAAAGGTATTACAATTGAAGTGCCAATCTTCGATATTTTAATGTCGGGGACTTAGTGCTGAGGAAAGTCACATTAAACACCCGAAATTCAAACGAAGGGAAATTGGGTCCGAACTGGGAAGGGCCGTACCAGATTCTCGAGATCACAAGTAAAGGGTCCTATAAGCTCGGAATGATGGACGGAGAACAACTATCAAACAATTGGAACGTAGCTCATCTTAAATGATATTATTGCTGAGGTATGACCCCATTTCAGTTTTTTTTTTTTTTACTAACACTTGCAAGTTATCGACAAGGAGTGGCACGAAGCCTTTAGGTCTGAAAGCACGCATTGCACACTTTTTCCCTTGAACCATTTTTGTCCAAATTGGATTTTTCGTCAAGGTTTTTAACGAAGCAACAATGGATCATGCTAACTTAGAATTGAAGGCCGATCACGAATCGGTGTCAATGACAACACTAACAGAATCCGAGATTCCTCTACAATCAACCTCGACTACCGGGGGCACTGCCCTTGGATGTCATCTTTGTTACGAGGAAATTACTTCATAATGGCGGGGTCTCGATAGGTGAGATTTGTTGTAAGGGCCAAAAGTTCAAATGAACCGTGCTCACATAGGTTGCTTGATCCCTGGCACAAACCATGTACGCATGTGTAATAATTTTTTACAAGAATAAAGAGAAATATTTTTCCTTGCAATTATCTCATGCCTTAGAAATTAATTTTTCTACTTTACAACCCCATACTTTCGATCTATTATAGAAATGATCTCAAGGGCCGATTATAACCATAGTTCGGATGATCACTCCCACACTCGGGGATTACCGTCCGAAAAATAAACTCGAACAGATCAAACTATTGAGCGTCGGGGGCATAAGACCTTTTAGGCAACCCCCAAATTTTAAAGGCCACGACCATACCTACTCGGGGACTGTTATCTTAGGAAAGCCTGGATAACTCAGGAAAGCAAGCTCAATGGGATACGCCTGAACTAAAAGGCTACGGCGAATTTAACACGGTTCAGAGACGTCCGAAATCCATAACAAAAATAGGCATTCAAAAAAGAAAAAATAAAATTCTTTCACAACCGCTTCTAAAGGCTACCCTCGACAGAATCTCAAACTTAAGATATCTTTGGGAGAAAACTTTGGTAACATCGAACCCCGATAACGCCTTAACCCAGAAAGGCAATAAGAACCCTCAAATACAACCTTATTGTTTCATGCTAAGGCATTTCAACCTTTGTGAATACAAATGATAAAGCAAAGGAAAAAAAATTGAGAATCGAAAGGGAAAGAAAATCCTTATATTTATATACAATATTTTATAACAAGGCCAAATCGGCTTAATATAAAATCTACAACGGCCGAAATGGCCTCGAAAAGATGCAAAAGAAAAACAAAAAACCTGAAGGCCTAAGTGGCGTAGTCTTCATCAGAGGTAGCATCTCCGTCCTCGAGATCTTCCCCGCCTTCAAACTCACTTAAACTATCTGAGTCTTCCTCCGGAAAGGCTAGCTTTTGAGCCCTAGCTTACTCTGCTTTGGTGTTCTCGAGTACAGCTTGTATATCGAAGCTCTGAGCATGGACTTTCTCAAGGGATTCCCTTCGAACTTGCCACTTTGCATGATCCACCATGCTTTTGGCCTACGCCTGGATGGCCCCAACATCGACCTTATACTAGGTCGCATTAGCATTGACTTTAGTGTTGGCTGCGGCCACCTCAGATTTGGCTGCCTCGAGCTCATTAGCCAAGTTGGCTAACCGAGATTGAAGATCCTCCATTTTCTTTGCTTGCACCGAGGCTCTCTCTCTTGAAACCCAGAGTTGGGATTCAGCCGACTCCAACTGTGCTTGGACGACCTTTTTCAAGGCTAAGATTTCCATATTTTTCTTGAACTCTTCGACCTCGGCTCAAATTGCATCTATTTGTTTCTGAAAAATCCCTGATTTGTTCGAGCCTCTACCAGACCTGAAAAATCGGATCATTAGCTGTTATCTCCAATTTGTCTTCACTATTGTGAAGCACTCGGAATACCTGTTCGGTCATGCTCATCCTGAGCCATCAATAAATCTGCCTGAAGCTTCTCACTAAGAAGCTTGTAGGTATCATTTTTCTCGGTGAGGTCCTGAACCTCGTCTTCGCGCTCCTCATGAATTTGAAGGAAGGCCGCGTGATGGAACACCGAAGCCTACAAGCAAGGAAGAAGATGTTAGAATTACCTACAATTCCAAGTTTAAAAGAGATAATGGAATGACCATCGAAGTTACTCGATTCAGGCATGTTGGGCATCATTGAATATGTAAGCGACCCCACTGCATTCATCACAGCTTGGTCCTCCTTGGTCACCAAGAATCTAAGATAGCTGGCAATCCCAGCGGGTGAGAAAAAACCCCGGCATCCTCTGATACAAAAAACACTATATTCCGCCTACAGTCAGGGTTAATACTTGGGGTCGGGAATTAGTCCACCAGTTTTGGGCTCGATGCAGACCTAGTAGCGCCCGATAATGATGTTTTCTTCGGGCCAGGTAAGTCATCAAGCCCGGTGACATATACCAAATCACCAAACTCGACTCTATCCAAGAAGCCGTGAATATCGACCACCTCCTAAGGGCCCTCGCAAGAGAGACCTTCCAACATATTGGCCTCATGAATCGTGGCATCCGAAATCTAAGGGGACCCAGAAATATTGATCACACCGAGCTCATCCCTCGGAACATCTTCCACCACTCGAGAAGTCTCGCCCCTGGTCCCTTTCTCGACCATCTCAGCTTGGGACAGAGTGGCCTCAACTTCTTTTTGCTCGGGAACCTCGACTGAAGCTCCTTCGTCAACCTCCCCCGGTTCAGAGGGCTTTTGTATCGAAATTCCAGCCCGCACACGAGCTACCAGATTTTATTCCTCTTCTTCTTCATCTTCGGACTCGTCCCTTAGCCGACGGACTGAGTCCAAAGATAGAGCGATAGTGCTCCCTTTGGGATTACGGGTTTGCCTTTTCTTTGGCTTTTGCTTTTTCGAGTTCGGTGAACTCGGAGATCCTTTTCTCTTCTTCTATTTGGCCTTATTCGAAGTAGGTGGTTGGGAAAGGATTTCATCTTCAGATGGGGGACTCATTTTCACATCCTTCCCAGGCCTACAAAGGAAAAAAGATGAGTAAGTTCAAAAGGTAGCCTGAATGATAACCATTCTAAGAAAGAAGCTTACTATGATTACGGGCCTCCCATCGACCCTTTTACAATTCCATCCAAGCACGCTCGGAGTAAGGTCTCTACGATACTAGACTCTCGACCCATTTCTTGAGATCAGAGATTACCTCCGACGCTTGGGTTACAACTGCAACACCAAAAAATACAGATAAGGAAAAAATATAAGAGATAAAACAGCAAAATTAGAGGGACAAAGTACTACTCACAATTCATGTTGCATTTCTCCGGAAACGGCATGTCTTCAGTAGGGATCAAGTCCGAAGTCCTTATTCAGACAAATTGGCCCATCCAACCTCAGTCGCAAGACTCATTTATGCTCGAGAATGGGTCCTTGATAGCCCGACAAACAAGATTAATCAGGCCTCATCGATAAAGTTGGGGACTGTAAAGGTGCATATGGTGGTCGAGGGTGAAAGGACATCTCTCAATTTTTCTCACAGAAGAGGATAATTACTATTCTCCAGAAGGAAGGATGGATCTGACCGAGAGTCATGTCGTACCTCTTGCAGAAGGTGACAATGATAGGGTCTAAGGGATCCAACGTGAAAGGGTAAGTATAAACACTTAGGAAACCCTCCACATGGGTAGTGATCGACTCCTCAGGCGAAGGTACCACAACATATTTATTGACTCAGTAGCACTCCTCTTTAACTTTGTCAAGGAGATCATCGGTTTATCATGCATATGTACCTCGAGACCGGTTCACAACAACCAGGTACTGATGAGGCCTTTTCAATCCTAAATCGGTGATAATAGGGCACCCTCCCGGAACAAAATCCTCAAGGGGAGGTTCCGCCATAGCTCCATCACTGGCGGGTTGTGAAGAAGAGGCGATCTCTTTTTGCGGTACGATTTTAGAAGTTTTTTCCATTGTAAAGTAGAAGAGAAGGGAATTAGGGTGATGTGCGATATGCTTGAGATTCAAGGAATTTGGGAGCGAGAGTTGCAGAACAAAGAGATTTTTTGAAGAGAAGCAACAATGAAGGAAATTCTGAGCATAAAATTTAAGTGGAAGAAGGTGGCAATACTTATAACTTGCTGGTGGCGGTTCAGATCCGATGGTGGTCGACCAGCAACTGACAGGCATTTAATGGATCGGTAACCGAACTGACGGGACATTATAGTACCCACTTGTCACTGACATCATAATTGGGCTCGTCGCTTACGTCATGACACATTGAGACGGGATTGGAAGAATTCATGCCGTTTTTCGTCGTCTTCTTTCCAAGAAATGAGGGGACTATTTGTATACGGTCAAATTCGGGCTTGCCCCTTTTGTGTGTCTGATCGAGACTGGAGTGCGATAAGCCAAGGTTCAGCCTCGTATTATATCGAACTATGATGCAAAGTTAGATTGCCGAACTCGTGGCCCTGAGACTGATTAAGATCGAGATCAAGCAAGATCGAGATAGATCAAGATCGAAACCGAATATAGAGATTAAGGTAAGCTTACCGAGTCGAATAACAAAAAAAATAAAATATCCGCAATCGGGCAAGGATCCTGGCGTGAATCCCGGTACGTATCAAGAAGAGGCTGATTAATTAGCCAATCATGGAATTTCTTACCTCATATAGAATTGTACTTCTAAGTGGGATTATATTGGGTTATTGTTGTTTGTTGTTGTATATAGAATTGTACTTAGAGTAGGACTACCCTACTATATAAAGGGGAGCCTGATCATCTGTAAAGAGATATATTCACGCAATACAAAACAATATACTTTCATTCTCTAGTTATCATTCTCTTGTTATTCTATTCTTAAGCCAGTTGACACATATTTGGTTCAAGGGTGACCGAACTCGAGGGCCAAGGTTGTTCAATTTGTGTGATTTGCATTTATTCTTTAATTATCTATTTCAATACTAATTTATTCCTCTCAATTTGTACCAAATTATATCACGTATCCTTAAAACCGCGTATAAATTCAATTGTTATCCAATTTTAGGACAAAATAAAGAATTTGTTTCTTCTTCCACAATAATAGCAGCGCAAAGGTTATGAATGGAGGAAGATGAGAAACTAGGGTTTCCCTCTTAAGAATCTTAAATATTCTATTGATTGAAAAATAAATAGATTTTTTTAAAAAAGTCTAGATTTTAAAAAAAAAAATCCGGAGATGGGTGCTCTAGTGGAATGAGTGACAGTGCTGAAACATGAAAGAGGAGAGAGCAAAGAGTTTCTCTCTTTCTTCATATGTCTTTGATAATAAATTATTAATTTTTTTTAAAGAAAAGTGTGGGCTATCAGTATTAAAGAAAGGAATTTTTATCTCTTATAGCAAAGGTTGATACCTTATTTATTTTAAATAAATATCCTTTTAAAAAATTATATTTTTCAGATACCTTTTGATTTTTATAGCCAAATATCTATTTATGGTTACCTCCTACTCTTAAGCCATTAAATACTCTTTGTATTATTTTTCTTTCTCATTCTTTCAGATTTTTCTCCACCCTCTCTCTATCAACGCCAGTATCTCTCTCTCAACTGCCATGGAAATCCATATCAAAACTTCAATCATAGACACTGTACTCTTCCTTCTCCATCCAAAAACCATATCAAAACACTAATTTTTTTGAATAATTTATCTAAATTAAAGACGATGCCGAGAATAGGAATGAGAACTCTTAATTGGTTTTCTCTTGAACATTCAACAACTGATAGTACTTCTCCGTCTACTTCTCAATTCTCTTCCCCTTCGCGTTTCGGATTTTTACCTTCTCGGCCGAGTTTTTCAGAAGCGCTGATAGATCGAACTCTAGAAATGGTGAGGAGACCCGTTTTAGCCTCTTTGTTGCAGGTTGCTTGAATAGATCCATTAGGGTTTTAGGGTTTTTCATTGTAATTCAATATATCTTGTTGTATTCCATGTATTTCATTGTATTCACTGCCTTTTTTCCCCATTGTATTTCAATGTATCCCGCTATATTATATGTATTTCATTATATTCACTGTCTCTCTATATGCCATGAATGTATTCATATGTTTTTTTAATTAATATAATTTATGTATTCAGATGTATTATATAATTTTTCTGAAGATTGCTATATTTTTGGGGTATTTTTCTGTTGAGAATCTTTTTTTATAACTGAAAATACAAAATTTGTGTGTTATAATTGAGTTTGTTGAGTTATATTAGGAGTCTATTATGTTAATTGATTCACTTTCCATTTACAGTAGAATCCCCTATTTCACACCGTGAATACAGTTGAATACAGTTGAATACAATAATCCGTCAAGCTGTAATCTCATATTTCACTCCATGAATACAGTCGAATACACTCGAATACAACAAGTGATTAGCTGGACTTCCCTAATTCATGCCTATTTTTGCTACTATATTCATGAATACAATAGCTTAAATACATCAAATACATTTTAATTTTTTTGAAGACAAATCCATCATTGAAGGGCTAGAGGCCGGATCGCTCACTCAACAATTTCTGCTTCTCCCAATGGGAGCCTTTACTAGTAAGGGCGCGTGGAACCGGGGAGGCGGATGAGACTCTATTTAAAGGCTTCAGGTAACCACACAAAAGGTATCTATAATCCGTAATATAGCGAATGGTATCTATAAATGGCTAATTACTACCAAAAGATAGTGCTTTATGAAAATTTCTCTTAAAGAAATATGGTCTGCAATTTAAAACATGATTCTTGCATATGGGTTAATTTTTAGATATTGGCAAAATTCAGATAATGGGCTAAAGGCCCACTTAAATTGATCTGCATGTGTTGGAAGATTTAAGAATATGGGCTTAAGACCCACTTTTAATGCTGAAACTAGTAGCTGGGGCTTCTTCTCTTTTTTTTTTTAATTCTCTGCAGAATTTAAAAAAGGGAAATTACCAGCTATGTCCATTTATAAGTAGCTCATTACAAAAATTGGCCAATTGATAAAATATTACTAATATTAGCCAAATTAGTCAATTAGCTATTTATAGCAAAAAAAATATCAAATTTTTGCTTTGTTTTGAGTGAGTGTTATTAGAATAGATTGGACACAACTTAAGGAGCTTGAATCTCAGTTTTGGGATGATTTGGTGAAGTTTTGAGGTGATTTGAATTGAAAATTCGAAGTAAAAGCTGAACATGTAAAAAAAATGATATGTGTATCACACTGTGTATCACACTGTGTATCATTTATGTATCATATTTGTATCAATTGTGTATCACATGTATATCCATGTATACCTGTGTGTGAGATACATGCGTGATACATGTTTGATACATGTGTAGCAGAAGACTTTTTTTAACTCGATTTAATTACGAATTTTAATACAAAACCAATCCAAATCACCTCCAATCTTCCTCAAATTTTGTATATTGACTTATCTATATATTTTTAATGAGTTTCAACTATACCCATTGAAAAAGTTCTTTTTTTGTTTAGATTTTTGGAATATTGTATAGATTTTTGTATTTCATCACCTTATTTGCTATCCCATCCATGAAATTTCTTTCCGTCTTGTATGTAATGTTGCTAATCACGCTTAAAAATATGGAATGTGATCTTTGCATGTGATTCTTTGATAGAAAGAACCCTATTATTTGGTTTTTCATTTTTTGTTGGCTAGTTTTGGTAAGTCTATGACTAATGGCTAGAGGTTGATAAGTTGAGATTTATTTGGGACATTTGTGTAAGTTTCCCTTTACAAAAATGGCTGAAGGCCTATTTTTAAATGTCTTATTTCATTTTATTTTGGGCTAATGCCTAAATAAAATTCAAATTAAATTCAAATTTTTTAAAGTAAAATTTAAGATTATAAAATTAGTCATATGGACCTAATTTTTCGTATATAAATTTACTATTTATATTCTTTAATGAAAAATATAATTATTTTATATCCCAACTGCTTTAAATGTTAATTTAATTAGCATTAAATTTATTTGTTAATTTATTTAACATGCTTGAAATATTAGTTGTTTTAACATTACTCATGTTAATTAGTTTAACACATGCTTTATGTTAATTTGTTGAACATGAAATTAATATTAATTATTTTAATATTAATATTACTTGTTAATTTGTTGTATTAATTAGTTTAACATTAAAAAATTTATGTGAATTTGTATAGCATGTAATAAATGTTAATTAGTTTGACATTAACTTCTTTTCCATACTTATATAAGTTTATTTGTTAACTTATGATCGATATGAGATTATAAAATCATGATAAATAATTATATTTTTTAATCATGATTAAGACGCTTGACTAGATAACTGAATATGTTAATTTTCATAATATTTTAATTTTTAGACGATAAATGGGAACATAGTGAACTCTCGACTCCATGATTAATATATATATATATATATATATATATATATATTTATTTATTAACTTAATTAATTGATGCTTAATGTCATAATATGTATGTATGTTGAACATAGTGCCTGACGTTATTTTTGTTTATATGATCCTCTAATATTTTTATGTTGTTAAAGAATGGCTACTACTTCGAAAAATATTGTTGCTGAACTCAAAAAAGGGTTAAAACTTAATGGCGATAACTATGAGACCTTGAACTTGAAAGTCCAGTATGTCCTAGAAGAGCAAGAGGCTATAGAGGCCATTAACAATGTCATGAATGAGCCTGAGGAAGGCAACACTGCTCAACATAGGCGTCGGCGTGAAGCCTATGACAGTTGGAAGAAAAAGAACTCCACTGCTTGCATTACGTTGTTGAGCACCTTGGATTAGGGGTGTACATGGACCAGGTTGGTTCGGTTTTTATCAAAACCAAACCAAATCAATTATATCGGTTTGGATTGGTTCAATTTTGTCGGATTTTTTGGGTTTTTTGTTACATGAATATTATTTCAATCTTACTTTATTAAAATTATAGATAAAGCTTTGATAAGTAAATATATGTTTAGTAAATATGAAAAAGATTGACAAACATATGATCTATTAAAATATTCTAATGGGAGAATTTTTTTAGTAACACATGATAGTTATTTTCTTAGTCGTCTAACAATAATTTTTCGTTAATTTACGCTTTCAAGGTTAATACATGAGAGGATCCCAAATATTTCTACATTTTCTAAAGAAAATTCACTATAAAGTCTTAAAAATATAAATAAAATTTATATATTTATATGTCGGTTTGGTTCGGTTTTTTTTTACTCAATACCAAACGAAGTCAAACCAAACCTAGTCGGGTTTTTTAATCGGTTTGGTTTGGCCTTTTGGTTTGGTGCGGTTTTCCGGGTCGGTTTGAACACCTCTACCTTGGATGATGACATTACAAGGGAGTTTAAGGATCGCCAAAGAGCTATGGATCTTTGAAATGCTTTAAGGAGTAGGTTTGGTACTTGAACACCCAAAACAGTCAATGAAAAGACATATGAGGCAAATGACAAATATGACTAGGGAGTTGAAAGATGCTGGTCAAGAGTTGATTGATGAACAACAAATTCAAGTTGTCATACGCTCTTTGCCTAGTTCTTGATATCATATAAAAATGCATTTAACCGATAATGAGCGAATCACAACTTTGGAAGATATCCGGAGGCATCTTGACTTTGGTCAACATTTTGAGCAAACGGACCTGGATCTGGGTTCCGACGATCCCTGGAGGTCTGTAGTAAAATATGGGACTTGGGCGTATGTCCGGAAACGAATTCCGAGGTCCCAAACCTTAGATATCAGTTTTTGAAAGAAATTGTTTTGTTGAATTATTTATGAAATAAAGAAAAGAATTAATGTTTGAAACTATTGGTATCAGGTTCGTATTTTGGTCCCGGAGCCCGATACAAACTTGTTAAAGTATTTAAATGATAATTGTGAAATTTGGTGAAAAATGGAGTTTATTTGACGTGATTTGGACCTTCGGTTGAAGAGTTATGAACTTTAAGTGTTATTGATGAAAATGATGAGCTTTGAGATTTAATTCATAGTTTCACATGTTATTTTCATGATTTGATTGCACGATCAAGTCCGTATGATGTTTTTGGGTTAGTGTGCATGTTTGGTTTGGAGCCCCAAGGGCTCGGGTGAGTTTTGGATAGGCCACAGAGTGTTTTGAACTTAGGAAGTTTCGGATTTTCAACTGCTATATGTTGCAGGTCTACAGGCTTCGCAATTGCGAGCTCGCATTTGCGAGAGACCCATCACAATTGTGATGATGGGCTGGGGTAGGAACCCTTGTATTTGCGAGGCTTATGTCGCAAATGCGACTTCAACAGGGACCGCAAATGTGAACAATTGTTTGCAATTGCGAAGACAGCAGGATTTCGCCTACCTTCGTATTTGTGAAGCCTGGGCCGCATTTGCGAGTTTGCATTTTCGAACCTGACTTCGCAAATGCGATATCTGCACCTGTGCAAATTACATCTTAGCCGAAAATCTCTCATTTTTCAAACCCTTTCAAAACCAAAACACTCTTGGGCGATTTTTCAAAGAGAAGTACTCTCCCAAATCGATTGTAAGTCATTTCTAACTTGTTTTTATTAATCTTTAACATATTTCCCATGATTTCAACTCAAAATCAAAGGTTTTCATCTGGGAAAATGAGTGTTTTGGGTAGAACCTAGGTTTTTCAAATTTTGGGGATTTGGACCTCGATTTGAGGTCCGATTTCAAAACAAATTATATATTTGATTTCGTGGGGGAATGGGTAATTGGGTTTTGGTTCGAACCTCGGGTTTTGACCATGTGGTCCCGGGGGAAATTTTTGACTTTTCGGAAAAAACTTTAGAAAACCTATTTTCATGCATTGGAATTGATTCATTTAGCATTTATTGATATAGTTAAGTAACTTGTGGCTAGATACGAGCGAATTGGTAGTGGAATCAAGAGGTAAATCGATAGTTAAGACTTGAATTGTATTCATGGCATCGAGGTAAGTGTTTGGTCTAGCCTTAGCTTGAGGGATTACGAGTTGTGTCCTATTTGCTATGTGTTATTTGTTGACTACGACGTATAGGCATGGTGACGAGTATCTATATGTTGGTGTCAAGCATGCCCGTGAGTCTTATATTATGACTATTGTAACTCCTTTGTATTGTTCACGCCTTATGTGATGATTTTTATTGTTGAGCAAAGCTTGTGGAAGTAATAGTGGTATTTGAATATTGAAGAGTGTTGGCTCAGGTTGTATAATGAATTGTGGAAGTATAATTGACAATTGAACCTTATAGAGCATTGGCTCAAGTTGTGAAGTAAATGTGAAAAGAGAAGATGTTTATTATATTGTCTCCCTTGCTGGGATGTTGTTGCTTTTAATGCTAGATTATTGTTTGGTTAGACCAGTCGGGTCACCAACTTTGACTTGGGATCAGTTTTCTCAGCTATTTTTAAAGAAGTTTCTTCCTGTCACTCAGAGAGAGTGAGGAGGTTCATTGAGGGACTCATTCATCCCGCTCAGTCAGGTAGAGGTAGAGGTAGAGGTGCTAGAGGTGGAGGTAGAGGTATTAGAGGTGGAGGTCAGGCCGCTAGAGGTGGAGGCCAGTTAGCAGCAGGCCATCCCAAAGATGTAGTTCAGAGTAGTGGGGACCAGCCCCGATGTTATGGTCTTCCATACAGGCCTGAGGCTGAGGCTTCCGATGCTGTTATCATAGGTACTGTTCTAGTTTGTAGTAGAGATGCTTCAGTTCTATTTGATCTAGGATCTACGTACTCTTATGTGTCATCTTATTTTGTACCATATCTGGTTATGCCTAGTTATTCTTTGAGTGCTCCTGTATATGTGTCTATACTGGTAGGTGATTCTATTGTGGTAGATCGTGTCCATCGTTCATGTATAGTTGTGATTGGGGGTCTTGAGACTCGTGTAGATTTGTTACTTTTGGACATGGTTGATTTTGATGTCATATTGGGGATGGACTAGTTATTACCTTGCCACGCTATATTGGACTGGCATGCCAAGACTGTGACCTTAACCTTGTCGGGTTTACCTTATTTAGAGTGGAGAGGGACTCTTGGTCATTCTACCCGTAGTGTTATCTCATATATGAAGGCTCGACGTATGGTCGAGAAGGGGTGTTTGGACTATTTGGCATATGTTCGCGATCCTAGTGCGGAGGTTCCTTCTATTGATTCTGTGCCTATTGTTCGTGAGTTTCTTGAGGTATTTCTTTCAGATCTGCCGGGTATGCCACCCGACAGGGATATTGACTTCTGCATTGACTTGGCTCAGGGCACTCAGCCCATTTCTATTCCGCCGTATCGTATGGCCCCGCCTGAGTTGAAAGAATTGAAGGGGCAGTTGCAAGACTTGCTTGAAAAAGGTTTCATTAGACCTAGTGTTTCGCCTTGGGGTGCGCCAGTGTTGTTTGTTAAGAAGAAGGACAAATAGATGAGAATGTGTATAAATTACCGACAGTTGAACAAGGTTACAATCAAGAATAAGTATCCATTGCCGAGGATTGATGATTTGTTTGATCAGCTTCAGGGTGCCAAGGTACTTTTGAAGATTGACTTGAGATCTGGCTACCATCAGTTGAGGATTAGGGCATCCGATGTCCCTAAGACAACTTTCCGCACTCGGTACGGGCATTATGAGTTCTTGGTGATGTCATTCGGGTTGACAAATGCCCCCGCAACTTTTATGGATTTGATGAACCAAGTGTTCAGGCCTTACTTGGATTCGTTCGTGATAATCTTCATTGATGATATTTGATCTATTCCCGCAGCCGGGAGGAGCATGAGCAGCATCTGAGAGTGGTCCTCTAGACTTTGAGAGATAGTTAGTTGTATGCGAAGTTTTCGAAGTGTGAGTTCTGGTTGAGTTCAGTTGCATTCTTGGGTCATATTTTATCAGCAGAGGGTATTTAGGTAGATCCAAAGAAGATTGAGGAAGTCAAGAACTGGCCTAGACCAACATTAGCTACAGAGATCCAGAGTTTCTTAAGATTGGCAGGCTATTATCGTCGGTTTGTAGATGGGTTTTCATCTATTGCAGCCCCGATGACCAGGTTAACCCAGAAGGGTGCCCAGTTCAGGTGGTTGGACGAGTGTGAGGCAAACTTTCAGAAGCTCAAGACATCTTTGACTACGGCGCTGGTGTTGGTTTTGCCCATAGGTTCAGGGCCTTATACCGTTTATTGTGATGTATCTCGTATTGGGCTTGGTGCGGTGTTGATGCAGGATGACAAGGTCATTGATTATGCTTCGCGTCAGTTGAAGATTCACGAGAAGAACTATCTGGTTTGGAGGCATTATCTGTATGGTGTGGCATGTGAGGTGTTCACGGACCACAAGAGTCTACAGTACTTGTTCAAGCAGAATGAGCTAAATTTCAGGCAGAGAATGTGATTGGAGCTGTTAAAAGACTATGATATCACCATCTTATATCATTCGGGAAAGGCCAATGTGGTGGCCGATGCTTTGAGTAGGAAGTCAGCAAGTATGGGAAGTCTTCCTAATATTCCGGTCGGTGAGAGACCTATGCCTTTGATGTTCAGGCGTTGGCCAATCAGTTCGTGAGGTTGGATGTTTCTAAGCCCAGCCGCGTGTTAGCTTGCACAAGCGCCCATTCTTCATTATTGGAGTGTATCCGAGATCGGTAGTATGATGATCCTCATTTGTGTGTCCTTAGAGACACAGTGCAGCACTGAGGCGCCAAACAGGTTACATTAGGAGACGATGGAGTTTTGAGGCTACAGGGTCGAGTTTGTGTGCCTAATGTGGATGGACTTCGGGAGTTGATTTTAGAGGAGGCCCATAGTTCCCAGTACTCTATTCATCCGGGCGCCACTAAGATGTATCAGGATTTGCGACAGTATTATTGGTGGAGGAGAATGAAGAAGGACATTGTTGCATATGTGGCTCGGTGTTTGAATTGTCAGCAAGTTAAGTATGAGCATCAGAGGCCTGGTGGTTTGTTCTAGAAGATTGAGATTACTGAGTGGAAGTGGAAGCGTATCACTATGGACTTCGTTGTTGGACTCCCACAGACTCAGAGGAAGTTCGATGCAGTGTGGGTTATTGTTGATAGGCTGGCCAAGTCAGCACACTTCATTCTGGTAGTAGTCTCCTATTCTTCTGAGAGGTTAACTGAGATCTATATCCGGGTGATTGTTCGCCTTCATGGTGTGCCCGTGTATATCATTTCGGACCGAGGTACGCAGTTTACCTCATATTTCTGGAGAGCAGTTCAGCGAGAGTTGGGCACCCGGGTTGAGTTGAGCACATCATTTCATCCTCAGACAGACGGGCAGTCCGAGCACACTTTTCAGATTTTCGAGGATATGCTCCGAGCTTGTGTCATTGACTTTGGAGGCTCGTAGGATCAGTTCTTGCCTCTAGTAGAGTTTGCCTACAATAACAACTACCAATCGAGTATCCAGATGGCTCCTTATGAGGCTTTATATGGTAGGCGATGTTGGTTACCGGTTGGATGGTTTGAGCCGGGAGAGGCTTAGTTGTTGGGTACGGATCTAGTACAGGATGCCTTGGACAAGGTCAGGATCATTTAGGATAGGCTTCGTACAGCCCAATCCAGGAAAAAGAGTTATGCCGACCGTAAGGTTTGTGATTTGGCATTCATGGTCGGTGAGCAGGTGTTGCTTCAGGTGTCACATATGAAGGGCGTGATGAGATTTGGGAAGAAGGGCAAGCTTAGCCCTAGGTTCATTGGCCCATTTGAGATTCTTGGTCGAGTGGGAGAGGTGGCTTACAAACTTGCATTGCGGCCGAGCTTATCAGCCGTGCATCCAGTGTTTCATGTGTCCATGCTTCGGAAGTATCATGACGGTTCATCCCACGTGTTAGATTTCAGCACTGTCCAGTTGGACAAGGACTTGTCCTATGAGGAGGAGCCGGTAGCTATTCTACACCGGCAGGGTCGTCAGTTGATATCGAAGAGTTTACCTTCTGTTCGTGTTCAGTGGAGAGGTCATCTTGCTAAGGCATCAACCTGGGAGTCCGAGTCCAATATGCGGAGCCGTTATCCCCATCGTTTCCTCGACTCAGGTACTTCCTTCTTATGTCCATTCGAGGACGAACAATTATTTTAGAGGTGGAGGATGTGATGACCTTTTACTTGTGTTAGAAACAAATTCAGTATTCCAAGGCCTTAAAACCTCCTTTTACCTCACCTCGATTTGCGTGCATGGTCCAGACCTATATCCGGAAAGCCTTTTATGTGAAAATATGAGAAATAGAAATTTCTAGAGTTAAAATCTAATTATGGTTGACTTTGATCAACATTTTGAGAAAACGGACTCGGATCTGTGTTCCGACGATCCCAAGAGGTCCGCAGTAAAATATGGGACTTGGGCGTATGCCCAGAAACGAATTCCGAGGTCCCAAGCCTTAGAAATCAATTTTTGAAAGAAATTATTTTGCTGAATTATTTATGAAATAAAGAAAAGAATTAATATTTGAAACCATTGGTGTCGGGCCCGTATTTTGGTCCCGGAGCCCGGTACAAACTTGTTAATGTTTTTAAATGATAACTGTGAAATTTGGTGAAAATGGAGTTTATTTGATGTGATTTGGACCTCCGGTTGAAGAGTTATGGACTTTAAGTGTTATTGATTAAAATGATGAGTTTTGAGGTTTAATTCATAGTTTTACATGTTATTTTCATGATTTGATTGCACGAGCGAATCCGTATGATATTTTTGGGTTAGTGTGCATGTTTGTTTTGGAGCCCCAAGGGCTCGGGTGAGTTTTGTATAGGCCACAGAGTGTTTTGAACTTAGGAAGTTTCAGATTTTCAATTGCTGTGTGTTGCAGGTCTGCAAGCTTCGCAATTGCGAACTTGCATTTGCGAGAGACCCATCACAATTGCGATGATGGGCTGGGGCAGGAACCCTCTCATTTGCGAGGCTTATGTCGCAAATGCGACTTCAACAGGGACCGCAAATACGAACAATTGTTCGCAATTGCGAAGACAGCAGGATCTGGCCTACCTTCGCATTTGCGAAGCCTGGGCCGCATTTGCGAGTTCGCATTTGCGAACCTGACTTCGCAAATGCGATATCTACACCTGTCCAAATTATAACTTAGCCGATAATCTCTCATTTTTCAAACCCTTTCAAAACTAAAACGCTCTTGGGCGATTTTTCAAAGACAAATACTCTCCCAAATCGATTGTAAGTCATTTCTAACTTGTTTTTATTAATCTTTAACATCTTTTCTCATGATTTCATCTCAAAATCAAAGGTTTTCATGGGGAAAATGGGTGTTTTGGGTAGAACCTAGATTTTTCAAATTTTTGGGATTTGGACCTCGATTTGAGGTCCGATTTCAAAACAAATTGTATATTTGGGTTCGTGGGGGAATGTGTAATCAGGTTTTGGTTCGAACCTCGGGTTTTGACCATGTGGGCCCGGGGGCGATTTTTGACTTTTTGGGAAAAACTTTAGAAAACCTATTTTCATGCATTGGAATTGATTCATTTAGCATTTATTGATATATTTAAGTAACTTGTGGCTAGATACTAGCGAATTGGTGGTGGAATCAAGAGGTAAAACGATAGTTGAGACTTGAATTATGTTCGTGGCATCGAGGTAAGTGTTTGGTCTAGCCTTAGCTTGAGGGATTATGAGTTGTGTCCTATTTGCTATATGTTACTTGTTGAGTACGACATATAGGCATGGTGACGAGTATCTATACGTTGATGTAAAGTATGCCCGTGAGTCTTATATTATGACTATTATGACGCCTTTGTATTTTTCATGCCTTATGTTTTGATTTCTGTTGTTGAGCAAAGCTTGTGGAAGTAATAGTGGTATTTGAATATTGAAGAGCATTGTTTCAGGTTGTATAATGAATTGTGGAAGTATAATTGGCAATTGAACCTTATAGAGCATTGGCTCAAGTTGTGAAGTAAGTTGTAAAGTAAATGTGAAAAAGAGAAGTGGTTTATTATATTGTCTCCCTTGCCGGGATGTTGTTGCTTTTAATGTTATCTCCCTTGCCGGGATGTTTATGCCTTTGATATTGTTCCCTTGCCGGGATTTTATTGTGATTTTATTTACTTCCTTTCCCTTATTGTTTGTGATTGTTTTTTGGGTGAGGAATAATGTTAAAGCACGAAGGGTGATGCCGTGCATTATTTTGGTAAGAGAGTGTTAAAGCACGAAGGGTGATGCTGTGCTGCACGATGTACCATTCCGTGCCTTTATACGAGTGATAATGCATGAAGGATCATTCCGTGTCATAATTATGTGAGGTAAAAGAATGAAGGGTGATGTCGTGCCATTTATATTGATTTTATGGTGAGGATGAGAGTAAAAACACGAAGGGTGATGTCGTGCACTTGTCCCTGATTTTCCTGATTAAATAACTAAGTTATGGTGTTCTTTACATTTATTTACTGATTTTCTGTTGTTACTTGACTTTATTGTGATGTTATTGATTACCTTTCCCTAATTGATTTATGATTGTTGCTTGGGTGAGGAAGAGCGTAAAGCACGAAGGATGATGCCGTGCATTGTTTTGGTGAGAGAGTGTTAAAGCACGAAGGGTGATGCCGTGTATTGTTTTGGTGAGATAGTGTTAAAGCACAAGGGTGATGCCGTGCACTTGTCTTTGATTTCCGAAGTTTTATTGATAACTGAGTTTTGGTTTCTCTTCATTTAATTGTTTGTTTTCTGTTGATACTTGTTGTACCCCACAACATGATTCCCCCTTCTAATTTTCTATTGAAATGTGGTGATCCTCATATTTATTTGTTGTTATTCTATTATTATTCGATGTCCCCACAGTATGTTTTCCCCCTCCCATCCTTAACTGTATATTTCTACTTTTAATTTTTGTTGTATATGATTTAACTACACAGGTTTTTTTGGTAGTCCGGTCCTAGCCTCATCACTACTTCGCCGAGGTTAGGCTAAGCACTTACCAGCACATGGGGTCGGTTGTGCTGATACTACACTCTGCACTATTTGCAGATCCCGATACTGGAGCATTCGGATCGTAGTTTTGGGTTACTGCCTTTAGTCCATTCGGAGATCCGAGGTAGTCCTGCAGGCATCCGCAGGCCCTGGCGTCTCCCTCTATCCTTTCATCCCGTTTCATTTACGTATTTCAGAAACAATGTCGTATTTATTTTTTGGACCTTGTTTGTAGTATTCCTAGACCGTCTATGAAGTTGTGACACTAGTTCTGGTAGTCTTTGTTTAAGAAATTGTATTGGAAATATTTAAATAGTTTTATTTGTTTCTTCCGTTTGTTTAAATTCTGATGTTTATAAACTGTTGGTTCATAATTGTTAAAGGATTAAAAAAAAATAGGAAAAGGTAAATTGTTCAAACGGTTGGCTTGCCTAGCTTTCACTAGTAGGCGCCATCACGACTCCCGAGGGTGAAAAATACGGGTCGTGACATGATCGATACATGCAAGTTAGTCTTGCGTGGCTATCAAGACCTAATACTACATAATATCCTAATTGCACCAACAATTCGTTAGAATGTCATTTCAATTTCTATTTTACTTAAGCTAGGATTTGACTCATTTTGTCATGGCTGTTCTGCCAAGTTGACTTATGGTTCAACTTTTATTTTATTTTGGTCATAGGATCAGAGGCTTAATTATTATTAATTTGGATTATGATTCATTTAATAATAATGATAGATTTTCTATGTTTGTTTCTTCACACAAATATGATAGTGATGCAAACATATGGCATGCTAGACTTGGTCATATTGGCTAACAAAGAATGCAATGGCTAGAAAAAGAGGTTTGCTTTCCAGCATTAAACATGTAGAGTTGTCCACTTGTGAAAATTGTCTAGCAGGAAAATCTGCAAGAAAACCTTTTGGTAAGCGATTAGAGCTAAATATTCTTTGCAATTAGTCTGAACATTTGTGGTCTTATGAATGCTAGGGCTAGGCATGGAGCAAGTTATTTCATCACATTTATTAATGACATTATCCCTTTCAGTTATATCTATTTAATTTTCCACAAATCAAAAGTAATAAGTTGCTTCAAACTCTATATGAGATAGAAACCATGTCAATGCACAACACTTTAAACATACTTCCAACTTCAAGTTTAACATATTTTCCTTCAACATCTAGGCTTGCTATGGTCTAAAAATGATTCAACCCAAGGGGAGGGGTGAAGAATGTACCTTATAGAACACAAAACCCAATTTACAGAGCTTACTTCATTGCTATGTCTTCCTCCATCATCCACGAAGAGAGAAAGCGGAAAACTATATACTAGTTCGGGTTCCTAAGGCTTGAATCCACTTGTTTCACCTTCTCCACCTTTGATTTGACTTTCAAACCCTAAGGACATATTTAAGAGGTCTAGAGAGGGTTTTAGGTCTGATTTGGGTCTAAAATGAGGCTTGGAGACGAATGCGATCACTTTATATAGCAAGATAAGCCTCCACGACCCTGTGGGTCCCAAAAGGAGCTGCTTGCGCAGTCTCGCGAAAATACGAATATCTCTCTACTCCGATATCGTATCATTAATGGTTTAACGTGTTGGAAATTAGACTCGTAGAACTTCAATTTGTGAGTATATCACCCCGTAAATTCAAGCATATTGGAAGAAAAGCTCAGTGATATTAGACCCAAATTTTAGTAAAATTTATGAACGTAACTTGTGACGACTTTCATCAACTTTTGTTTCACAGCCCACTTGACTTTAAAATTTAATACACGATGATCATAAGACTAAAATAACTCATAACATCACCTTCTTATCATTTTAAGAATCCTAGTCTCACCCAAAAGTACGGGTTATAACATTCCCATCTTGCCGACTTTCGACGAAACTAATTTTCTTCGATTCGTTTATCTTCTAAACCTTCCAATAGTCACGATACTTCCTTATACTTGTTTTAACACATAATTATCTTGTAAAGGTACTTCAACTCTTCGGCTCATATTAATTCACTTAAGATGAATTCTAATATGAAAGTATAGGGTGTAATAGTCTCCCAAGTCGCCTCCTCAACTGGTTGACCTCTCCACTGAAACTCACTGATGCAATATCGTTCGACTTTAGATTCCAAACCTGCCTATACAAAATGGCCACCATCTCCTCTTTATAAGCCAAATACTCATCCAACTTCATTAAGCTGAAATTCAATACATGCGACTGATCTTCGTGGTACTTCCTCATGGAAGCATGGAATAATGATGAACCCCCGACAAACTGGGTGGCAAAGCAAGTCTGTATGCCACCTCACCAACTCTCCCCAAAATATCAAATGGACCAATATACCGACTGCTCAAATTTCCCTTATTCCCAAACCTCATCACGCCTTTCATAGGCGAAAATCTAAGGAGAACCTTCTCACCCTCCATGAAAGCCACCTCACGGACCTTCCTATCAGCATAACTCTTTTGCATGTATTGTGTTGTATGAAGAAGCTCCTGAATTAACTTCACTTTCACAAAAGCATCAGACACCAAATTTGTGCGTAATAACCTTACTTCACTAGGCTCAAACCAACCAACCGGAGATCGACATCACCTCCATATGATGCCTCATACGGATCCATTTGAATACTAGACTGGTAGCTGTTATTTTAGGCAAACCCCACTAATGGTAAAGGCTAATCCCACCGGCCTTCAAAATCAATGTCACAGGTTTTCAACATATCCTCCAAGATCTGAATTGCCCGCTTAGATTGCCCATTCGTCTGATGGTGAAATGCAGCACTCAAATCCACATGCGTGTCCAAATCCGTTACATCTCGTATTTTTCGTATGTTAAGGTTTTCTCCTTAGTTAATTGACGTAAACTTGGGGATGAGATTATCTTGAGTTTAGCATATTTATGCTATATATACCAAGAAATAAGTAAGTAATATGAAAGAAGGGTACACGAATTAAAGAAAATGAGCTTCGTTAAAGGTTGTCAAATTTGGATAAAATACGGTCCGAGCTATAATACCCAACACTTATGGACTAGTACCATGCAAGGTACCATATGACCATGATATTATGATGTATAAAGTATATTAAAAATAAGTAGAATTTTATGTAATTTGAGATGATTTTTAATTATGCAGGTAATTGGTTAATTATCGGGTAACGGGACATTACCTAATTACCTAATAAGTGGATATATATTAAATAACCCACCCCAACCATACGTGGCAGCAAGCCACTTAATGAAGAGATGCCTCTTAATTACTCTTGATAGATGGCAACATAAAGTGTTACCACCACACTTAAATCCTAAAGATCTTCTAAAAAGCAAAACCTTACTACAAACTAGGTAAGAAAGGAACGTGAATGTCATTCTTCAAACTTTTCAGCAAATCTCTTTGAAAATGTTACAAACAGAGTAGATGCAACAATATTTTCTTTGCAATCAATTCCTACAAAAGCCCTACAAGAATTATTAAAGTCTTAGCAACATAATTACGTTTTGCGATTCCAACGGAGTACGGTGCAACCTTTTCCAAGAATGTCATACGGATTTTTCCGTACTCCATGTATATTAAGGCTAAGCCCTTCTTTCATTTTGGCATAATCTCGTAATTACACGAGTTTGATAACGAGGCATAAAGAAAAGTTATCGAAAGTTGATAAGTCGACATTTCTATCGCTGTCCATTATTTCTCTCGATAATCCAAATAATAAATGTTAGAGGAAATATGTAGTGCTTTGACAGTGGCTTCACTTCATAAAGTAAGTGTTTTAATTGGAAATAAAAACATCTTTTTTTTAAAAAAAATCTCAAGTTTAATGTTCTTTGTGTGATTCATTCTTCCATGCGGAAGATTTGATAAGGATGCAGTAGGAGGATTAAAACTACCTCCCTAAGATAATCTAAATATTTTGCCTATAAAAAACTAAAATTAAAGTTTTTAATGCAACTTGGATACAAGTTAGGTGTTTGGTCTATCTCATTTACTTTTGGCATAGTCCGTCCCGAATTTACGTACATTTTCCTAGTCTCGTTATAATATTTTCTTTATTGAGACTTCATATTTATTTTAGTATTTCCTTCTTCCAGTCAAGAGAGCAGAGAGTCTATATATATAGTATTACATTAATTTCATTACCATCGAGCTATAATCGATGGGCAGGCCCCTATTGGGCGACCTCTGATCAGATGGTAAGTTATATACCGAGCCTGCTGTGGTCGAGCGCCTATGAGCGAGCCTAGTTGGTCGAGATACAGAGCCTAGTATGGCCGAGCGCCTATGAGAGAGCCTACTACGGCAGAGCAGTTATATATATTTACCGAGCCTTATAAGGTCGGACATGTATTTTACTTACTATACTGAGATAAGAGAGTCAGTATCAGCAGATAGATATATCTTCAAATTATCTTTGACCCCAGTTGCTTTCAGTTATTATATTACCAGTCCGGTTTCAGCTTTCAGTATATTACCTTACATACTCGGTACATTATTTCGTACTGACGCCCCTTTCTGGGGACACTGCATTTCATGCATGCAGGTTCAGACAGACAAACGGGTATACCTCCTCAGTAGGTGTTTGCCCAAGTTCAACTTTATCGGTAAGCTACACTTCCTTCGGAGTTGCCAAGTCTAGAAGTTTTGTGCACATCTTGTGTATATATGTAGGTAAGATATGGGTAGGTCGGGGCCCTATTCCGATCACAATACATCTATCAGTAGATGCTTGTAGACATATTCTGTCGATTAGTGGAGTATGTTGGGCTTGTAAGCCATGTACATT
The DNA here is from genome assembly GCF_000393655.2 of Nicotiana sylvestris. NCBI lineage: Eukaryota > Viridiplantae > Streptophyta > Magnoliopsida > Solanales > Solanaceae > Nicotiana > Nicotiana sylvestris. The sequence continues at coordinate 69,285,094 of NC_091060.1, forward strand.
TATTTTGTTTGCTTGTCAGTTGTAGTAATTATGACGGCCTTGCCGGCCCAGTTTTATGTTGACATTAGTCTGCGTTAGTCTCCATTTACTTTTATATTTTGCATCGCACATTATCATGTAATATGGTCCATAACTAAAGTATGACCTTACATATTTAGAGTCTCGTAGTCTCAAGTGGTACGCAAGGAAAAGTAGGCACTGGTGCCGATCTCTCCCCCATGCTAGGGTCACGATAAAAGTGGTACCAAAGCAGTTCTATCCTAGGGAGTCTACAAGCCGTGCCTAGTAGGGTCTTATTTATAGATGTGTGGTGCACCACATTGTATAAGCAGGGGGCTACATGGCATTTAGGAGTTGGTTACCCTTATTTCAAATCTAAATCATACTGTAGCGCTAAGTTATAGGATATTTGAGTTAAACTTACATGTTGACGTTTGCATGCACAGATGAAGGTAACTAGGAAGACTACGACTAGCTGGAGGAGAGTAACAACAGTAGGTGAGAGGACTAGTAGGGTACCCCCAGCAGATGGGGCCCAATCGGAGTCCCAGGGAGAGACCCCTACCTAGCAATTACTGGCTCCTCCGCCACCTGAGGAGATTACTAAGGAGACCGCACATCCAGTTCCCCCCTGCTTCCATTAGATCAGGACTTGAGAAGTGCGGTGCATTTGTTGGCACAGTTGGTAGCTACCCAACAACAGGCTAGGGCATCCGCTAGTGCAGGACCTTTTGAGGGATCTGGGAGTTCAAGGGTTCGAGAGTTTATTGCTTTGAATCCCCAGATTACGGGGATAGATCAGAGGGTGGACTCGCAGGATATCATAGATCAGCTTCATAGGATCTTTTAGGTTATGTATGCCATGGAGAAAAAGGTAGTTGAGTTAGCAGCTTTTCGACTCCGAGATAGAGCCATCCTTTAGTACGAGGGATGGGAAAGATCTAGGGGACATGATGCACCTCCTGCTATTTGGGACAATTTTATAGATGCCTTCCTTGACCAGTACTTACCGCGAGAGATCCGACAGGTCTGACTTGATCAGTTTCTAGCCCTCAAGTAGGGCAATATGAGTGTTTGAGAGTATAGTCGCCATTTTTACTCATTGGCCAGATATGCACCATCCATAGTTGCTACTATGCGAGACGGGATCCATAACTGCATTATACGATAGTATGGATATCTCCTGGATTTAGGCATTTGCCCAGAATATAGAAAGGGGTAGGTGTCGGAAGTAGGGTACGGAGAGGACTGAGTTAAGGCAGCGAAAGAGGATGAGATTTGCCAGATCGCAGGAGCAGTCTCAAGGTAGTTATAAGCCCCAGTACTTCGAACAACCACCTAGACCTCCGCCACCTCAATCACAGGGTTATAGGTATGACCATTATACTTAGTCAAGACCAGGTGAGAGCTCCCAGGAGTCAAGTTTGTAGCGACAACGAGGTTCGAGGCAGACAAGTCCGTTTCCGCGCGGTGTGCCATCTACGGTCGAGGACACTTGGGCCAATGCCGAACCAGTTTCGATGCTTGTTATACATGTGGACGTCCAGGGAATATGATGTGAGATTTCCCAAATAGAGATTCTGGGGGTATGGCACAACCAACAAATTCAACAATAGGATCAACTATGTCCGTGCATCCTTCAGGGCGCAAGTCTTAGTCTTCGGCTGGTAGAGGTCGAGACAGAGGTAGAGTGTCCAGTTCAGGTGGTAACCATAATCGTATCTATGCGCTAGAAGATCGACAAGACCAAGAGTCCTCACCAAACGTTGTGACAGATATGTTGACCATTTGTTCTCACAGTGTTTATGCCTTGATAGACCCAGGATCTACTTTATCATGTATTATCCCATTTGTCGCGAGGAAATTTGGTATAGTGCTTGAAATACTAAGTGATCATTTGGTGGTATCTATACCGGTCGGAGAATCGATTATTGCTAGATGCATTTACCGAGGTTGTACGGTATCAGTTTGTGGTCGTCAGACCTCAGCCGACCTAGTTGATGTTGGATTTTGATGCTATCATAGGCATGGACTGGTTGGCAGCTTGTTATGCCACAGTTGATTGTCGAGCAAAGATAGCTAGATTTCATTTTTCGAGTGAGCCAGTCCTTGAGTGGGTAGGTAATACAGCGACACCCATAGGTAGGTTTATTTCCTATCTGAAGGCGAGGAAAATGATCGCAAAAGGGTGAATTTATCATATTGTGCCTGTTAAAGATGCGAATGTTGAGATACCTACACTTCAGTCTATTCCAGTAGTCAAAGAGTACGCGGATGTATTTCCAAATGAACTTCCAGGTATTCCTCTAGAGCGAGAGATTGGCTTTGGCATCGATTTGCTTTCGGGAACGCAAACAATATCCATCCCTCCATATAGAATGGCACCTGTTGAATTGAAGGAGTTGAAGTAGCAGTTAAAATATTTACTAGAGAAATGTTTCATCAGACCTAGTACCTTACCGTGGGGTGCACCGGTACTATTTGTACAGAAGAAAGACGGCTCGTTGAGGATGTGTATCGATTATAGGAAACTGAACAAGTTAACTATTAAGAATAAGTATCCACTTCCAAGGATAGACGACTTGTTTGTTCAGTTACAGGGAGCTAGATGCTTTTCAAAGATAGATTTGAGATCAGGATACCACTAGGTCAGAATTCGGGAGAAAGATATTCCCAAGACAACCTTCAGGACCCGATATGGCCACTTAGAGTTCCTTGTCATGTCCTTCGGATTGACGAATGCACCCACCATATTTATGGACTTGATGAATAGCCTATTTCGGCCATATTTAGACTTGATCGTGATAGTCTTTATTAATGATATTCTAGTTTATTCACGTTCAGAGGATGAGCATGTGGACCACCTGCGAGCGGTACTCCAAACCCTCCATGATAATAAATGGTATGCTAAGTTTTCTAAGTATGAGTTCTGGTTGAAGTCTATAGCATTCTTGGGGCACATGGTATTCGACAGAGGAATAAAGGTAGATACTTAGAAGATTGAGGCTGTGAAATCCTGGCTTAGACCTACCACTCCGATAGAGATTCGTAGCTTTCTAGGCTTAGCAGGATGCTACCGGAGGTTCATAGAGGGTTTTTCTTCTCTTTCAGCACCATTAAAGAAGCTGACGCAGAAAGCGACTAAGTTTCAGTGGATAGAGGCTTGTGAGCAGAGTTTCCAAGAGCTTAAAAATAGGTTGACCTCAGCGCCAGTTCTAGCACTTCCAGAAGGTCCAGATGGTTATGCCATGTATTGTGATGCCTCAGGTGTTGAGTTAGGATGTGTCTTGATGCAACACGGGAAAGTAATTGCGTATGCTTCAAGGCAGTTAAGGAAGCATGAGTGGAATTATCCGACACACGACCTCGAATTAGCTGCGGTTGTCTATGCACTAAAGATATGGAGGCATTATTTATATGGTGTTCATGTGGATATATTTACAGATCATAAAAGCTTGCAATATATCTTCAAGCAAAGAGAGTTGAATTTGCGACAGAGGCGATGGCTTGAGTTATTGAAAAACTGTGATATTAACATTCTCTACCATCCAGGGAAAGCTAATGTTGTAGCAGATACCTTAAGTCTCCGATATATGGGTAGCTTAGCACATGTAGAGGCCGAAAAAGACAATTAACCAGAGAGATTCATCAATTAGCTTGTTTGGGGATTCGGTTAGTAGACTCTAGCAATGGAGGAGTTGTACTCCAAAGTACTACAAAATCATCTCTCATAGCTGAAGTAAAGGAGAGGCAGTACGAGGACCCAGAGTTAGTCTAATTGAGAGAGCGGGTTCCACAATAGAAGAAACCATTGTTAGAACACAAAGGAGATGGGGTTCTTAGATACATGGGTCGTTTGTGTGTTCTAGATGTAGCAGAGCTACGAGACAGGATTATGTCAGAGGCACATTATTCGTGGTACTCCATTCACCCTAGGTCGACGAAGGAGGTGTATTGGCGGAATGATATGAAGAAGAACATTGCTGAGTATGTCGCTCAATGCCCTAGTTGCCAGCAGGTGAAGATAGAGCACCAGAATCCCGGAGGGATAATGCAAACTATAGAGATAGGAAATGGGAGGCAATAAACATGAACTTTATCACGCGTTTACCTTGTTCTCTATGTAAGTTCGATTCCATATGGGTGATAGTCGATAGGCTCACGAAATTAGCTCATTTCCTACCGGTCAGATCTACATATACATTAGAGGATTATGCAAAATTATATATTAAGGAGATAGTGCGACTACACGGAGTACCCGTATCTATTATATCTTACTATGGCGCCCAGTTTACAGCACATTTTTGGAGGTCATTTCAGAAAGGTCTAGGGACTCAAGTGAATCTCAACACAGCTTTTCATCTACAAACTGATGGACAGACCGAGCGCACGATTCAGACGCTTGAGGATATGTTATGAGCATGTGTGCTAGATTTTAAAAGAAGTTGGGATGAACATCTACCTCTTATCGAGTTTACATATAATAACAGTTATCACTCCAGTATCCAGATGGCTCCGTATGAGGCTTTGTATGGGCGAAGGTGCAGATCTCCTATAGGGTGGTTTGATGTTGGAGAATGTGAGTTACATGGGCCAGACCTGGTTCAACAGGCTATAGAAAAAGTAAAGCTCATCAGGGAGTGACTGTTAACATCTTAGAATCATCAGAAGTCATATTCTGACGTGCGGCGATGAGATTTAGAGTTCGGGGTTAATGACTGAGTATTCTTAAAGGTTCACCTATGAAAGGTGTGATGAGGTTTGGCAAGAAAGGAAAGCTTAGCCCACGGTATGCTGGGCCTTATAGGATCATTCAAAGAGTAGGCCAAGTAGCTTATGAGTTAGAATTGCCCTCGGAATTGGAGTCTATTCATCCGATTTTTCACGTATCTATGTTACGAAAATGCATTGGCGATCCTACTCAAGGCCCACGGATGATGTACAGATTACAGAGGACTTGTCATACGATGAAGTTCCGGTTGCCATCCTAGATCGACAAATCCACAAACTACGAAATAAGGAGTTAGCATCCCTGAAGGTTTTATGGAGAAGTAAGAAGATGGAAGAGATGACGTGGGAAACAGAGGAAGAAATGAAGTCTAAATACCCCCACCTATTTCAAACTAGGGATATGGCTCGAGATTTATGGGATACCTCAGCACAACCCTATTCAGGCCAGTAGATCATCAGGTAAGCTCTCATTTTGACTTTTAGAATTTATGATGAACCGTTGTGTGAAGCTAAGTGTTGCTATTTGTAGACAGTGGCCATGTGTGGCATGTATAGTATGTTTTCTAGCTGCGTACAGGTTGATTTTAGTCTAGTATACGGAAGAGACTCCTGCAATTTTTTTTTCCAAAGTATCTAAAAGTAAACATTCGAGGACGAATGTTTCTAAGGGGGGAAGGATGTAACATCTCGCGTTTTTTGTACATTAAGGTTTCGTCCTCAGTTAATTGACGTAAATTTGAGGATGAGATTATCTTGAGGTTAGCATATTTATGCTATTTAAGCCCTACAAGAATTATTAAAGTCTTAGCAACATAATACATTTTTCGATTCTAACGAAGTACGGTACAACCTTTTCCAAGAATGTCATACGGATTTTTCCGTATTCCAGGTACGTTAAGACTAAGCCTTTCTTTCATTTTGGCATAATCTCGTAATTACATGAGTTTGATAACGAAACATAAAGAAAAGTTATCAAAAGCTGATAAGTCGACATTTCTATCGCTGTCCATTAGTTCTCTTGATAATCCAAATGATAAATGTTAGAGGAAATATGTAGTGCTTTGACAGTGGCTTCACTTCATAAAGTAAGTGTTTGAATTGGAAATAAAAACATCTTTTTTTAAAAAAAATCTCAAGTTTAATGTTCTTTGTGTGATTCATTCTTCCATGCGGAAGATTTGATAAGGATGTAGTAGGTGGATTAAAACTACCTCCCTAAGATAATCTAAATATTTTGCATATCAAAAACGAAAATTAAAGTTTTTAATCCAACTTGGATACAAGTTAGGTGTTTGGCCTATCTCATTAACTTTTGGCATAGTCCCTCCCGAATTTACGTATTTTCCTAGTCTCGCAAGTTACAATAATTTCTTTATCGCGACTTCATATTCATTTAAGTATTTCCTTCTTCTAGTCAAGAGAGCAGAGAGTCTATATATACAATATTACATTATTGTCATTACCATCGAGCTATAATCGATGGGCAGGCCCCTATTGGGCGACCTTTAATCAGATGGTAAGTTATATACCGAGTCTGCTATTGCCGAGTGCCTATGAGCGAGCCTAGTTGGTCGAGATATAGAACCTAGTATAGCCGAGCACCTATGAACGAGCCTACTATGGTAGAGCAGTTATATATATTACCGAGCCTTATAAGGTCGGACATCTATTTTACTTACTATATTGAGATAACAGAGTCAGTATCAGCAGATGGACATATCTTCAGATTATCTTTGACCCCACTTGCTTTCAGTTATTATATTATCAGTCTGGTTTTAGCTTTCAGTATATTGCCTTAAATACTTGGTACATTATTTCGTACTGACGTTCCTTTCTAGAGGCGCTGCATTTCATGCGTGCAGGTTCAGACGGACAAACGGGTAGACCTCCTCAGTAGGTGTTTGCCCGAGTTTAGCTTTATCGGTAAGCTCCCCGTCCTTCGGAGTTGCCAGGTCTAGAAGTTTTGTGTACATCTTGTGTATATATGTAGATAGGATATGGGTAGGTCGGGTCCCTGTTCCGATCATAGTACATCTATCAGTAGAGGCTTGTAGACATATCCTGTCGATTAGTGCAGTATGTTGGGCTTGTAGGCCATGTACGTATATTTTGTTGGCTTGTCAGTTGTAGTAATTATGACGGCCTTGCCGGCCCAGCTTTATGTTGACATTAGTGTGCGTTAGTCTCCATTTACTTTTATATTTTGCATCGCACATTATCTTGTAATATGACCCATAGCCAAATTATGGCCTTATATATTCAAAGTCTCGTAGTCGCAAGTGGTATGCAAGGATAGGTAGGCACTGGTGCCGGTCTCGCCCCCAGGCTCGGGTCGTGAAAAAATCATGCTAATCAAATCTCCAAAAGGGAGTAGTAAACTAAGTGCCACGATCCGAGGTGATATGAACAAGTACACTTTGCAAGCGAAGAATCTCCTTGATGTAGATCTGAGCCAACTTCTCTAAAGTGTTGAAAGTCATAACGACAATGAAATGTTGTGACTTGGTCAACCAATAAACAATGACCCAAATAGCATCAGACTTCCTCAAAGTTTGAGGTAACCCTATCACAAAGTTCATAGTAATGCGCTCCCACTTCCATTCCAGTATATCAATCTTCTGATGCAAACCACCTATTTCTTATTCTTATACTTAATCTATTGATAGTTCAAACACAGTGAAGCATGCCCAACAATGTCATTCTTCATCCGTCTCCATTAATAATGTTGCTTCAAATCATGATACATCTTTGTAGCACCTGGATAATTAGAATACTGCGAATTGTGAGCCTCCTCAAGAATCAACTACCTCAACCCATCCATATTAAGAACACAATCCGACCTTAAGTCGCAATGCACCATCATCACCAATAATCACCTCCTTAGAACCACCTCGCTGCACCATGTCCTTAAGGAAAAACAAATGGGGATCATCTTAGGTACGATCCTTGGTGACCTCAAACAAAGACGACTACATAATAACACAAGCAAGAACTCTGCTGGCCCCACAAATATCCAAACTCACCAACCTGCTGGCCAAATCCTGAACATCCATAGCCAAAGGCCTCTCCACACCTGGAATAAAGGCCAAACTTCCCATACTCTCTGAATCAAATCATTTTTCTTAAACAAATGTTGAAGACTCTGATGATCAGTATAAACCTCACAAGACATGCCGTATAAATAATCCCTCTAAATCTTGAGCGTGTGCATAATAGCTACTAACTCTAAATCATGAATCGGATAATTCTTCTCATGGGGCTTCAATTGGCACGACATATAGGAAATCACTCTACCAATTTGAATCAATACACAACCAAGGCCAATATGCGAAGCATCAATATACCTCTCTGATCTCGAGGGCAATACCAAAAATGGAGTTGTAATCAAATCAATCTTGAGCTTCTGAAAGCTCTCCTCACACTCATCAGACCATCAGAACGGAGGGCCCTTCAGGGTGAACTTGGTCAATAAAGTTGCAATAGATGAAAACCCTTTCACTAAGCGATGATAGTAACCATCCAAACCTAAGAAACTCCTGATCTCTGTAGCAGTAGAAGGTTTAAGCCAACTTTGAACTACATCAATCTTCTTTAGATCAACCTTTATCCCATCACTAGACACCACGTGGCCTTAGAATGCCAGTGAATCCAACCAAAACTCACACTTGGAGAGCTTAGAATATAATTTCTTCTGCCTCATAATTTGAAGCACAATCCTCAAATGTTGCCCGTGCTCCTCCTGTCCTATAGGAATATAACAAAATATCATCAATGAACACATTAATAAAAGAATCTATATAAGGCTGACACACAACATTCATCAAATGCATGAAGGTCACTGGGGAATTAGTCAAACCAAAAGACGTCACCAAGAACTCAAAATACCCATAACGGGTCCTGAAAGTTGTCTTAGGAATATCTGAAGTCCTAATCTTCAACTGATTATACCCCGATCAAAAGTCAATCTTCGAGAATACTTTGGCATCCTAAAGCTGATCAAACATATCATCAATGTGGGGAAGTGGATACTTGTTCTTGAAGATAACCTTGTTCAACTATCGGTAATCAATACATATCCTCATGGAACCATCCTTCTTTTTCACAAAAAAACACTGGTTCACGTCAAGGAGAGACACTTGGCCTGATGAACTCCTTATCCATCAACTCCTACAATTGCTCCTTCAATTTAGCAGGAGCCATACAATACAATTGTATAGATATGGGGTAAGTGCATGGTACCAAAACCAATATCCTTATAGGGTGGCATGTCCAAAGGTCGCAAGAAACACATATGGGAACTCTCTTACTACGGGGACTAAATCTATCATAGGAGTACCAACACTAATATCTATGAGGCCGGGTAAGCAAAACATCCCTTATCAACCATCTGTTGAGACTTCAGAAGGGAACTCACTCTACTAGGAACGTGACTTAAAGAACCCTTCCGTTCTGACCTCAGTATACCTACATGGCCAACATTGTAGTCTTAGTATGATAATCAAGAATATAATCATATAGAGACAACCAATCCATTCCAAAGATCACCTCAAAATCCACCATATCAAATAACAACAGGTCCACCCTCATTTCATAACAGAAAAAGCAACCACACAAGATCGATAGACTCAATCCAGAATTATAGAATCCCCCACCGGTTTGGACACATAAATAGGAACATCAATCACATGACATATCCAAACAAGAAGCAAACCATGATGATACATAAGAATACGTAGAACTAGGGGAAAATAATACTGAAGCATACTTGTGGCATACTGAAACAATACATGTGATTATAGCATATGAAGTACCCATGAATGCCCAACAATAGGTCTGTCCACCACCTGATTATCCTTCCCCTCTAGGACGACCTCTAACGGACTAGGCTCTACCTCTAGATGGTTGTGTGGGTGGTGTAGCTATTGGCGCCAGAACTATAGACTGGGTGCCCTGATGTGGTACACTTCTTAGAAGCCTAGGACAATCCCTCTTGTTATGAATCAAGTCTCCACACTCAAAGTAACCCCTCCTCTGGCAAGACTACTGACTATTTGACTCCTCTTGAGAACCTGAATACCCGCCCGAAGAACCCTCAATGGATTGAGCATGATATGAAATATATGGCGGCACTAAAAGATGATTTTCATGGGGGAGCACTATATGAACCATGCCAACTGACAAACCACGACGAACTTGACGATTTAACCGAACATGCTTGAAAGAATAGCCTTTCTTATGATGCCTTTTTCCTCTAAATCACGAGGCACTACCTAAATACTGATCAATTTCTATAATCCGCGTGTATGCCATCAAGAGAGAAACATGAGAGGGCGAACCTAAGGGGATGGATTCTTATCCACACGTTGCACGGATAACTCATATACCATAATCATCATAACCGCACCAGAGAAGAATAGACTGAGACTTTTTTACTTTGGTGGTTGCAATTGCTAGGAGGATTGAGACAATTCGAGGCCAGGGTGAGAGGAGACATCTGACAAGAGACCTCATCATTTCAGTAGTTTTAGAGGTGCCTTGTCTGGAGTTTGGGGTTCTTTGGGTTGAGGTCATGCTAATCAATCAGTGCAGTTGGCACTTCAGATTTCTCATGTACTTTAGGTGGCCATGGTGCTTATGTTTCTCATGCGGGGTAGTCATCATACAATGCATATTTAGCACATGTCCTATTAGTGTATCTCTGATTTAGAACTACTATGGCAGTCACTAAACTCATTAGAGATAGCTTCTAATTCAGCAACCACACCAGCCAAAAGGTTGAATTGAGTGCATAGCTACATGTCACGTCAGGAGGTTTTCCCTAGGTTGTGGAGTAGTATGCCATAGTAGGGTACTCGTACCATGACTAAGGCATCAATTTCTACACCACCCCCAGCCAGCTAGGGGTAGGGGTCAGCTAGCTAGTGGTGGAGGCCAGTTAGTGAGAGTTATCCTAGAGGTAGAGGACATGTTGGTGGGGCTCAACCCCATTATTATGCATTTTCTGGTAGACATAAGCCGGAGTCGTCTGATGCAGTTATCACATGTATTATCTTAGTCTGTCATATAGGTTGGCTGGTACTCGATGCCATACTTGACCCCGAGCGTACCACTCTATAACTATAACTCTGGATAACATTCAACTTAGGACGACAAGGCCTACCTACAAACAAACAATAGCAACCAAGGCCGACGAGGCCACATTCTGAATCATCTAAAAATAATGGTCATCTCATCTGAAGAGTAAACATACCCAAAAGCTTGTATACATAATTATGCAGGCTGACGAGGCAGCCATAAACATCTACAACAACAATACCAAAATGTGCATATACAAGGGCCTGCAAGGCTGCTATATGGACATACTGACATATAGGACTCGTCTACAAGCCTCTAAATATAACAGAACCATATCATGGTCATAATAGGGCCCCGAGCTACCCATCAAGTCTGTATACACAAAATGGACTCCAAAATCTAAACCTGTTAACTCCAGGGGAGTGGAGCTTACCAATCGAGCTGATTTTTGGCTCTGTCTACTAGGAAGGTCTATCCGATTATCTATCAGAACCTATAGGCATGACAAGAACTGCCCCCCCCCCCCATAAAAGGGATGCCAGTACAAAATTATGTACCAAGTATGTAAGGAAATAGAATAATTGCAAGCTAAAACTGAACTGAAGTACATAGCAATTGGAAAGCCAATGAATGCTCTAAGATATACTCCCCTGTTTTGACTCTACACAATGTAATATAGTACCATCATATCTACCCGGCCACATATAGGGCTCAGTATATCTCTCACTGACCAAGTGGTCAGGCAACGGTAAGCTCTCACTGAATGTAAGGCCAGACAAATATAAACTCTTACTAACTAAGTGGCCAAGTAAACATAAACTCTCACTAACCAAGTGGTCTCTTTTTGGGCCCTTTGACTGACCCCAAGTAGTCTCTTTTTGGGGACTTATTTGTTCCTTTCATTCAAGCAAGCAGGTGACACACCTATTTGTCACCTATGCAGTCTGTGCAGTCTTGATAAAATAAGAGTGTCTCTCTACTTAGACGTCTCATTGACAAATAATTTAATGCATTGTAAACTAAACTCATAGAGATTCAATTTGGTGGATGGATCACCCCGTAACTCCAAGTATATTGGGAGAAAAGGTTAGTCACACTAGGCCTAAATATCAATAAAATTATGAACGTAACTTGCAACAACTTTTGTCGGCTTTTGTTTTACAACTTGTTTGAATTCAAAACGTAATACATGAATATTACATGATTCAAGTAGTTTAAAACATGACCTCCTTATCATATTAAGCACTCCTAGTTTTACCCCAAAAGTACGGGTTATAACATCTTTGATTCGTTTATCCTCCAACACTCATGATACTACCTTAACACTTATTTTAACTCATCATTATCTTTGTAAAGGTCCTTAATATCCCCGAATTATATTGATTCACATAAGATGTATTCCAACATGAAAGTACTTGGAGACTTGCAAAAGTTTTGCCAGTCTCTTCTATAATATGAATTGCATCTACTAGGACAATCTGAGAAAGGTCTCCAATTCACTTCCATAGTATGGATAATGGACTGAATCTAACTCCGGAGGCAATTCAAGCTCACAAGCTACTCTGCCTATCCATCAAATGACTTTGTAAGTCCCCATATATATCGAGATAATCTTTCCCTTCTTATTGGATCTCATGACGCCTTTAGTAGGCGGCATCTTTAGGAATAACAAGTCATCTATGACTTTCATACATTCATACTTTAGGAATTTTTATTCTACAACGTTGGCCATCGTATAGTTTTTATTCTAATCCTAAGAACTAAATATAATCTGCACCGTGGCTCTCATAATTCTCGCTTTACTTTTCTTAAGATTTGTTATCATCTTGGTACTTGTAACATTGCTATTCAACCCTTATGTCGTACCTTGTATAGAGATATACATATATTTCTGCTCTGCTTCAGGAGTGAGTGATTTAGAATAGGCTTCGACTTCTCAACCTCATACTCTAGCCTCGTGACATATTGCGGTCTCATAAAAATTATACTTGACTTGTTAACTTAGCTCACTCACATTCTTGATATTTTAAATTGTTGTACTTCTGTAAAGCTCGCAAATTTCTATTTTTAGCATAGCTTATCCTAATAGACACTTTTGAACTGAATTGTTAATCCAGAGAGTCGTTCATCCATGATATACTTTATAGTCTGCAATTATCTTAGTAGTACCGACCATATGATGGCGCTCGTCCCATATTATGTCTTCTTATTTATGAAGTATTCTAGATTACGATTCTGTTGTCGGCTGTGTTGTTTACTTGAATGGTAAAAATGATTCTCCCTCACCTTGTTAATGTCTCGGAGTCTCGCAATAGTGGCACATATTTATCTGGTCATCTCTGCTCTATCTTTTGTTTTCTCTAAGGCTAGTACTCTTCTAACTGGTTTTATTGTAAAGCTATTATAGAATATGACCGTTGTACTATATCTCTTGTACTTATGCAATTAAGAGTGATTCTGCAATGTTCTGAGTCATAATTTATATAATCATCTGGGTGAGATAATCAGACTCCTGATTTACTTAGCTGATTTTACTCTTGAGCTTCCTCTTCCCTCTCAGCCTTTAAGTAGGCTTAAGTTGCCTTACAGTCTGTGGCTCGGGGTATTAGCTATTACATTAACCTTTCGTGGACGCTATGGAACATCCATGTTATAATATTCTAATAATTCAAGCCTTTGTCTGTGACACAGACAATATTCTTTCTTTTAATAATATACGAGAGTCTCCTATAATTGTAAGAATATCAACATATATGCTGCATGGATAATATTTTGAAATCTTAAGTGCATTCATAACGTAACTAACTCTGGGTCATAGATCGAATAATTCCTTTTGTGCCTTCTTAACTATCGTTAAATGTAAGCAATTACTTTTCTTAATTGTTCTGCCAATTGTTGCATGAATACTTGGCTTATCTTAGTGCCCACACATACTGAAATTTCGTGTAACTAATATGATCTCAAATATTACTTTTGATTTTACTTCCCGTCCACTAGTCACGATAGGTGCCACTTTCTTATGTAGTGCATACAATGTTCTAATGAGACCGTTGTTACAGGATCATTTCTTCTATAATATCGAATTCAGGTTGTTATGCTTAGGTTGAAGCCTTATTCCTTATTTCCTCAGCTACTCTTTCATTGTAGTACTTAGGGGAGACTCTCTGGATCTTGTAAAGCTGCGGGTTTGTTACATCATATACCCGACGGAATTTTCGATGTTCTTACTCGCCTATAATTTTTCTTAGTTACTTACCTCTATGCCCTTGTGATTGTAAAGTTACTTTTGAACTCAAATTTTGATTATATCCCTAGTGGCACTCTCTTTTATTTCCATAACACTTATACGATACCTTTAACTACCTTAACTCATATGTGAATATTTCTTGAGGATTACGATCTCATATCTGCAAGACTGAATTTCGTATGCAGGGGTTCACTACGTTTATTTTGCATGATCTACTGATTTATCTATGACCTCTTGTCTATCCATAACTAAGCTCTTCCTGAATCAATTACTAACTACTCATCGGTCCATTCCCATATCTATATTCTATGTAACCTCTCGTACTTGCTCCTTATGTATCCAGTGTCCATTCACACTTATTTATCAATTAACATCCTTGGTGGAAACCCTTACTAACTCTTCCTAGCATCGTGTTTGCATAATGTTCTGGAGTCGTGACACACCTATAGGATTTGAATAAATGCAATCTCATTCCTTTTGCCTTTTTACCATATTCTTCCTTTACCATTCTATATTTACCTGAACCACTTAACTTCGACTTAATACCATGTCACACTGTCTTTCCCCTTTTTAGGGGAGTACTAATATTTAATTCTCTAAAATATTACCAATAGATGCTTTACCCCTTCAATCTTCAGCATCTTTCCATATTTTCAATGACCATTACTCACCTTGCAGTAACCCTTCTGTACCAGGGATAGCTAATTTTCTTACGCCCGAGGGTGACACCTAGTATAACTGGCATACTTAGTCCCTTAAGATTAACTCTGATCACAGCGCATGGTAAAGTGAAGTGTCTTCCTGAATGAACTTTAAAGGTTATTCTTCTGTTGTCCATTCTATTAGTCGGAATGCGGTCTTTGAAATTCTTATGATGTCGACTATTATTGAATCCTCCCATCCCTAATTCATGTTCGGTTAATCTTGTTTACTAGCCCATAATGATTTTTATTACTCTAGGGTCTAACTTAACCTTTTGGTAATCACATTGGAGTCACCAACTCATTTCTCGAAATGAGTATATGACTTTATGGCTTATACTCTTTTATAGTGTCAAGGCCTGTATCCTCTTGTCTTTTCCTTCACTTGACTATAGACTCTGTCATCCTATCATATTTTGGTTTACCGTTATCATCCATTTAGCACATCTTACTCATAATGCTTTATTTACTTTTTTCTTATTCTCCTACTAATGTTTCTATCTATTACCTTATTCTGAAACTTTAATAAAACATTCATTCGGTTTTAGCTCCCTTTGCTCCATCTCACTGGCTCTTCAAGTCGCCTAACATTCTCTCTTTACTATGGACGAGAGTCATACTAAGGTAAATATTTATCCTTTCTAGGATTCCAATGCCTATCTTCCGAATTGTTGAACATTCTAGTATTCATATCTGACTGTACTATTCTAAAGTGCACCACCTGGATGTCTCACAAGGAGAACTATTATCACGTTTGCAATATGTTTTGGACGTGTTAGCTAGTGTTAACAATTCATTCACCATTTTGGGTTACTCTAACCCCAGTTGGATCTCGATTCCTCATCCTTCTCTTAAACTATATCTATTATCTCCCATAAGGCATAACTGAGATTGGTGTGGCCAATTGTGCATACCATTATAACTGTTGAAAGTAAACTTAGGATGCTTATATTTCTCTGCCTGAATTGTAAATACTATTAATCTTCACTAATCGGGTACCTTGTAACCTTCTTTACCTTGCTTCTTCTACCTTATGATACTCCCATGGCCTGGTATACACGGGGTGTGTTAGATATTCCCATCTTAGGGTCTTAAGTAGGAAATTTACACATCTGGTATACACGATCTGATAGGGCCTCAAATACGGCCACGTCATCGAGAACTCTCTCTCTGCTAGTGCTCTTACCTGCTACTATATTATCCCTCTGGTTAGCTATAATCTTTCTAGTTCAAGCATCTCTATATCATTAGCAAACATAAGTCCTACCTGAAATACTTATGACTCGACTCTATAAAACGAATTTGATTTGAAAGAAGGGTAAGAGACTCTTAAATGCCTTGTAGCTTCTTGCTTATATAATGTGGTACACAACACATCTATAAATAATACTCTACTAGACATAGCTTGTAGACTCCCTAGGATAGACCTGCTCTGATACAAAGTTTGTCACGCCCCAAACCAGGAGCGGCGTGGCCGGCACCATGTATATTACTTGACCCCGAGCATACCACTCTATAACTATAACTCTAGGGTAACCTTCAACTTAAGCCGACAATGCCTACCTTCAAATAGACAATACCAACCAAGGCCAGTGAGGCCATATTATGAATCATCTGAAAATAATGGCTATCTCATCTGAAGAGTTAATATACCCAAAAGCTCATATACACAACTATGCAGGCCAAGAAGGCCGCAATAAACGTCTACAATAGCAATACCAAAATGAGCATATACAAGGGCTGGAAAGGCTATTATAATGACATACAAATGTACATGACTCATATACAATCCTCTAAAGATAATAGAATTGTATCATGGTCGGCACGCGGTCACGCGGGTGACTAATGTAGCGTTTGAGAACTTGAATTGAAATAAAATTTGTGAGAAGTTGGTGATCCATATGCTTTAGATTAATTGTTGGTACCAACCAAAGTCACTAGATTGTGTTTAATTTTTACCTTTTTGACTTGAAATGATGTTTGGTATGCCATTGAGTTTAATCGATGATTTTATTGAAGGATGTTCTTAGTTCTTGAATTGCTTGAGGACAAACAATAGTTTAAGTTTGGGGGTTTGATAAGTTGGTATTTTACCAACTTATCTCTTCTTAATACTTAGGGTTTTATATGATTTTGATGAGAAACTAAGGCATTTTCTGAGGTTTATTGGCATATTTCAAGTATCATATGATTTGGAGAAGATACAGAAGAAAACAAGTCAAAAGGTGCTAAAAAAAGGAAAAATGGACCACTGCTAGTGATTACCCTATGCGATCGCAGAAAGCTGTACGCGATCGCAGAAGTCCATGATGGCAAAGAGATGCGAATGCGTGTGAATCAGTGCGAACGCGAAGAAGAAAGCCTAGTCAGTGGCTGGTCAACTAAGCTACGCAAACGCGGGACACTGTACGTGATCGCGCACCTTTGGAGAAGTTATTCACCACGAAAGCGGGTGTACGTACGCGAATACATAGCACATTTTCTGAACGGTTCTGGGCAGAAATGGAATTTTACGTTTTTAATCCCGAAACCATTTAATACACGACCTAACTCATTTGTAAAATATCTTTGGCAAATCTTTGGCTTAATTTTCAGTCCTTAGACTAGAGAGAACAAGTTTTGGAGCTAGGGTTCTTGCACACACACTTTGGTCTTGAAGATTTGAAGCTTTTGGTTGAGAATTTCTTACCCATTTATGTTCATTTCTTTATTTCCTTGCTTTGTATTATATATCTAAGTGTGTAGTATTTATTCCAACACTTGAATCTTATTTATGAAAATATTCATGTTTAACATGTGGATTAAATATCTTGTTGTGCTTATGTATTGAATGATTTTTTATCTTTTATGAAGTGAGTTATTGTTACTTTAATTATTCTTATTCTTTAATGTTTCCAAAAGGATTATATAACCCTAGGACTCGCCCATTAACTTTGAATTAATTTTTGGAAAGATTATTTGGGGTTGGGAAAGATTAATTAACAAGAACTTGAGGCTTTAACCCTCATTTTATAGATTCTACCTAGGTATAGGATTGAACTACTTGTAGCCATAATCGGGTGTGCTTAATCTCTTAATTGTTTTAAGGATAATTCAATTATGAAGCCTTGTTAGTCTTTGGAAAAAGCTAATATAGAATTATTACCTGAAGATAATTAACATAAACTCGCTAATATTTATAAAACCGTGAAATACATTGGATCCTTACTTGAGTGTAATTTCCTGTGTATCCATACTTGTAGCCATTGATCATTTTACTTTCTTTCTAGGTTATTTTACATTTTGGTATTTAGCTATAATATTTTCACAATCGTCCTTCTATGTATTTGTCATTGCATAACAAGTGATAATTCTCTTACATTCCTAATCGCCTACATATTGTTCTCTGTTTGAGATTTGACCCCGACTCATAGTTGGGTAAATTATATTGCATGCGACCGTGTCCATTTACTTTTTAGTAGTGGATTTGGACGTCATCAAGGGCCTCGACCTACCCATCAAGTTTTTATACACAAATAGACTACAAAGTCAAGACTTGGTAACTCTGGATGACTGAAGCTTTCTAATAAAGTTGATGCTATCTATTGGAAGTTCTATCCGACTATCTATCGGAACCTATAAGCATGACATGAAGCGTCGCCATCAAAAGGGACATCAGTATGAAATAATGTACCGAGTATGAAAGGCAATAGAATAATTGAAAGCTAAAACTAAACTGAAGTAGATAGTAATCGAAAAGCCAAAGAATGCTTTGGGTCATGCTCACCTATTTTGACTCAACACAATGTAATATAGTGACATCATACTTAGTCGATTACATATACGACTTGGTGTATCTCTCATTAACCAAGTGGCCAAGCGACAATAAACTGTCACAGAGCATGTTTCTATGCAATAATATCTCTCACTGACCAAGTAGCTAGGAAACAGAAAACTCTCACTGACCGTAAGGATAAGAAATAGTATATCTCACTGACCAAGCAATAATATCTCTCACTGGCCAGGTGTCCAGGCAACAAAAGATATATGTATATGATGTTCTATATCATGTATGTAGTAGAACTTGCGAAGGTACATGGTTAACTCTCTATCTCTTTCTAATATCATGGAACAACATTAAGCGAGTATGAATCCCACTCTCACTAAGATATGATAAGAACATATGGGAAGATGAAACACCTATAAAGACATGAACTCTATGATATGCATTTTTCTTATACAATTCGTCTAACTCCCTCTTACTATGGAGTCATGCTAATGAAAGAAGGGATAGTCTTTACATACCTTATCACAATCTATCCAACAATCACGTTGAAATTGTCTCGTCGCTCCTTAATCTACAACAATTATAATAATGACATAATTAATCCACGAAAGATACAACTATCGTACAACGAACGACAAGCTTATTTTATATTAAAATGGGCAGCATTTCCCTAATAACTTTTACTTCCTCCCAATTTGATATAACATCAAAAATAACAAGAAAAAAATAATAACAACATATATACATTATTTTCCAACCTTATATCCATCACCAAATACCACAAAATAGCCCGACACATACCCAATCACTTCATACACAAAACCACAACCATACTAGTGTCAAACAAGCCAAAAATATAACAACGAACGACCAGCCTGCCACCCCGCCATTATGTGGTGTTCTCCATACCCTTTCACCTCCCAAACTCCATAAAATGGTTGCAAAAGAGACAACCCAACAACAACACAAAACATCCCACAGTACAGTCCAATACAAGTTGAACAACTCAAACTCACGACTTCCGATCACCGTCCCGTGAGTTCTTACTATTATCGAACAAATTTCTCTAGCTTTCCAGCATAAAAAGGTATGAAAAAGGGTAATATACTTACCTTATTTGGAAAGGAGCTCAGTTCCTAACTTGGTCTTTCATCTCTTAGGTTTTCATCAACCTAGTTGAAAAGAAGAGAAAATCATTTAGGGTTTTGCGTGAAATATTTGGGAGACATTTACAGGGTTTTATTCTCTGATTTTATGCTCTAAATGAGTGGAACAAATGAAATAAATTTTCCCTTAAAAGGTCCCTTTGGCTGACCCCAACTATCCCATTTCTGGGGACTTATTTGGTCCTTTCATTTAAGCAAGTAGGTGACATACCTACTTATCACCTATGCAGTCTACGTAGTATTGCGAAAAAGTGAGTATGTCTTATCCTAATGTTGCGCTAACAAACTAGTTAATGAGTTCTAAACTACAATCATAGAGCTTCAATTTTGTGGTTGGATCACCCTGTAACTCCAAGTATATTGAGGGAAAATCTCAGTGACATTAGACCCAAAGTTCAGTAAAATTATGAACGTAACTTGCAATAACTTTTGCCGACTTTTGTTTTACAACTTGGTTTATTTCAAAACATAATATATGAATGTTATATAATTCAAGTAACTTAAAACAAGACCTACTTAGTATATTAAGAACTCCTAGTTTTACCCTGAAAGTATGGGTTATAACATCTTTGATTCGTTTAGCCTCCAACCCGCACGCTACATCTTTAACACCTGTTTTAACTCATCCTTATCTTTGTAAAGGTCCTTTAACTCTCCATAATATATTGATTCACTTAAGAAACATTCCAAAATAAAAGTACGAGTTGTAATAGACTAGAAGAAGCATTATTAGAGAAATAGGGTGGAAGACATGAAGAGAAAAAGGATGTTTGCTTGAACTATATGATGAAATACTTATGGAAGTTTGTAGTTACTTTCACCTAAAATTTTAGCTTACCATTATCCAAAAGAGTTCTTTTAAACCCTTAAGTCCTAATTGATTTTGAACTAGGTGTACCTACAATAGTGAAAATATACACAACAGACAAGCTTATGGTACTACTTTTGAGCATTTGAACATCTTTGTGAGAGAGAGGTAAACTCTTCGAATTTGACACCCAACTTTTATTTTGAAATGATTATGGTGTATGTGGGATTCTCTTCTTATTATGAGGGCACATGAATGTTTGGGTTTTGAAAATATTTCTTTTTCCAATTGAGACAAATAAACAAAAGAAAGTTGTTATGTGATCAAGGGGAAAACTTTGAGGCTTTAGTGTTATGAATCGGTTGTTACTTTGATTTGTTCGGTGCTTGAGTACTTGAAGTTAAAATTTTATATTGTAGAAATTATTGGTGATTCATATGCTTTGGATTAATTGTTGGTACCATCCAAAGTCACTAGATTGTGTTTAATCTGAATCTTTTTTACTTGACATGATGTTGGTGTGCCATTGAGCTTAATTGTTGATTCTATTGAAGGGTGTTCTTAGTTGTTGACTTTCTTCAAGACAAGCCAAGGTTTAAGTTTGGAGATTTGGTAAGTTGGTTTTGCCAACTTATCTATTCATTGACCTTAGACTTTTGTATGATTTTGTTGAGTAACTAAGGCATTTTTTAAGGTTTATTAGCATATTTCAGGTATTACGTGATTTAGAGAAGATACAGAAGAAAGCAAGTCAAAATGAATTAAAATTGAAGAATTGATAAGCTGCCAGTTATTTGTCTTCGCGATCACAGAATGTCACTTCCAGGAAAATAGCTTTCGTGAACATGAGGGTCGAGATGCGAACGCGATGAAGGAAGGCCTGGTCAAAGGCTAGTCAAGTGCCTTTCACAAAATGGAACTTTATAGTCAATTGTGATGCTTTGGAAAGCTATGAACCGCGATCATAGTTCTTCTGATTGCGAATGCGGAGATGAATGGATTGGTCAACTTGGTCAAGTGCTCTCTGATGTTCGGCCAAAAATGCATGTAATTGCCCATTGTTGCCTCACATTCTAGTACATTTAATCATCTTTTGAGTATTAATTATATTATTTTATGCTTAATATTCTATTTTAATTGTGTAGAAATAAAGCGGTGTGAAGCTGAAGAGTTTTGGAGCAAAATTAAATAAAACGTGAAAGAAAAAGAAAGAAATTAAAAGAATATAAAAAGGGGGACACCCTTTGGGTTTTGTCCCCCACTCCCAAGTGGAGATAACAAAAGAGAAAGTTAGAATTCAAAAGAAAGATTGAAGAATTGCACGTAAAAACACACTTGTTTCAGCGCTAAGGTCAGCGCCTCGAGCTGGTCTGGATGCTGTGTTGCGTGATTTTTCCTATTTTGTCTGGGACATAGTTATTTCAGCCCTACACGTTCCCAATTCGTATAGAAGGGATCCTAAGCCTAATTTGGAGGGGATATAACATACATTGAAGTAGAATTCACAAGGAGGAACACACTCCATTCTTGGAGGAGGCTTCTAACTAGTTTTTCTTCTCTTCTCTTCTTTTAATTTCATAATTCATTAGTTCTAGAGTTATGGGTGCTACATGAATGTTGTAGTTTGAAGCATGTATTGTTCTTATTACTTTATTATATTGGTTTATTTATTCAATCTTGCGCTTAATCATTTGATTACTTGATCACCAATTGAATACAATCTATGAATCTAGGATGGAACTCGGGAGAGGGGATTTTAGATTGCAAATAAGATTGAATAGAGAAGATCTTGAACTCAAGCATCGGGAACGAATTTGCGTTTAGGATAGGGATATACCTAATCATCTTGCTCGGTTATTATACGGAAATTGTTAATGCATTCTTGTTAATCCTAATTTCATAAGAATATAAGCGTTAGGTTAGCTTGGATAGATGAGTAGGAATTTGGGAGAATACTACGAGTAATATTAACCCTCTCAACCAATAAATCAAATAAATTAATTAAATAATTTAAGTGAAAAACTCAACGGGATTGTTAGCTAACCCATAGCTCTAGAATATTATCTCTCATTGAATTCGTCTTTAAGCTTGTCGTTGTTTTCTTTAATCTCTTAGTTTGTTACTCCAGATTAGTTTTAGTTAAATACTCACACTTTAGAAAATCGCTTGAATAGATTAATTGTTTGGGTTTAATTTAGTAAATAGTTAATCACAAATCCCTGTGGGTACAATATCTGGACTTACAATCCTATATTACTTGCACGCCTATGTATACTTGTATGTGCATTTGGGAGCAATACTCTCCACAAATGTGAGGCTGTATTTGTGATTGCATTGTGTTGCTTTGAAGGAGTTGTCCATCGTGATCGTGGTGCTTTTGTTAGCATCGCGCAACATAACAACTGGGCGAAATCTGGACAGAATTGGCATTCACATTTTTGGCTCCTAAACCACTTAACACTCGACCCATCTCATTTTGGAAGACATCTTTGGAATAAAATACAAGTCTTGGAGCTAGGATTCTTACACCACACTTGGGGATTGAAGATTTGAAGACCTTGAATGAGACATTTCTTACTCTTTTTCTCATTTTTTCAATCCCTTGTTACGTATTTAATATCTAAGCGTGTAGCATTTTGCTCCACTACTTGAAACTTGTGTATGGGAATATTCATTATTAAAGTTTGGATTACAATTCTTGTTATTCTTATGTATTGAATGATTTTTATCATTAATGAAGTGAGTTAATTGTTCTTTACTTATTCTTTTTCTTAATATTTTCAAAGGGATTAGGTAACTTTGAGACTTGCCCATTTACATTAGTTTAAATCTTGGAAAAGGCAAACTCGGGGTTGAAAAAGATTAATAACAAGAATGTGAGGCGTTAACCCTCATCTTATAGATTCACCATAGGGATAGAATCAAACTACTTGTAGCAACATTTGGTGTACTTAATGCTCCTAATTTCTTTAGCGATATTCAATTAGGTGGTCTTGTTAGTCTTTAGAGGAAGCTAATATAGAATTGTTATCAGAGACTAAGTAACATAAACTCGCTATTATTTGTAAAGTCGTGAAATACATTGGATCGTTGTTTGAGAGTGATTTCCCTAGTATCAATTCTTGTTGCTATTGATCATTTTACTTGCTTTCTACGTTAGTTTATATTTTCGCATTAGCCATAATATTTTCTCTAAACCCTCATTATTGTTTAGCTTAAATAAAAAGTGATAATTCTCTTACTTGCCTAATTGCCTGCATGTTGCTACCTATGGTATTCGACTCTGATTTATAGTTGGATAAATTATATTGCATGCAATCACATACACTTCCTCTTTGACAAGTGAATTTGGACATTATCAATTTTGGCATCGTTCCCGGGGAACAATTTGACGATTTTAGGTTGTTAGGAAAGTGAGCTTATTTGCTTTGGTCCAAACTTGTGAATATATATGTAGTTATTTTTCTTGTCTTTGCTTATTTTCTTAGTTTTCGTAAATGGATCACAAATAAAAATTAGTCAGATGGTAGTTGTTCATACTTTTATGACCCTTGTCCTTATTGTAGAGGACCACACACATGAAAAAATTGATTAAATTCTCCATGAGACAAATTGTGCACATAATCGCAAACCTATGAATTGAGTATATGTGATAGGTGTGGTTGTCAAAATGTCCATGGGGCTAACTGTGCCTACTTGTCCTTCCCTTCCCGGAACCCCTACTATGATGATTTTACTTTTGGTGGTGACAATTATATAGATATATAAGTGGAAGAAGTTGAGCATGGTCAAAATGGAGAGTTTAAGCTTATGATGGAATGACTACTTGAAGGAGGATATGAAAAGCAAAATGACTTAAAGGAGTGCTTGGAAAACGGTCTCCAAAATGGTTTGATGCTAAAATGAAATCCTACTTAGGCACTTGAACAAAACCAAGAAGAAATCTCAAATGCTCAAAATGAGAGGCTTATTCTCATGTTGGAGGCCATTCTTGAACATGTAGAGAAGCGAAACTTGGCACTTAAGAACTTGAAACAAGCACTAAATCAAAATGATGAGACTATTCTCACCTTGGAAGATCAAATAAAATGATTGTTTGAAGCCATAATGCTCACTAACTTGAGAGTGCGGAAAGAGATCAAGAAAATTCCAAATTCAAGGAAGAAATTGAGCTTTATTTTGAGGAATCAAGAATTGAACATCCGCCAATAGACTCCATGTACCACGACACAAAGAAACCATTGATCATGATGGCACCTAACCCACTTTCTTAGCATGCTAATCATAAAGAAATAGTTAAACATAATAACAAATACATAAGAATGAGTTTGAAAGTCAAATAAATATAGATAGAAACTGCGTCAATGCATATGTAACACTGAGTTAGGATACACTATCTAAAACAATAACAATACTAAAATGATAGAAGGAGACGTTAGGGAGTGCGATCAGGATGCATCTCTACTGTAGGTCTCCCCAGCAACAACTACGAATCCCAATGCTCGACTAGGTCCAACTCCTAGATCTGCACAATTAAGTGTAGAGTATAGTATGAGTACAACCGACCTCATATACTCAGTGAATATCATGACTAACCTTGGTAAGATAATGGAAAGAGTGGTCATTGATACTCACTAAGCAAACTTGTGCAGTTCATGAATATATGTGAGCACAAAACCAGTATTGAAGTCTAGGTATAGAGTATAGGTTAGAACAACTATACACAAAGAGAAGGACATGCACATGCATTATAAACAACCAATGGTTCAGCATATAGAGAAGTTATGCATGTATAAAAAGTCAAGATACACAATTCGACATATAGAAAAAATATGTACTGTGTTGCAATCCACCAAGTAAAACATCATATAGAGAAGATACGCAAAACCCAAACACTGATCAGTTTTCACAATCTGCGTGTATGTCATCAAGCGAGAAACATGAGAGGCCGACCCTAGGGGGATGAATCCTTATTCACATGCTGCATGGACAACTCACGTGCCATAATTAGAACAACTGCACGAACAACTCGCTTGCTATCGAACCAGTCCATATCATAGAAAATAATATATATTGTCATGCCCTGACCTCAAGGAGCATGACCGGTGCTCAACCGAGATACCCTAGTCAAGCAAGCCTATTCAATGCCTCATACCTAAACTTACCTATGAATAAAGTAAAGGTGCATTCTATTTAATAAACAATGAGAGTATTTCATGTACAACACAAATTCCATTACCATTAGTTACTTTATTTATAATTTTCAAAATACATTACACATTCATAGTTTGAAGTGGAACATGTGATAAAAATATAACATTTCTAGTTTCACTTTCCCAACACAAATATACAACCCACACTATGTCTACGGATCCTCTAATGGATACAAAAGAGTACTATGATAGTGTCGTCAACAAAGCCTCGGCTATACCTCAAAGCATTGTACATAAGGAACAAAAGATACAAGACCCCAAAATGAAGTGGGGCTCACAATGTCAGCTAGGAAGAAGGTGTACTGCTATCACTGATCGATGCCGCCTACTGTGGAACCACCTGCATCCATTAAAGATGCAGAGCCTCCGGCAAAAGGGATGTTAGTACATATGGAATAGTACTAGTCTGTAAGACTAAACACCCTCTCGAAGAATCGAGTAACAGTACAAGGAGAAACAACATAGGATCAATGAAAGCCTCAAACAATATAAAAGCATCAAGTCAGGAGCAAGATAATTTTTCAAGTAAACTTCAATATATTAGGATGGGAGATCTTTAGTACCGACATACCACCGTATTTTTAGCACGGAGTTTGATCATGGCCCGATCGGCTATGCCATCTCACCCAAACACATCAAATTACAACACCACCATGTGCGCGACATCGTGTACGATCTCAGCTCGATCGGCTAAGTCGTCTTACCACAATGTCGTCTGGGTCGACATCACTTTCCGCTAGCAATCATATCATCCCAATTAAGGGGAATTATCTCAACACATAAATCTCTTCCCATTTTAGGGGAACAATCTTATCACATCAATATGGGGATTTTTTCCTCAACCACTCCTACACCGGCATACATAGTTTAGGGGTTAGGTCATTTCAACCTACCCTTCCTCAGTGACTAAACGATACTCCCAAAATATTTATTATACAAAGGATTTACAGTTCAATTCATAGTCAAACACACATCCTCTTTATTTTATTGGCACGATTGGCCACAAGTGAAATTCTTGTTCTTGGCACGACGACCACATTTTATATTTCATCCTTCACACATTTTGAGTACATACATCTTTCAACACAAAACTTATTTAAAATAATCAAATTTTCTAGGAAGGACTCGGAAAATGAGAAATAGGAAATTGAGATAATCATAATTGCAACTTAGGGGAACATCATGGAATTCGATTCTACAAGAGAAGTTTAGCCTACCTCGCTTGAGCTTTCCTTAATTTACTACTACGTTCCGGAAATCCTAGCGACTTCAATATATTATAGAGACGACAAAACCGAACCGTAATTAGGAAGAAGTTCATGGCTTCAACTCATTTAAGCATTTCATCAAACACTATTTGTGCAAATTTAACTACAAGGTCTCCTTCACCCCACAACTAATCCAACACCAAGAGCTTACCCATATTAGTTAGATGACCTCCTCACCACCCTTATTGGTACATGCATGCACAAGAACAACTCCCACTCCCAAGAATCACACTCCCCATTACCCATCTTCTGTCCCAAATTCGAAATAGAAAGTTAGGCTAGAACCTTACCTCTTTAGTGGACAATTTTGCAAGTTTTCCTTGTGAATTCTTCAAGGCTTGAGCAAGGATTAATGAACAAAGTGCTTGGGGATTCCTCCTCTCTCTAGATCACTCTCATCTCTCTAAGACCCCGGCTGGAACCTTCTAAAATAACCCCCAAGGTCATTTTATAAAATGAGGTCGGATAAAATTTTCCCAAACTTAGGCCTATGAAACCGGGTCTGTGCTCGCAGATCGGACCACAAAATGAATATGCAGTCCGTAAAGGGGACCGCAAAAATGGTCCCAAAGCTAGGCAGGTCTGGTCAAGTCTGTGGCCGTTCTACGGCCCACAGAACAATTATTCAGTCGCATAACGTGCCGCAGAATCTCCCTACGGAATTTTCTTGTGCTGGTTCTGCGACGGATGTGTGGCCCACAAAATGGTTATGCGGTCGCATAGTTGACCGCAAAACGACCTCCAAAAATTGGCCATTTTTCTGCTCCACTCTGTTGCCGATCTGCGGTCTGCGGAGTAGTTCTGTGGTCGCATAATGGATCGCAGAAATGCCATATTCTGTAACAATTTTTCCTCCAACTCCCCAACGCATTGCACAACATTAGCCTACCTCAACACCACGAAACCCCAAGTTCTAGGTAAAAGTTTTACGGGACCTTACATATACGCATATATGTATACAAACAACGGATATCAAATCACATACTTATGGACTGAGAAAAATATCATGCTAAAGTGTATTCATGTGCAAAGTGAACACCTACGACTCAGATTAAGTGGGTATGCCGAACAATAACAAGTATCATGCTCAAACATGGAATGAAGGCCTACATATGGTCTCTAACATGATTCAAGAGGTTAACGCAATCATACAAATGATCAAACATGAATCATAAGAACTACACCATCCAAACAAGGCATATTAGAGACCTAAAGTCTAATCTGGTCAAAATCTTACATAGTGCCCACATATACGTTTATCACCTCACATATGCGTCGCTTTTTACACATTCCAACTAGCCAAATAAGGTCATATCCTAAGGGTTATTCCCTCACAACAAAATTATGCAAGATACTTACCTCAAACGAGCAAACAATTAATACTCCAAGAACGCCTTTCCATTAGAAATCACCTTCAACCGGCTCTAATCTAGCCAAAAATAACTCAATAATGTCAAACAAAGCCATATGAATTAATTCCAAATAATAATGTTTCAATCTTTAATCAATTCTCAAAAAGTCAGCGAAAGTTTATCCTGGCCCACTTAGTTAAAATTCGAGTCAAGGGACAGATCCCGACTACCCATAACCTACAAGTCCAAATATGTTTTTGGTGTTCAAATCCAAGTACAAATCATAGCTCAAAACCCCATTTTTTTAATATCTTAACTTGTAGGAAGAACCTCCCAAATTTACCTCAAAATTTCATATTTTAGGTGTTAGTATTCCATGTAGATTCTTGAAATAATACGAAAAATGAGTAGAAATCACTTACCCCAAAGTCTTGTATGAAAATCTCCAAGCAAAATTGCTGCTCTCCAAGTCTAGGATTTAAAATATAAGAGAATGAGTAGAAATCTCGAAATGACAACTTAATAAATCTACCTAGGGGTACTCTTCAAAAATCCAACCAATGACTCGCGTTCGCAAAGTGCAAAACCTTCTTCTGCCAAAATCGCACTTCACGAATGCGACCTAACCCTTATAAACATTAGCCTTCTGCCCAGCGTTCATCGCGAAAGCGATGTCATCCATATGAATGCAGAGACTCATCTAACCAACCAATTTGTGAAGGCGACATGTCTTACGCGAACGTGAAGGCTTCCTTCAGCTCCCAGCCTCCTTCTTCGCAAATGCAAGTCTCTTTCCGCAAATACGAAGAGAAACTGCCCCCAGCCCCAAAATGAGCTCTGCTATCACAATGCTACCTCTGCGATTGCAATGAAGGGCCTAACACCAGCAAAAATCTACAACAACAAAAATGCTTTGGGTGGTCTGAAACTCATCCGAGCCACCTAGGACCCCGTCCAATCATACCAATAAGTCCATAAATACTAGTCGGACCTACCAAAGCTTCCAAATACATATGATAACATCACATCTACGAACCAAAGATCAAATCACAAGTTGCTCATCTTTAAGCACAAAAACTTTCAATCTTGCAACCAAGTGTCCGATTCAAGCCTAAACAATCTGGATCACACTTTGCGCACAAGTATAACAAAATGAACCCTATTCTAAGTTCTGGAACAACAATCGAAGTCGGATATCCTACGAACTCTTCAAACCTTCAAATTGCCAACTTTCGACAAATATAGCCAAAACCTTCTAGGAACCTCCGAATCCAAATTCAGACATATGCCTAAGTCCAAAATCACCACAGAAACCTATTGGAAGTGTAAAAGCACCAATATAAAACTGTTTACTCAAAAGTCAAACCTTGGTCAACTTTTACAACTTAAGCTTCCAAAACGAGACTTAGTGTCCCAAATCACTCTCACCCTTTCTGAAACCAAACCAACCATCCCTGCAAGTCACAAGAAAATAAACATACATATGGGAAGCATCAAATAGGGAACATGGCTCAAATATACAAAGCCATTGGTCGGGTCATTACATTCTCCCCCTTTAAATAAATATTCATCCTTGTACGAGTTTAGAATCATAACTGAAATGCCAAAAAGATGAGGATATCTACTCGTCTTATCATGCTTAGTCTCTGTCACGACTCAACCCGGAGGGCCACAATGGGCACCCGGGCCTTTCTGGCCGAGAATCAATATAACGTACCTCTATAACAGCACCATCATGCATAAATGGGATAGATAGGCCGTCACAAAACATTCTAAATAAAACATAATACTTGACATAGGATTGCCCAATGTGATATACAAACTTATACATATGATGTACGTGCCTATAAGGCTGACATGACCATTTGTACAATCAATACATAGGCTGACAAGGCCATACAAGCATCCATATACATGACATATGTCTACAAGCCTCAAAGAGTACATAAATATCATAAAGGTTGGGATAGGGCCCCGTCATACTAATCAATACATGTACCAAAGCATACTGACTAAAAAGTCAACTCTGGAGCTAGTGGAGTGAACCAACACCCTCCGCTGAGTTGATAGCCTGCTAGGAGGACCGTCAACCTATCTATCAGGACCTGTGGGCTTGAAATGCAGTGTCCCTAGGCAAAAAGGACATCAGTACGAATAAAATACTGAGTATATAAGCCAGGAAAGAAAAAAAAAGGAACAATAGTGTAAAGAGAGATAGAGAAGATACAACCTTTAACATCTGAGTGCCTCTAAGGGTGACTGACATGAAATGCATGATACATACATACACATACCTCTGTGGACATCATCATCATCATCATATCATACTCGGCCATCATAAGACTCGGTAGAATCGTACACGACTACGTGGAGCTCGGTAAAACCCAACTGATTAGTGATTTCACAATAGGTGTCATACCCAGCCGATTATAGCATAGCTCAGTAGAGTAAAATAGGTACATTTTAATGCATGTTAGACTCATGGAATCACATTTTGAACCTTTTGGGGTGACATATGGTCGTTAACTTCCGTATACATTATTATAGCTAACTCGTTATCATGAATCTTATAAGAATCAAGAAATACCAACAACATTTGATAACACAAAAATAAGAGAAGCAACATCAACACCAATCATTCTATGAAAAGGGAAACAATGTATGTACTGCTAGCTTCTAAGAGTGGAGTATCTTTGGAAGCTCATTCGTTTATGTTACGTACAATAGGAGTCATGCAAAAGAAATAAAGTTATATCCTCGTGTACCTTTTGTCAAATCCTTATGTATTCACTCGAGCTTAACCTCCTTTACTCTAAATCTACAATCAACAATAAGGACACCAACGTTACCCTAATAAACCTAACAACTTTTATCGTGCGACAAACTCATTCTATAAGAAATCGGACAGCATCACCCGGTAATTTCTTCACTTCCCCAAGTGTAAAAAAAACCACAACACATACAATTGCTTACAATACATTCTCAGCACCATACCATGCTAAAACAATCAACAACCATATACCTACGATTTTTCCGAAAATTGGGCAACACCTTTATCACTTCCTTCTAATTCAAACCAACACCAAAACCAACAAGAGCAACATCAAAACAACACATCGAAGATACTACATCAAGAACCAGCCAAAACCAAGCTCAAAAACCATCCAAAACAGTCTCATATGCACAACACCTCAAACATACTTCCAACTTCAAGTTTAACATGTTTTCCTTCAACATCTAGGCTTACTATGGCCTAAACATGATTCAAACCGAGGATAGGGGTAAAGAAAGTACCTTATAGCTTAGAAATCCCCAATTTGCAGAGCTTACTTCGTTGATATGTCTTCCCCAATCAGCCACGAAGAGAGAAAGCGGCAAACTATATACTAGTATGGGTTCCTAAGGCTTGAATCCACTTGTTTCATCTTCTTCATCTTCTCCATCTCTCTACTCTGACTTCGTATTGATTCACGGTTTAATGCATTAAAAAATAGATATTCAATTTGGTGGTTGTATCTACCCGTAACTCCAAGGATATTAGGGGAAAAGGTCAGTGATATTAGACCAAAATTTCAATAAACTTTATGAACGTAACTTGTGACGACTTTCGTCGACTTTTGTTTCACAACTCACTTGACTTCAAAATTTAACACACGATGATCATAAGACTAAAATATATCTTAAAATCACCTTCTTATCATGTTAAGCACCCTAGTCTTACCCCAAAATTATTGGTTATAGCATTCCTAACTTGACGACTTCTGACGAAACGATTCGTTTAGCTTCTAAACCTTCCAACCGTCATGATACTTCCTTAAAACTTGTTTTAAACCATAATTATCTTTGTCGATGTACTTAAACTCTATGGCTCATATTGATTCACTTAAGATGAATTCTAACATAAAAGTATAGGGTGTAACAGTATCCTAAGTTACCTCCTCAACCAGTGACCTCTCCATTGAAACTCACTGATGCAATATCATTCAACTTTATCTTCTGAACCTGCCTATCCAAAATGGCCACCGGCTATTCTTCATAAGCCAAATACTCATCCGACTTCACCGAGCTAAAATTCAACACATGTGGTTGATCTTTATGGTACTTTCTCATGGAAATATGGAACACTATATGAAACCCCTACAAACTGGGTGGCAAAGCAAGTTTGTAAGCCACCTCACCAACTCTCTCAAAAATCTCAAATGGACCAATATATCGACGACTCAAATTGCCCGTCTTCCCAAACCTCATCACGCCCTTCATAGGCAAAACTCTAAGGAGAACCTTCTCACCCTCCATGAAAGCCACCTTACAAACCTTCCTATCAGCATAACTCTTCTTCATGTATTGTGTTGTACGAAGAAGCTCATGAATGAACTTCATCTTCTCCAAAGCATCACGCACCAAATTTGTGCCTAATAACCTTGCCTCACCAGGCTCAAACCAGCCAATCGAAGATCAATATCACCTCCATATAATGCCTCATACGGATCCATCTAAATACTAGACTAGTAGTTGTTATTGTAGGCAAACTCCACTAATGGTAAAAATTAATCCCATTAACCTCCGAAATCAATGCCGCAGGCTCTCACCATATCCTCCAATACCTGAATGGCCCGCTCAGATTGCCTATTTGTCTGAGGGTGAAATGCAGTACTCAACTCTACTTGCGTGTCCAACTCATGTTGAATAACTCTCCAAAAAGGGTGAAGTAAACTGAGTGTCGCGATCTGAGGTGATAGGAACAGGTACACTATGCAAGCAAAAAATCTCCTTGATGCATATCTGAGCCAACTTCTCTAAAGTGTAGAAAGTCATAATGGGAATGAAATTTAGTGACTTGGTTAACCAGTAAACAATGACCTAAATTGCATTAGACTTCCTCAAAGTTTGAGGTAACCCTACCACAAAGTCTATAGTAATGCACTCCCACTTCTATTCCAGTATATCAATCTTCTAAAGTAAACCACCCAGTTTTTTATGCTTATACTTAACCTATTGATAGTTCAAACATAGTGAAGCATGCCTAACAATGTCATTCTTCATCCTTCTCCATTAATAATGCTGTTTCAAATCACGATACATCTTCATAGCACTTGGATGAATCAAATACCGCAAGCTGTGAGCCTCACAAGAATCAACTCTCTTAAGCCATCCATATTAGGAACACAAATCTGACCCTGAAGTCTCAACGCACCATCATCACCAATAATTACCTCCTTAGCACCACCTAGCTACATCATGTCCTTAAGGACAAGAAAATGAGGATCATCATACGGACGAGCCTTGATGCGCTTAAACAAGACGACTGCATATAAAACACAAGCAAGAACTCTGTTGGGCCCACAAATACCTAAACTCACTAACCCGTTGGCCAAATCCTGAACATCCATAGCCAAAGGCCTCTCCACAACTGGAATAAAGGCAAAACTTCCCATACTCTCTGTCTTTATACTCAAGGAATTTGCTACTATATTAGCCTTGCCCGGATGATACAAGATAATGAATAATCCTTTAACAACTCCAACCACCTCTGTTGCCTCAAATTCAAATCATTTTGCTTAAACATGTTGAAGACTCTGATGATCAATATAAACCTTACAAGACACGTCGTATATACATTTCTCCAAATCTTGAGTGTGTTCACAATAGCTACTAACTCCAAATCACGAATCAGATAATTCTTCTCATGGAGCTTCATGTGGCACGACATATAGGCAATTACCCTACCATTTTGCATCAGCAAACAACCAAGAATAACGCGCGAAGCATCAATGTACCTCCTTGATCCCAATGGCAATGCCAAAACTGGAGTTATAGCCAAAACATTCTTGAGCTTCTGAAATCTCTTCTCACATTCATCGGACCATCAAAACGGAGGGCCCTGCGAAGTGAACTTGGTCATTGAAGCTGCAATAGTTGAA
This sequence comes from Nicotiana sylvestris, assembly GCF_000393655.2. NCBI lineage: Eukaryota > Viridiplantae > Streptophyta > Magnoliopsida > Solanales > Solanaceae > Nicotiana > Nicotiana sylvestris. The sequence continues at coordinate 69,319,342 of NC_091060.1, forward strand.
AACCCCTTCACAAAGTGATGATAGTAACCAGCCAAACCTAAGAAACTTCTGATATCTGTAGCTGTAGAAGGTTTAGGACAACTTTGAACTGCCTCAATCTTCTTCGGGTCAACCTTGATCCTATCACTAGACACCATGTGGCCTAAGAATGCCACTGAATCCAACCAAAACTTACATTGGAGAAATTAGCATACAACGTCTTCTCCCTCATATTCTGAAGCACAATCCTCAAATGTTGCTCGTGCTCCTCCGTGCTACAGAAAAATACCAAAATATCATTAATGAACACACTAACAAAAGAATCTATATAAGGCTGGCACACAATATTCATCAAATGCATGAAGGTTGTTGGCCTTAGTCAAACCAAAAGACATCACCAATGACTCATAATGCCCATAAAGGGTCCTAAAAGTTGTCTTAGGAATATCCGAAGTCCTAATCTTCAACAAATTATACCCCGATCTCAAGTCAATCTTCGAGAATACCCTGGCACCCTGAAGCTAATCAAATATATCATCGATATGGGACATTGGACACTTATTCTTGATGGTAACCTTGTTCAACTGTCGGTAATCAATACACATCCCCATGGAACCATCCTTCTTTTTAACAAACAACACTGGTGCACCTCAAGGAGAGACAATTGTCATGATGAACCCTTTATCAATCAACTCGTGTAACCGCTCCTTCAATTCCTTCAACTCAGCAGAAGCCATGTGATATAATAGAATAGATATGGGTTAAGTGCAAGGTATCAGATCAATACCAAAATAAATATCCTTATTGGGTTGCATGACCATAGGTATGCAAGAAGAACATATGGGAACTCTCTTACTACGGGGACTAAATCTCTTGTAGGAGTATCAACACTAACATCTATGAAGCCAAGTAAGACAAACACCCTTATCAACCACCCGTTGAGACTTCAAAAAAGAACTCACTCTACTAGGAACATGACCTAAAGAACCCTTCCATTCTGACCTTAGTAACCTGGCATAGCCAATATTATAGTCTTAGCGTGATAATCAAGAATATCATGATATAGATATAACCAGTCCATTGATAACCTAAAAATCCACCATATTCAATAACAACAGGTCCACCCTAATATTATAATCACAAATAGCAACCACACAAGATCGATAATAGTCCCCCACTAGTTTGGACACATAAATAGGATCATCGATCATGTGGCATATCCAAACAAGAGGCAAAATATGATGATACATAAGAATAAGTAAAACCAAGGTCAAATTATACTAAAGCATCCTCGTGGCACACTAAAAACATTACATGTGATCTAGCATCTAAAGTACCTGTGAATGCATAACAACGGGCATGTCCTCCACCTGATCGACCTCCCTCTCTAGGATGCCCTAAATGGAATAGGCTCCACCCCTGAATGAATCTGTAGGTAGTGTAGCTACTAGCACCGGAACCATGGACTCAGTGCCTTGATATGATACACTTCTTAGAAGCCTAGGACAATCCCTCTTGATATGACTCAAGTCTCCACACTTAAAGCAACCCCTCCTTTGGCGAGACTACTAGCTCTGTGACTACCGTTGAGAACCTGATACCTGCCCTAAGAACCCTTAATAGTCTGAGCATGATATGAAATCTATGGTGGCACTAAAAGATGACTTGCTTGGGGGAGCACCATATGGACCATGGATAACTGACAAACTATGAGGAACTTGATGAGTTGATTGAACATGCCTAAAAGAACAACCTATTTTGTGATGCCCCTGTCCTCTAAATCATGAGGCACTACCCAAATACCGATCACTTTCTATAATCCCCGTGTACGCCATCAAGAGAGAAATATGATAGGCGACTCTAGGGGGATGGATCCTTATTGACACGTTGCACGGGTAACTCATGTGCCATCATCATAATCACCGCACCTGAGAAGCAGAGACTGAGACTTCATTTACTTAGGTGATTGAAATTGCTAGGAGGATTGACTAGATTCGTGGCCATGGGAGAGAGGCAAAATCTGAAAGAGACCTCATCATTTTAGTAGTTTTAGAGGTGCCTCGTTTGGAGGTAGGGGTACTTTGGGTAGAGGTCATGCTATTCGGTCAATGCAGTCAGCGCTCCATATTTATCATGTACTTTAGGTGTCCATGGTGCTTATGTTTCTCGTACATGGCAGTCATCATACAATGCACCTTTAGCTTAGAGCTACTATGGCGGTCACTCAGGTCATCAAGGATAGCTTCCAATTCAGCATCCACGCCAGCCAAAAGGTTGCTTTGACTCCAAAGTTGCAGGTCACATTAGGAGGTTTTGCCCCAAGTTGCAGAGCAGTATGGCATAGCAGGGTACTCGTACCATGATTGAGACACCAATTTCTACACCATCCCAGCTAGCTAGGGGTAGGGGTCCGCCAAATAATGGCAGAGGCTAGTTAGTGAGAGGTCATCCTAGAGGTAAAGGACAGGTTGGTAGTTTTCATCCCCATTATTTTGCATTTTCCGTTTGATATGAGGCAGAGTCATCTGATGTAGTCATCACAGGTATTATCTTAGTCTGTTATAGAGATGCTTTAGTATTGTTTGATCCATGATCTTTTTATCCATATGTGTCTTCACATTTTTCATCACACTTGAGTATGCCTCGTGATTCTCTTGATATTCCTATTTCTGTGTCTATAGCGGTTGGGGATTCTACAGTAGGTGATCAGGTGTACCAGTGTTGTGCTGTTACTATTAATGGTTTTGATACTATAGTTGATCTCTTATTGTTGGATATGGTGGATTTTGAAGTTAGTCTCGGTATGGGTTAGTTGTTCCTGTATCATGCTATCTTGGATTTTCACGCCACGACTATGACTTTAGCTATCTCGGGGTTACCTAGACTAGAGTTGAGAAGGACCCTTGGTCATTCTACGAGTAGGGTGATTTCATTTTTAAGGTTCAACGTATGGTTGAGAAGGGATATTCAACATATTTGGCTTACATATGAGATTCTAGTGTGAAGGTTCCTTCTATAGATTTAGTACCAATAGTGAGGGAGCTCGTCGAGGCATTTCTTATATATTTACCGTGCCTGCTGCCCAATAGGGATATTAACTTTTGCATTGACTTGATTTCGAGCACCAATCTTATTTCTATTTCACCATATCGTATAACTCCAACTGAGTTGAAGGAATTGAATGGGGCAATTGCAAGATTTGCTTGATAAGGGATTCATTAGACCAAGTAAACCGACCCGGCCGGTTGTTTTGAGTATTTTATCCTCTTTCCCCTATTTATTGCCAACTTTACGTTCAATTGTGGTTATGTGATTTGTCGGGGTGGTTGGATTGGTTACAGGGAAGTTTCGGAGTGAATTGGGACACTTAGTCCCAAAGTTGGAAGCTTAAGTTGAAACAGTTGACCGGAGTGTGACTTTTTTGTAGACGACTCATAATTGGAGTTTTGATGGTCTTGATAGCTTTGTATGGCAAATTTGGACTTTAGCATATGTATGGATATTGATTTGGAAGTCCATAGGTCGTTTTGGCTTGAATTGGCGAAAGTTGAAAAGTTAAAGGTTTGGAAGGTTAAGAGGCTTGACCAAGAGTTGACTTTAATAATATCGAGGTCGGATTTTGATTTCAGAAGTTGGAATAGGTCCATTGTATCATTTATGACCTATGTGAGAAATTTGCAGACAATCGAAGTTGGTTTGGTGTGATTCGACATTAGTTCTAGAAGTTGGAAGTTCATTAGTTTGTTAGACTTTAATTGGGGTGCGATTTGTGATTTTGATATTGTTTGAGGTGATTTGAAGCTTCAGCTAAGTTTGTATCATATTTTTGAACTTGTTGGTATGTTTGGTTGGGTCCCGAGGGCCTCGAGTGTGATTCGAATTAAGTTTGGACTCATTTTGGATTTGGAGGAGTTTCTGATTGGTATCTGGTTTCCTCTTTCGCGATCGCGAAAAGAGGGACACGATCGCGAAGAGTCATTTCTGGTAGCTGGGCATTTTTTTCTACAGGTTCGTAAGGTTGTGGGTGTGATCATGATGTTTTGAGATTTTGTGCTACGGGAACGTGAGTTAAAGAATGCGTTCGCGAAGAAGGAAGGAGAGGCCTTGGAATTTCCACGCGTTGCCTTCGCGATCGTGAGTCTGTTTGTGATCACGTAGGTTTGAGTGATTGGTCATCGCATTTGCGACATGGTGAACGCTTTCGCATTGAAAGTTTTTGCTATTGAAGACTTTTGTTCTTCGCGATCGTGAGGGTCCTTCTGCAATCGCGAAATGTAGTCACCGAGCAGCAGATATTAAAATTCCAAATCGAGGGTTACAATATTATTTTCATATTTTGAGTTGTAGAGCTCGGTTTTGGGCGATTTTGGAGGGAATTTCACGTCTTGGATTTGGGTAAGTGTTTTTGACTCAAATTTATTAATTAATTATGATTCCATCTTAGTTTTGTCATTTATATAATGAATTAAAATGAAGAAAATAAGGGATTTTTTAAAACTTCCTAAAATAGAAATTGCGGATTTGAAGGTCGATTTGAGGTCGAAATTGGATAATTTTGGTTTGGTTGGACTCGTTATTGAATGGGTATTTAAAATTTTGTAAGTTTGGTCGGGTTCTGAGGTGCGGGCCCAGGGTTGACTTTTTGAATTGACTTTTTGATTTTCTTTAAAGATTTGAAACTTTATTATCCGAAATAGTTTCCTATGGAATGTATTTATGGTATTAAGTTATTTTGGCTAGATTCGAGTCGTCCAGAGTTGGATATTCGCGAAAAAGGCTTACTAGTGGATTGACTTAGCTTATTTGAGATAAGTATGTTGCCTAACTTTGTGTGTGGTAACTACCCCTTATTATTGCGTTTGTGCTATTTGTGTTATATGAGAGCCGTGCATGCAAGGTGACGAGTGGATACACGGGTTATATGTGGTATTTGACCGGTTTAGGCTATTTAGACACTCTTTATGCCTTTAATTGAATTGTCATAACATATTATATCTTTAATTGTTAATGTACTCTTACATGTGTTAATCTACCCTCATATGCTTTATTTGACATTGTTAACACTTGTTCCACCTCTTACTTATTACTTTGCTCTTATATGCTTTACATGAAGTTATTGTCTTCCTTATTTTCTCGTTACTTCTTTAATTGTTGAATTACTTACTTGAAGTTGTTATTTCATGGAATATCTTCTTGTTTATTTGTTGGTGTTGAAGTTGTAAAAGTCGTTATCACTTCGAGGCGAAGTTGTTAATTGTTGAGATATCGTTCTTGTTGAGCTATTCACTATTATTTTGTTATTGTTGAGACTCTTGTTCACATTGTGATTGAGCCATGGGCTATTTGCTGTGAAAACATTGGTATTGTTGATTCTTTTGGCAAGTTGTGGAATATGGGCACTTGGTGCGAGTTGTGATTATGTTGTGATATTGATGCGTATACGGCAGTATAAGGATAAGGGTTAATGTGTATGCGGCGGCATAAGGTAGGATATATGTGCGTGTTATTAGTAAGGGAATTACTTAAATCCACAATATGACATAAGGTGGGCTAAAGTGCGTGTAGCTATTCGGGAAAAATGTTTTCAAAACTATCTAAATGTAAGGCTCACATGGCGGTATAAGAAAAGATTGTGATTGTGATTGTGAAATGAGATTTCGAGACGGTACCTCAGTTGTGATTCTTGTTGTTATCTCTCATTTACCTCAGTTGTAATTGTCTGCCTTGTATTCTTGATGTTCTTATTATGTGTTCCTTCCTTGTTGCCTTTATTGCTTTAAATTTAGATGTAGCTTACCTTGTTGTATTGCTTTATTGGCACTATTTCCTCATTTTCATTATTAGACTATACTATACTTGTTTAGTTTCTTTTTCTTATCCTAGTAGGTGTCTTGACTTGGCCTCATCACTATTCTATCGAGGTTAGACTTGATACTTACTAGGTACCGTTGTGGTGTACTCATACTACGCTTCTGCACCTTTTTGTGTAGATCCAGGTACCTCGACTCAGGCCATGTATCAGTGAGTGGATCATATAGTTCGGAGACTTCAAGTTATACCTGCCTGGCATCCACAAGACTCGGAGTCACCTTCTATCTTTATTTTACTATTATTTACTCTTTATCTAGATAGTGTTGTACTAGGGATTTTACAGTGTACTCGTGTAGAGCTTATGACTCAGTTCCACCTGTTTTGGGAGTTTTGTTATAGATGTTCTGTTTCGGATTTATTATGACTTTATCGAATTATCTTATTTTCTTAACTGTTAATTTCCGTTAAGTATTCATGAATGTTAGGCTTACCTAGTCTTAGAGACTATGTGTCATCACGACATCCTAAGGTGGGAAAATGGGCCGTGACAAATTGGTATCAGATCTCTAGGTTCATAGGTGTTACGAGTCATAAGCAGTTTTAGTAGATTCTTGCGGATCAGTATGTAGATATCTGTACTTATTTTCGAGAGGCTACAAAACTGTTAGGAAATTCCACTTATTTGGTTCCTTATTATGCGAACTTATTGATTTTGAAATCTAAAACTTTGTCTTTATAGTCTCTCACAGATGGTGAGGACACGCACTGCTTGATCCAACGATCAGACACCTACACCCCCTGGTAAAGCCACCAGAGACTGGGGCTGGGACAGAGGTCGAGGGGGGCACGTGGTGAACCCAGAGCACCTGACCGAGCAATGATTGAGGAGCCACCAGTAGCTCTTGTTAGGGGACAGGCACCCGCGGTGTCTGTTGTCACCCATGCACTTCAGGAGACCCTAGCACAGTTCTTGAGCATGTTTGGTACTCTAGCTCAGGCGTGGTTGATTCCACTTGCTCTAGATACATTCTAGAGGCTATGCCAGTGCAGCTTGTTGTTCCGATTCAGCTCAAAGTTAGGGTAGTGGCATTTGAGGAGGAGCAACTTTGACTTGAGAGGTTCAAGAAGTATCATCCTCCTACTTTTAACGGCCTAGCTACAGAGGATGCACATGGTTTTCTAGAGAAGTGCCATCATATTTTCCATACCATGGGTATTATGGAGACGAGCAGGGTTGCTTTTACTACATTCCAACTGTCAGGAGCAACGTACTAGTGGTGGCAGACTTACGAGGATGGTATCCCAGCCGATGCAGCTTCACTTACATGAACTTAGTTTTCAGAGATATTCTTGAGAGAGTTTGTTCCTTAAACCCTTCGATATGAATGGCGCTCGGAGTTTGAGTAGCTGCGACAGGGTATTATGATAGTGTCATAGTATGCTGTCAGATTTAGTGAGTTATCTAGACATGCACCTGCCTTGGTTTCTATAGTCAGAGAGAAAGTCTGTCGATTCATCAAGGGGCTCAACTATGGTATTAGATTTAGCATGGCTTGAGAGTTGGAGACAGATACCCCATATCAGCAAGTGGTAGAGATCGCATAGAGGTTGGAGGGTATGTGAGGCTATGAGAGAGAGGACATGGAGGCTAAAAGGTCTCGAGGTACTGGATGATTAAGTGGTAGCTACTCTGCAGCTACAACCCATCATGGTAGAAGTTATGTGAGCTGTCCAGTTCATTTAGCAAATCCAGTTTCTCGTGGTGCTCTGGCTACTTCCATGTCTCAGGTTGCCCATTTTGCTCAGCCACCATCTAGTGCACCTCTTACACGGGGTGGCTTTAGCGATCAGTCTAACCGACCAGACAAGGGCCAGTTTCAGCAGCCACGCCCACCAAAAGCTTGTTTTGAGTATGGCAACATAAGATATATAGTGAGGGACTACCACATACTCAAGAGGGGTGTACCCTGATAGACTACTCAGGCTCCATGTATTCATGAATGTTAGGCTTACGTAGTCTTAGAAACTAGGTTCCATCACGACTTCCTAAGGTGCAAAAATGGTGTTACACCCTGCAATATTATGTCAATATTACATCCTGCAGTATTATATTACGACGATGTTACACTTTGCAGTATTATATTACGATGATGTATGCTTCGCAGTATTAAATTACAATGATGTTGCCCCTATTATTGTACATTGAATTTGTCGTAAGGTAATTAACATCAGTCCAAGGAAAATATTATTCGATGATTATAAGGATTATGCTATTTCACAAGTGATGAGTAAATTTGTGAAGGTAAGAGGGGAAACAAGTCAAAGAAAATGAATTTTCGTCCAAGTTTGGCATACTGGGATAAAATACGGGCCGAGCATTAGTACCCGATATTTATGGACTAGTACCATACAAGGTACCATATGACTGTGATAGTATGATATATAAAAGGGTATATTAAAAATAAGTAGAATTTTAAGTAAATTGAGATAATTCTTAGTTATCGAGTAATTGGTTAATTACCGGATAATGGGACATTATCTAATAAATTAATTAAGTGGATAATTATTGGATAAATATTACCCTCCATATGGCAGCAAGCCACCCTAAATATATGACTCATTAAGTCATAGGGATTATGTGGCAAGATAGAGGATATGTGATTAAGCCACCATATAAGGTGGGGGCCACCTGAATTTTAATAAAAGGCGTCTCTAACAAAGAGAGATCATATGTAACGTAAGATTTCCATAAGAATTTTCAGCAATATTCTCGTAAGTATCTTCAACAATAGTTCAAAGACAAATTTCATCTTGGCAGCGTGATAATTTTTTTGCAATTTTAAGGAAGCCCGGTGCAATCTTTCTCAAGAATGTCATACGGATTTTCCCTACTTCAGGTATGTTAAGGCCATCTCTTCTTTCTTTTGGCATGATCCATACGACATAAACGAAACGATAAATGCACAACTTTCACAAATGACTCTATTCATAGAAGTATTAGAAATGCCTACGTTTTTGAATTCCAATATGTCCTATTATTTTATCCTCTGTTCATGGGTCTCAGAAAAATACGTAAGTTGAAAAGGTTTACTTCATAATATTACTCAAAGACATAATTATCTTATGACATTCCAAAAGATTTTATTAACGTACTTCTCATACATTGCAATCATGTACATTGACACATGACCAGATGGTATTATATACGCGTATATATGTATATTATATATATGGGATATGGGAAAAGGTTACAATGTTATATACGCACCACCACCTGATCAGTTGGTATACGTTGATGATTTTGCCCACAGTGGCCGAGATGATATGATGGGATGCCCTCAAAGGCTTATGATGTTATGAAACATGTACCTATGCACGACATAATATTCATACGCATATGCATGACACTATAAGTATTTCATGATTTACAAAATTTTCTAGACTTACAGGTTGAGTTATTTACTCTATATTTCTTCCATGTCTATTATGTACTTATTTATGTGCCTTATATACTCGGTACATTATTTGTACTGACGTCCCTTTTGCCTGGGGATGCTGCGTTTTATGCCCACAGATCCCGATAGACATGTCGAGAGCCCTCCAAGTAGGATATCAACTCAGCTGAAGATGTTGGTGCACTCCATTTGCTTCGGAGTTTCTTGTTTGGTTAGTATGATTTAGACGTGTACTGTTTGGTATGGCGGGACTCTATCCCGACCTTTATGAAAATTATATATTCTTAGAGGCTTGTAGATAGATGTCATGTACGTAAAAGATTGTATGGCCTTATTGGCCGATGTTCAGTATACGAGTGGTTATTTTGGCTTTATAGGCCCATATGTCTTATGTATAAATTGGTATCACATTTGTATTCTACTTAACTCACGGCAGCCTTCCGGCTCAGTTATCTATGATAGTATGACATGAAAAGATATGTTATATTGGTACTCGGTTGGGTAGAGTATCGGGTGCCTATCACGACCCATCGGTTTGGGTTTTGACAAAAATGGTATTAGAGCAGTTATGTCCTAGGGAGTCTATAGGTCGTGTCTAGTAGAGTCTTGTTTATGGGTGTGTCGTGCATCACACTTATACGTAGGAGGCTACAGGGCATTTAGGATTGCCTCTCTTTCTTCCTACTCTAGATCGTGTATAGCTCAGTTGTAAGAACTCAATTTCCTACACTCTATCTTACTTATAGTACGACGATACCTATATCTAGAAAGACGGTTGGTAAGAGGTATAGCTGTGGAAGAGTTGAGTCAGAGGAACTCAATTTTTGCATCGTGCTTATAATGGATAAATATGAGGTATTCAGCAAATCATGTGTATACTAAGATGTGTAAGCTTCTTGATAAGGATCCCTAAGGCAAGAATGCATATCCACTCTTACGTTAAAAAGGAATAAGGAGGGAGACACATGTTTTAGCAAGTAAAAGGAGCAAGTTGAAGAAGGGTACGAGGTACCCAGTTAATGGAGATTATCAGTATTACAGTTTTGGTAGAAAGATATAAGCATTGTGAGTTACCCTCAACAGTAACAGAGATATGTATAATTGGCCACACCCATCTCAGTATACCATATTGGGGGCTAATAAGTGTAGATTAAGAAGAGGACGGTATATCACGATCCGGGTGGGGTTAAAGTGGCCTAAAATAGTGAATTGATTGTTTGCTTTAGTTGACATTTCCAAAGGACATTGCAAATGCGCTAATAGATCTCTTCATGAGACACCTAGATGGTGCACCCTAAAATAGTAAAGCTAGATATGAGCACTGGAAGCCTTGAAGGAATAAATATTAACTTAGTGTGGCTCCCGTCCCTAGTAAAGAAAGTGTTAGGCTACTCGAAGAGCCAATGGATGGAGCAAGGGGAGCCAAAAGCAAAAGAATGTTTTGTTCGAGTTTTCAGAGTAAAGCAGTAGACATAGATAATTACTGGGAGATAAGAAGAGAGTTAATGAAGCATTATGAGTAAGATGTGATACATGGATGACAACGGTAGGTCCAAAAAAAATAATGACAGTATTACAGAGTCTAGTCAAGTGAAGGAAAAGATAAAAGATGACAGGCCTTAAGACAATAAAAGAATATAGGCCATAAAGTCATATCCTCATTTCGAGAAATAAGTCCGCAACTCTAACGTGATTAACAGAAGGAAAAGTTAGACCCCAGAGTAACAGAAATCGGTATGGACTGGTGAACAAGATAAACTAAACATGGATTAAGAAGTGAGTGATTTGATGATAGTCGGCATCATCAGAATTTCAGATCGCATTCCAGCAATAATAGAATGGACAACAAAAGAAGGTCCATGATGAATTCAGAGAATGGTCATTCAGAGAGACGCTTCCCTAAAACAAGCAATATGAGCAAAGTTAAGCTTAAGGGAGTATATGTGTCAATTACACTAAGTGTCACCATCGTGAGTGAGGAATTTTGTTATCCTTGGTACTAAAGGATTACCACAAGGCGAGTAAGGGTCATGGATGATGTGAAAGGACGCCAAAGATAAAGAGGAAAAATATCTATAGGCGGGTCGTCATAGCTCCAAGTCTTAGTATTCTCCTAAAGGGAGGAATATGGAATGACAAAGGAAGAATGCGATAAAAATGAGAAAGGGATGAGATTGCACTTATTCAAATGTTACAGATATGCTATGATTCTACAACGTTATGTAAGCACGACGTCCAAAAAAAGGGAAGTAAGGGTTCCTGCCTAGGATGTTATTGATGAATAAGGAGCCAGTACGTGAGATAAGTTAAGACAAGGAAATAACTCAAGAAAGATTACATGGAATATGGATATGGGAATGGGCCGACGAGTAGTTAGTAGTTGATTCAGGAAGAACCTAGTTATGACTAGACAAGAAGTTACAGATAAACTAGTAAATCATGCAAGATAAATATAGTAAACCCCAACATGGAGAATTCAGCCTCGTAGTAATATCATTATAATACTTGAGATATATTTAAATAGGAGCGGGGTAGTTAAAGGTACCGTATGAGTGTTACAAGGATAAAAAAGAGTGCCACTAGGAAGACGGTCAAAATGTCAATTCAGAAGCAACCCCACAAGCACAAGGGCATAGAGATAAGTAACTACAGATAAGTATAGGCAAGGAAGGACATCAGAAGGTCCGTCGAATATACAATGTAATAAGCTCACAGCTTTACAAGAGTTAGAGGATCCTCTCTAAGTACTACAATGAAAGACTAAGCTGTGGAAATAAGGAAGAAGGCTTCAACCTAAGCACAATGACCTAAAAAGGAAATGGTCTTGTAACAACAGTCCCACAACAACATTGTATGCATTCCATAAGAAAGTGGCACCTATCATGGCTAATAAACGGGAAGAAGAAAAGAATCAAAGGATGATATTCAAGATCATATGGGTTGTATGGAAGTCTAATATGTATGCACACTAAGATAAGCCAAGTATTCATGCAACAAGTGGCATAACGACTAGGAAAAACAATTGCTTGCATTTAAAGAAAGTTGAGAAGGAAGAAGAGGAATTATTCGATCAATGATCTAGAGATAATTACATTATGAATGCACCTAAGATTTCGGAGTATTATCCATGCAGCATATATGTTGACAATCATATAGCCATAGAAGACTTTAGTATAAGTTAAAGGAAAGAATTGAGTCCAGGTCATAGACAAAGGATTGAATTGTCAGAAGATTGTATCATGGATATTCCATTGCATCCATGAACGGCCAAGGTAATACCATGAGCCGTAGATCGGAAGGTAGCTTAAGCCTACATAAAGATGGATCAAAGGGAAGAGGAAACTAAAGAGTTACATCAACTAAGTAAGCCATGAGTCTGATCATTAGACCCAGAAAATAATACACATCGTGATTAAGAATATAGCAGAATCACTCTTAATATTAGAGGTTCAAGAGAGGTAGTACAATAGCCATATTCTATAACGTCCCTACGATAAAGCCAGTTAGAATAGTACTTGCCTTATAAAAAGTCAGCATGAAGCTCTCACCAGACTGTATATGCACCAGAGGTGCAAGTATTATAATGAATATTTGAGTTGTGAATGTGAATTATATCTATGTGGAAAGGAGGTCATGAAAGAGATAGAGGATGTGATGCAAAATTTTTAAGGTAAGTAAGGTAAAGGTGAACAATGTACGAGATTCTCGGACAGAGCTTAGTCCTCTTCCCTGCTTTCCTTTCTTTTTTGTTATGTTAGCGCAAGCTAGGCTAGTGCGCAATGGCTTTCTCTAATAGGGGCTTGCTTCTTTAAGCTCCGCCCAACCTATACAAGGTGCTGCTCGCTTTGATCGAAGTCAGACTTGAGTATGGGAAGAGAACTTGCTCATTTTGATCCCGTTGTTGACCAAGCAAGGTCACACTGAGACTGAGAACACCAACGGAACACTCTCTTACCCCCACTGACCAGCTAGTGTGCAATGACGACCGGCCCGCAAGCTACTCGATTTTTTTTCTTAGTTGCTCTGGATTTCAGTGACTTTCGCGGTCACCCTCACTAAACCAACTTGAATCTGAACTACGATTCAGATCAAGTCTTACCTAAATAGGACCATTCTCCATCCGGGCACGAGCAAGAACATAAAAAAAATGGAAAATAAAATACATGTACATGATGTAATGACATATTCAAAAATACGTGATCCGATTTGATAGGCTGCCCACATAAAGGAAAGAGTTTACCGACCATGAGTCTGATGAATTGTTGGCACCAGTCCTACATTTTGTCTCTATGGACCGAGGAGAAAAGGGGCTCGGCAGGAAGAGGAGTGTACCATGAGAGAAGCAAGGAGGTTAACCTCGGCATGGTCGGGCATGGAACATGTACAAGGATCTTGGCATGATGGAAGGCCTAGGAGTATCGTGGGAGCACAAGGGTGCATGTGGAAGAGTGGCCAAGACAATGCCAAGAACACGTCAGGCCATGGAAGCACAATCTTGTGCTATACTCAAACGCAGAAGGTTGTGAATTGTCGATACTTCGGACAAAAGGCTAGAAGCATTGGGATTCAGTATCCAGGAATAATAGCGACGTCGCCAGTAGAATACCTTCCAGCCTATGGTTTGTAGGTATCAAGAGGCCTAGTCAAGAAAATAAAGAAGAGTTAGGGACGATCTGATGTCTTGCTTGATGTCCCAGAAAAGCATAAGGAAATTGGTCGCAAGCTAAAGTATGATAGAACGACAAGGTTTAAGGATAAGAAAGGGCAAGTTAGAAGGTCACGAAAATGGATAAGTACTCGGAATTAAGCCCATGGGAACAAGAGAGGTGATGGTTTCTCTAAGTCATAGCAAGTTTAGTATACCCTGAATGAACTCAAAGGAGTCTAAGACTAATAACATTTGAAAGAGATAGAATGTTGCCCTGATAGTAGAATAATGGTGTAATTGTGATAGATAAAGGATGACGTTGGGCCTATAATTGAGTAGTGATTTGAAGAAACAAAAAGAAGGGGTTCATGAATTGTACGGGATTAAAATACCCACGTAAGGTGTATCACATTGGGATGCTATGAAATACAGTTATGAAAGCATGGTATCACCCCTAGGTGGATCGGTCTAATCACTTCAGATGTTCCCCAATGAGACGTGTGCCCTAGCGGCAATGTTACAGAAAAGGTCAAGTCATCAATGGTAGATTATAGATCAATATTAAGGTGAATCATCAATAAAAGGATAAAAATCACAAAGTATGAGCTGAGATTAGGTCATCATTCTTAAGATGAACAGTAATGAGGAAGCATTAAAGGACATAGCCTTATGCATATAGAATAAGCAATGAAAGTAACCTAGAGTTTGGTTGCAGACCTTGGTAATGACAAATCGAAGTAAAAGAGATGGTATACTAACCTACTTAGATGCAGTAAAGTCATACGAATGGATAATCGAGTCTATAAAATAAGATATAACAATATTCGTAAATTCGATAAAGTATCGAGCAAAGAACTTCAGTATACTTATAGATGACCAGAGGGATATCTCACCAAGATCTATATATGTTCACAAAGTGAGGCCTAAAGATTGGCTAAAAGCTGGAGGAAAAAGGAGAAAGGATCGCATGGGCATACCTACAAGGCTTGAGTTGTACAGGCTGCTTGAAAGAAGGTAGGAACGATTATGAGATTGGAAGGATTCAGGCCACAAGTCGTGGCGTGAGAGAGAGGCCTAAAGGGGGGGAGGGGAATTCCTTGGCCTTTGGATTTATTCATAGAACAATTGCCTAAATGGCAATGAGAGCATTAAGGTACTTACAAGAGCTATAGATTATGAAAATGATAAGAGTATCAGTCAACATTCAAGGACGAACGTTCCAAAGAAGGGATGATGTTACGCCCCGCAATATTACGTCGATATTACATCCTGAAGTATTATATTACGATGATGTTACATCCTGAAGTATTATATTACGATGATGTTACACTTCGGAGTATTACATTACAACGATGTTACGCTTCGCAGTATTAAATTATGATGATGTTGCACCCTGTAGTATTCTACATTGAATTTTTCGTAAGGTAATTGATATCACTCCAAGGAAAAAATTATTTGGAGATTATAAGGATTATGCTATTTCACAAGAGATGAGTAAATTCATGAAGGTAAGAGGGGAAGCAAGTCAAAGAAATGAATTTTTGTCCAAGTTTGACATATTGAGATAAAATATGGGCCGAGCGTTAATACCCGATATTTATGGACTAGTACCATACATGGTACCATATGACCGTGATAGTATGATATATAAAAGGGTATATAAAAATAAGTAAAATTTTAAGTAATTGAGATAATTCTTAGTTATGTGGGTAATTGGTTAATTACTGGGTAACTGGATATTAAGTGATTAATTAATTAAGTGAATAATTATTGGATAAATATTACTCTCCACATGGCAACAAGACACCCTAAATATATGACTCATTGAGTCATAGGGATTATGTGGCAAGATAGAGGATATGTGGTTAAGCCACCACATAAGGTGGGGCCCACCTTAATTTTAATAAAAGGCATCCCTAAAAAAGAGAGATCATATGTAACGTAATATTTTCATGAGAATTTTCAGCAAGATTCTCATAAGTATATTCAACAATAGTTCAAAGACAAATTTCATCTTGGCAGCGTGATATTTTTTTTTGAAATTCTAAAGAAGCTCGGTGCAATCTTTCTCAAGAATATCATACGGATTTTCCCTACTTAAGGTATGTTAAGGCTATCCCTTCTTTCTTTTGGCATGATCCATATGACACAAGCAAAACGAGCAAATGCACAACTTTCATAAATGACTCTATTCATAGAAGTATTAGAAATGCCTACGTTCTTGAATTCCCATGTGTCCTATTATTTTATCCTCTGTTCATGGGTCTCAGAAAAATATGTAAGTTGAAAAAGTTTACTTCATGATATTACTCAAAGACATAATGGTCTTATGACATTCCGAAAGATTTTATTAACGTACTTCTCATGCATTGCATACATGTACATTGACCCATGACCAGATGGCGTGATATATGCGTATATATGTATATTATATGTATATGGGATATGGGAAAAGGTTACGGCGTTATATACGCACTACCACCTGATTAGATGGTATATGTTGATGATTTTGCCCACAGTGGCCGAGATGATATTATGGAATGCCCTCAGAGGCTGATGATGTTATGAAATATGTACCTATGCACGACATGACATTCATACGCATATGCATCACACTATAAGTATTTCATGATTTACAAAGTTTTCCAGACTTACAGGTTGAGTTATTTATTCTATATTTCTTCCATGTCTATTATGTACTTATTTATGTGCCTTATATACTCGGTACATTATTCATACTAACGTCCCTTTTGCCTGGGGATGTTGCATTTCATGCCCGCAGGTCCCAATAGATAGGTCGAGAGCCCTCCAAGTAGGCTATCAGCTCAGTAGAAGATGTAGGTGCGCTCCATTTGCTTCGGAGTTGCTTGTTTGGTTAGTATGATTTAGACGTGTACTGTTTGGTATGGCGGGACTCTGTCCCGACCTTTATAAAAATTATGTAGTTTTAGAGTCTTGTAGACAGATGTCATGTACGTAAAAGATTGTATGACCTTGTCGGCCTATGTTCAATGTACGAGTGGTTATTTTGGCTTTATAGGCCTATATGTCTTATGTATAAATTGGTAACACATGTCTTATTCTACTTAACTTACGGTAGCCTTCTGGCTCAGTTATCTATGATAGTATGACATGAAAAAATACATTATATTGGTACTCGGTTGGGTAAAATATCGAGTGTCGCCGCGTCCTATCGGTTTGGTTTGTGACATATGAGATCTGGCTATCATCATGTTAATATTACGGCATCGTATGTCCCTAAGATAGCTTTTAGGATTCTTTATGGTCATTATGAGTTCATGGTGATGTTATTTGGGTTGACTAGTACCCCAACAACTTTAATAAATTTGCTGAACTATGTGTAAAGCCTTACTTGGACTCATTTGTTGTTATATTCATTGACTATATTCCGGTTTACTGTCATAGTAGAGAGGACCATGAACAACACATGCAGATTGTACTTCATAATTTGAAGGATCGTTAGCTTTATGCCAAGTTTCTGAAGTATATGTTCTCGTTCAACCTAGTTACATTCTTGAGTCATGTTTTGTCTTATGGTGATATCAAGGTCGATCCTAAGAATATTGAGGCAGTTCAGAATTGGTCTAGACCCATGTCAGCTATAGATATTTGGAGTTTCTTGGGTTTGGTAGGCTACTATCGTCGCTTTGTGGAGGGATTTTCATCTACTATAGCCCCATTGACCAAATTGACTCAGAATTTTGCTCTTTTCAGATGGTCTGATGAGTGTGAGGAGAGCTTTAAGAAGCTAAAGATTGCCTTGACTATAGCTCCAATATTGGTGTTGCCCATAGTTTTGGGACCTTATACTATGTATTGTGATGCTTTCGCGTATTGGACTTGGCGCAGTATTGATGCAGGATAGGGTGATTGCCTACACGTCTCATCAGTTGAAGATATATAAGAAGAACTATCCTGTGCATGGTTTGGAATTGGTAGCTATTATGCATGCGTTGAATATTTTGAGGACTATTTGTACGACATGTCATGTGAGGTCTACAGTGATCATCAAAGTCACCAGCATTTGTTAAAGCAAAAGGATTTGAATTTGAGGCAACGAAGGTGGTTGGAGTTGTTGAAAGACTATGATATCACTATTTTGTATCATCCGGGCAAGGCAAATGTGGTAGCTGATGACTTGAGTATGAAGGAAAAGAGCATGGGTAGTTTACCATTTACCAGTAGTTGAGAGGCCATATACTATGGACGTTTAGGCCTTGGCTAACAAATTCGAGATATTGGATATATTCGAGCCTAGTAGAGTTCTTGCTTGTGTGGTGGCACAATCATCTTTGTTGGAGCGCATCAAGTCTCGCCAGCTTGATGATTCTCATTTGTTGGTATTGAAGGACATAATGCAGAGAGGTGGAGCAAAGAAGGCTCTGATTGAGGATGATGGTATTATGCGGCTTCATGGCCGGATTTGTGTTGCAAATGTTGATGGCTTGAGGTAATTGATGCTTGAGGAGGCTCAAAGCTCACAATATTCTATTCATCCAGGTATCACGAAGATGTATCGTGACTTGAAGCAGCATTACTAGTGGATAAAGATGAAGAAAGACATTTGTGGGCATGTTTTGCTGTGTTCGAATTGCCAATAGGTGAAGTATGAACATCAGAAACCAGGTGGGTTGACTCAAAGGTTGGTGATACATGAGTAAAGTCGGAGCACATTATTACATACTTTGTTGTAGGGTTACCACCGACTTTTAAGAAGATTGATGTTATTTGGGTCATTATGGACAGATTGACCAAATTTGCGCATTTCACTCCGCTAATGACTTCCTATACATTAGAGAGGTTGGCTCAGATCTACATCAATGAGATTATTTGATTGCATGGTGTGCCCATTTCTATCATTTTGGATCGTGGCACTTAGTTTACTTTGCACTTTTGGAGAGCTGTTCAGCGTTAGTTAGGCACGCAGGTGGAGCTCCGCAATGGATTTCACTTGTAGACAGATGGCCAGTCTAAGCGAACTATCTAGATCCCGGAGGATGTTGAGGGCCTGTATTATTGATTTCGGGGGCCAATAGGATTATTTTCTATCATTGGTTGATTTTTCCTACAACAATAGCTATCAATCTAGTATTTAGATGGCGCTGTATAAGGCTTTATACAGTATGCGATGTCGTTCTCCTATTGGTTGGTTTAAGCATGTTGAGGCTAAGATGTTGGGTACAGATTTGGCTCGTGATGATTTGGAGAAGGTGAAGTTGATTCAGGATCTCCTTCGGACTGCATAGAGTAGGCAAAAGAATTTTGCAGACAAGAAGGTTTGTGGTGTGGCTTATATGGATGGCAAAAAAGTACTTTTGAAAGTTTCGCATATAAAGGGTTTGATTAGATTTGGAAAGAAGGGAAAGTTGAGCCCGAGATATATTGGCATGTTTGTGGTGTTAGAGAGAGTTGGAGAGGTTGCTTATAGGCTTGCATTGCCTCTTAGCCTAGCAAGGGTTCATCCGTTATTTCATATTTCTATGATTTGGAAGTATCATGAAGACAAGTCCCATGTATTGCACTACAACATAGTGCAGCTTGATGGGAATCTGACTTATGAAGAAGAGCCGATAGCTATTGTAGATTGGCAGGTTTGGAAGTTAGGATCTAAGGTTGTTTCTTCCATGAAAGTGCTTTGGAAAGGCCAGCTGACTGAGGAGGCTACTTGGGAGTCCGAGTCCAAAATGAGGAGTAGATATCTGCACTTTTTTTACCAGTTCAGATACATTTCAATGTCCATTCAAGGACGAGCGTTTCTTTTAGAGGTGGAGAATGTAACGACCCGATAGGTCATTTTGAGTTCTAGATTCTCATTTCATAATTTGAAACCTTATATATCTTTATTTGATGATTTATGACTTGCATGCGTGGTCCATTTTGACTTCCGAAAAGTTTAAATACGATTATTCAAAGGAAACATGATTTTTGAGCTTCAAAATGGTTGGAGATGACCACAGTCAATATTGTTGGTAAATGACCTCAGATTGGTGTTTTGATTATTCAGATAGATTCGTATGATATTGGTTGGGGTCCCGAGGTATCCGAGACCGTTTCGACGCTTAGTCGAAAAAGTTAAAAAATTGAAGTTATGGACTTTGAAATCTTTGAATTTTGATGCTTGATTCTTGATTTTAGATATTATTTTGATGTTTTAAGCTTACGAGCAAGTTCGTATGATGTTATTATAATTATGTGGATATTTGTAGTGAACACCGGAGGAGGGAGTGGGGGTTCGGGTGAGATTTGAATTAGTTTAAGATCAATTTTGGCCTTTTTGAGCTAGATGATCTGCTGGTGTTTCACAGTGCTTCGCAATCCTGGAGTTTGTGGCAAGATCGTATAAGAAGAATGGGGCTAGGGGCAGGTAGTTCATCGCGATCGCGTAGCTAGTACCGCGATCACTGGTGTCTTCTGGGGCTGGGGGAAATTGCACTTTGCGGTCGCGCCGGTGGTCTAGCGATCGTGTAGAAGGAGTTGGGTCCAGGGGACATTTGTTCTTTGAGAACACGATATTATGATTGTGAATGCGAAGACTTCCAAACCTTCTGGGGCCAATGTGGTTTTCCCTTTGCAAACATGTTAGGTACGTTGCGGACGCGAACGCTTGGCTAGGAGTTGCCTTATGCAAACATGAGTTGGGATTTGCGAACATGGTGGTCGATGATCACTAGTCTTATCGAACGTGGGAATTCCTTTGTGAACACGAAGAAGAAAGTCCCAAGGCATAAATAATGTTTAAAATCAGGGTTTAGCCATTTTTCACATTTTTGAGACCTAGACCACTGATTTTATGGGATTTCTGAGACGATTTTCATCCCAACTTTTGAAATTAATAATTTTTACCTAGTTTTGATTTATTCTCATGATTTCCCATGGACTTTTATTCCCAAATCTAGTACTTTTAAGCATAGAAAGTCGGTTCTGGGAAAAATGTATGAGGGCTAATTTTGGGGAGTTGAAACTGTATAGAAAGTGTGTGAGCTGGCACCAAGATTCGAGGAACTACTATGCCGGTAGGAGCTGAAACTGCTCTATCTCGACTTGATGAGATTGAGGGGGACGCTTCAGCCGAAGTCCCCGTGCCAGAAGGAGCTGAATATGCTTCGCCTAGAGGTGAGAAGGCTATCGAGGAGGCGGTTGATGCTGGTGTAGAAACCATGCTCGAGGCTCCCCCAGATGAAGGTGGTACCGTAAATGATTTACCTGAGGTGATAGATATCAGAGATTCCCCCTCGTTTCCATCATTCACTGAGTCGATAATATATGAAGCTTAGGCAGTGGAGACTTGCCACGGGGAAGGGGTCCATAGAGTAGAAGACCATTTTCGTGGCTATTTTGTTGGAGTGGAAGATGTTTACCGGTCTGGGTGACTTGGAGGTACCGAGGAAGAGATCGAGTGAGGCTTTCTTGAGGTTTAAACTAACCAATCAGTTTCCCGTCCATAGTGTCGATCCCGAGCGTAAGCGATAAATTATCATCTCGGTCCCGGAGGATGCTCGAGTTCTTTCTGCCCTCGTAGGGGTGGCTAGCTATCTCTCATGCTTGGTCACCGAAGAAGACCAAACTAAGATGGATGAGGTGGAAACACCCTATCTTTTCAACGAAGCGCCAGAGGCTCTAAATCGGGTAATCCCAGATTTCCTTGTCGATGTCAATTTTTGTACTTAGACTTTTCTCCCTTTATATAATTCCTTTTTCTATGTTTGTAGGCTTTGGTATGTCATCATCAGGCTTTCTTGCGATCCCGAGGGGAGTTGAGTCGGTATGAGGCCGAGATCCGAGGGCTTATTGAGGAAAGGTTGCCTTCAAGCTTCTCAGTGAGCAAAGAGAAGGGGAAGCTACAGACCTCCGTGCTGAGCTAGAAATGGCTCAGAAAGAACACGCCAAACTAGCGAAGAAAGTAAGAAGAATCTTTGAAGTTAGTGACAGTAACTCGGGCGTGGTGGCAATGGTTCGAACCTGCAAGTCCAACAAAACCTCGATGTGATCGGGTAACTCTGTGAGGAAGTAGAAGCAGTGAAAACTGAGGCCAAAGAATGGAAAAAATATATGGATCGCCTTGCCTTTGAAAAGGAGATAGTCTGAGCCCAACTGGCTTAACTAAAATCTAACTTCGAAGCCTGAAAGAGAAAGCCTTGATGCAAGCTAAGAAAATCGAGGATCTCCAGTCTTAGTTGGGTTCAACAATTTCTGGCTGGGAGAAGCTGGTCACAAAGCTCTAAGCGGCCGAATTGGAGGTCGAAGCGACCAAGGCTAATGCTGATGCAGTGATAGCTATTTACGGGGTCGATGCCGAAGCTGCTCATGTCCGTGCAAAGGAGGTCGCCGAGGCTACTCAGGTTCGAGCAAATTGGGTTGCCAAGCACGCCAAATGTAGTCTCGAAGAGAGACTCTTATGGAGATCCATGCTCGGGGCTTCGGTCTTACAGGTAAGATCGAAAGCGCTAAGGAGCTCGAAGTTTAAGCTAGGGGGTTAGCTTACCCTGATGACGACGATTCTAAGAGCCTGAGCGGATCTGAAAGTGGAGAAGGCCCCAAGGGTAAAGATGCTGATCCCGGAGATGACTAGGCCTTTTAGAATTTCACATATTTTGTGTTTCTGTCGAGGCCGTTTCGGCTTTTGTAAAGAATTTTTATCACGCTGTGTTGCCCTTGTAAATGACTTTTGATGTATAAAAACTTTCTTCCCTTTTACAAAGGTCAAAGAGCCTTACAAGATCACGTAGTTATATTTTAATGTTCGAGTTTGAGATGTTAAGGACTGATGATAAGTACTTTCCTCGACCATTTCTGATCGATGGACCCCGAATGATCATTCGAACGTGATGTGAGGTATCCCTTAGGCTAATATGTAGATACAAAAATGAGATGATTTTTTGAACCCGAATCAAAGTAGCCTTTAGGCTTTATGATCGAGCGAGGACCTGCTTGAACTCGAAATAAGGTAGCCCTTAGGCTTTCTAGTTGAGTGAGAATGATCTATCGAACTCGAAGTGTCACGATCCAAACCTGTGGGCCGCAACGAGCACCCGGTACCTTACTTAACCGAGTACCAACACAATATATCTTTCTTATTGTACTTTCATTGGCAAATGGGCCAAACGGGCCATCATGGGTGAACCCGAATAAACATAGAGGAATACTTAATATAGGATGACCCAACCTAATATAAAAACTTATACATGTGATATACGGGCCTATAAGGCTAACATGATCATATGTAAACTCAAAACATAGGCCGGTGAGGCCATAAAAAGCATTTGTATACATGACATCTGTCTACAAGCCTCTAAGAGTACACACTTAACGTAAAGGTCGGGACAAGACCCCACCATATACGTGTCAAAATCATACTAACGAAACAAGCAAATCCGAAGCAAATGGAGCGCACCAACATCTTCCACTGAGCTGATAGCCTACTTGGAGGACTCTCGACCTGTCTATCGGGACTTGCGGGTATGAAATGCACATCCCCAAACAAAAGGGACGTCAGTAAGAATAATGTACCGAGTATGTAAGGCGCATAAATAAGTACATAAAAGACATGGAAGAAATATAGAGTAAATGACTCAACCTGTAAGTCTGGATAACTATGTAAATCATGAAATACTTATAGTGTCATACATATGTGTATGAATATCATATCGTGCATAGGTACATGTGTTCATAACATCATTAAGCCTCTGAGGGCATCCCGTCATATCATCTCGGCTATTGTGGGCAAAATCATCAACGTATACCAGCTGATCAGGTGGTGGTGCATATATAACGCCATAACTTTTTCCCATATCCCATATACATATATAATGCCATCTGGTCATGGTTTATGTACATGTAAATGAATTCAATGCATGAGAAGTATGTTAATAAAATCTTTCGGACGTCATAAGACCATTGTGCCTCTGATTAATAACATGAAATAAACTTTATCAACTTACGTATTTTCTGAGACCCATGAATAGATTATATAATAATATGACACATGGGGAATCAAGAATATAGGAACCTATAGTATTTCTACGAATAGAGTCATTTATCGAAGTTGTACATTTACTCACTCCATTTGTATCGTATAGATCATGCCAATAGAAAGAAGGGATAGCCTAAACATAACTGAGTCGATTCCATTGACAATCCCTCTAACACACGTTAATTTTGACAAAACAGGTGACGGCAAGATCGGAGTAGGAAAAAATCCGTATGATACTCTTGAGGAAGATTGCACCGTACTTCCTTAAAATTGCAAAATCCCGTTGCTATTACCTTATGAGATCTCGTATGAATTTTTGTAGCAAATTCCATATAATCACTTTGTGCATTTGATCACAACTTTTGTAAGATGCTTACTGAAGCAATAACGTTAGAGTCTTATGGCTTTTCATGAATTCCTTATCTTTGCAAATTTTAAACTTAAGAAGCCATTTTTCAATTATTTCTTTAAAGAGTGCCACCTTGCAAAATTTTTCGAGAGTCACTTAATCACTTATGAATCTGGCTGCCACGTATTAGTCTTAGTCTATATCCAAAGACTTTAATTCATCATCCATTAATTATTAATTAACTTGTTAATTTCCCCATTATCCAATAATTCACATAATTAAGGATTATCTCAAATTAATTAAAATACTACTCACTTTTAACACACCTTACTATCCTGGTCATATGGTACCTTGTATGACACTAGTCCATAAATACCGAGTATTTTAGCTTGGGCCGTATTTTATTCCAACAAGCTAAACTTTGACAAAAATTCATTTTCTTAGATTGGCTTACCCTCTCACCTTCATGAATTTACTCATCACTTATTTGGAATAACGCAATGCTTATAATCTCAAAATAATCTCATTCCTGAACTTACGTGATTAGCTTATGACGAAACTTTACGTACGAAAATGCGGAATGTAATATCTCATTTTAGAGCTTATATCAATTTATTTATGGCGTACTTACTAGTATGAAAACATGGGGTGTAACATCATTCCCCCCTTTGGAACATTCGTCCTCAAATGTCGACTGATGCACTTAGCTTTTTCAAGACTTATGCCTTCCGAATACTTTAGTACTCTTCTTGCCATTTAGGCAACTGTTCTGTGAATAATTCCAAATGCTAGGGCATTCCCCCATTTAGGCCTTTTCTCACACCATGACTTATGGTCGGAATCCTTCCAATCTTGTAACTGTTGTTACCTTCTATTATGAAGCATGTATGACTTTGACCTTGTAAGTGCGCCTATGTAACTCTTTTCCCTTTTTCCTCCAGCTTTTGGCCAATCTCTAGGCCTCACTTTGTAAACATATACAGAGCTTGAGAAGATATCCCTCTGGGCATCTATAGGTATCCTGAAGTTCTTTGCTCGGTGCTTTGTTGAACTTACGAATATTGTTATACCTTATTTCATACATCTGCTTATCCATCCGTATGACTTTACTGCCATAACTCTTACTTTGATTTATCATTACTGAGGTCTGCTACCAAATTCCAGGTTACTCTCGTTGCAATCCTATATGTATAAATCTATGACCTTTAATGCTTCTTTATTACAGTTCATCTTAAGAATGATGTCCTAATCTCACCTCATACTTTATGACTTTTGTCCAACCATTGTTGATTCACCTTAATATTGATCTATCATCTATCACTAATAACTTGATCTGTTATGTAACTCTGCCACTATGGCTCACGTCTCATCGTGGAAAATTTGCAGTGATTTTCTTAATCCACCTAGGGGAGATACAACACTATACTTCCATAATCGTATTTCATAGAATACCAATGTGATTTACCATACGTGGGTATTTTAATCCTGTACAATTCATGAAATCATTACTCCATCGGAGGCCCAAACGTCATTCTTCATCTATCTCAATTACACCTTCATTCTACTACCAGGGTAGCATTCCATCTCCTTTAAATGCTACTAGTCTTATACTCCTTTGAGTTCATTCAAGCAATACTGAGCTTTCAATAACTCAGAGAAACCATCAACTCTCTTGTTTTCATGGGCTTAATCCTGAGAACTTATCCATTCTCATCACCTTCTCACTTGCCCTTTATTATCCTTACTCCTATTTTCCTAAAACCTTGTTGCTTTACCATACTTCAGCTTGCGACCTACACATATTCATTTATACTACTCGCAACTTTTCTTCAACTTGCTTGCACCATAGATTCCTTATGTTATTCTGGAAAATCAAACGAGACATCATATCATCTCAAACTCTGGCTGGAAGATATGCTACTGACAATGCCGCTATCATTCCTGGATACTGAATCCCCGCGCTTGTAGCCTTTTATCCTAGTATGGACTATTCTCAACCTTCTGCTTTGAGTATCGCTTATGTTTTTTACCTTTACCTTACTTACCTTAAAGTTTCACATCACATCTTCTATCTCTTTCATGACCTCCCCTTTACATAGGTATAATTCACATATGCGTATTGAATTTCTATTATAATACATGCACCACTTTGCACGATCTCGTGAGAGCTTCATACTAATATCTTATGTTGGGACACTTCTAACTGGCTTTATCGTAGAGTTGTTATAAAATATGGCTACTGTAGTATCTCTCTTGTACCTCTAATATTAAGAGTGATTCTACAATATTCTCAATCATGATGTCTATAACTTTCTGGGTTCAATAAGCAGACTCCTAATTTACTTAGTTTATGTAACTCTTTAGTTTCCTGTTCCTTCTGATTATATTTATGTAGGCTTAAGATATCTTCTGATCTGTGGCTCATGGCATTTAGTTATTACTTTAGACTTTTATGGACGCTATGAAAAACCATGATACGATCTTCTAATGATTCCATCCTTTGTCTATGACCTGGACCCAATTCCTTCTTTTAACTTATATCGGAGTCTTCTACGGCTGATCATTAATCAAATAGTTCCTTTTGTTCCATTTCAGCTTTCTTCAAACATAATCAATTACTTTTTCTGGTCTTTTTGCCCCTTGTTGCGTGCATACTTAGCTCATCTGAGTTCTTGCGCATGCCGAAATTTTTGTGCAACTCATATGGTCTCGAATATTACTTTTGGTTTTACTCCTTACTCATTAGCCATGGTAGGTACGACTTTCTTTTGGAGTGCATATAATTTTGTAGCGGGACAGTTGTTACAAAACCATTTCCTCTTTAGGTCATTCTGCTTTGGTTGAAGCCTTCTTCCTTATTTCCTCAACTAGTCTTTCATTGTAGTACTTAGGGGGGACCCTCTGACTCTTGTAAAGCTATGATCTTATTACATCGTATACTCGACGGACCTTTTGATGTCCTTCCTTGCCTATAATTATCTGTAGTTATTTACCTCTACACCCTTATGCTTGTAGGCTACTTCTGAACTGATATTTTAATTGTCTTCCCAGTGGCACTCTCTTTTATTCCCATAACATTCATATGGTACCTTTAACTACCCCGACTCCTATCTGTATATATCTCAAGTATTATAATGATATTACTGCGAGGCTGAATTCACAATATTGGGTTTTACTATGTTTATCTTGCACGATCTCCTGATTCATTGGTAACCACCTATCTAGCCATAACTAGGCTCTTCCTGAATCAACTGCTAATTAATTGTTGGCCCATTCTCATGTTAATATTCCACGTAATCTTTCTTGGGTTATTCCTTTTGTCTTAACTTACCTCTCGCACTGGCTCCTTATTAATAAATAACATCTCGGGCAGGAACACTTACTTCCTCTCATTGATGTCGTGCTTGCATAATGTTCTGAAATCGTAGCATATATGTAGGCTTTGAAAAAGTGCAATCTCATCCCTTTTTCATTTTTTTCATTTTCTTCCTTTACCATTCCATAATTACTGGAACCACTTAATTCTGAATTAATACCATATCACTCCATATTCTCTCCTTTGGGGGAGTACTAAGAGTTGGAGCTACGACGACCTACCTATAGATGTTTTACCTCTTCATCTTTGGCGTCCTTTCACATCATCGATGACCCTTACTCGCCTTGCGGTAATTCTTCTTTACCAAGGATAACAAAATTCCTTACTCGCGATGGTGACACTTAGTGTAACTGGCACATACAGTCCCTTAAGCTTAACTTTGCTCACATCGCTTGTTTTAGGGAAGTGTCTTCTTGAATGACCTTTCTCTGAATTTCTTATGAATCTTCTTCTGTTGTCCATTATATTATCGCTGGAACGCAATGCCGACCTTTATCAAATCACTCAGTCCTTAATTCATGTTTAGTTTATCTAGTTCACCGATCCATATTGATTTCTATTACTTAGGGTCTAACTTTTTCTTCTAGTTCATGTTAGCGTCACGAACTTATTTCTCCAAATGAGGATATGACTTTATGGCCTATACTCTTCTGTCATCTCAAGGCCTGTCACCTTTCGTCTTTTCCTTTACTTGACTATAAACTCTGTAATACTGTCATTTCTTTGACCTACCGTTGTCTTCCATGTATCACATCTTACTTATAATGCTTCATGAACTCTCTTCTTATTTATTGCTAACATCTATGTCTATTACTTTATTCTGAAAACTCGAACAAGACATTTTTTTGCTTTTAGCTCCCCTTACTCCATCCATTGGCTCTTCGAATTACCTAATATTCTTTCTATACTAGGGACGGGAGCCATACTAAGGTAATATTTATCCCTTCAAGGCGTCCAGTGCCTATCATTGTAGTACTCATATCTAGATGTACTATTTTAGAGTGCACCGTCTGGGTGTCTCACAAGGAGATCTATTATCACATTTGCAATATCCTTCGGAAATGTCAACTAATGCAAACATTCCATCCACCCTTTTTGGGTCACTTTAACCACAGCCGGATCCTGATATCCATCCTTCTCTTATACTACTTCTGTTAGATTCCATATGGCATAAATAAGATGGGTGTGGCTAATTGTACATACCTCTGCTACTATTGAAGGTAACTAAAAATTCTTATATCTCCCTTCCTGAATGGTAAATAATTATAATCTTTATTAACTGGGTACCTCGTACCCTTCTTCACCTTGCTTCTTTTACTTGCTGAAACCTGTGTCCACCTTCTGATTCTGTTATTCCTTTTTACCGTAAGAGTGGATAAGTATTCTTGCCTTAAAACACCTTATCATGAACCTTACACCTTCTAGTGCACGCATGGTCTGCTGAAGACCTTACATTTACTTATCATAAAAATAATGCAAAATCGAGTTTTTCTGACTCAACACTTCCATAACTATATCTCTTACCGACCGTTTTTCGGAATGTAGGCATCGTTGTAGTACGAATAAGATAAAGTTTAGAAAATTGAGTTCTTACAACTAAGCTCTACCACACGATCTAGAGTAAGAAGAAAGAGTGATAATCCTAAATGCCTTGTAGCCTCCTATTTATAAATGCGGTACACGACATACCCATAAACAAGACTCTACTAAACACGGCTTGTAGACTCCCTAGGATAGAAATGCTCTGATTCCACTTTTGTCATGACCCAAACTTGTGGGCTGCAACGAGCACTCGGTACCGTACTTAACCGAGTACCAACATAACATATCTTTCTTATTATACTCTCATTGGCAAATGGTCCAAATGGGTCGTCATGGGCTAACCAGAATAAACATAAGGGAATACTCAACATAGGACGATACAACCTGATATAAAAACTTATACTTGTGATATATGGGTCTATAAGAATAACATGATCATTTGTAAACTCTAAACATAGGCCGGCAAGGCAATACAAGAATTCGTATATATGACATCTATCTACAAGCCTCTAAGAGTACACACTTAACATAAAGGTCGGGACAGGGCCCCGCCATACCAAACAATACGCATTGAAATCACACTGACTAAACAAGCAACTGCGGAGCAAATGGAGCGCACCAACATCTTCCGCTGTGCCAATAGCCTACTTGGAGGACTCTTGACCTGTCTATCGGGACCTGCGACCATGAAATGTAGCAACCCCAGACAAAAGGGACGTCAGTAAGAATAATGTATCGAGTATGTAAGGCATATAAATAAGTACATAAAAGACATAGAAGAAATAGAGTAAATGACTCAACCTGTAAGTCTGGATAACTCTTTAAATCATGAAATACTTATAGTGTCATGCATATGTGTATGAATATCATGTCGTGCATAGGTACATGTGTTCATAACATCACCAAGCCTTTGAGAGCATCCCATCACATCATCTCGGCTACTGTGGGCAAAATCATCAACGTATACCAGCTGATTAGGTGGTGGTGCGTATATAACACTGTAACCTTTTGCCATATCCCATATACATATATACATACATATATATGCATAACGCCATCTAGTCATGGGTCAATGTACATGTAAATGAATGCAATGCATGAGAAGTACATTAATAAAATCTTTCGTACGTCATAAGACCATTATGCCTCTTATTAATATCATGAAATAAACTTTATCAACTTATATATTTTTTGAGACCCATGAATAGATGATAGAATAATATAACACATGGGGAATCAAGAACATAGGAACCTCTAGTATTTCTACGAATAGAGTCATTTATGGAAGTTGTGCATTTACTCATTTCGTTTGCATCGTATGGATCACGCCAAAATATAGAAGGGATAGCCTTAACATACCTGAGTCGATTCCCTTGACAATACCTCTAACACACGTTAATTTTGACAAAACACGTGACGGCAAGATCAGAGTAGGGAAAATCCATATGATACTTTTGAGGAAGATTGCACCATACTCCCTTAGAATCGCAAAATCCCGTTGCTATTACCTTATGAAATCTCGTATGAATTTTTGTAGCAAATTCCATATAATCACTTTGTGAATTTGATCACAACTTTTGTAAGATGCTTACTGAAGTAATAACGTTAGAGTCTTATGGCTTTTTATGAATTCCTTATCTTTGCGAATCTTGACTTTAAGAAGCCATTTTTCAATTATTTCTTTAAAGAGTGCCACCTTGCAAAATTGTTCAATAGTCACTTAATGACTCATGAATGCGGCTGCCACGTATTAGTCTTAGTCTTTATCCGAAAACTTTAATTCATCATCCATTAATTATTAATTAACTTGTTAATTCTCCCATTATCCAATAATTCACATAATTAAGGATTATCTCAAATTAATTAAAATACTACTCACTTTTAACACACCTTACTATCCCGGTCATATGGTACCTTGTATGGCACTAGTCCATAAGTACCGAGTATTTCATTTCGGGTTGTATTTTATTCCAACATGTCAACCTTTGATGAAAATTGATTTTCTTTGATTTGCTTACCCTCTCACCTTCACGAACTTACTCATCACTTGTTTGGAATAGCATAATAATTATAATCTCAAAATAATCTCATTCCCGAACTTACGTGATTAGCTTACGATGAAACTTTAACGTACGAAAATGCAGAATGTAATATCTCTTTTTCGAGCTTATATCAATTTATTTATGGCGTACGTGCTCATACGAAAACATGGGGTGTAACACGAAGCAGGCCTTTGTATTTTTGCTTTCTTTTGTGTCTTTTTCGAGGCCATTTTGGCCGTTGTAAATTTTGTATTTGGTCATTCTAGCCTTTGTAAAAAGATCATTTATGTATATATATAAGGCTTTCTACCCTTTTCAGCTCTCAAATATTTTCCTTTGCTTTATCATTCACATTTACAAAGGTTTGAATGCCTTAGCATGAAATAATAAGGTTTAGTTCGATGGTTCGAACAAGACCTCGCCTTTATTTCTTTTCTGGGTTAAGGCATTATCGGGGTTCGAAGTTACTAAAGCTTTCTCCTGAAAATATATTAAGGTTAATATTTTTCCGAGGGTATCCTTTAGAACCGGTTGTGAAAGAAGTATTTCTTTATCGAAGGCCTATTTTGTTACGGATTTCAGACGTCTCCGAACCATGTTAAACTGGCCATAGCCTTCTAGTTCGGGTGCCTAGTGAGCTTGTTTCCCCGAGTTATCCAGGCCTGCCTAAGACAACAGTCCCCGAGTGGGTATGGTCGTGGCCTCTAAAATTCGAGGGTTGCCTAAAAGGTCTTATGCCCTCGACGTTCAATAGTTCAATCTATACGAATTTTATTTTTCGAACAGCAGTCCCGAGTGTAGGGCTGATTATCCGAACTCTGGTTGTGATCGTCCCTTGAGCTCATTTCCATAATAGATCAAAAGTACGGAATTGTAAAGTAGAAAAACTTTTTCTAAGACATGATATAATGGAAATGAAAAATACATCTCTTTATTCTTGTGAAAAATAATTACACATGCATACATATTTTGTACTAGGGATCGAGCAACTATGTGGGCACGGTTCATTAGACTATTTGGCCCTTACAAATCTCACCTATTGAGACCCCTCTATTATGAAGTAATTTCCTCGCAACAAGGTTGACATCCAAGGGCAATGCCCCCCAGTATTCGAGGTTGATTGTAGAGGAACCTCGGATACTGTTAGTGTTGTCTTTGACACCGATTTGTGATAGGCCTTCGATTCTAAGTTAGCACAATCCGCTATTGCCTCGTTAAAAACCTTGCTGAAAAACCCAATTGGAACAAAAACAGTTCAAGGGAAAAATAGTGCAACGTGTGCTTTCAGACCTAAAGGCTTCATGCCGCTCCTTGTTGATAACCTGCAAGTGTTAGTCAAACAATAGAAATAATTGAAATAGGGTCGTACCTTAGCAGTAGTATCATTTGAGATAAGTTACGTTCCAATTGTTCGATAGCAATTCTCCGTCCATCATTCCGAGCTTATAGGACCCTTTCCCTGTGATCTCGAGAATATGGTATGACCCTTCCCAGTTCGGACCCAATTTCCCTTCATTTAGATTTCGAATGTTTAAAGTGACCTTCCTTAGTACCAAGTCCTTGATATTAAAATATAGAGGGTTGGCCTTTCTATTGTAATACCTTTCAATCTGTTCTTTATGGGGAGCCAATCGAATAAAGGCAACTTCACACTGTTCATCTAATAGCTCCAGGCTCGTATTCATGGCCTCGTCATTCGATTACTTTGTCGCATATCGGAATCTGATGCTCGTCTCCTTAACTTCGACCCGTATTAAAGCTTCAGTGTCATAAACTAAAGGGGATGGGGTGGTCCCGGTACTGGACTTCAAAGTTATGTGATACGCCCAAAGGACTTCAGGCAAGATATCTCTCCATTTTCCCTTAGCGTCGGTCAATCTTTTCTTGAGGTTTTGGATTATGGTTTTGTTGGTCGATTTAGCTTGTCCATTCCTACTAGGGTGATAAGGTGTTGATAAGAACCTTTTGATCTTGTGGTCTTCGAGAAATTTGGTCACTTTGCTGCTAATAAATTGTTTACTATTATCACATGCAATTTCGGATGGTATTCCAAATCAACATATAATGTCATCCCAAATGAAGTCGATGACTTCTTTCTCCCTGATCTTCTGGTATGCATGTGCTTCGACCTACTTAAAGAAATAGTCAGTCATAAACAAAACAAATTTAGCCTTACTTGGCATCGATGGAAGAGGACCGACGATGTCTATCCCTCATTTCATGAACGGCCATGGAACAAGACCGAATAGAGTAGCTCCCTGGGTTGATGAATCATTGGTGCATGTCTTTGGCACTTGTCGCATTTTTGAACAAACTCTTCCGCATCTTTATCCATATCGATCCAGTTGTATCCATCTCTGATTATTTTGTGGACCAATAATTCGGCACCAGAATGACTTCCGCAAGTGCCTTCGTGGACTTCCCTTAGAACATATTCGGTATTTACTGGTCCCAAACATATTGCTAACGGGCTATCAAATATCTTTCTGAACAAGGTCCCATATTTGGACAAGGTGAATTGTGCTACTTTTGTGCACATGGCTCTTGATTCATTTGAATCCGAGGGAAACTTCCCGTTCTTCAAATACTTTATGTATTTGTTTCTCCAATCCCAGGTTAAACTTGTGGAGTTTATCTCGACGTGTCCTTCTTCGACCATTGACCTTATGAGTTGTACAATAGCCCATGAATGGGTAGTTTAGCATTTACCAATAGTGGAGAGGCTATTGGCTATGGACGTTTAGGCCTTGGCTAACAAATTCGTGATATTGGATATTTTCGAGCCTAGTAGAGTTCTTGCTTGTGTGGTGGAACAATCATCTTTGTTGGAGCGCATCAAGTTTCGCCAGCTTGATGATTCTCATTTGTTGGTATTGAAGGATATAGTGTAGAGAGGTGGAGCAAAGAAGGCTGTGATTGAGGATTATGGTATTATGCGGCTTCATGGCCGAATTTGTGTTGCGAATGTTGATGGCTTGAGGGAATTGATGCTTGAGGAGGCTCATAGCTCACAATATTCTATTCATCCAGTATCACGAAGATGTATCGTGACTTGAAGTAGCATTACTAGTGGATGAAGATGAAGAAAGACATTAGTGGGCATGTTTTGCTGTGTTTGAATTGCCAATAGGTGCAGTATGAACATCAGAAACTACGTGGGTTGACTCAAAGGTTGGTGATACATGAGTAAAGTCGGAGCGCATTATTACAGACTTTGTTGTGGGGTTACCACCGACTTTGAAGAAGATTGATGTTGTTTGGGTCATTGTGGACAGATTGACCAAATTTGCGTATTTCACTCCGCTGATGACTTCCTATACATTAGAGAGGTTGGCTCAAATCTACATCAATGAGATTATTCTGTTGCATGGTGTGCCCATTTCTATCATTTTGGATCGTGGTACTTAGTTCACTTTGCACTTTTGGAGAGCTATTCAGCATTAGTTAGGCAAGCGGGTGGAGCTCCGTAATAGATTTCACCCGTAGACAGATGGCCAGTCTGAGTGGACTATCAAGATCCTGGAGGATGTTGAGGGCCTGTATTATTGATTTCGGGGAAAAAAAAGTACTTTTGAAAGTTTCGCATTTGAAGGGTGTGATTAGATTTGGAAAGAAGGGAAAGTTGAGCCCGAGATATATTGGCATGTTTCTGGTGTTAGAGAGAGTTGGAGCGGTTGCTTATAGGCTTGCATTGCCTCTTAGCCTAGCAAGGGTTCATCCGTTATTTCATATTTCTATGATTCGGAAGTATTATAAAGACAAGTCCCATGTATTGCACTACAACATAGTGCACCTTGATGGGAATCTGACTTATGAAGAAGAGTCGATAGCTATTGTAGATCGGCAGGTTTGGAAGTTAGGATCTAAGGTTGTTTATTCCATGAAAGTGCTTTGGAAAGGCCAGCTGACTGAGGAGGCTATTTGGGAGTCCGAGTCCAATATGAGGAATAGATATCTACATCTTTTTACCAGTTCAGGTACATTTCAATGTCCATTCAAGGACAAACGTTTCTTTTAGAGGTGGAGAATGTAACGACCCGATAGGTCATTTTGAGTTCTAAATTATCATTATATGATTTGAAACCTTATATATCTTTATTTGATGATTTATGACTTGCATGCGTGGTCCATTTTGACTTCCAAAAAGTTTAAATACGATTTTTCAAGGGAAACATGATTTTTGAGCTTGAAAATGGTTGGAGTTGACCACAGTCAATATTGTTGGTAAATGACCTCGGATCGGTATTTTGATTATTCAGATAGATTCGTATGATATTGGTTGGGGTCCCGAGGTATCCGAGACTGTTTCGGAGCTTAGTCTAAAAAGTTAAAAATTTGAAGTTACGGACTTTGAAATCTTTGAGTTTTGATGCTTGATTCTTGATTTTAGATATTATTTTGATGTTTTAATCTTACGAGCGAGTTCGTATGATATTATCATAATTTTGTAGATATTTGTAGTGAACACCGGAGGAGGGGGGTTCGGGTGAGATTTGAATTAGTTTAAGATCAATTTTAGCCTTGTTGAGCTAGATGATCTACTGGTGTTTCACAGTGCTTCGCAATCCTGGAGCTTGTGGCACGATCGCATAAGAAGAATGGGGCTAGGGGCAGGTAGTTCATCGCGATCGCGTAGCTAGTACCGCGATCACTGGTGTCTTCTGGGGCTGGGGGAAATTGCTCTTCGCGGTCGCGCCGGTGGTCTAGCGATCGTGTAGAAGGAGTTGGGTCCAGGGGACATTTGTTCTTTGCGAACACAATGTTATGATTGCGAATGCGAAGACTTCCAAACCTTCTAGGGCCAATGTGGTTTTCCCTTTGCAAACACGTTAGGTACATTGCGGACGTGAACGCTTGGCTAGGAGTTGCCTTATGCAAACATGAGTTGGGCTTTGCGAACATGGTGGTTGATGATCACTAGTCTTATCGAACGTGGGAATTCCTTTGTGAACACGAAAAAGAAAGTCCCAAGGCATAAATAATGTTTAAAATCACGGTTTAGCCACTTTTCACATTTTTGAGACCTAGACCACTTATTTGGGGGATTTTTTAGACGATTTTCATCCCAACTTTTGAAATTAATAATTTTTACCTAGTTTTGATTTATTCTCATGATTTCCCATAGATTTTTATTCCCAAATCTAGTACTTTTAAGCATAGAAAGTCGGTTCTGAGAACAATATATGAGGGCTAATTTTGGGGAGCTGATACAGTAAAGAAAGTGTGCGAGCTGGCACCGAGATTCGAGGAACTACTATGCCAGTGGAAGCTGAAACTACTCTATCTCGACTTGATGAGATTGAGGGGGAAGCCTCGGCTGAAGTCCCCATGCCAGAAAGAGCTGAAGACGTTTCGCCTCGAGATGAGAAGGCTATCAAGGAGGCAGTTGATGCTGGTGTAGAAACCATGCTCGAGGCTCCCCGAGATGAAGGCAGTGCCGTAAAAGATTTACCTAAGGTGATAGATATCAGCGATTCCCCCTCGTTTCCATCATTCACTGAGTCGATGATATATGAAGCTCAAGCAGCGGAGACTTGCCACGGGGAAAGGGTCCATGGAGCAGAAGACCATTTTCATGGCTATTTTGTTGGAGTGGAAGATGTCACCAGTTTGGGTGACTTGAAGGTACCGAGGAAGAGCTCGAGTGAGGCTTCCTCGAGCTTTAAACTGACCAATCAGTTTCCTGCCCCTAGTGTCGATCCCGGGCGTAAGCGATAAATTATCATCTCAGTCCCGGAGGATGCTCGGGTTATTTCTACCCCCGTAGAGGTGGCTAGCTATCTCTAATGCTTGGTCACTGAAGAAGACCAAACTAAGATGGATGAGGTATAAACACCCTATCTTTTCAATGAAACGCTACATGCTCTAAATCGGGTAATCCCAGATTTCCTTCTCGATGTCAATTTTTGTATTTAGACTTTTCTCCATTTATATAATTCCTTTATCTATGTTTTTAGGCTTTGGTACGGCATCATGAGGCTTTCCTCCAATCCCGAGGGGAGGTGAGTCAGAATGAGGCCGAGATCCGAGGGCTTATTGAGGAAAGTTGCCTTAGCTTCTCAGTGAGAAAAGAGAAAGGGAAGCTAAAGACCTCCATGCTGAGCTAGAAATGGCTCAAAAAGAACACGCCGAACTAACCAAGAAAGTAAGAAGAATCTTTGAAGTTAGTGACAGTGACTTGGGCGTGGTGGCAATGGTTCGAACCTGCAGGTCCAACAAAACCTCGATGTGATCAGGTAACTCCGTGAGGAAGTAGAAGCAGTGAAAACTGAGGCTAAATAATGGAAGAAATATATGGATCGCCTTGCCTCAGAAAAGGAGACTGTCCGAGCCTAACTGGCCTCAGCTAAAATCTAACTCTGAAGCCTAAAAGAGAAAGCCTTGGTGCAAGCTAAGAAAATTGAGAATCTCCATTCTCAGTTGGGTTCAGGAATTTCTAACTGGGAGAAGCTGGTCACAAAGCTCGAAGCGGCCAAATTGGAGGTCGAAGAAACCAAGGCTAATGTTGATGCAGTGGTGGCTATTTACAGGGTCGATGCCGGAGCTTCTTAGGTCCGAGAAAAGGAGGTCGCCGAGGCAACACAGGTTCGAGCACATTATGTCGCCAAGCATACCAAATGTAGTCTCGAAGGGAGACTCTTGAGGAGATCCATGCTCGGGGCTTCGGTCTTAAAGCCAAGATCGAGAGCGCTAAGGAGCTCGAAGTTGAAGCTAGGGGGTTAGCTTACCCTGATGACGACGATTCTGAGAGCCTGAGCAGATCCGAAAGTGGAGATGGCCTCGAGAGTCAAGATGCCGCTCCCGTAGAGGACTAGGCCTTTTAGGATTTCACATATTTTGTGTTTTTATCGAGGCAGTTTTGGCTTTTGTAAAGAATTTTCATCACACTGTGTTGCCCTTGTAAATGACTTTTAATGTATAAAAACTTTCTTCCCTTTTACAAAGGTCAAAGTGCCTTACAAGATCATGTAGTTATATTCTAATGTTCGAGTTTGAGACGGCAAGGACCGATAATAAGTACTGTCCTCAAGCATTTCTGATCGATGGACCCCGAATGATCATTCGAACGTGAGTTAAGGTAGCCCTTAGGCTAATATGTAGATACAAAAATGAGATGATTTGTTTGAACCCGAATCAAAGTAGCCTTTAGGCTTTATGATTGAGTGAGGACCTGCTCCAACTCGAAATAAGGTAGCCCTTAGGCTTTCTAGTTGAGTGAGAATGATCTCTCGAACTCGAAGTGTCACGACCCAAACCTGTGGGTCGCAACGAGCACCCGGTACCTTACTTAATCGAGTACCAACACAACATATCTTTCTTATTATACTTTCATTGGAAAATGGGCCAAACGGGCCATCATGGGCTAACCAGAATAAACATAGAGGAATACTCAATATACAACCTGATATAAAAACTTATACATGCGATATACGGGCCTATAAGGCCAGCATGATCATTTGTAAACTCAAAACATAGGCCGGTAAGGCCATACAAGCATTTGTATACATGACATCTATATACAAGACTCTAAGAGTACACACTTAACGTAAAGGTCGGGACAGGACCCCAACATACCAAACAACACGTGTCAAAATCATACTAACCAAACAAGCAAATCCAGAGCAAATGAAGTGCACCAACATCTTCCGCGGAGCTGATAGCCTACTTGGAGGACTCTCGACCTTTCTATCGGAACTTGCGGGCATGAAATGCAGCATCCCCAGACAAAAGGGACATCAGTAAGAATAATGTACCGAGTATGTAAGGCACATAAATAAGTACATAAAAGACATGGAAGAAATATAGAGTAAATGACTCAACCTGTAAGTCTGAATAACTCTGTAAATCATGAAATACTTATAGTATCATGCATATGTGTATGAATATCATGTCGTTCATAGGTACATGTGTTCATAACATCATCAAGCCTCTGAGGGAATCCTGTCATATCATCTCGGCTACTGTAGGCAAAATCATCAACGTATACCAGCTGATCAGGTGGTGGTGCGTATATAACGTTGTAACCTTTTCCCATATCCCATATACATATATAACGCCATCTGGTTATGGTTCAATGTATATGTGTGACGACCCGGCCGGTCGTCTTAATAATTAACGCCTCGTTCCCCTATTAACTCCTTTCCCCAAGTTTATTTTTGCTATTTTGATTTTCCGCGATGTTTAGTTTTGAGTTTCGGAGAGTTTTGGGATACTTAGTCCCTAAATGAGAGCTTAAGTATTGGAAAGTTGACCGTAGTTGGAACTTTGTGAAGACAGACTCAGAATGGAAATTTGATGGTTCTGTTAGCTTCATTGGGTGATTTTGGGGTTAGGAGCGTGTTCGGATTGTGTTTTGGAGGTCCGTAGCTAATTTAGGCTTGAAATGCTGAAAGCTGAATTTTGGAAGTTTTCGGTTCGATAGTGAGATTTTGATCTGAGGGTCAGAATGGAATTCCAAGAGTTGCAGTAGTTCCGTTATGTCATTTGGGATGTGTGTGCAAAATTTCAGGTCATTCGGAGGTGTTTTGGTTGGGTTTTTGATCACAAGCGAAATTCGGAAGATTTTTGAAACTTAGGCTTGAATCCGATGTGTTTTGGTTGTTTTGATGTTGTTTGAAGTGTTTTGAAGATTGGTACAAGTTTGAATAAGGTTTTAGGATATTTTGATGCCTTTGGTTGAGGTCCCGGGGGCCTCGGGTGTGTTTCGGATGCTCTACGGATCATTTCAAGTTGTTAAAAAGTTGTAGGTTTTTGTTCAGCTATTGCAGAGGGATTTTACCCTTCGCGTTCGCGAGTGGACCCTCGCGTTCGCGAAGAGTCAGTGGGGGTTGATGGAATTTTGCCTTCACGTTCACGAGGAAGTCTCCGCGTTCATGAAGGGTGGTGATGTTTGAGCATCGCGTTCACGGGAAGGGTATCGCATTCGCGTAGAAGGAAGTGGTCAGCTGGGTTCGAGGTGGAATTGCTCTTCGCGTTCGCGAAGTGCTGGTCAGTGGAAGCATTGTGTTCCTGAGAGCAGTGTTCCGTTCGCGTAAGAGGACTTTTGGTCAACGACTTTATGTGCTTCGCGAACGCGAGGCCTTGACCGCATTCGCGAAGAAGAAATTAAAATACCTGGGCAGAATGTTTAAAAAGGGTTATTTCGCGAATTTTAGCCTAATTTCCTCCATTGTTAGGCAATTTTGAAGCTTTTTGAAGAGGGTTGAAGAGGGATTCAAGGGGAGTCACTTGGAGGTAACATTTTTGACTTCATAACTCATTTTTATGTGATTAATTACCTGATTAGTGGTGGAAAATTTGGGAGAAATGGGTAATTAGGGCTTGAGTTTAAGACAAACAAAAAGGGGTATTTGAGGGGTCAATTAAACTCCAATTTTAGTATTCTTGTTATGCATAGACTCGTGAGAGTATGAGGATTCTGAAAATAGAAATTTCACCCAATTCCGAGACGTGGGTCCGAGGGGTATTTTGGACATTTTACCTAATTTCACGCATTAGCTTAGAATTTAATTGTGGAATCAGTTACTTGAGGTGTTATTTACATTATACAATTGAATTGAATAGATTTGAGTCATTTGGAGTTGAGTACTCGTGGCAAAGACGTGGTGTTGAGTTGATTTTGAGCCGGTTCGAGGTAAGTGGCTTGTCTAACCTTGTGTGGGGGACCTTCCCCTTGGGATTTGGTATATTTGGTAACTGAATTGCCTTGTGCGTGAGGTGACGAGCGCGTACTTGTGCAAATTATTGGAAACCCGATTTTCTTAAAGAATTCATTAGCATGTTTCTTTTCCTGCTTTTATTACTTGCACTGTTAAGCATGTTGTTAGCTACGAAAAGCATGACTAAGTGATTTAATTGTTTTAATTGTTCAATCTATTTACCTGAACTCCGTGCATTATGCTAGGCTAGAATTACTTGATGCCTTGATATGAAATTTCCATTTATGAATATCTTCTTGTTGTTGTTGTGTATTTACATTGGGACTACGGATGTGGGATTCCGGTAGCTCCCCCTTGTCTATTTACTTTGAGACTACGGGTTAGATTCCTGGTAGACCCCCATGCACAATTATATGGAACTACGGGAATGCCCCTGGTAGATTCCCCCAGTATTGGGTATTTACATTTGGGACTATGCATCGGGATTCCGGTAGATCACCATGCATTGATAGTTGGACTACGGGACGGAATCCCCGGAGATCCTTCGGACATATATATGATGGACTACGGGATGGTATCCTGGGAGATCCACTGGATAGTTGTAATTGGGACCACAGGACGGTATGCTCGAAGGTGCCCCGGTTGTTATCTCTGTGTTGAGCTGCATTTCTTTCCGTGGTTTGTTTATCTCTGTTCTAGTTGTTGTGGGTTCTTTCAATTCTATGTTATTTCTTACTGTTGCACTTATTTATACTATTTTATTCCACACTGTTAACCCTTATTTTGTATTTAACCTCAGTAGGGCCCTGACCTTCCTCGTCACTACCCGACTGAGGTTAGGCTTGGCACTTACTGAGTATCGCTGTGGTGTACTCATTCCCCTTCTGCGCATGTTTTTCATGTGCACATCCATGTACTTCTACTCAGGCCTACCATCCTTGAGGGAGGCAACTGCTCTAGATACTTCGAGGTACATCTGTCACATCTGTAGACCGAGAAGTCCCTTTCTATTCTAGCTGTTAAACATTGCCCTTCTGTATTTTCTTTCTTGTTAGATATTCTGGAGTTAGATTGTTAGATATTCTAAAGGCTTGTGTTTCCGTAAATTTTCGGGTTTTGGGATAGTGTACTTGGTTTTGAGAATGTTGCGTTGTATATGCCGAGCGACATTATAACTATTGTTTCCATTCAGTTATTTTGGTTTTGATTATTTCTTCCGCAAGTTTCATTTATGTTCCGCATTTGTTAGGCTTACCTAGTCGTAGAGACTAGGTGCCATCACGATGGTTCACGGAGGGCAAACAGGGGTCGT
Source organism: Nicotiana sylvestris (assembly GCF_000393655.2). Taxonomy (NCBI): domain Eukaryota; kingdom Viridiplantae; phylum Streptophyta; class Magnoliopsida; order Solanales; family Solanaceae; genus Nicotiana; species Nicotiana sylvestris. Next base: position 69,361,506 of record NC_091060.1, read on the forward strand.
GACAACATGTATATGAATCCAATGCATGAGAAGTACGTTAATAAAATCTTTCGGACGTCATAAGACCATTATGCCTCTGATTAATATCATGAAATAAACTTTATCAACTTAAATATTTTTTGAGAGCCGTGAACAGATGATAGAATAATATGACACATGGGGAATCAAGAATATAGGAACCTCTAGTATTTCTACGAATAGAGTCATTTATGGAAGTTGTACATTTACTTGTTCCGTTTGTATCGTATAGATCATGACAAAAGAATGAAGGGATAGCCTTAACGTACCTGAGTCGATTCCCTTGACAATCCCTCTAACACACGTTAATTTTGACAAAACACGTGATGGCAAGACCGGAGTAGGGAAAAATCCGTATGATACTCTTGAGGAAGATTGTACCGTACCTCCTTAAAATTGCAAAATCCCGTTGCTATTACCTTATGAAATCTTGTATGAATTATTGTACCAAATTCCATATAATCACTTTGTGCATTTGATCACAACTTTTGTAAGATGCTTACTAAAGCAATAACGTTAGAGTCTTATGGCTTTTTATGAATTCCTTATCTTTGCAAATCTTAAACTTAAGAATCCATTTTCAATTATTTCTTTAAAGAGTGTCACCTTGCAAAATTGTTCAAGAGTCATTTAATGACTTATGAATCTGGCTGCCACGAATTAGTCTTAGTCTTTATCCAAAGACTTTAATTCATCATCCATTAATTATTAATTAACTTGTTAATTCCCCCATTATCCAATAATTTACATAACTAAGGATTATCTCAAATTAATTAAAATACTACTCACTTTTAACATACCTTATACACCTTACTATCCTAGTCATATGGTACCTTGTATGGCACTAGTCTATAAATACCGAGTATTTTAGGTCGGGCCGTATTTTATTCCAACATGTTAAACTTTAACAAAAATTCATTTTCTTAGATTTTCTTACCCTCTCACCTTCACGAATTTACTCATCACTTGTTTGGAATAGCGCAATGCTTATAATCTCAAAATAATCTCATTCCTAAACTTACATGATTAGCTTACAACGAAACTTTAACGTACAAAAATGCGGAATATAATATCTCATTTTAGAGCTTATATCAATTTATTTATGGCGTACTTCCTCGTACAAAAACATGGGGTATAACATCATTCCCCTCTTTGGAACATTCGTCCTCAAATGTTGACTGATGCACTTATCATTTTCATGACTTATGCCTTCCTAATACTTTAGTACTCTTCTTTCCATCTAGGCAACTGTTCTGTGAATAATTCCAAAGGCCAGGTCATTCCCCCTTTTAGGCCTCTTTATCACACCATGACTTATGGTCGGAATCCTTCCAATCTCGTAATTGTTATTACCTTCTATTATGAAGCCTGTACGACTTTGACCTTGTAAGTGCGCCTATGCGATTCTTTTTCCCTTTTTCCTCCAGCTTTTGGCCAATCCCTAGGCCTCACTTTGTAAACATATACAGAGCTTGAGAAGATGTCCTCTGGGCATCTATAGGTATCCTGAAGTTCTTCTCTAGGTGCTTTGTTGAACTTACGAATATTGTTATACCTTATTTCATAGATTTGTTTATCCATCCGTATGACATTACAGCCATAACTCTTACTTTGATTTATCATTACTGAGGTCTACTACCAAATTCCAGGTTACTCTCGTTGCTTATCCTATATGTATAAATCTATGTCCTTTAATGCTTCTTTATTACAGTTCATCTTAAGAATGACGTCCTAATCTCACCTCATACTTTATGACTTTTGTCCAACCATTGTTGATTCACCTTAATATTGATCTATCATCTATCACTGATAACTTGATCTGTTATGTAACTCTGCCACTAGGGCTCACGTCTCATCGTGGAACATTTGCAGTGATTTTCTTAATCAACCTAGGGGCGATACGACACTATACTTCCATAATCGTATTTCATAGCATCCCAATGTGATTTACCATACGTGGGTATTTTAATCCTGTACAATTCATGAAATCATTACTCCATCGGAGGCCCAAATGTTATCCTTCATCTATCTCAATTACACTTTCATTCTACTACCAGGGTAGCATTCCATCTCCTTTAAATGCTACTAGTCTTATACTCCTTTGAGTCCATTCAAGCAATACTGAGCTTTCAATAACTCAAAGAAACCATCAACTCTCTCTTTTTCATGGGCTTAATCCTGAGGACTTATCCATTCTCATCACCTTCTCACTCGCCCTTTCTTATCCTTACTCCTATTTTCTTAAAACCTTGTTACTTTACCATACTTCAGCTTGCGACCTACACATATTCATTTATACTACTCGCAACTTTTCTTTAACTTGCTTGCACCATAGATTCCTTATGTTATTCTAGAACATCAAGCGAGACATCATATCACCTCAAACTCTTCTTTTACTCTCTTAACTAGACCTGCCGATACATAGAAACCATAGGCTGGAAGATATGCTACTGACGATGCCGCTATCATTCCTGGATACTGAATCCCCGCGCTTCTAGCCTTTTATCCTAGTATGGACTATTCTCAACCTTCTACTTTGAGTATCTCGTACGTTTTTCACCTTTACCTTACTTACCTTAAAGTCTCACATCACATCTTCTATCTCTTTCAGACCTCCCCTCTACATAGGTATAATTCACATCCGCATCTTGAATTTCTATTATAATACATGCACCTCTTTACACAATCTCGTGAGAGCTTCATACTAACATCTTATGAGGTTGGGACACTTGTAACTGGATTTATCGTAGAGTTGTTCTAAAATATGGGTACTGTACTATCTCTCTTGTACCTCTAATATTAAGAGTGATTCTACAAATTTCTCAATCATGATGTCTATAACTTTTTGGGTTCAATAAGCAGACTCCTAATTTACTTAGTTTATATAACTCTTCAGTTTCCTCTTCCTTCTGATTAGCCTTTATGTAGGCTTAAGCTATCTTCTCATCTGTGGCTCATGGAATTTAGTTATTACTTTATACTTTCATGGACGCTATGGAAAACCATGATACGATCTTCTAATGATTCCATACTTTGCCTATAACCTGGACCCAATTCCTTTTTTTAACTTATACCGGAGTCTTCTACGACTGATCATTAATCAAATAATTCCTTTCGTTCTATTTCAGCTTTCTTCAAACGTAAGCAATTACTTTTCCTGACCTCTTGCCCCTTTGTTGCATGCATACTTAGCTCATCTGAGTTCTTGCGCATGCCGAAATTTTTGTGCAACTCATATGGTCTACTCATTAGCCATGGTAGGTACGACTTTCTTTTGGAGTGAATATAATTTTGTAGTGGGACTATTGTTATAAAACCATTTCCTCTTTAAGTCATTGTGCTTTGGTTGAAGCATTCTTCCTTATTTCCTTAACTAGTTTCATTGTAGTACTTAGGGGGACCCTTTGACTCTTGTAAAGCTATGATCTTATTACATCACATACTCGACGGATCTTTTGATGTCCTTCCTTGCCTATAATTATTTGTAGTTATTTACCTCCACACCCTTATGCTTGTAGGCTACTTCTGAACTGATATTTTTACTGTCTTCCCAGTGGCACTCTCTTTTATTCCCATAACATTCATATGGTACCTTTAACTACCCCGACTTCTATCTAAATATATCTCAAGTATTATAATGATATTACTGCGAGGCTGAATTTAGTATATTGGATTTTACTATGTTTATCTTGCACAATCTCCAGATTCGTCAGTAACCACCTATCTAGCCATAACTAGGCTCTTCCTGAATAAACTGCTAATTACTCGTTGGCCCATTCTCATGTTAATATTCCACGTAATCTTTCTTGGGTTATTCCTTTTGTCTTAAGTTACCTCTCGCACTGGCTCCTTATTAATCAATAACATCTCGGGCAGGAACCCTTACATCCTCTCATTGACGTCGTGCTTGCATAATGTTCTAAAATCGTAGCATATTTGTAGGATTTGAATATGTGCAATCTCATCCCTTTTTCATTTTTTTCGTGTTCTTCCTTTACCATTCCATAATTACTGGAACTACTTAATTCTGACTTAATGCTACATCACTCCATATTCTCTCCTTTGGTGGAGTACTAAGAGTTGGAGCTACAACAACCTACCTATAGATGTTTTACCTCTTCATCTTTGGCGTCCTTTCACATCATCGATGACCCTTACTCACCTTGTGGTAATCCTTCTTTACCAAAGATAACAAAACTCCTTACTCGCGATGGTGACACTTAGTGTAACTGGCACATACAGTCCCTTAATCTCACATCGCTTGTTTTAGGAAAGTGTCTTCTTGAATGACCTTTCTCTGAATTTCTTATGAATCTTCTTCTGTTATCCATTTTATTATCACTGGAACGCAATGCCGGCCATTATCAAATCACTCGGTCTTTAATTCATGTTTAGTTTATCTAGTTCACCAGTCCATATTGATTTCTATTACTTAGGGGTCTAACTTTTTCTTCTGGTAATCACGTTAGCGTCATGAACTTCTTTCTCGAAATGAGGATATGACTTTATGGCCTATACTCTTTTGTCATCTCAAGGCCTGTCGCCTTTCGTCTTTTCCTTCACTTGACTATAGACTCTGTAATATTGTCATTTCTTTGACCTACCGTTGTCTTCCATGTATCACATTTTACTTATAATGCTTCATTAACTCTCTTCTTATTTACTGCTAACATCTATGTCTATTACTTTATTCTGAAAACTCGAACAAGACATTCTTTTGCTTTTAGCTCCCCTTACTCCAGCCATTGGCTCTTCGAATTACCTAACATTCTTTCTATACTAGGGACGGGAGCCATACTAAGATAATATTTATCCCTTAAAGGCTTCCAGTTCCTATCATTGTAGTTCTCATATATAAATATACTATTATAGAGTGCACCGTCTGGGTGTCTCACAAGGAGATCTATTATCACATTTGCAATATCTTTCGGAAATGTCAACTAACGCAAACATTTCATCCACCATTTTTTGTCACTTTAACCACATCCGGATCTTGATATCCGTCCTTCTCTTATACTACTTCTGTTAGCTTCCATATGGCATAAATGAGATGGGTGTGGCCAATTGTACATATCTCTGCTACCGTTGAAGGTAACTAAAAATGCTTATATCTCCCTTCCTGAATGGTAAATAATGATAATGTTTATTAACTGGGTACCTTGTACCCTTCTTCACCTTGCTTCTTTTACTTGCTGAAACTTGTGTCCACTTTCCAATTCTGTTATTCCTTTTTACCGTAAGAGTGGATAAGTATTCTTGCCTTAAAACTCCTTATCAAGAATCTTACACCTTCTAGTACACGTATGGTCTGCTGACGACCTTACATTTACTTATCATAAAAATGATGCAAAATCGAGTTCTTCTGACTCAACACTTCCACAACTATTTCTATTACCGACCGTCTTTCTGAATGTAGGCATTGTTGTAGTACGAATAAGATAAAGTTTAGGAAATTGAGTTCTTACAACTAAGCTCTACTACACGATCTAGAGTAAGAAGAAAGAGTAACAGTCCTAAATGCCCTGTAGCCTCCTATTTATAAGTGTGGTGCACGACATACCCATAAACAAGACTCTACTAAACACGACTTGTAGACTCCCTAGGACAAAAATGCTCTTATTCCACTTTTATCATAACCCAAACCTCTGGGCTGCAATGAGCACCCGGTACCGTACTTAACCGAGTACCAACATAACATATCTTTCTTATTATACTCTCATTGGAAATGGTCCAAATGGGCCGTCATGGGCTAACCAAAATAAATATAAGGGAATACTTAATATAGGACGATACAACCTGATATAAAAACTTATACATGTGATATATGGGTCTATAAGGATAACATGATCATTTGTAAACTCAAAACATAGGCCGACAAGGCCATACAAGCATTCGTATATATGACATCTATCTACAAGCCTCTAAGAGTACACACTCAACATAAAGGTCAGGACAGGGCCCCGCCATACCAAACAATACACGTTGAAATCATACTGACTAAACAAGCAACTACGGAGCAAATGGAGTGCACGATCATCTTCCGCTGGCTGATAGCCTACTTGGAGGACTCTCGACCTGTCTATCGAGACCTACGAGCATTAAACGCAGCGTCCCCACTGTTCGTATATATGATATTAAAATATCAAAGTTTGTCCCTTCAATTGTAACACCTTTCAATTTGTTGTTTTTGGGGAGCAATTCGAATAAAGGCAACTTCACACTGTTCATCTAATAGCTCCAGGCTCGTATTCAGGGCCTCGTCATTCGATTCCTTTGTCGCATATAGAAATCCGATGCTCGGCTCCTTGACTTCGACCAGTATTAAAGCTTCAGCGCCACAAACCAAAGGGAATGGGGTGGCCCCGGTACTGGACTTCGAAGTTATATGATACGCCCAAAGGACTTCGGGCAAGATCTCTCTCCATTTTTCCTTAGCGTCGGTCAACCTTTTCTTAAGGTTTTGGATTATGGTTTTGTTGGTCGATTCAGCTTGTCCATTCCCACTAGGGTGATAAGGTGTTGATAAGATCCTTTTGATCTTGTAGTCTTCGAGAAATTTGGTCACTTTACTGCCAATAAATTGTTTCCTATTATCACATGCAATTTAGATGGTATTCCGAATCGACATATGATGTCGTCCCAAATGAAGTCGATGACTTATTTCTCCCTGATCTTCTGGTATGCCTGTGATTCAACCCACTTAAAGAAATAGACAGTCATAAACAAAACAAATTGAGCTTTACTTGGCGCTGATGGAAGAGGCCCGACGATGTCCGTCCCCCACTTCATGAACGGCCATGGGACAAGACCGAATAGAGTAACTCCCTGGGTTGATGTATCATTGGCGCATGTCTTTGGCACTTGCCGCATTTTCGAACAAACTCTTCCGCATCTTTCTCCATATCGATCTAGTAGTATCCAACTCTGACTATTTTGTGGACCAATGATTCGACACTAGAATGATTTCTGCAAGTGCCTTCGTGGACTTCCCTTAGAATATATTCGGTATTTCCTGGTCCCAAAAATATTGCTAACGTACCATCGAACATCATTCTGAACAAGGTCCCGTCTTCGGACAAGGTGAATCGTGTTGCTTTTGTGCGCATGGATCTTGATTCTTTTGAATCTGAGGGAAGCTTCCCATTCTTCAAATACTCTATGTATTTGTTTCTCCAATCCCAGCTCAAACTTGTAGAGTTTATCTCGGCGTGGCCTTCTTCGACCATTGACCTTATAAGTTGTACGACAACCCCTGAATTGAGTTCATTGTCTTCGAACGATAACCCTAGGTTTATGAGGGCATCGACTTCGCTATTCTGATCTCAAGGCACATGTTGAAAAGTCCATTCTTTGAATTGGTGTACAGTTAGCTGTAGCTTATCCAGGTATCTTTGCATTCATTTCTCTTGAACTTCAAAGGTTCCATTAACCTGATTCACAACGAGGAGGGATTCACATTTGGCTTCGATCACCTATGCTCCCAAGCCTTTGGCTAGTTCGAGTCGTGCAATCATGACCTCATATTCGGCCTCGTTGTTAGTCAATTTTACAGTTCTAATAGATTGTCTAACCACGTTACCTCTAGGCGGTTTTAGCACGATGCTGAGTCCGGACCCCTTTACGTTTGAAGTACCATCCGTAAACAGGGAGATGTACCCGAGTTGACTAATAGTTCTCTTTCAACCTCAGGCACTAGGGCTGATGTGAAGTCTACCAAGATTGAGACTTGATGGATGTTCGGGGTCGCTACTCAATAACGTACCCATTGATTTTTATGGCCTATTTGCCAATCGTCCTGAAATCTCGAGCTTATGCAAACTATTTTGAAGAGGATAAGTTGTTACAACACATATGGGATGACATTGAAAGTATGATTTTAGTTTCTTAGAGACACTTATCAAAGTGAGCGCTAATTTTTCTAGATAGGGATATTTGGTTTCGACCTCACCTAGGGCCCGACTAACATAATAGATAGGGAATTGTGTACCTTGTTCTTCTCGGACTAGGATTCCACTTACCGCTATCTCCGATACTGCCAAATACAAGTAAAGTTGTTCATCTGCCCTCAACGTGTGAAGCAACAGCGGGCTCGACAAGTACCGCTTAAGCTTTTCCAAGGCCGGTTGACATTCCGTAGTCCATGTGAAGTTATTCTTCTTCTTCAGCAACAAAAAGAATCAATGGCTCTTATCGGGAGACCTCGAGATAAATCGCCCCTATGCACCCTATTAACCTTTGCATGGCCTTTACATTGTCTACCACCGTGATGTCCTCTATAGCTTTAATTTTGTTGAGGTTGATCTCGATTCCTTAATTGGATACCATGAAGTCGAGAAATTTTCCATAGCCGACCCTGAACACGCATTTTTTTGGGTTGAGCTTTATGTTGTATTTCTTCAGTATACTGAAAGTTCCTGCAAATGCTACAAATGGCCCTCTGCTCGTAGTGACTTAAGTAGCATGTCATTCTTCCATAGATTTCCCTATTTGTTCTTCGAACATTCGGTTTATTAGGCGTTGATAGGTTGCACCAGCATTTTTAATTCGAATGGCATTACATTATAACAATATGTGCCATATTTAGTGATGAAAGAGGTTTTTTCTTGGTCACCCAAGTTCATCCATATTTGGTTGTACCCAGAATAGGCATCGAGAAAACTTAGAATCTCGTGGTCGGCCGTGGCATCAATCACACGATCGATGTTAGGCAAAGGGAAAGAATATTTGGGGCATGATATATTTAGGTCTTTATAATCTACATACATTCTTAGTTTATTCCCTTTCTTAGGAACTATGACTACATTCGCTAGCCATTTCGGGTATTTGACCTCCCGGATGGACCCTATTTTAAAGAGCTTAGTTACCTCATCCTTGATGAAGGTATGTTTTATCTCAGACTGAGGTCTCATTTTTTGTTCCACCGGGCGGAATTTTGGGTCCAAGCTTAGTTTGTGAGTGGTGATCTCTGATGGGATCCCTGTCATATTGAGATGGGACCAAGCAAGACACTTCATATTAGCTACAAGAAAATGAATAAGTTATTTCCTGATCTCAGGAGTTAATCTCGTGCCCAGGTATACCTTCCGATCGGGCAGATGTTCGATCGGCACGACCTGCTCTAGTTTTTTTATCATTGACTTGGTAGCGTCGGAATCATCGAGGGCGATAAAAGATCGAGGAACCCTGAAGTCATCATTTTCGTTAATCCTTTGCTCGTCCGATTGGGTTGAAGCTGGCACCAATAATTGCTATTTGGATCACTGTTTCACTTATGATCTTGAGTCATTTGTCGGTGAGAGCGTTGATATCGAAATTACTTCATCGACTGCAAACATCTCCTTTGCAACGGGTTGTTCCCCGTAAATCGTCTTTATCCCCTCCGGTGTTGGAAATTTTACTACCTGGTGGAGGGTCGAAGGCATAACCCTCATGTTATAGATCCATGTTCTCCCGAACAGTGTGTTGCATCACATGTCCCCTTCGATTACATAGAATTTGGTTTCTTGGATGGTACAGACAATATTCACCGGCAATGTTATTTTTCCCTTAGTTGTTTCGCAAGCCATGTTGAATCTATTAAGTACTCGGGCCACTGGTACGATCTGGTCTTGCAGGCCGCGTTGTTCTATGACCTTCAATCGTATGATGTTGGTCGAGCTACCTGGATCAATTAGCATACGTTTAACTCTAGTTTTATTGATAAGTATAGAGATTACCACTATGCCATTATGAGATTGTATGATTCCTTCCGCGTCCTCGTCGTTGAAAGATAGAGTCCCCTCTGGTAAATAATCCCGACTCCGTTTTTCTCTCGTGATTGACACCTTGGTGAGTTTCATCATCGGAACTTGGGGAATATCGACCCCTCCGATAATCATATGGATGACGTACTGGGGTTTGTCTTGTCTATTTTGTTTGTTGGAATCTCTTTTTTTGAAGTGGTTCTTGGCTCGGTCACTTAGAAATTCTCGAAGATGAGAGTCGTTGAACAAACAAGCTACTTCCTCTCTTAGGTGCCGACAATCCTCCATCATGTGACCATGTGTGCCATGATATTTGCATATTTGGTTGGGATCCCTTTGTGCTGGATCAGTTTGCAAAGGTCGAGGCCACTTGGTATCTTTGATGCGTCCAATGGCCGATACGATGGTAGCTACATCCACATTAAATTTGTACTCCGACAATCGTGGTGCGTCTTTGGGACCAATAGGTCTATCGAAGCCGTTTTTACTCATAAGTCCCCGTGAACTTTGTCCTCGATCATTTCTCCTCTCATTCCATGAAGAATTTTACCCAGATTCACTGTCTCTACGGTCTTCATTATACGGTTAATACCAATCTCTATTCGACCTTGGTTCTCAGTCGATATCCCTCTTGATTCTATCTACGGGCCTGGCAAGATAAAGGGACCCAGAAGGAGCTCCTAGTTGATAATCCTCGACCTTGATCTTCGACTGGAAGCGATTATGCACATCGACCTAAGTGACAACTTGGTATTCGATCAAATTCTGCTTCAACTATTGTAAAGCCAATGAACTTCGAACGTTGAGACCTTGACTGAAAGCTTGAATAGCCTAATCGTCGGCGACCAATGGCAAATCCATCATTCCATTTCGAAACGAGATACGAATTCCTTGAGCATCTCGTTGTCCTTCTACCTTACCTTGAAAGGTCCGGCTTCCTGGTTGCGGCCTTGATGGCCCTGACGTGTGCCTTTACCAAAGAATCTATAAGCATAGCAAACGAGTCAATAGAATTAGGCAGTAAATTATGATACCATATCATGGTACGCTTCGATAGAGTCTCCCCGAATTTCTTCAACAAGACGAATTCAATCTCATTATCTTCCAAGTCATTTCCTTTGATAGCACACGTGTATGAGGTGACGTGTTCGTTTGGATCAGTCGTCCCATTATACTTAGGAATCTCGGGCATACGAAACTTCTTAGGGATTGGCTTCGGAGCTGCACTTGGGGGGAAATGTTTTTGTACAAATTTTTTTGGAATCTAGTCCTTTCAATATAGGTGGTGCCCCCGGGATTTGGTCGACCTTGGAGTTATAGGTTTCCACCTTCTTATCGTTTTCCTCGATCTTCTTTTCCCCTGTCTCGATTCGCTTTGTCAATTCTTCGAGCATCTTTGTGATAGCAGGATTGGTCTCCGATTCCTTCTCCTTCGATTTCCTCGAAGCCGATTCGACCCTGTGTACGACTTTCTGGGATGGCTTGAGTTTGACCCTGCTTGGTGTGCGGTTCTGATTTTGGATTTGGGCTATTGCTACCTATTGGGCTTGCAACATTTCGAAGATCTCCCGCAGGCTGATCCCGCCATCTTCACCGTTATGTATGTTCATAGTAGCTAATTAGGTACCCCTGCGAATACTGCTTTCGAGATCGACAACCAAATTTTCATTGATGGCTACATGCGAACTGATGTCGATTGTATCTACAACCGGAATTCCATCGAGGCCAGCAGGGGGTATAATGTTTTCTACTGCAATGTTCTAATTTTCGCCATGGTGGCTGAGATTGTTGTCAATATGTTGAGGTGCTGACTAAGAGTTTGACATTTTTAATCTTGTAATCAAAGATACTTCAAAGAACAAGTGTAAAATAGTGGGTGTTACGAAAGTTTGTACCAGGCAACTACTATTATCCTTAGACCCACGGTGGGCGCCAACTGTTTACCCTAAAAATGTATAACAATTGAATTTATACGTGAATTTAAGGATACGTGATATAATTTGGCACAAAATAAGAAGATACGTAAATTGATATTGAAATTGACTGCAAATAGAAAATAAAGCAAACCAAAGGAATGTATAACTTTGGTCCTCAAGCTAGAACGCCCTCGAACCAAATGAATATTGCACTGGTAAATAAGAACAAAGTGACAAAGTATTAAGAGCTTAAGAGAAAGACAGTATATTGCTTTGTATTGGGTCAATATGATCCATTTTACAAATGATCAGACCCACTTTATATAGTAGGGGAGTCCTACTCTTGGTACAATTCTAAATATTATAGAAATCCCATGATTGGCTAATTAATCGGCCTCTTCTTTATACGTGTCGGGATTTGTGCCGTGATCTTCGCCCGATTGCAGATATTTCGTCTTTCCGTTATTCGACCCAGTAAGCTTCGCTCGATCTCCATCTTATTCGGTCTCGATCTTGGCCGATCTCAATCTTGGTTGGTCTTGATTTTTGTCGGTCTCGATCTTAATCGTTCTCTGGGTCTCGAGCTCGGCAACCTAATTTTGCCCATAGTTTGATATAAAACGAAGCTGATCCTTGACTTATCATATTCCAACCTCGACCAGTCGCACAAAAAGGACAAGCTCGAATTTGACTGTATAGGAAACCTTTAGGAGAAAAATTAAATGGTAGTAGTACTAAATTTGATTTTGATATTGATACAATATTTTGAAACGGATAGAAAAAGGAAATGTCTATAAACCATACCAAACAACCAACACACACCCCTAATTAGAATCGTGGTAAAAAAAAGGTACTCCCTCCGGTTCAAAATAAGTGACTTTTTGGCTTTTTTCTTGTAGTCTAAAATAAGTGATTTTTCCAAATTTCAAGAATGAATTAATTATTTTTTTCCTACATTGCCCTTGGAGTAATTAATGTTGGAGTATGTGTTAGGAATGTTTATGTGAAGAGATAATAAAGATTAATATGGTCAATTTCATTGCTAATTAATGTTAAAATGTAAATTTCTTAATATGTGCGAAAACAACCAAAAAATTATTTATTTTGGACCACACGAGTACCAATATAAGGGCATTCCCGTTATTCTCATCAAAGGAAATGACAATTGGTACCATCGGAAACTTCTCATTACCTGTATTTGTTGCCTCTGGTCTTTTTATTATTCTTACCCCTCTCAGTATTTGGCGTTAATCTCAGGCTTCCATTTCTCGTTCTCTCTCTCATTTTCTCCTTCTCTCTTCATTGGATCCCTCTTTCAAAAGCTTCTTTCAGGTTATTCTTAGTATTTCATCACTCATATATTCATTATTGTGTTTGATTTATAGTGAACTAGCTAATCTTATTAGAGATTTGTGTTTTTTAAACATAATAATTCAGTCTTCATATTACTTTTCTGTTGATTGGAGATAGTTTTTTTTTTTGTTGGTTGATTTGTATCTATAATTCGATAAAAGTAGTGGTAAAATCAACATTTCCCTCTTTTTGGTGGAAACTTTTCGCAACATTTACAGCTTTCGGTGCTTACATTTGATTTGAGGTTATTTGTTTCAGGTTTAGGCGTTCTTAGCTGCGGTTTTTTTTTTTTTTTTTTTTTTTGTGTGTGTGTGGTTGATTTGTGGTGTTATATATTGACCTTAAGATTAAATCAAGTTACCCTTCGATCTATGAATTGTATTTAGAGCGGTTTGAATTGTGAATTTAAATACGCAACAAATCAGCTCCATTCATTCCATTTTATGGTATTCGATAGGACATGGAGTTTATGTTGTTATTTGGAGTTTATGATGTTGGTTTTTAGTTATATACTGTGTCAGTGATAATGGAGGAAAATTATTAAAATAATATTTGAAAAGTTAGTTTCATTGAAAATCACATCATATCAAAGTTTAAACTTTGAACAGCTTAATGAATTTAAGTGTTTTGCATTTTAATTTTGATTAAATCTTCGAGTGGTAATGATTGATAATAATTTCTGTGTTGTTGAAACAAGTAATATGGAGTAAGAATAGAGAGACTGGCGAAGGAAAATGTTTTCTGTCGGTAAGTGATTGAAGTCATTTTCCCCTTTTTAAGAAAATATTGTTCGTTGACACAAAACCAGGAAATGAATCTATCATGGAAAATATTTATCAGGAGATGTTTTGCTTCTTAGTATGAGACAGCTTTGTAGAATAAGAAGTTAAATATCTTGAAACATTGCAAAAAACAAAGAATGATATAAATTGGGGAGGCAGGCTTTTGTATCCATTTATCACTTGATGGATAAATCCAATTTATATTTATTAATGTATTTGATTTTTTGATCTGGTGCATTTTTTTCAATAGGGATCATCAACAAGAAGGGGAAATGGGGTTAACATTCACCAAGCTTTTCAGCCGGCTTTTCGCCAAGAAGGAAATGCGAATTCTCATGGTTGGACTTGACGCAGCTGGTAAGACCACCATATTGTACAAGCTCAAGCTGGGGGAGATCGTCACTACTATTCCTACCATTGGTATGTACTTCAGTTAAATCTAGCTTTGTGATTACAACATTTACATTTTTGTTTCCGTATAAGTTTCAGAGCCACATCTAAATTACCTCTACTGCATAACTTTAGAGTTTCATACACGTAAGCTATGGTTAGATATTTCTTTCCTCCAAAGAGAATCCACTATAGGATAACTAATGATTTGTTGAAACTGTAGAATTTGACGCACATTAGAATTTTAGCATTCATTGTATAACTTTTTACAAATGGCATATAGAAAGGCACTTCTTGAATTAAATAATTATTCAGCATTAGCATCTTTGATCAAATCTGGTAACATTGGTTGTTTATGCATCTGGTGCTGCATCATCCTATTTGTTTTTGTAATTTTTCTGGCCTATTATGTTAAATGATGGTCTACCAGGTTAACATTTCTTAATAGGATGAGGTAAATCTTTCATTTTTTTTTGGTGATGAGCTGGAAGGAGGAAATAATTTGTGTTTCTGCTGCATTTTTTTGGTTTTAAGATAAGCATGTTGTCTGTAATTCTTAAAAAACTTTTCTATAAATAGTTTAAATACACATAAAAGAGAGTAGTTTTTCTTGATGGACTAAAAAGGAAAGTATTTGTTCCGTTTCTCCTTTGCTTTTGTTTACACAACCTAGGCGAAAATGTTGTTGTCAATAGTTAATCAATCCTGTTGTCAGCTTAATCCAAACTTTGTAATTGTATGCTTATAATATGTACTGCTTGTATGTGCTATCGGTCATAATTGATAATTTGCAGGTTTCAATGTGGAAACTGTTGAGTACAAGAATATCAGCTTCACTGTTTGGGATGTTGGGGGTCAGGACAAGGTATATATTGTCTTTAACTGTCTAAAGACTATAAGTTAACATAGCCTTTTTAAAAAGACTATAAGTTAACATAAAGTTTGGTTTGAGTTTGGTCTTTGTTGTAGTAAATGGGAAATAAGTCTTTATCTTTTTCCTTTTTTTTGATAGTTGAAATAAAGCTTTCTTTTCTCCCCTCTTCTTAGTTTTCCCTTTTTCCAGACTTCTTTGTGTTTTCCTGGTAGCTCTCTTATGCCCAAATAGTGAGGCCTTCGATTTAACTGCTTAACACATTCAGCTTGTTTCTTTTTCTTTGTCAGATTCGTCCATTGTGGAGGCACTATTTCCAGAACACTCAGGGTCTCATTTTCGTGGTTGATAGCAATGACAGAGACCGTGTTGTTGAGGCAAGAGATGAGTTGCACAGGATGTTGAATGAGGTAATAATTTTCGTACCTTTTTTTATTACTATTATTTTTGCCTTGAAATGAGATTCAGCCTCTAAATCTTTAAGCTGCATGGCAAAAAAAATTATGTGCCTATATTAAGTGAATAGTACTGAAATGTTCTTGAGTTGCCTGTGACATTTCATATTTGTACTAATATGACATATAGCGTGCCTAGTCTCTAGTCTACTAATATGTCTGAAATTCGTTTGGTGTGTGCAATGCTCAACTACCCTATATTTGTCATGAATGTATAAGCTTTGTAGTTATAGGTTCTTGAAATCTGCATTGTGTAGTAATTAGCTCTTCAAATCTGATACTCAAATCCTTGAAATAACTACTTCACTAGCAATTGCAACAGTCTTCTTCAAGAGTGTTTCAACTACCTAACACACATTATGTACATATGCTCAACTCTATCTCTTGAGTTGGTGTTCAGAACTTGATAGTTTTATATCATTATATATGACAGGAATATTTAAAAAGAAAATTTTTAGCTTTAAGAAAAACGTATCAACCTTAGGGTAATATAAGGTGGGACCATGATGCACAATGTACAATAGAGAAGAATTTCTGTAAGAGAGATCCAAAATTAATATAACTTTACCAAAGCAGATATTAAGGCAGTTTTGGTGACATGACTAGAATTACTATGCAATTAAACTAAATACTGTTTTCTCTTTAATCTTGTTTTAGTTAAAGCTTGCACCATAGCATTATTCAAGCTAAGAAATGAACTGGTTTTCCTTTTTACTTTTTTCTATAGATACTAAGTAATCAGCTCTTGATTTGGTGATGATTCGTGAACATGGACAGAATAATAGGTCAAAAACATGGATGAGAAAACCTAAACACTTGTCATCTTTGATGAGATTAATCTTGGATGGAACTTAATTTGATGCAGTTTGCAATTCCTAAACAGCGCCTTGAAGATATTACCAATTTAGGATATTGAAATGGATTCTGGCTAGTGTTGTAATTTACCCTTGTGATTTTGATAGTCCAACATCAAAATCTTAAATTGGTCATATTCTTTTATCATTTGGTTGGAGCTAGAGTAGCTTCAAGTTAGAGGGAGTTAATTGAGTTAGATATAAATGTACTTTGATCTGGGTTTTATAAAAATATGTCAAAAGTCTGACACTTCACATGGTATTCTGCATTATGTGATAAATTTGTATGGCAAGGTCGGAGAGTAATAGTACTAATGATCTCCCAGCTTTAACAAAGATAAAAGAATTATGCTGTTCCAAAGTAAAAGCAAAGTGGATAACTTGTGATTAGGGATTGCACCTAATGCAATTCAATTTGTCGGTGTTTCAAGGGGAGCCAAAGATGCTGTTTCGGTGATTTTGAATTGTCAACATTTTCTTCCTGAACAAATGGAGTGGTGTCATGTTGCTCAACCCCTAAGTTGCTCCGACACGACAGTTTAGATGCTGCACCCGTGTTGACATGACACTAGTATGAGTGTGGGTATGAGATCTGTACCGGATCTGTTCAAACAATTTTTGGACAGACGATTCAAGGCGAGATACAATTTGATTCTTGAAATTAGAACCAAAACTAGGGTAAATTGGGAGAAAATAGCCTTATCCAGGAAATCGATCTTTTACTTATCTAAAACTTGAAATTATAAAGAAAATCCACACATTACAAGCTATACATAAGTATTCCACAAAAATTCTCATAATTTAGAGATATTTTTATATTTTTATTTTTTTTGAATTATTTTTAGCCGGACTAGGATCCATATCCCTGAATCTTAGAATTTACGTCTCGAAGGATCTGTCTGACACCCGCACCCATGTTTGAGCAACTTAGCTCAACCTCTTTTGTTCGCCTCTTTGATACATTAATATTTAAAATGTTATTGCTGGTAGGATGAATCTCATAGTTGAGACAGTTCAATTTCTTTGGTCCTTTGTGAAAATGATAGTTTGACTATTTTGGAGAAATATGTAAAAGAGAAGATTCTTACTTCTGCTCTTTATTTAATCAAACAGGCAGAGAACTTGCAATTCTTTGCTCTATGTTTGCACTGATAAATTTGTATGGTTGAGTCCTTATTTTTTGCTTAAAAAAAACACAGACAAAATAGTGAAGGGTGAATAGGAGCAGGTAGCAGTCAACAGCTTATATGGAAACCACAATATCTGAAATGCTTTAACTGCTCATAGCTCATGCTTACTATGCTCATCTATCTTCCAGACTTGTATCCATGTAGCTAGTTTCATTATTTATTAAACAACAAACTGCAATATAAACTGGGGATCTAGGATTTGTGTTTTACTGATTGGTCCGTGGAGTTTAATTGTCATTACTCTGCCCCAGGATGAGCTTCGGGATGCTGTGCTGCTTGTTTTTGCTAACAAACAAGATCTTCCTAATGCAATGAACGCTGCTGAAATAACTGATAAGCTTGGACTTCACTCTCTCAGGCAGCGTCACTGGTAGGCACTCTGCTAGCAGTTATCATTTCCCTTGCTTCTGGAGGCACTAAATTTTGTCTCGCTGCTTTCAGGTACATTCAGAGCACTTGTGCAACATCTGGAGAGGGGCTCTATGAGGGTCTTGATTGGCTTTCTAACAACATTGCCAACAAGGTACGTGTACTCTTTCTAATTGATTAATTGCCCATTTGGCCAAGGTGCAAAAATCAGCTTATTTTGAGAAGTACTTTTTTTCAAAAGTGTTCTACTCAGAAGTACTTTTGGTGAGAAGCAGTTTGTGTTTGGCTAATTAGTTTGAAAAGCACTTCTGCGCAGCAATTAGTGTTTGACCAAACTTTAAAAAACTAGTGTATTTTTCTCAAAAGTGCTTTTTGGAGAGAACTACTTTTTTCTGCTTCTCCAAAATTGCTTCTGCTTCTCCTCAAAAGCATCCTTCCAAAAGCTTGGCCAAATACCTCAATTTTTGGCCAAAAGTGCTTTTGGCCAAAAAAAGCACTTTTAGCCAAAAAAGGCTTGGCCAAACAGGCTATAAATTTGGCTTTGTATCTTTTTCTTTGACGATGGAATTACCTTCCTTCTCTTTGTTTATCTCTCATGTCCTCTATTTACAGTCCTAAGGTGACACAGAGTTTTTGCGGGTTGATCCTGGATGCAGGCGTGTTTTTATCTAGTTTCTTTTCCCAAGTCTGTGGCTATGAACATTGTCTTGACAGGCATTTTGCATCTTGTTAGGGCAATGAAATGGCTCTGTAATACTACAGTTTGGAAAATATGCAATGATGTTTGTCTAGGTTCAAGTTAATTTCATAAATTTGTAAACAAAGACTAGTTCTTTATGAGAATTTTGTTAATGGTTAATGATTGTACTTTCTATATTTTTACCGCTTAAATAATACTTTTTGAGATTAGAAATGGCTACCTCTTCTAGTTCCTACTGAAGACCTCTCTAATCTACATGATTGAAAGTCGGTGAATCTCTTAGGTTTTTTGACATGAAAAAGATTGTTATACTTGGCCAAATTGTGCATAAACTTGTAGTTTCTTTGGGCTATTTGTTTTTCAAAAAAATATCTATTACATCAGGGAGGGTGGAAGTGGAAGAGGATGCTATGCTACCAATGGGGTTTGAACCATTAGCCCCAATCGTGGGACTGGGAGGCAAGGAGCTCACCAAGTGAGCTAGCCTTAATCCCCAAGTAGTGGTGGCAAAAAAAGATAATTATTTACCCATATTATTCACTAAAAAATGGGCTGGATAATGAATTTTTTAAAAATGGGTCAAATCTTATCCATATTATCCACTTAAAAAATGGATACGTGATGGATAACTAATGAATTTAACTTACATTTGGAAAGACTCAAATTGAGGGTTCCTCAAATTTGGGAGACTAGGAATCCTCTCAAAAGTGATCATATTCAAGAAGTCATAGATAACATGGATATCCATATTATTTTATTATTTATCGATTAACTCATTTTTATACATATTAAATATGGATCGGATCAAATATTCTATTTCTTTTTATATTATCCGTTTTTGATCAACTTATATTCGACTCAACCTGTCCATTTGCCACCCCTATCTCCAAGTCTCTTTGCGCTTATAGATCAATGGTGATTTGTAATTCAATTCTTGTTTTACCTTAAGGCCAAACTGCTAAAGCTTCCTTCATTTTGAGTTTGTCTCGTCCCGTGAGATTGACGCAATACCAATAGCATTTTTTATGGATAAGCGTAGGGGAGTTTATTGAGCAGAGGTAAGACATTATTCACTCGACGATTATTGTCATCAAATCTTTCCTCCGACGAAAGTTGGTACTTAGGTCTATTTTGTTACACCCCACACCTAAATAAAGCTTGGTAAGTTTGGCTTCTAGCGCGACCAATCAGCCGACGACGCGTGTGAGGGTGGAAGGTCTTATTTATTTTCCGGTCACATCAAGTTGAGTCACTGGAAAGCAGGATGACTATCTGTATTGGGTAAAAATTACAATTTACACGTGAATGCCGCTCGAGCAGACATGTGGCAGTGATGATAAGGTGGAGATGAGTCATCAGATAATTAATACTGGATGCAGTCATGTAACCGATATTTGTAGATTTCGAGAATATAAGAATCGGGAAAGAGAATTTTAAAGTAAAGTACCGGTTGAAAAGAACAACACTAGAGAAGCAGTCATTACAGAAAATTACAATATTTATTCCCAACGTTATGCAGCCATCAAAGAGAGTTTTTATTCATCTTTAAGAAGGCTTGATTTTGAGATCTTATCTCATTTGGTTTAACTATAAATAGTAACATTTGTACTCACTCTTAGGACACGAAATACTAGAATCACAAAAGCTATCTCTCTTTCTATCATTTTCATAAGTTTTATACAAGGCTAATATTGAAGCTCTACAATTATTATTGATCCCGAAGGGATCAACCTTGAATTTTAAACTTGTTCTTTCCTAAATTATCTTTATTTTATTCCTTTATTCTTTGTTAATTTATTAATCAGATCAACTTATCTATGTGTCTATAAACTATACATACAAATTCTACTGTACCTTTCTAGGTGTAAACAAGCACTCCATCATCTAACATCATTAACTACAAGCTAAAACAAGGAGGCTCAACAGGCAAATCAGCCAAACACATGGAATTAAGAGCATACTTGAGATTCAGTTAAACCACATCACGCTTAGATTGAGTAATCTTGAAATATGTAACCATCTTATCTAAAAACTTAAGCTGTTAGAGAAAACATATTTTTTATTTATTTAGTTGTATCTTCAACATGCCCCTCATGTGCATACTTATTTCTTTTTGATGAGTCAAACGTGTAATTTTTTCCCATAATACATGGTAGTGAAATTCAAACCCAAAATCTCAGGCTGCTCTGATATCATGATAAAGTAATGCCCCAAGCTAATGCTTGGTGTTGTCATTGTATTTATAAGTAGATCTCCAACAAAATCAACTTTTTTTTCTTGCAAAAATAGTTCAAGCAAATACTTTTTGAAAATTCTGAAAACAATTTTACTAGACTTCAAATATATGACATTTTACTCATTGAAATAATTAAGAACCTTAAAGAATTTGAATATCCATTATTTTTATTTACTAAAAAATAGCAATTTTAGTTGAATTTGTTTTTTCGTTTTTATAGAATAAATTGCTAATAAGTCATCGAATATTCTTGATGGGTTGTCATTATAAATTTTAAGGTGTAACTTTTTGTCTTTATAGTCGCTAAACCTTCAGTTATTAGTTGTTTTACACTGTTTTCTTCAGCAATGGCCTTGATCTTCTAACTTGTTGCGTTTCTATAAATGTGCCTAAAATTCGAGTAACAAGTAAACTTGTAATGTGATTTTAAGGATACGTGATTTCACTTAATACCAATTGATTAACTTGGAGATAAATGATGGAAATTGACAAGAATGTAAAACAAACCAATGCTTGGACAATGCCTTCAGGCTGACGAACCCTCGAGAGTAATGGAGTTGATCACGCCCAACTCTAGTCCTTAAAAGGATAAGCGGTCGCTGCAAATATAATCCGGTCTAAAAGTCCGGAGTCGAATCCCACAGAGAACTAAGGCTTAGCTACAGATGTTCACGATCACCAAGAAGACAAGTTCGAACAATTCCTAACTTATAGATATTAAGATTCTTGTGTTTAACTAATTAACTAACAAATTAAATAGTAAATTAACAACTAAAGATACTAAGGGTTAGAGACAAGATTAAGGAGTTCTAGAGTTATGATTTTCCCTATTGTCGGAATCCTTCCAGCTACGTTTTCTATAAATTCGCCTACGCATTCTCTACCGATCATGAGCGCTCTGACTGTCATAACTCTCTCCCGAGTAATTACCACAATTTACTAGACATATTCTTCCGAATTACGCTAGCTGGTATTAAGTATGACTCACTCGGATCGCACCCAAGGTTTCGTTATCCCTAATCCCACTTTTAAACCCTCTGTATTGATCCCTCATATACGTTAGGAGTGATGTTGTTCAACAAATACCTAAATATGCAGTCTCTCGCGAGTAATACACACTAAATAGGCATAGTCGATTGAGAGCTCTTCAACCAACCGCAATAATAACGTAGTTGAACAAATAGAGAAAATACTACAGCAAATCTATATTAACGTAAGAGGAAAATCATCCTCCAATAGGTTCCATCAAAACCCTAGATAAAAAATTATCTATTCATAATAGTATGCAAAACTACAATATTAGAATTCATAACAATTAATAGAAATAGGAAGAACGAAGGGAAAACTCGTAGAAGAATTCTCCGCCTTGCTCCTAGTGTGTTCTTGCTTCCTTAGGTCGAATCCCCGTCTCCTTAGCCTCCTTAGGTATGAATTATGTCAAAATTATGTCCAAGGTGCTCAAAATACCGTTTTTCCATGTATATATACCAAGTAGGATCGGGCCCAAATAATTATACCTTCTCCTACGCAATAAAGGACACTTTTCCAGGTCAGGACGTCCGCGACCGCAGATTGGACCGCGGACCTGACCGCGGATTGTTCGGAATTTGGAAAAATGTAAAACATAAAAGTTGTAGTCCTTTGAATTAGATTTCCAACCATATATTGTGGAGCCTAAATGGAGTTTTGAGCGAAACGTTATGTGTATTTTACTAGACAGTACACAATATGCCTACTCGATTCTTCTTTCGTTCTTAACTATCATCCGTTGATCCCCGAACATGATACCGGATTAATAACACACAATTAGTGCAAAACACTAGCGATTAAAGCGCAAACTCAAATGAACTGCAGTGAATTGGAATGTAATAATCGACTAAAATACGTAATTATATCCTATCATCAACACCCCACACTTAAACCATTGCTCGCCCTCGAGAAATCAAACTACACTTTATACAGACATGACCTTTTTAAACAATTCTCCTAACTCATCATACCAAGAATACATAAAATAGACTAAGCACAAAAGCGTAACATTTTCACCTCAAGATTTGACTCGCAAGTACCTGTTGATACCCAATTTTTTTCCTATGTATTTTTCATATACAAAATACTTTCAAATTAACATATGTACGCATATATAAGCATTCCCAAGTGTTTTAGAATTTTTTTCCAATTTTTAAAGATTTTTTAAATCAATTTATTGCTCATTTTAGCAGTATAAAAACCAATAATTATTTCCAAAATTATCACTTTGGTGGGTAATTTGTTTTATTTCCCATATTTATACCAAAATATAGTTAAGGTAATATATATATATATATATATATATATATATATATATATATATATATTTACAAATTTATTTGGTATTTTTAAAGCTAAATTGTATATAATTGCAATTCTAGCCTACTTTAAGATTTAATAGCATTTTTATAATTATAAAGTTGGTTCCAACATTTTTAAATAAATATTTATATATTATTAACTGATCCAGTACTCTTAATTTACTTTCAAAATTATTTTACTATTTTTTATACAATAAAAAAGGAAAACTGGCTATTTAAAACCTGACCCATTTTTATTTCAATCATAGCCAAATTGACCCCCCCTAATTGACCCAATTTTGAAACCCAATTGGACCAGCCCAATTCTAATCTAACCTGACCCCCGACCCAACCAATTAACCCGCCTGGCCCTTTCTTTCAATCCAGGCCGTTGATCATTTAGATCAACAGCCCGATTACCCCTTACCTTTTGTAATTCACTAACCCTACCCTAATCCCTCATTTCCATCTCTCAGCCGCCTTTGAATACTCTCTCTCTCTCAAACTCTCTTGAAGGTTCCTGAAACCCTAGCGTCTCTCACCCCCTTCAACTGCAATCTCACCGGAACCCATGGCTTCTCAGGCTATGGATGGCCTGTACTCAACCTCCTCCACCATTAAACCTTGGGTGTTCGAAGTTTCGAGGTCCGACCTCGATGGCGTCCTTTCAAATCTCTACAGATCCAAGGTTCTATGGCCTCTTCGGCCTGGCTCCAGCGTATTCAAGCATCAGAAGCCTATTTCTGACCTCTCCGACTCAAGATCGGATCTTCTTCCAAGCCTTTCTCATTTCTAGGATTTCTCTGAAACCCTAAGCTATTCGAGGTTTTTCTCTGGTTGTTTTCTTATATCTATGCTATGTCCGTGCTCTACTTGAGTTCTTAAACATTTTCCCTAATTTTCTTTCAAAAATTACTTCTCTTCGATTTAGGGTCTCTGAAAAGGTTTTAAATTTTTTTCTGACTCCTCTTCTTCTTCTCTTTGTGTGAATATGTCTATGCTATGTTTTTATGTTCTCTTTTTTACCTTGCATGTCCTTCTCCTGTGTTCTTATGTTTGCCTTATTTTGCATGTCCTTCTATTGTGCTCCTTTCTTTCTTCTACTGGTTTCTATATCATGCTTTCACATGTTTATTTTATGTGTTCGTTTACTCCTATCTTCCTTTACTGTATTTTCTACTAAGCTTTTAGGTCTTTAGTTGCCTTCTTCTGGATTTTGTTTGAGTTCTTTGTTAAACATGTTTCCTCTACTGTTCTCTTAAGTGCTATACTATCTCGTTTCTCTTCTGAAACTTGTTTAAGTTCCAAGCTTTCTTAAAACGTGTTCTTTATGCTTCAAATCAGTTCTTCATTCCATTTGCCTTGAACCTGCTATTTTATCTGTTTGTTTTCACATGAATCCCTGAAAGAGACCTCTAAGCCTGTTTCAATTATTTGTCTTCTCTTCTCTGTATCTGACTCGAGTTGAAAACCCTAGGATTTGGGGGTTTTTTGGCGAGTTTGATCTTGTGTTTTGGACTAGGGTTCTATTTGGGACCCTGGACACTCTCAAACTCATTCTGAGTCTATGTACTACTGGATTTGAGCCTCTTTCTTATGACCCGAAACTCTTCTATACTAGGCTTTTTTGCATGATAGTTCTTTCTTGTTCGATATGTCTGTATGCTTTATATATGAGGAATTTTTCCTTCAAAAGGCTTTATCAACTTGTGATTGATTCGGAATTCCTCTTAATAAGGTTTGATTGATTCTTACTGATTTTCCTTAAGTAAAACCCTTTCCTCACTTTTCCTGACTTGGTTCATTCGAACAAAGCCTGCAATTTTGATTTCACTGGCCGTTGAGTGATCGCCTTTCCTTATTTGCACAAACCATGTACCACTGGACTTTTGCCTTAAATAACTTCTGTGTATTTACCCTTTTTGTGCTGCTTTGGAAAAGATTTTGATCAAACTCTTTCCTTAATTATCTTGCCCGTTTGAAATCAGAATACCTTAATTGAAGGGAGACCTTATGTGATTGATTTCGAAACTATTTTCTTACCTTTTCTTACTTGCTTTCTGCACTATAAAGGGCACGACCCTTCTGCACTTTTACACACTTCCAATTCAATACTCTTTAAGACCTTGAGTTCAATACTCTGACAACACTTATTGAACACTTTCAATTTCAATACTCATACATTCTCAATTCAACACTCTACTCTCTTCTGAAATCTTCTGCCCGTGTGTTTGCAATTTGGCTTTACTACTGCTCTTCTTTTCTTATTTCCCTGAAACTGGTATGTTCTAATTTAACTTTCAGCTTCATCCCTATGTGTTTGCTTTACAATTTCAATAATCTTGTCTACTTTGCTATTTATGTTCTGTATTAAATATGCTATCTCTTTGTATCTGTTGCTATGCGAATTCCCCATACCCTTATTCCCTTCTATGTGTTTGAGTTAAAGTTCAAAGCATGTCAACATCCAAATTGTTTATCTTGTCTGGACTTGATCCTTTAATGGATCCTAACTCCCAAACAATGTGGCTAACAGGCTGGTTGGGGTGTGCTAGCACTTCCAATTGCTGGGTATGACTACTAGCTTGTCTTGACTTTCCCCAAAATCCCACTATGCACTCGTACTCTCTCTTAGATTCTAAGTTCTGCCCCCTCCTATGAGCCTTGCTTTGGGACCTTGAGCTCCCTCTGAACTTGGACATTTGAGGGCTGGCCCTTCCACACTGCACTATAATCCAATTCTGCAATATATTTGGGTGTAAGCACAGCCCGGAGTCCACTTGAGACTCTTAGGGAATTCTGACACATCCCAAATAAGAGAAAGGCTTTGGAATTTGATCTTTGGAGTTGGTTTACTTCATACTTTAGAGAGAAGTCTGAATCAGGCTCTCGTTGGTTGGGATTTTTAGCTTTCTGATGTAATTTTATTTTACTTTTCTTTATTCATTCTGGGCTGCAATAATTTATAATAACTTATGAGGTTTTAGTAAAAAGGGGAGGGTCACTCATGTATGCATAAGGGTAGATATCATGTTCATAGGTATTTACTGCTGCAATCATGTCCTGTTTTCACTTCTGCATTTTTCATATAGAGATCATGTATACAAGTCCTACACTTTTACGTTTTTCATATAGAAATCATGCCTACAGGTTTTGCATTTCATATAGAAATCATGTCTATAGGTTCTGCATTTCATACGTAGATACCATGTCTATAGTCTCTGCATTTCATACATAGATACCATGTCTATAGCTTCTGCATTTCATACATAGAGACCGTGTCTATAGGTTTCTGTGTTTCTACCTATCACATAGATGTTGATACCCAATTTTTCCCTAGGTATTTTTGTACCAAAAATACTTCCAAAATAGCATATATGTGCATACATAAGTACACCTAAGAGTTTTGGTATTTTTCCCTAATTTTTAAAGATTTTTGAAATCAATTTATTGTCTATTTTAGCAGTGCAAAACCCATAATTATTCCCAAAATCATCAATTTTGGTGAATAATTTATTTCATTCCCATATCTATACCAAAATATAGTTAATATAATTTTTGTATAGTTTTACAAAATTATTTGGTATGTTAAAAGCTAAATTGCATATAATTGCAATTTTAGCCTACTTTACGATTAACAGCCTTTTATGATTGTGAAATTAGGCACAATATTTTTAAACTAATATTTACATATTATTAATTACCTCAGTACTTTTAATTTACTTTTAAAATCTTTTTTACTAGTATTTTATAAAATAAAAGGGAAAACTGGCTATTTAACATTTAGCCTCATTTCATTGCAATTACAGCCTATTTACATTTAAATTTTGGCCCTCAATTGACCCAATCCTAACCCCAATTGGACCAGCCCAATTTAATTTTAACCCGAACCCCGACCCAACTGAAAATCCCGCCCAACCTTGCTTTCAATCCAGGCCGTTGATCATTTGGATCAACGACCAGGATTGTCCCTTACCTTTTTTAATCCCCCAACTATACGCTAATCCCTTCATTTCGTTTGGTCCACCGCCTTTGAAACCTCTCGTCTCTCAAATGCTCTCGAGCTCTCTCGAAACCCTAATCGCTCTCTGCCACCTCCAACCCCAAATCCACCAGAATCCATGGTTGTTCTAACCATGGACAACCTATACTCAACCCCTACTACTCTCACATGCTTGATACCTGAAGGTTCGAGGCCAGACTTCAAGGGTCTTCGCTCATACCTTCGTCGATTCGAAGTTCTCAACCATTTCCGGCCTTGGTCCAGTGTGTCTTGGCCTTCTGAGCCTGATTCCGACCTTATCGACTCCAGATCTGATCTTGTTTCTTCCAAGCCTTTCTCGTTTCTAGGGTTCTCAGAAACCCTAGCCTATTCGAGGTTCTTTTTCGTTTATTCGTTTGGATCTGTGCTTTATCTGGGCTATATGTGATGTTTTAAGCGTTTTCCCCAAATTTCCTTTTCAAAACCTTTTGATTTCAAACTAGGTTTTCTGAGTCTGTTTGTTAATGTTTTGTTCGATTCATCTGCTTATCATCTCTAAGTTTGATTGGTGTTGAAAACCCTAATTTTTGGAGGTTTTACTTGAGATTCTGAGACTGTTTATTTGTTTCACTTTCTTATCGCCTATAAACTCTACTGATTTCGAAAACCCTAGTTCTTTGGGGTCTGTTCGAGGTCTTGAGTTTGTTTGTGCAACTCGCCTGTTTGAAATCGCTCCGTCTGGTTCCTTTAATGCAACATCTCGTCTTCTTTATGTGATTCCTTTGTTCTGAGCTCTTACTATTTGTCAAACTTAACTATGTTTTTAGAAAGGTTTTCACCTAACTTTTGCATGCTTTTGATCTTTTCTCTATTACTAAGCTAATGAAGTTTGACCTAAGTGACTATCATGCTATTACTGTATGCTGTTTCTTCTTGCCATAGCTTGGCCTCACATATCTATTACTTGTGTACTTCATTTATATACTGAGTCCCTTCTGCGATTGATTTTCAAACTCGTGATTGATTTTTCAAAACTTTTCCTTGTGAAATTCTGATTTTTACTTGCCCGTTAAGGGTTAATTGGTTCTCTCTCTTTGTTTGGCCTCACCAGATCCTTTCCAAAATAAGTACACTCCTGTATTTAGACTTAATCCCTTACTATATAGTTTTACTGCTCCTTTTATGGTAACAATCATTCTGATTACAAATTGATCTTCTTTCCTTATATTAATCCTGTTAGTGTCCGTTGAGCAGTAACCCCTTGATTAAAGGGAAAAAGCTGTATTAATTGATTTTGACTGTGATTATTTCCATGTTTGTGTTGAAACCTTATTCGTTGCCATGTTTTCTACTCGTTTTCAAAGCTATAAATACCTGTACCTTTTTCTTTTTTTTTTTAAAAAGGAGGTTCTAACAGAACAAGTCACTACTTCTCTCAAATATACTTAGAATTTCTTAAACATTCGAATTCTTTGATCTCACAAGCTTGAAGATTTCTTGTGGTTTGGCTGAAAGAAATCCTGCTTTTCTCTTTGCTTACTTTTTCTGCAGCTGGTATGTCTATCTTTGTTTAGTTTCTGCCTCTCCACTACATGTTTATCCTTTAGCCTTTCCTTTGTTTGTCTTACTGTTTTGATGCTGTAATTTTTGCAAGTTTATTTACTTCTTTTCTCTGTGCTCACCTGAATTCCCACCCCCAATTTCCTTTGTATGTTGAGTTATGGTCCAGAAAGCATGACAACACTTGACATTGTTGCTCATGTGTATGGGGCTGGACTCCCTAAGTCCTAAATTTTTTCCAATTCCCATTCCCCTTCCCCTTTATATGTATTCTGAGTTTAAGACTATGGTCTAACAATGTCCTAATCATTGTCTAGACCATAGCCTGACCTTCAACAGGTCTGTGCTCATATTTGTTGGCTGAACATGCTTGGTCAGGGGTGTGCCAGTCTACCTTATGACTAGGTATGACCACCAGCCTGCCTTGGCACTACCTAACTCCTCTATTGCACTTGCACTCATTCTTAGAACATTAAGTTCCGCCCCCCTCTTGTGAGCCTTATCCATGAGCTCCCTCTGAACTTGGACAGCTGAGGACTGGCTCTTCGACACTACACTATAACTCTTTCTGATTAATATCTCGGGTGTAAGCACTGCCTGGAAATTTTGGAATTCCTTGGATCTCTGAGACACCCTAGATAAGAGAAGGCTTTGGAAACTTTGATCTCGGAAGTGGTTCATCCCCAATTGTTAGACATTAAGTCTGAATTAGGTTCCTCGGATGCAACTGTTAGTTTCTGATGTACTTTTAATTTCAGTCCGATTCACTGGTTTGTAATAATTTGTATTAAACTCATGGGGATTTAGTAAAGAAGCAAGGGGGATTTACTCTTATGCAAGCAAGGGGTAGATATCATGCCTATAGGGGTTATCATTTATAAAATTCTGCATCTCATCTAGAGATCATGCCCATAGGAATTACTATGTTTTAAAGTTCTGCGTTTTATAAATCATTGAAACTCTGCATTTTCACATAGATACCATTTCCATAATATTTTCTGCATTCTCATATAGACACCATGCCTATAGGACTTTCTGTATTCTGCATATGCATCCAACATTAGGCAAACGTGCATATAGGTTTAAATAACAATCAGTATTTTAGACACCAGGCCTATAGGACTTATGCACTTCTATAAACGTTTAAAATCAGTAACGCCTAGATATCATGTCTATAGATTCTTGCAACTGTTTAAGATCAATGACACTTAAAAACCATGCCTATAGGATCAGTTAATTGAATCAACCTCGTTTTGAATCTAAAACCCGTCTTAAAATTTGCAGATCCCCTTTTCCTAAAATCGGTAAGGCTTTTCCTTAAAATCAGTATACTTTGCATTATTAGATATCATACCTATAGGTTTCACCTAGGCAAGCTTTAGGGTAAAAACCATAAGTGCATCAGTCTTTGACAATTCCAACCAGCAGGCAGGTCTGATTCGGATTTCTTATCTGAAGTATGTAATAAATCAAGTCTGCCTCACACATTTTTTTTAAAGTTTAATTCAGACCTAATCAGTACATGTAAGACATGCTAAACCCTATGCTTTTCTGACTTGAGGAGGTTTATTTGAGCCTTTCAACTGTTATGTGCTTTCCCATACCTGCTTTATGTGTTTTGTTTGTCGCTCTAGAATTTTATCCTTTTAAAACCATAAAAGCCCCAAATCCCTTTCCCTTTAGGATTAGTAGTCCTAAATTCCTCCGACACTAATAGGACTGGGATGAGTACTAGCATGCAATAAGTAACGGCACCATCCGCGCTTTAATACCTTAACGGGGTGGGAAGGGTAGAATATGGATATGATGACCGGTGCGCTAATATCACGTGCGACCCCTCTTCTGAGGAGTGATTGCTGGATATTGCATTGATGTGATCCATATTAATCACAAACCTAGGACCCCTTTTCTTTATTCGCTTCCTTTAGAGTTGTTTAAACTTTTCAAATCCTTGCTCTCTTTCTACTTACTTTCATAAGTTTCAACCTAATTGCAATGTTGTATGGAAGTCCTTATTTGAGCCTTGATTATTTACTTGTAAAGTCACAATTGTAGCATGGCCGGGAACCACACTAGTGGATCTTGAGGGGTGCCTAACACCTTCCCCTCGGGATAATTTCTAGCCCTTACCCTAATCTCTGGTCTCTTCATCTCAAACCCTTCTTAAAGTGTCCTAATGCACTATAATCATTAGGTGGCGACTCTTCAACTTCTAAACCCAATTCTCGAAAGGGAATAGAGTTGTCCTCCCAATGTTGTATACCCGATTTCTGACCCCACGGTCACATAGAAAAAGGGGGCGTCGACCGCATGGCGACTCTGCTGGGGATTCTTTAGGCTTTTACCATTGCATGTTGCTTGTGACTTTACTATCTCATTAATTGCTTTATTTACTGTCTTTTATTCTTTCCCTATGAAACTGCCTTGGCTCTTCATGTCTTTTCTTTCTTTTAACTGCTTTCCTTTACTGCTTTATTTCAATACTATTGTAATTACTGCAATTATTGTAATCATTTATCTTATGAACGTGGAAATACATGTCAATTTGTTTCATTATTGTAAACTGCATATTCAACATCATATTCCACTCGTGCCAAACAAATACCATAGCAACGCTTATAATGAGTGGTTGCGCTCTTCCAATATTATTACCCTTTAAATTTGTCAAAGGCATATTTGCGGTAAAACCAGTCGATCAGCGGTGCAGTCGACGGTTCCGTGCCTTTCCCTCTTGAGTTGTCCGCTCAAGGGTACCTGTCTAATACCCCAATAGAAACCTTACTCTGTCCAATTGTACATGCATCATGGTCAAACCTAGCCGAGTTAGTTATGTTGTCCGCATAATGACTCATTAAGATAGCATTGTCCAAATTCCATCGGGTTTCCCTGAAACCCAAACGGACACCTACATGTTCTGTGCATTTATTTGGAGAACTAAATGCTTTTTATGCTGATTATTGGTATTAAATAGTCGAGTCCGGTGGGGGTGAGGTCTTAACCCTTTTGTTTTGCAGAAAATGAATGACAAAGTTCCTGACTTTGGTATGGTAAACATACCTTCACTCTTGCAGACTTGGTGGAGAAACCTCCCATCGAGCAACCAAATCAACGAATGTAAAGAGAGAGTCACCAAGGCTAGTGAGAAGCTAGAATACCTGGAGTACAGCTTGCAGGAATTGGAAGGGAAAGTGAGGAAAACAGTCATCGACTGTCAAAATGCTGAGGAAGGCAAAGTGGAACGTCTGGTGATAGCATTTTTACTGGAAAATCTGCGCGAGCTGGAGGACTTGATCAACGAGAACATTCAACCTGAAGAAGGTCCTTCTGGGACCAAGTAGTTAGGAGTCTTTTATTTCGCTTTTAATGATGTAATAAGGCCAGTGGCCACTAGTGACATTTTATTTTCTTAGCATCGTTGTGAATTCGTCTTATTTTTATCAATAAGATGAGGCATTTAGCATTATAAGTTCTCCAAATTAACTTGTCGCTAGGCCTACCTCGGGCACAATGAGGCACCCAAATTAGGACACGATTTATATTCTTGCACAATGTGTTTAAATATTGCAACATTTTTTTCTCATAACCCGCACTAACTTGTTACCTTTTTTTTGTTTTTCTTTATTTTTATTCCCCTCCCCAAAGGTTAGTTCGTGCATTCTGGCACCATCATCATACAATACGAGATCCAAGGGCCCTCCACCTCTCCTCCTCCGAGTCCTATCCGGAACAAGAACAAAGGTAGAATGGGAGATTCAATCGCCAGAAAGGAAATTGAAAGAATTGAGATTCCTCAGGGTACCCCGGTTGCTAAGGAAACTGCTGCCCAACTTGAGCAGAAACTGTTGAAGTTCCAAGAAGAATTGGATCAAGTTCGGAACTTGGCAAATTTATCATTCACTCTCACCGCTCCTGATGTCAACTTTTCAAATGCTCAAAATCCCGCACCTCCATAGAACACCCCACAACCACAGATGCAACACACTCATATTCAACATTGCAACACATACCATACTCCACTACCCATTCCTGAACCACTGAACACCACAATTGACCACCCCCACAACACTCCCATCTACGTAGATACCATACCCCACTACACTCAACCAATCTCAAGTGCACCTAATTTTGATGACAAGGACTCTCTTATCAGAAACTTGGCAGCAAAACTCAAGAAATTGACCAGCCGAGTCCAGGGCATGGAAGGAAACAAAGGCATAGAGGGGCTGAATTATGAGGACCTCTGCATTCAGCCAGATGTTGAACTTCCGGAGGGATACAAACCTCCCAAGTTCGAAATGTTCGATGGCACGGGAGATCCCAGAGTCCATTTGAGGACATATTGTGATAAGCTGGTCGGAGTTGAAAGGAATGAGAAAATCCGTATGAAACTGTTCATGAGAAGCCTGAAGGGGGATGCTTTATCCTGGTACATCAATCAGGACCCCAAGAAATGGACAAGCTGGGTAGGTATGGCATTAGATTTCATGGATAGGTTCCGATTCAATACAGAGAATGCACCGGATGTATTCTACATCCAGAATCTGAAGAAGAAGCCTACCGAGACACTCCGCGAGTATGCTACTCGTTGGAGATTAGAGGCTGCTAAGGTCAGGCTGATCTTAGAAGAGGAACAAATGAACAGATTCTTCGTCCGGGCTCAAGACCCACAATATTATGAGAGGTTGATGCTGATCGAGGGCCAGAAATTCTCCGATATCATCAAGCTGGGAGAAAAAAATGAGGAGGGAATTAAGAATGGTATGGTTACTAATCTTGAAGCATTGTAGGCCAGCAACAAGGCTTTACAGTCTAGTGGCACGTCCAAGAAGAAGGATGTCAATGCCGTGATGGTCGCACAGGGAGCCAAATCACCACTAAAATACCACACTTAACCGTCACCTCCACTTACATATCAACCTATCCCGAATTACCAAGCACCCACACCCTCTTACCAAAATCCACCACCCATTTACCAATCATCTCCACCTCCCACATATCAACCCACTTCACCCAGATACTCTCAACCTGCACCTGTTTACCAAGCTTATAATGCCCAACCCTCTCACTACCAATCACCTCCCACTCGCCAAAATTTCCCTAGACCCAGACCAAATTTTGACCGCAGACCTCCCAGACAATATACAGCCATCGCTGAGCCAATTGACCAGCTGTATGAGAAACTTAAAGTAGCTGGTTACGTCTCCCCTATCCCTGCCATAACTCCCGAAAATCCTTCCCAGTAGGTCAACCCTAATAAGACCTGTGCGTACCACTACGTCATGAAAGGTCACACCATTGACGAATGCCACTCGTTGAAAGACAAGATTCAAACTCTGATCGATAATAAGGTTATCGTAGCAAAGGAGCCTGCTCCTAATGTCCGCAACAACCCTCTGCCTGATCACAGAGGTGGGGACATTCACATGATCGAGATCGACGATGACTGGGACCCCGAGGGATCGATATGACTGATTGCTGAGTATGATGAGACAAAGAAACCAACAGTCACACTTAACCCAATTATTGTGCAGAACTAGCCCTCCAGGGGCGATGAAGTAAACATGTCTATGCCTCTCGAATTTGAAGCACCTTCTCCTGCGAAGGTGGCCGGGCCAATTGAGGTTGAGTTTAGGGCTCCAAAGGCACATGTACTCTTTGAAGTTGCTGTGTTACCACCGAGGGTACCCATACCTGTGGCAATGTTAGACATAACACCATTCCACTTAAACGCCATACCATAGGATTACACAGCTGAAGCAAGGAGGAAAGGAAAGACCAAGATGGGAGAAGCAATTGCTGCGTAGGGTATGACCAGAACAGGCAGGGTTTACACTCCAGAGCACCTAGCTGAGTCCAATAAGCAAGCCTTGGGATAAACTACTGAAACTGGTCCCGATGATCTTTGGAGGAAAATACAAGATAAGGAGTATTCGGTCGTTGAGCAGTTGAACAAAACACCAACACATATCTCCATCCTAGCTCTTCTACAGAGATCTGACGCACACAAAAAGGCCTTGATGAAGATATTAAGCAAAGCTTATGTGCCCAGCAACATAACCGGGGGCGAAATGGCAAATATGATAGGATAAATACTGGAAAGCCACAAAATCACCTTCCATGAAGATGAGCTGCCGCCGGAAGGGCTGAGTCACAACATGGCCCTACACATCACCGTGCAATGCGAGGATTACTTTGTCACTATAGTCTTGATCGATGGAGGCTCCAGCCTCAACATCTGTCTGTTGATAACTCTCAGGACATTGGGAAAGAGCCTGCACAAGATCAAAGATGTGGCCATCAATGTTAAAGCCTTCGATGGGTCCCAAAGGTCTACTATCGGGGAAATCATCCTATGCTTGCAAATGGGGCCAACCTGGTTCGACGTTGACTTTCAAGTGATAGATGTCCCAACATCCTACAATTTGTTGTTGAGACGACCATGGATCCATGCCACTGGAGCTGTAGCATCCACCCTGCATCAGGCAGTGAAGTTCGAATGGAATCACCAAGAGGTGATCATTCATGGCGATGGTAGCAACCCCATATATAGTCGCCAGACCATCCCGATGATTGGAGGCAGAAGGAGAATAGGCGGAGAAACATACCACCACATTGAAAGAGTCAACGCTGTATACAAAGATAAATGGTGGGATAACAAGATTGAAAGTATCCTGAATTGGTGTTTAAACGAACCTGGAAAGGGACTCGGCAAAAACCTCTAGGGAATCGCCAAACCTATCCAGCTGAAGAAACATGGCACTACATTTGGTTTGGGGTATGAGTACACTTGGGAGGAGTTCAATCACTGGTCACCACCATGGCGCGGTCCCTAATACCCACTGGAGCATCCGATACCTCACCTGGAGTAGACTTTCCAGTCGGCAGATATTATATATGGGTCGGAGGAAGAGGAAGCATTGGCAGCCGTAGAGAATTTGTTCCTGGAGGATGATGATATGGAATGCTGTGTTATTTTCTAGGAGGAAGGGGAGGAAGGCCCTTCTATACAAGTTGTGAACCAAGGAGAGCGCCTCAGCAATTGGTTGATCAGAACCACTAGGGCCCGGAAACCTTCGGGGTAGCAAGGCTGAACAAAAGCACCATGTATCACATTTTATTTTTTACTAGCTGATTTTATTTTCGCGTTGTCTTTAATTCTGAAAAGAGCTCTGATACTCAAAACAATTACGAATTTAATCGAAGCATTTCAGTTTATTATATATCTCACTCTTATTATTTTTTCTATCATTCACTTTATTTTACACAGCATTACTATTACTTGCCTTGACGATGAACCAACGATTGTGACTTGCAACGAGACGATGCAACAAACGAATACGGACTCAGAAGAGGATGATATACCAGAAGAGGTCATCAGAGGAGTTGAGAATTTTGAAAATAGGCCTAAGTCTAACATGGCCGAAACTAAGGTCGTCAATCTGGGAGATACAGGGAATGTCAAAGAAATGCGCATCAGTGTTCACCTGTCAGCATCAGAAAAAAAAGAGTACACGGAGTTCCTGAAGGAATATGAAGACATATTCGCTTGGTCATATGATGATATGACTGGTCTCAGCACATCCATTGTAGCTCACAAGCTGCCGACAGATCCAACATGCCCGCCGGTAAAGCAGAATCTCAGGAAATTCAAACCCGACATGAGCTTGAAAATCAAAGAAGAGGTTACCAAGCAAGTCAAAGCTGCTATTCAAATTTGAAGAAAAGAATAAAAATATGATTCAAACAAATACAACATATATATGCCAAAGGATGAATTGTATATGAAACTAACAAACATGATTTATGAAAGGAAGAAGTATTTTGGAACAATTTTTTCATTATTTAATTAGTGCAAATCCCATTTCTAATTGTCATTGACTTAAAGTGTTGCAATTTGTATATCTCATCTTATTCTCATATACTTGCTTTTAATCCAATAGGCCTATTTACTTATTTAGGATGGTAAATAAGCATTAAATTGATAAGAAAGGGAATTATTATACAAAGTGATTAACAACATTGCCTTACATGCCATATATTCATATTTGTATGTTTTGAAACATTCGTAATACTTTAACATCATAATGAGCCATAACAACATAAAATTTCAAACATCCACTAGTGGTTCTATAAATACCTGTTATAATGCCACATATGAACGCACAACTTATATCATTCCTTCCACAACTAAATTAGATTATCAGAATAAACTAGCAATATGGTTTTTATATTTTTCACGCTATTTTTAATTCAACTAACAATGTCACAAGGCCTAGTT
The DNA here is from genome assembly GCF_000393655.2 of Nicotiana sylvestris. Classification (NCBI taxonomy): domain Eukaryota; kingdom Viridiplantae; phylum Streptophyta; class Magnoliopsida; order Solanales; family Solanaceae; genus Nicotiana; species Nicotiana sylvestris. The sequence continues at coordinate 69,398,533 of NC_091060.1, forward strand.
AATGGCCAATCTTTATATCATGTTTCCTACCTTGACAGTTCAAACATGACAAAACTAATGAGATGAAGAGCTAACATTATTACAAAGCCTTATATGAATTTCAAGGTAAGACAATTAACTCATAGTTATCAAATTGAATTCACTACTAATTAACTAACATAAAAAAAATGAAATTTAAACTGATGAACTTGGACAAATGGAAAACAGAATTGCAATTCAAGCTTCATTGATTAGTCATGTTGAATCTCTTTCCAACATGAAATTTAAAAGACATGTACCTGAAAATGAAGGTGGAAGGAGTAAATTCCAGCAGTAGCAGCAGTAACAAACTCAGCAAAATACCAGTATTCCCACAGATTTGAGCAATAATAAGACCCGAAGAAAACAGATGCACAATACAGTTATTTTTAAAAGACACTTCAGATGTTAACTGAATCAGTGGAACCAAATAAAGTTGAACAGATTCAACAAAAGAACAATATTTCAGATTTCAGTTTCTTTTCGGTTTCAAATTTCCATTTTTTCTGATTTTCTGTTTCTGCTGTTGTATCTGTGTGTGTGTGTGACTGTAACCCCCCTTCAAATTTATTATGACTGTAACCCTTCCAGTCCCATTAAGCTCTATCTTTCTGTTTGAAAACTGTATCTTTTCAGATTTTTTCTCTTCCTCTCTAAATCTCTTAAAGTCTGTCTAAATTCTCCTAAATTCTGTTTTTCTGTCTGAAAAACTCTCAAAGTCTGTCCAAAGCTCTCTTTTTCTTCTTAAAATCTGCTTTCAAATCTGATTTTTTTTTGTTTTTCTTTCTTTCAAGCTCTCTTAAATCAGTCCCAATCCCCCTCTATTTATACAAGGTTGTCCTATACCCTTCTAGTGCTGCCAGGGCCCTTTTCTCCTTTAAAAATTAGAAAAGTTCCATTAAAAGGTTCTCAAGGTAGTAGAGTATCCGACATGGTTAGCCAACATCGTGCTAGTGCCAAAAAAGGATGGGAAAGTTAGAGTTTGTGTTGACTACCAGGATCTTAATCGGGCAAGTCCCAAAGATGACTTCCCCTTGCCTAACATACACATTCTTATCGACAACTACGCCAAGAATGAGTTGCAGTCTTTTGTTGATTGTTTCACTGGGTATCATCAGTTATGGATGGATGGGGAAGATGCAGAGAAAACGGCTTTCATTACGCCATGGGGAATGTACTGTTACAAAATGATGTCGTTCGGTTTGAAGAACGCTGGTGCCACCTACATGAGAGCCATGACTACCATCTTTCATGACATGATACACAAGAAGATCAAGGTATATGTGGATGATGTCATCATCAAATCCAAGAAAGCCAGGGATCACATGGAATATCTAAAAAATTTCTTCAACAGGCTGAGGAGGTACAATCTGAAACTGAATCCCGCCAAGTGTGCATTCGGGGTACCTGCTAGAAAATTATTGGGTTTCATCGTGAGTCATCGAGGAATAGAATTAGATCCATCAAAGGTCAATGCTATCCAAGAATTTCCACCGCCAAAGAACAAGAAGGACGTGATGAGTTTCCTGGTAAGACTCAACTATATCAGCCGGTTCATAGCTCAATCCACGATCATTTGTGAACCTATCTTCAAAATGTTGAACAAGGACGCTGCTACCAAATGGACTAATGATTGCCAGAAAGCTTTTGACAAAATTAAGGAATACATGTCAACGCCGTCGGTCTTGGTTCCGCCTGAGCCAGGAAGACCCCTATTGCTTTACCTTGCGGTATCGAATAGAGCATTCGGTTGTGTTCTAGGACAACATGATGAAACAGGGAGAAAGGAGCAAGCCATCTACTATCTCAGTAAGAAGTTCACACCGTATGAGGACCGATATTCTCTTTTAGAACGCACTTACTGTGCTCTGACTTGGGTCGCGCAGAAGTTAAGGCATTACTTCTTTGCTAACACTACTTATCTCATATCCAGAATGGACCCTCTGAAGTATATCTTCTAGAAGCCCATGCCCACTGGCAAGCTCGCCAGTGGCAGATCCTGCTAAGTGAATTCGAAATTGTTTACGTGACCCAGAAAGCAATCAAAGGGCAACCCTTGGCAGACCATCTCGCCGAGAATCCCGTGGACGGAGAATACGAGCCCCTAAAGACATATTTTCCCAATGAAGAGGTATCTTTCATAGGAGAAGATATTGCAGAATCCTATGATGGTTGGAGGTCGTTTTTCGACGGAGCTGCAAATTTCAAAGGAGTTGGCATAGGAGCAGTCTTAGTATCAGAAACCGGCCAGCACTACCCGGTATCTACCAAGCTCAGGTTCCCTTGCACCAATAATATGGCCGAATATGAAGCCTGCATCATGGGGCTCAAAATGGCCATTGACATGAATGTTCAGGAATTGCTAGTGATCGGGGATTCAGACTTGCTCATACATCAGGTTCGAGGAGAGTGGACAACCAAGAACTCTAAGATACTTCCCTACTTGAATCACATACAGGAGTTGAGGAAAAGGTTCACAAAGACAGGATTTTAGCACGTCCCCAGAGTCGAGAACGAGTTTGCTGATGCATTAGCTACTTTATCGTCCATGATCCAGCATCCAGATACAAATTTCATTGATCCCATCCCAGTAAAGATTCATGATCAGCCAACTTATTGTGCCCATGTTGAGGAAGAAGCGGATGGAAAACCATGGTTCCATGACATCAAGGAGTACTTGACATTTGGGGAATATCTAGAACTTGCCAACGCTACTCAGAAGCGCACACTTCGTAGGTTATACAACAACTTCTTTCACAGTGGAAGAATCCTGTACAGGAGGACTCCCGATTTGGGTTTACTAAGGTGTGTCGAAGCAAAAGAAGCATCCAGGTTATTGGACGACGTGCATGCAGGGACCTGCGGGCCGCACATGAACGATTTTGTCTTAGCAAAGAAGATACTCCGAGCAGGGTATTTTTGGATGACTATGGAAACGGACTGTATCCAGTGTGTTCGTAAATGCCATCGCTGTCAGATACACGCAGATATGATAAAGGCACCTCCAAATGAGCTTATTGCAACAAGCTCACCATGGCCATTCGCCGCTTGGGGAATGGATGTTATCAGACCTATCGAGCCTGCCACATCAAATGGGCACAGGTTCATCTTAGTTGCAATCGATTATTTTACTAAATGGGTTGAAGCAGCATCATACAAGGCGGTCACTAAGAAGGTCGTGGCGGGTTTCATCCGCGATCGCATTGTTTGTCGGTTCGAAGTTCCGGAGTCAATCATCACTGATAATGGTTCCAATCTCAACAGCGACTTGATGAAAGCAATGTGTGAAACTTTCAAGATCAAACACAAGAACTCTACAGCCTACAGGCCTTAGATGAACGGAGCTGTGGAAGCAGCCAACAAGAATATCACGAAGATACTAAGGAAGATGGTAGAAAGGCACAAACAATGGCATGAAAAGTTATCATTCTCCTTATTGGGATACCGCACTACAAACCGCACATCAACCGGAGCAACTCCCTACATGCTAGTTTATGGTACAGAGGCGGTCATCCCCGCCGAGGTAGAAATTCCCTCCTTAAGGATCATACAAGAAGTAGAATTGGATGATGCAGAATGGGTAAAAGGTCGCCACAAGCAGTTAGCCCTTATAGATGAGAAAAGGATTAATGCGGTTTGCCACGGTCAGTTGTATCAGAACAGAATGTCCAGAGCCTTCAACAAAAGGGTTAAGCCAAGGAAGTTTACACCGGGGCAGCTGGTGTTGAAGAAAATATTCCCACATCAAGACGAAGCCAAGGGGAAGTTCTCTCCCAATTTGCAGGGTCCGTACATGGTTCACCGGGTTCTAACTAGAGGAGCCCTTATTCTTGTAGAGATAGATGGAGAAGTCTGGCCGAAGCCAATCAATTCAGATGCAGTAAAACGATATTATGTGTAACCACTTATGATTCCCTTAATTATGAACTATGCCTGACCTGATTCCCGTTTAAGAGGGGATACGTAGGCAGCCCTATGAGTTCGGTCATAATTTAATAAAAACTCCATTTTCCCCGCTAATGGAACTGGGGAAGAATTTTGAGGAGGACCCTCAAAATTCCGAAGTTAAATTTAGTTCATGCATCGCCAGAAGCGCCAGCCTAGTAAACTGGTGCAGAATTTTGAGGAGGACCCTCAAAATTCCGGAGAAAAAGAGGTTGCAATGTCTTGAACCACGTCGCAGTTGTTGGTTCATCTAAAGAAAACTATTTTTGATTATATATTTACTAGAGCATGCGTAACTATTATCCGAATTGCTATTGTTTAGCGACGCTACCCCAATAACACACAACGTCAAGGGCCCGGGGAAGACGAACTAACCTTCCCCCTTACAGAACTCACGATTTTTCTTTGGATGCAGGCACTCTATTCGCAATATCATTAGGTATATTTATGCATTCTCAAGAATGCAACTTTTCAGAATCATTACTTGTCCGCAATTGCTATCCTTATACAATCTTCCCAGCAGTCATATGGTCATAATCGGCTATCAGCTAAGAGATCTTACTACTAATCATCATTTTACATTCTTGCACTGCATAAGGCTACCTTTCTGCCTTCTGAGGTTAAGCTCTACCTCCATCTGCATCGCATAAGGCTACTTTTCTGCCTTCCGAGGTTAAGCTCTACCTCCATCTGCATCGCATAAGGCTACCTTTCTGCCTTTCGAGACTAAGCATTGTCTCCATCCGCATTTCTCTACATTGCATAAGGCTACCTTTCTGCCTTCCGAGGTTAAGCTCTACCTCCATCTGCATCGCATAAGGCTACCTTTCTGCCTTCCGAGGTTAAGCTCTACCTCCATCTGCATCACATAAGGCTACCTTTCTGCCTTTCGAGACTAAGCATTGTCTCCATCCTGCATTTCTCTGCATTGCATAAGGCTACCTTTCTGCCCTTTGAGACTAAGCATTGTCTCCATCCTGCATTTCTCTGCATTGCATAAGGCCACTTTTCTGCCTTTCGAGGTTAAGCTCTACCTCCATCTGCATTTTTGCATTGCATAAGGCTACCTTATCTGCCTTTTGAGACTAAGCTCTGTCTCCATCTGCATTTTGCATAAGGCTACTTTTCTGACTTCCGAGGTTAAGATCTACCTCCATCATCATCTGCATAAGGCTACTTATCTGCCTTTCGAGACTAAGCTCTATCTCCATCTGCATTCTGCATAAGGCTACTTATCTACCTTTCGAGACTAAGCTCTATCTCCATCTGCATTTTGCATAAGGCTACTTTTCTGCCTTCCGAGGTTAAGCTCTACCTCCATCATCATCTGCATAAGGCTACTTATCTGCCTTTCGAGACTAAGCTCTATCTCCATCTGCATTCTGCATAAGGCTACTTATATGCCTTTCGATACTAAGCTCTATCTCCATTTGCATTTTGCATAAGGCTACCTTTCTGCCTTCCGAGGTTAAGCTCTACCTCCATCCTGCATGGCTGAAATATCGCCACTTCATCTCTCTTGCATGGCTGAAATAGCGCCGTTTTATTTTGCATCAGCTGAAATACCGCCACCTTTATTTACGTCTTGCATCGGCTGAAAGATCACCACCTTCTGCATTTCATGGGCTGATAGATCGCCAAATTGTCCAAGGGCATCATTGTTCGGAGGTACCATTTGCATAGCCCGAGAACGCCATGCTATGGCCTAAGGACCCCATTTTACCTTTTGCATAGTATTATTCAAAGGCATCATAGTTTGGAGGCATCATTCTCATAGCTCGAGAACATCATTTCATAGCCGGCGAATCCTTTACCATAAGCTTCATGGCCCAGGACATCATGGTTCGAGGACGTCATCCTAACTGTCCGAGGACAACATTCATGGTCCAATGGGAATTTGCATCACGTTTAAATTTATGCATAATATGCACTCGTATTGCTCACTTGCAGGTACACCGGCTGGCAACGACCGTCTCAGCAGGAGCGATCCCACTCTGGTTCCCGCAGTCTATCGGTTTTTCAGAAAGCTTCTCTCAATCTAAAACATCACGTCCGTCCGTTTCAAATCTCCATCGGCATATTCCGCCAATGGATCCTGAACTACATATAGCATGATTCCTGTAAGACCAGGGATATGTAGGCGGCTCAGAAATCGGAGCTTGGTCATAACTCCTTTCAAATCGCCACTTCCAGTCAAAATTGGCCATCTTATCTTTACCCGACAACTCTTTCATCCTCCTCGGGTAAAGAGGGGCACCTAATTTTTCCCTAGGTATTTTTGTACCCAAAATACTTCCAAAATAGCATATATGTGCATACATAAGTACGCCCAAAAGTTTTGGTATTTTTCCCTAATTTTAAAGATTTTTGAAATCAATTTATTGTCTATTTTAGCAGTGCAAAACCCATAATTATTCCCAAAATCATCAATTTTGGTGAATAATTTATTTCATTCCCATATCTATACCAAAATATAGTTAAGATAATTTTTGTATAGTTTTACAAAATTATTTGGTATGTTAAAAGCTAAATTGCATATAATTGCAATTTTCACCTACTTTACGATTAACAGCCTTTTATGATTGTGAAATTAGGCCCAACATTTTAAAACTAACATTTATATATTATTAATTGGCTCAGTACTTTTAATTTGCTTTTAAAATCTTTTTTACTAGTTTTTATAAAATAAAAGGGAAAACTGGTTATTTAACATTTAGCCTCATTTCATTGCAATTACAGCCTATTTACATTTAAATTTTGGCCCTCAATTGACCCAATCCTAACCCCAATTGGACTAGCCCAATTTCATTTTGACCCGGCCTCTGACCCAACTAAAAAACCCGCCCGACCTTGCTTTCAATCTAGGCCGTTGATCATTTGGATCAACGGCCAGGATTGTCGCTTACCTTTTTTAATCCCCCAACTACACCCTAATCCCTTCATTTCGTTTGGTCCGCCGCCTTTGAAAACTCTCGTCTCTCAAACGCTCTCGAGCTCTCTCGAAACCCTAATTGCTCTCTGCCACCTCCAACCTCAAATCCACCGGAATCCATGGTTGTTCTAACCATGGACGACCTATACTCAACCCCTACTACTCTCACATGCTTGATACCTGAAGGTTCAAGTCCATACTTCAAGGGTCTTAGCTCAGACCTTCGTCGATTCGAGGTTCTCAACAATCTCCGACCTTGGTCCAGTGTGTCTTGGCCTCCTGAGCCTGATTCCGACTTATCGACTCCAGATCTGATCTTGTTTCTTCCAAGCCTTTCTCGTTTCTAGGGTTCTCAGAAACCCTAGCCTATTCGAGGTTCTTTTTCATTTATTCGTTTGGATCTGTGCTTGATTTGGGCTATATGTGATGTTTTAAGCATTTTCCCCAAATTTCCTTTTCCAAACCTTTTGATTTCAAACTAGGTTTTCTGAGTCTGTTTGTTAATGTTTTGTTCGATTCATCTGCTTATCATCTCTAAGTTTGATTGGTGTTGAAAACCCTAATTTTTGGACATTTTACTTGAGATTCTGAGACTGTTTATTTGTTTCACTTGCTTATCGCCTCTAAACTCTACTGATTTCGAAAACCCTAGTTCTTTGGGGTCTGTTCGAGGTCTTGAGTTTATTTGTGCAACTCGCCTGTTTGAAATCGCTCCGTCTGGTTCCTTTATTGCAGCATCTCGTCTTCTTTATGTGATTCCTTTGTTCTGAGATCTTGATATTTGTCAAACTCAACTATGTTTTCAGAAAGGTTTTCACCTAACTTTTGCATGTTTCTGATCTTTTCTCTATTACTAAGCTAATGAAGTTTGACGTAAGTGACTATCATGATATAACTGTATGCTGTTTCTTCTTGCCATAGCTTGGCCTCACATGTCTATTACTTGTGTACTTCATTTATATACTGAGTCCCTTCTGCGATTGATTTTCAAACTCGTGATTGATTTTTCAAAACTTTTCCTTGTGAAATTCTGATTTTTACTCACCCATTAAGGGTTAATTGGTTCTCTCTCTTTGTTTGGCCTTACCAGATCCTTTCCAAAATAAGTACACTCCTGTATTTAGACTTAATCCCTTACTATATGGTTTTATTGCTCCTTTTATGGTAACAATCATTCTGATTACAAATTGATCTTCTTTCCTTATATTAATCCTGTTTGTGTCCGTTGAGCAGTAATCCCTTGATTAAAGCGAAAAAGCTATATTAATTGATTTTGACTGTGATTATTTTCATGTTTGTTTTGAAACCTTATTCGTTGCCTTATTTTCTACTCGTTTTCAAAGCTATAAATACCTGTACCTTTTTCTCTTTAAAAAAAGAGAGGTTCTAACAGAACAAGTCACTACTTCTCTCAAATATACTTAGAATTTCTTAAACATTCGAATTCTCTGATCTTACAAGCTTAAAGCTTTCTTGTGGTTTGGCTGAAAGAAATCCTGCTTTTCTCTTTGCTTACTTTTTCTGCAACTGGTATGTCTATATTTGTTTAGTTTCTGCCTCTCCACTACATGTTTATCCTTCAGCCTTTCCTCTGTTTGTCTTACTGTTTCGATTCTGTGATTTCTGCAAGTTTATTTACTTCTTTTCTCTGTGCTCACCTGAATTCCCACCCCCAATTCCCTTTGTATGTTGAGTTATGGTCCAGAAAGTATGACAACACTTGACATTGTTGCTCATGTGTATGGGGCTGGACTCCCTAAGTCCTAAATTTTTTCCAATTCCCCTTCCCCTTCCCCTTTATATGTATTCTGAGTTTAAGACTATGGTCTAACAATGTCCTAATCATTGTCTAGACCATAGCCTGACCTTCAACAGGTCTGTGCTCATATTTGTTGGCTGAACAGGCTTGGTCAAGGGTGTGTCAGTCTACCTTATGACTAGGTATGACCACCATCCTGCCTTGGCACTCCCTAACCCCTCTATTGCACTTGCACTCATTCTTAGAACATTAAGTTCCGCCCCCCTCTTGTGAGCCTTGCTTTGGGATCCATGAGCTCCATCTGAACTTGGACACCTGAGGGCTGGCTCTTCCACACTGCACTATGACTCTTTCTGATTAATATTTCGGGTGTAAGCACTGCTTGGAATTTTTGGAATTCCTTGGATCTCTGACACACCCTAGATAAGAGAAGGCTTTGGAAACTTTGATCTCGGAAGTGGTTCATCCCCAATTGTTAGACATTAAGTCTGAATTAGGTTCCTCGGATACAGCTGTTAGTTTCTGATGTACTTTAAATTTCAGTCTGATTCACTGGTTTGTAATAATTTGTATTAAACTCATGGGATTTAGTAAAGAAGCAAGTAGGGTTTACTTTTATGCATGCAAGGGGTAGATATCATGCCTATAGGGGTTATCATTTATAAAATTCTGCATCTCATCTAGAGATCATGCCCATAGGAATTACTATGTTTTAAAGTTCTGCATTTTATAAATCATTGAAACTCTGCATTCTCACATAGATACCATGTCCATAAGATTTTCTGCATTCTCATATAGACACCATGCCTATAGGACTTTCTGTATTCTGCATATGCATCCAGCATTAGGCAAATGTTCATATAGGTTTAAATAACAATCAGTATTTTAGACACCAGGCCTATAGGACTTCTGCACTTCTATAAACGTTTAAAATCAGTAATGCCTAGATATCATGTCTATAGATTCTTGCAACTGTTTAAGATCAATGACACTTAGAAACCATGCCTATAGGATCAGTTAATTGAATCAGCCTTGTTTCGAATCTAAAACCCGTCTTAAAATCTACAGATCCCCTTTTCCTAAAATCAGTAAGGCTTTTCCTTAAAATCAGTATACTTTGCATTATTAGATATCATGCCTATAGGTTTCAACTAGGCAAGCTTTAGGGTAAAAGCCATAAGTGCATCAGTCTTTGACAATTCCAACAAGCAGGCAGGTCTGATTCAGATTTCTTATCTGAAGTATGTAGTAAATCAAGTTTGCCTCATGCATTTTTTTAAGTTTAATTCAGACCTAATCAGTACATGTAAGACATGCTAAACTCTATGGTTTTCTGACTTGAGGAGGTTTATTTGAGCCTTTCAACTGTTATGTGTTTTCCCATACCTACTTTATGTGTTTTGTTTGTCGCTCTAGAATTTATCCTTTTAAAACCATAAAAGCCCCAAATCCCTTTCCCTTTAGGATTAGTAGTCCTAAATGCCTCTGGGACTGATAGGACTGGGACAGGTACTAGCATGTAATAAGTAACGGTACCATCCGCGCTTTAATACCTTAACGGGGTGGGAAGGGTAGAATATGGATATGATGACCTATGCGCTAATATCACGTGCGACCCCTCTTTTGAGGAGTGATTGCTGGATATTGCATTGATGTGATCCATATTAATCACGAACCTAGGACCCCTTTTCTTTATTCGCTTCCTTTAGAGTTGTTTAAACTTTTCAAATCCTTGCTCTCTTTCTACTTACTTTCATAAGTTTCAACCTAATTGCAATATTGTATGCAAGTCCTTATTTGAGCCTTGATTATTTACTTGTAAAGTCACAATTGTAGCATGGCCGGGAACCACACTTGTGGATCCTGAGGGATGCCTAACACCTTCCCCTCGGGATAATTTCTAGCCCTTACCCTAATCTCTAGTTTCTTCATTTCAAACCCTTCTTAAAGTGTCCCAATGCACTATAATCATTAGGTGGCGACTCTTCAACTTCTAAACCCAATTCTCGAAAGGGAATAGAGTTGTCCTCCCAATGTTGTATACCCGATTTCTGACCCCACGGTCACACAGAAAATGGGGGCGTCGACAATAGAGAACATGTCTATAGATTTTCTTGAATTCTGCATATGCATCTATCACTAGTCAAACACATTTATAGGCTTAAATAATAAAAATCAGCATTTTAAATACTATGCCTATAGGATTTCTGCATTTTCATAAAGGTTAAACTCAATAACGCTTAGAAAGCATGTCTATATGAGTAACTAACTGATCTGAATCGTTTACAAATCTAAAATCAGTAGTAACATTACTCAATGTCTACAGAACTTATGTTTTCTATAATCAACAGGCCTTCTTCTTTTAAAAATCAGTACACTTCTGCATTATTAGATGTCATGCCTGTAGGTTTCACTTAGGCAAACTATAAGGTAAAATTAGCTAATTGAATCAGACTCTGTTAATTCCAACCAGCAGGCGGGTCTGATTCCGGTTTCTTATTTGAAATGTGTAATAGACCAGTCTGCCTCCTTAACGTCTAAGTTTAATTCAGACCATAACCAGTATCTGCAAGACATGCTAAACAATCTGTCTTTAAGTGAGGAGGCCCATCTGAGCCTCTTAAATTGTTATGTGTTTCCCATATCTGCCTTATGTGTTTTTGTTTGTCGCTTTAAAATTTTATCCTTTTAAACCATACAAATCCCAAATCTCCCTTCCTTTAGGACTAGTAGTCCCAAATGCCTCCGGGACTGATAGGATTGGGGCGGGTACTAGCATGCAATAAGTAACAAAACCGTTCCGCGTTTAAATACCTCAACGGGTTGGGAAAGGGTAGATATGGATATGATGACCAGTGCGCTAATACCACGTGTAACCCCTCTTCTGAGGAGTGATTACAGGGTATTGCATTGATGTGATCCATATTATTTATAAACCTAGGACCCCCCTTCCCTTTACTTGTTTATTTTATTACTTTCAAAATTTCAAACTCTTTTTTCTCAAATTTCAACTTCCTTGTTTCTTCAAACTTTAACTTATTTGCAATCACAATGTGTCAACCCCTCATATTTGAAACCCTTAATTGCTTATTTATTGTTTGTACTTAAGTCACAATTGTAGCATGGCCGAGAACCTCATTAGTGGATCTTGAGGGGTGCCTAACACCTTCCCCTCGAGATAATTTCTAGCCCTTACCCAAACTCTGGTTTTTCTAAACAAATTCTTCCTAGTGTCCTAATGCACTTAATCATTAGGTGGCGACAATTCAAATAAAAAAAACCTAATTCCCAAAAGGAAACGAGTTGTCCTCCCAAATGTCATAAACCCGATTTTGCGAGAAAAAGGGGGCGCGACAGCGTGGCGACTCTACTGGAGATTTCTTTAAGGCTTTTACATTTCATGCTATTTGTGACTTTATGCTTCCTTTAATGTCTTTAATGCCTCTAAGTATTTATTTTGCTCTCCTACTTCGAAAACTGACTTGGCTCTTCGTTTCTTCTCTTTATTTCTCTTAATGCTTTCTTTTACCGCTTTCGTTTAATACTGTTGTAATTTTGAGCAATTATTGTAATTATTACCTTATTAATGTGCAAATACATGACAATTTGTTTAATTATTGTAACTGCATATTCAACATCATATTCCACTCATTCCAAACAAAATACCATAGCAACGCTTATAATGAGTGGTTGCGCCCTTCCGTTATTATTACCCCCTAAATTTGGCAAAGGCGTATTTGTGGTAAAACCAGTAGATCAACGGTGTAGTCGACGGTTCCGTGCCTTTCCCTCTTGAGTTGTACGCTTAAGGGTACCAGTCTAATACCCCATAGAAACCTTACTCTATTTAATTGTGCATGCATCACTATCAAAACCTAGCTGAGTCAGTTATGTTGTCCACATAATGACTCTTTAAGATAGCCTTGTCCAAAGTCCACTGGGTTTCCTTGGAACCCAAACGGACATTACCACGTTCTGTGCATTTATTTGGAGAACTAAATGCTGCTTATGCCAAGAGTCCGGCGGGGGTAAGGGCTTAACGCTTTTATTTTGCAGAAATGAGACACGAAGTCCCCAGATTCGGCATGGTCACCAACATCCACCCGAAATTGCTAAGTTGGTGGGAAGACCTGCATTCCAGTGATCAGGCCCTCATCCGAAAATACTTGGGAAATTTACCTTCCCTTCTGGAAATCCAACCTAACAATAAAATTATTGAAGCTTCCACCCTGTTCTGGGATTGCGATAGGTCTGTGTTTCGCTTCGGGAAGATTGATATGACACCCCTACTAGAGGAAATAAGAGGGCTGGCTGGTATACCATGGGAGACTCCGGGTTGGTTAATGCTAGAGAATCACAAAGGTAGAGGTTTTCTCAAGATGATGGGTCTAAATAAGAATCCAGATTTTATTTGCCTGAAGGAGTCGTACATTCCCTTTGATTATTTGTACGAGAGGTACGGTCACAACAAATCCTACCGTACCTATACTGATGAGTTTGCCCTTACGTCATTAGGGCATATCCATCGAAGGGTCTTCATCTTATGTTCTGCTTTTTAGGGATGATAGTATTTCCTATGAAGAAGGCTAGGATCCATACTAGACTAGCCATAGTTACCAATACAATAATGGAGGGAATTGGCGGGCAACCATTCAGCATAATGCCCATGATTATTGCAGAGATCTACCGAGCCCTAGAAAAGTGTCAACAATAAGCCCCACACTTCGAGGGCTACAACTTGCTACTCCAACTCTGGCTCATGGAGCATCTTCAAAGGGGTAAATATCGGCAAGAGATTCAGCGTCGAGACTGGGACGATCATATAGCCTTCCATCAACCAAGGCGAATGAACTACATGCCCAACATGTTTGCTCAGCCAGGAGATTCCAAGGGGTGGGTGGAGCTATTTGAAAATCGAACTGAGGATCAAGTACAATGGATGTTCGAGTGGTTCCCTACTGAAGAGTTCATCGCCCGATCCAGGGACGCTCCATTTCTGATACTGATCGGTTTGAGGGGAACCTACCCTTATGTCCCTCTCCGAGTTATGGGACAGGCTAGTAGGAAACAGGTTGTACCAAGGGTTGACAAGATAAGTCACTTCCGGGACGACTTCCAAGCTGATGGCAGTCCTTATAAATGCCAAGCTCATCATATGTAGCATGGTAAGATCATCATGGGGAGAGATACTATCGAGCCTGACAGATACCATGCTGGCTGCACACCATACTATTCAGGCTGGTTGGAGGATAATCACAATGGTCTGGGCCAACCCAGGTTTGTTCGATATCACAGAATCATCGATGAAAGGGTAGAAGCACATGTTAAATACAACCAACTGTGCAAGAGGATTCAAGAATGTGAAAGCGAGCACCGGGAGATACAAGAAGCCAACCAAAAACTGATTGAAGAATGGAAAGACATGGCTGTCAGTGCCAACAAGCGATTAGGATACTTGGAACGGGGTTTAGTGGAGCTGGAAAGAAAGTTTCTCAAAAGGATCGAGCACTGCCAGAATGTTGAGGGAAACGAAGGTGGACACCTAGCCAGAGCCTACTTGATGCTGGGACTTCGTGAGCTGGTGAAGCTGTTCAATGGAGCCAAAGATGCCGTGTCTGGGGAAGGTCCTTCTGGGACCAAGTACTTAGGATTCCTTTTCTTTTGCTTTAAATGTAATAAGGCCAATGGCCACTAGTGACATTTTATTCTTTGTTATTTAGTGTCGTTTTAGGATTCGTCTGCTTTTTATCAGTAAAATGAGGCATTTAGCATTCTAAGTTCTCCAAATCAATTTGATGCTAGGCCTACCTCGGGCACAACGAGGCTCCCAAATTAGGACATGGTTTATATTCTCGCACTATGTGTTTAAATATCACAACATATTTTCCTTATAATCCGCACTAACTTGTTACCTTTTGTTTTTATTTTTGTTTTATTCCTCTCCCCAAAGGTTAGTTCGTGCACTCTGGCATCATCATCATACTCCACAAGATCCAAGGGCCCTCCATGCACTCCTCCTCCTAGTCCCGTAAAAAACAGGAACAAGGGAAAATGGAAGATTTGAGCAACATCAGAAAGGAGAACTTGGTTGAACAGGTAGAAATCACTCAGGGTACTCATGTCTCCAAAGAAGGTGCATCCCAACTTGAGCAGAAACTACTGAAATTTTAGGAGGAACTTGATCAAGTCCGGAATTTGGCAAGCTTGTCATTTTCCCTCACCACCACAGATGTCAACTTTCCTAACACTCAAAACCCCATACCTCCACAAAACATCCCGAAACCACAAAACTATCTCTCTCCCCATCACTACTGTAACACTTGCTACACTTCCAACAACACCCCGCTACTCATCCCTGAACCACTGAACTTCGCAAATGATCATCTCCACAATCACCATAACACCACCATCTATGTGGAAACCATGCCATCCACCACCTATCCTGTCTCAAGCACACTCGAGTATGATGATAAAGACTCCCTTATTAGGAACCTGGCCACAGAACTCAAGAAGTTGACTAGCCGAGTTCAGGGTGTTGAAGGGAGCAAGGGAATCGAGGGATTGAACTACGAAGACCTCTGCATACAACCAGATGTCGAACTACCCAAGGGGTACAAACCTCCTAAGTTCGAAATGTTTGATGGTACAGGGAATCCCAGAGTCCATTTAAGGACATATTGTGACAAGCTGGTTGGAGTAAGGAAGGACGAAAAGATTCGCATGAAGCTTTTTATGAGAAGTCTGAAAGGAGATGCTCTGTCTTGGTACATTAGCCAAGACCTGAAGAAGTGGTCAAATTGGGTAAGTATGGCGTCCGATTTCATGGACAGGTTCAGGTTCAACACGAAGAATGCGCCAGATGTGTTCTACATCCAGAACCTAAAGAAGAAACCCACAGAAACTTTCTGTGAGTATGCCACTCGTCGGAGATCAGAGGCTGCTAAGGTCAGACTGGCTTTAGAAGGCGAACAAATGAACATGTTTTTCATCCGAGCTCAAGACCCACAGTACTACGAAAGGTTGAGGCTAGTTGAAAGCCAGAAATTTTCCGACATCATCAAGATGGGGGAGAGGATCGAGGAAGGTATCAAAAGTGGCATGGTCAGAAACCTTGAAGCTTTGCAGGCTACCAACAAGGCTTTACAGTCTAGTGGCGCATCTAAGAAAAGGGACGTAAGTGCCGTGATGGTTGTACAGAGAACAAAACCCCCAATCAAATACCGAACCTACCCAATACCTCCACTCACATATCAACCTATCCCAAATTACCAAACACCCTCACCCTCTTACCAAGCTCCACCGCTTACTTACCAATCACCTCCACCACCTACATATCAACCTACTTCACCCAGATACTCCCAACCCACAAACGTCTACCAAGCCCACAACGCCCAACAAGCCCACTATCAATCACCTTTCCCTAGCCAAAACTTTCCTAGACCCCGACTAAATTTCGACCGCAGACCTCTCAAACAGTATACTGCCATTGCCGAACCAATTGACCAGCTGTATGAAAGGTTCAAAGCTGCTGGTTATGTCATCCCTATCCCTGCCATAAATCCTGAAAACCCCTCCCAATGGGTCAACCCAAAAAAACTTGTGCATACCATTCTGGCATGAAAAGGCATACCATTGATGAGTGCCGCTCTCTGAAGGATAAGATCCAAGCTTTGATTGATAACAAGATCATCGTGGCAAAAAAACCTGCCTCGAACGTCTGCAGCAACCCTCTACTAGACCACAAGGGTGGAGGCGTTCACATGATTGAGACAGAGGATGATTGGGACCCCAAAGGATCGATCGGATTAATCACAGAGGGTGACGAGCCAAAGAAATCAATTGTCACCCTTAACCCGATTGTGGGCCAGATTCACCCTTCTAGGGACGCCGAGGTGAATATGTCTGTACCACATGAGTTTGAAGCACCATCTCCTACAAAGACGCCAACACCAATTGAGGTCGAGTTTGGATCCCCAAAGGCACCTATACCATTTGAGGTTGTTGTATTACCTTCCAAAGCAAGGGTGCCCATTCTGGTAGCAATGACAACTATAACACCATTCCACACAAAAAGCCATACCATGGGATTACATATCCGAGGCAAGAAGGAAAGGGAAAACCAAGTTTGGAGCAGCAGTTGCGGCACATGGTATGACAAGGACCGGTAGGGTTTATACTCCAGAACACTTGGCTGAGTCGAGTAAGCAGGCATCTTGACGGCCAGCCATCACTGAAGCTGGGCCCGACGACCTCTGGAGGAAGATACAGGCCAAAGAGTATTCAATCATTGATCAGTTGAACAAAACGCCAGCCCATATCTATCTTAGCTCTGTTACAAAGCTCTGACGCACATAAGAATGCCTTATGGAAGGTGTTGATTGAGGCGTATATACCAAGCAACATCACCGGAGGAGAAATGGCAAATATGGTGGGACAGGTATTGGAGAGTCACAAAATCACTTTTCACGAAGATGAGTTGCCACCAGAAGGGCTGAGCCACAACAAGGCATTGCACATCACCGTGCAATGCGAGGATTATATTATTGCCAGGGTCCAGATCGATGGAGGCTCCAACCTCAACATTTGTCCGCTGGTAACACTCAGAACATTAGAGAAAGGGCTGCATGAGATCAAAGACGGGGCCATTAACATCAAAGCCTTCGGCGGTTCCTAAAGGTCTAATATTGGGGGAATCTGTTGATACCCAATTTTTTCCTATGTATTTCTTTTACATGCAAATACTTTGAAATATCATATACACACATATATAAGTATGCCCAAGTGTTTTAGTATTTTTCTAATTTTTAAAAAGATTTTTAAATTGATTTATTGCTCAATAATTATTCCCAAAATTATCACTTTGGTGAATAACTTATTTTATTCTCATATTTATACCAAAATATGGGTAGGTTACTTTTCATATATTTTAACAAATTAATTTGGTATTTTAAAAGCTAAATTGCATATAATTGCAATTTTAGCCTGCTTTAAGATTTAATAGCATTTTATAATTATGAAACTGGTTCCAATATTTTTTAATTAATATTTATATACTATTAACGGATCCAGTGCTTTTAATTTGCTTTCAAAATCATTTTTTACTATTTTTATAAAATAAAAAGGGAAAACTGGCTATTTAAATTTTGGCCTCAGTTCGTTTCAATTGTAGCCCCATTACATTTCGATTTTAGCCTAAAATTTCAAACTCAAATTCGGACCAGCCCAATTGCCACTCTAACCCAACCCAGTACCTATTCAACTGACCCAGCCCATAACCCCTTTTAATCCCGGTCGTTGATCATTTAGATCAACAGCCACCGTTGCTTCTTACCTTTTCTATTCCAAACGACCCTAAACCCTACCTTATTCTTTCAGAGGCGCCGCCTTTGAATCCCTTCCTTCTCTCAACTCTCTCTCAACTCACCTCAAACCCTAGCCGCCACCTCTC
This sequence comes from Nicotiana sylvestris, assembly GCF_000393655.2. NCBI lineage: Eukaryota > Viridiplantae > Streptophyta > Magnoliopsida > Solanales > Solanaceae > Nicotiana > Nicotiana sylvestris. The sequence continues at coordinate 69,416,635 of NC_091060.1, forward strand.
ACAGAAACCGTAATCTATGGCTTCCCAAGCTTATCGGAGGCCTATACCAGCCTCTCATGGCTTGTACGTGCTCGTTTCTGAGGTCCTATGACCAGATCTTGAAAGGTTTCGACCAAGACTTTGCTTGATGACTGTTCTCCGATCGTCTTCAACCTTTGTCCGGCCAGCCATGGCTATCCGAGTTCGACCTTCGACTCTCCTGCTTAGATCGATGGTTTTCAAAGCCTTCCTCATCACCAGGGTTTCTTACGAAACCCTAATCTTTAAGGTTCCTCCGATTTTATTTCAGATCTGCTTCGGATCTATGTGTGTTTTGAACTTGATAAGCATTGTTTCTCTAAGTTTCTTTAATTTTGCTTTCAAAACTCTTTATTCTTTAACTAGGGTTTCATGTTAAGTTATTTCGAATCTCTTCTCTGATTCTCGACATGTTTTGCTGTGTTTTGCTTGTGTTGTTTTTCTATTTGAGTTAGCATGTTGAAAACCCTAATTTTTGGAATTTTGTTTGAGTTTCTTAGTCTGTTTGTTTGTATTAGTTTGATTTACATTGTTTACACCTGATTAGCGTTGAAAACCCTAATTTTTGGGGTTTAATTGAGATTCTGAATTCACTTGTTTATCGCCTCTAAACTCAACTAATTTTCGAAAACCCTAGTTCTTTGGGGCCTATTCGTGTCCCTTGAGTTTATTCGTGCAATTCGTCTGTCTGAAGTTGCTCAGCCTGATTCTTTTTGTTTCAGCATCTCTCTTCCTTATGTGATTCCTTTTTGTTCTGAGTTCCGACTATCTGTCAAACTCTACTATGTTTTCAGAAAGGTTTCTACTTGATTCTTCGCATGCTTCTGATCTTTTCCTCTACTACTAAATCACTGAAACCTGACCTACGTGATTATCATGCTAATGCTTGCTCTATGCTATTACTGTATGATATTCCTTCTCGCCATAGCTTGGCCTGACATGCTTATTACTTGTGCACTTCATTTATATACTAAGTCCCTTATGTGATTGATTTTCAAACTCGTGATTGATTTTCAAAACTTTTTCTTATGAAATTCTGATTTTTTACTCGCCTGTTAAGGGTTAATTGATTCTCTCTCTTTGTTTGGCCTTACCAGATCCTTTCCAAAATAAGTACATTCCTGTATTTAGACTTAATCCCTTACTATATGCTTTTACTGCTCCTTTTATGGTAACAATCATTCTGTTTACAAATTGATCTTCTTTCATTATATTAATACTGTTAGTGTCCGTTTGAGCAGTAATCCCTTGATGAAAGGGGAATACCTGTGTTAATTGATTCTGACTGTGTTTATTTCCATGTTTGTGTTGAAACCTCATTTGTTACCTTAATCTCTACTCGTTTTCAAAACTATAAATACCTGTACCTCTTCTCTTTCAAAAAAAAAAGTTCGGACACACAGCATAAGTCACCACTTCTTCTCTCAAATACACTTAGGTTTTCTAAAAAAGCATTCGAGTTTTCTCTGAACACATAAGCTCTCTTCTCTGATTGTGTTTTGGCTGCAAGTATCCTGCTTTTCTTTGTGCTTACTTTTCTGCAACTGGTATGTCTCTTCTTGTTTAAATTTCTCCCCCTCTCTTATGTGTTTATGCTTTAGTCTTTTCTTTGCTTATTTTATTGCTTTGTGCAAGTTTGTTATTCCTGCTCCTATATGAATCCCCATCCCTTAACCCTTTGTCTGCTGAGTTATGGTTCAGAAAACATGACAACCCTTGACATTGTTGTTCATATATATGGACTGGACTCCCTGAGTCCTAAACTCTTTCAATTCTCATTTCTTTTCCCCCTTATATGTATTATGAGCTTGAGATCTTGGTCTGGCAGTGTCCTAATCACTGCCCAGACCATAGTCTGACCTTCAATAGGTCTGTGCTCTTATTTGTTGGCTGAACAAGCTTGGTCAGGGGTGTGCCAGCCTACCTTGTGGCTAGGCATGACCACCAGCCTGCCATGGCATTCCCCAACCCCCTTTCTTGCACTTACACTCATTCTTAGAACCTAACTTCTGCCCCTCTCTTGTGAGCCTTGTGTTGGGATCCATGAGCTCCCTCTGAACTTGGACACCTGAGGGCTGGCTCTTCCACACTGCACTGTAACTCTTTCTGATTAACATCTTGGGTGTAAGCACTGCTTGGAGTTCCTGAAACTCGTTGGATCTCTGAAACACCCTAGATAAGCGAAGGCTTTGGAAATATGGATCTTGGAAGTGGTTCAATCTCATATTGTTAGATACTAAGTCTTAATTAGGCGGCTCAGATGTAGCTGTAATTTCTGATGTATTTTTTATTTTTGTCTTATTTTTACTGGTATGTAATAATTTGTATAAACTCATGGGATTTTAGTGAAAAGGGGAGGGGGGGGTTACTTTTCATGCACAAAAGGGTAGAAATCTAGTCTATAGGTTTAATTTCTACACTGCGCAATTTCACACGTAGAGACCATGCCTATAGGATTTAACTTCTAAACTTTCTGCAACTATGCATATAGATACCGTGCTCATAGGGGTTTACATTTCTGCACATAATGATACCATTAGGCAAACTGTAGGCTTAATTATAAAGTTGCATATAGATACCATGTTTGTAAGACTCCTATTAAAAAGTGTTAAAATCGGTTAACATATAGAAAGCACGCCTATAGGAACTTCGAGTCAGAACTGTCTCATTTGTTGAAAACAGCACCAACCGTTTAAATTAATATATACATTGGTAAAACTGGCAGTCTTTTGTGATTTTCTGAACCTCGTAAGTTAACAAACATTTTCTAAACCAAACTGACATTTTCTAAAACTCACTTTTTTCTGATAAGTTTCGTGAAACTCTTTTTTTCCCAACTAGTCTGCATGTCTTCTGAAGCTCCTTTCTTTTCTTTTAAATCTTTTTCAAAACAGTACATTCTTTTCTGAAACTCGTTTCACTCTGATAAAAAACTGGTAACTCTTCATAACCAGTTCGCTTTTCGAAATCGTTAGTTATATCCAACACATAGCTGAAAGTAGACTCGTCCTTAAGAACTGCATTCCAGCGAGCCTAATGTGGACTTCCTGTCTAAAAGTATGTGTTGAACCAATCTGCTTATCATTTTAATTTTAAAGACCAAACCAGTACATGCAAGTCATGCTAAACTCTATGGCTTATCTGACTTAAGGAGTTTTACTTGAGCCTTACTTGCTTATCTGCTTCCCCTTTTACTTGCATTATGTGTTTTGATTGACGCCTAGTGTTTTGTCCTTTGAAAGCTCTCAAAAGGCCCCAAATCCCTTTCCCTTTAGGATTAGTAGTCCTAAATGCCTCCGAGACTGATAGGATTGGGACGATTACTAGCATGCAATAAGTAACGAAACTTTCCGCGCTTTAAAACCTTAACGGGGTGGGATGGGTAGAATATGGATATGATGACCGGTGCGCTAATATCACGTGCGACCCCGCTTCTGAGGAGTGATTGCTGGATATTTCATTGATGTGATCCATATTATTTGTAAACCTAGGACCCTGTCCCCTTTACTTGTTAATTTTTAAGTTTTCTTTTAAATTAATTTTCCAAACTCTCTACTCCTTCAACTCTTAAACTTGTTTGCAAAACTAGGTGAAAAATCCTTTTCTTTTCTACTTGTCTGGTTAAAGTCACAATTGTAGCATGGCTGGGAACCACACTAGTGGATCTTGAGGGGTGCCTAACACCTTCCCCTCGAGATAATTTCTAGCCCTTACCCAACCTCTGGTTCTTCATCTCAATTCTTTTTTAAAGTTTCCTAATGCACTATAATCATTAGGTGGCGACTCTTCAACTTCTAAACCCAGTTCTCGAAAGGGAATAGAGTTGTCCTCCCAAATGTTGTATACCCGATTTCGACTCTTAGAAAAAGGTGGCGTCGACAGCATGGCAACTCTGCTGGGGATTCTTTAGGCTTTTACCACTGCATGCTGCTTGTGACTCTATTATCTCATTAATTGCTTTATTTACTATCTTTTATTCTTTCACTACGAAACTAACTTGGCTATTCATGTCTTTTCTTTCCTTTATCTGCTTTCCTTTACTGCTTTATTTCAATACTGTTGTAATTACTGCAATTATTGTAATCATTTATCTTATGAACGTGGAAATACATGTCAATTTATTTTATTCTTGTAAACTGCATCTTCAACATCATATTCCACTCGTGCCAAGCAAATACCATAGCGACGCTTATAATGAGTGGTTGCGCTTTTCCAATATTATCACCCTTTAAATTTGGAAAAGGCATATTTGCGGTAAAACCAGTCGATCAGCGGTGTAGTCGACGGTTCCGTGCCTTTCCCTCTTGAGTTGTCCACTCAAGGGTACTTGTCTAATAACCCAATAGAAACCTTACTCTATTTAACTGTGCATGCATCATGGTCAAACCTAGCCGAGTCAGTTATGTTATCCACATGATGACTCATTAAGATAGCCTTGTCCTAAGTCCACTGGGTTTCCTTGAAACCCAAACGGACACCACCTATTCTGTACATTTATTTGGAAAACTAAATGCTTTTTATGCTGATTATTGGTATTAAATAGTCGAGTCCGGTGGGGGTGAGGTCTTAACCCTTTTGTTTTGTAGAAAATGAATGACAAAGTTCTTGACTTCGGTATGGTAAACATGCCTTCACTCTTGCAGACTTGGTGGAGAAACCTCCCATCGAGCAACCAAATCAACGAATGGAAAAAGAAAGTCACCAAGGCTAGTGAGAAGCTAGAATACCTGGAGTATAGCTTGCTGGAATTGGAAGGGAAAGTGAGGAAAAGAGTCATCGACTGTCAAAATGCTGAGAAAGGCAAAGGAGAATGTCTGGCGATAGCATTTTTACTGGAAAATCTGTGCGAGCTGGAGGACTTGATCAACAAGAACATTCAACCTGAAGAAGGTCCTTCTGGGACCAAGTAGTTAGGAGTCTTTAATTTTGCTTTAATGATGTAATAAGGCCAATGGCCACTAGTGACATTTTACTTTCCGTTATTTAGTGTCGCTTTGGATTCGTCTTATTTTTATCAATAAAATGAGGCATTTAGCATTATAAGTTCTACAAATTAATTTGTCGCTAGGCCTACCCCGGGCACAACGAGGCACCCAAATTAGGATGCGATTTATATTCTTGAACAATGTGTTTAAATATTGCAACATTTTTCCTCATAATTCGCGCTAACTTGTTACCTTTTTTGTTTTTCTTTTATTTTTATTCCCCTCCCCAAAGGTTAGTTCGTGCATTCTGGAACCATCATTATACAGTACGAGATCCAAGGGCCCTCTATCTCCTCCTCCTCCGAGTCCTATCCGGAACAAGAACAAAAGTAGAATGGAAGATTCAAGCGCCAGAAAGGAAAGAACTGAGATTCCTCATGGTACCCCAATTGCTAAGGAAACTGCTGCCCAACTTGAGCAGAAATTATTGAAGTTTCGAGAAGAACTGGATCAAGTTTGGAACTTGGCAAATTTATCATTCTCTCTCACCGCTCCTGATGTCAACTTTCCAAATGCTCAAAATCCCGCACCTCCACAGAACACCCCACAACCACAGATGCAACCCACTCATGCTCAACACTGCAACACATGCCACACTCCAAACAACACTCCACTACTCATTCCTGAACCTCTAAACACCACAAACGACCACATCCACAACACTCCCCACTACACTCAACCAATCTTAAGTGCACCTGAGTCTGATGACAAGGACTCTCTTATTAGAAACTTGGCAGCAGAACTCAAGAAGTTGATCAGCCGAGTCTAGGGCGTGGAAGGTAACAGAGGTATAGAGGGGCTTAATTATGAGGACCTCTGCATTCAGCCAGATGTTGAACTTCCAGAGGGGTACAAACCTCCCAAGTTCAAAATGTTCGATGGCACCGGAGATCCCAGAGTCCATTTGAGGACATATGGTGATAAGCTGGCCGGAGTCAGAAGGGATGAGAAAATCCGTATGAAACTCTTCGTGAGAAGTCTGAAAGGGGATGCTTTATCCTGGTACATCAGCCAGGACCCCAAGAAATGGACAAGCTGGGTAGGTATGTCATCAGATTTCATGGATAGGTTCCGATTCAATACAGAGAATGCACCGGATGTATTCTACATCCAGAATTTAAAGTAGAAGCCTACCGAGACATTCCGCGAGTATGATACTCGTTGGAGATCAGAGGCTGCTAAGGTCAGGCCAGCCTTAGAAGAGGAACAGATGAACAGATTCTTCGTCCGGGCTCAGGATCCACAATATTATGAGAGGTTGATGCTAATCGAGGGCCAGAAATTCTCCGATATCATCAAGCTGGGAGAAAGAATTGAGGAAGGCATTAAGAATGGTATGGTTACTAATCTTGAAGCATTGCAGGCCACCAACAAGGCTTTATAGTCTGGTGGCACGTCCAAGAAGAAGGATGTCAGTGCTGTGACTATCGCACAGGGAGCCAAATCACTACTAAAATACCACACTTACCCGTCACCTCCACTTACATATTAGCCTATCCCGAATTACCAAGCACCCGCACCCTCTTACCAAAATCCACCGCCCGTTTACCAATCATCTCCACCTCCCACATATCAACCCACTTCACCCAAATACTCTCAACTCGCACCTGTTTACCAAGCTTATAATGCCCAACCCTCTCACTACCAATCACCTCCCACTCGCCTAAATTTCCTTAGACCTAGACCAAATTTTGACCACAGACCTCCCAGACAATACACAACCATCGCCAAACCAATTGACCAGCTATATGAGAGACTCAAAACTGCTAGTTACATCTCCCCTATCCCTGCCATAACTCCAGAAAATCCTTTCCAGTGGGTCAACCCTAATAAAACCTGTGCGTACCACTCCGGCATGAAAGGTCACACCATTGACGAATGCCGCTCATTGAAGGACAAGATTCAAACCCTGATCGACAATAAGGTCATCGTAGCAAAGGAGCCTACTCCTAATGTCCGCAACAACCCTCTACCTGATCACAAAGGTGGAGACATTCACATGATCGAGATCGAAGATGACTGGGACCCCAAGGGGTCGATAGGATTGATTGCTGAGGGCGATGAGCCATAGAAACCAACAATCACGCTTAACCCAATTGTTGTACAGAATTAGCCCTCCAAGGGTGATGAAGTAAATATGTCTATACCTCTCGAATTTGAAGCACCTTCTTCTGCAAAGGTGCCCGGACCAATTAAGGTTGAGTTTGGAGTCCCGAAGGCACCTGCACCTTTCGAAGTTGTTGTGTTACCACCAAGGGTACCTATTCCTATAGCAATGTCAGACATAACACCGTTCCACTCAAATGCCATACCATGGGATTACACAGCTGAAGCAAGGAAGAAAGGGAAGACCAAGACGGGAGAAGCAATTGCTGCGCAGGGTATGACCAGAACAGGCAGGGTTTACACTCTAGAGAACCTAGCTGAGTCCAGTAAGAAAGCCTCTGGACGGACTACTGAAACTGGGCCCGATGATCTTTGGAGGAAAATACAAGCTAAGGAGTAATCGGTCATTGAGCAGTTTAACAAAACACCAGCGCATATCTCCATCCTAGCTCTTCTGCAGAGCTCTGACGCATACAAAAATGCCTTGATGAAGATATTGAGCGAAGCTTATGTACCCAGCAACATAACTGGAGGTGAAATGGCAAATATGGTAGGGCAAATACTGGAAAGCCACAAAATCACCTTCCACTAAGATGAGCTGCCACCGGAAGGACTGAGTCACAACAGGGCCCTGCACATCACCGTGAAATGCGAGGATTACTTCATCACTAGAGTCCTGATCGGCGGAAGATCCAGCCTTAATATCTGTCCGCTGATCACTCTCAGAACATTAGGAAAGAGCCTGCACGAGATCAAAGATAGAGCCATCAATGTCAAAGCCTTTGATGGGTCCTAAAGGTCTACTATTGGAGAGATTAGCCTATGCCTGCAAATGGGACCAACTTGGTTCGACATTGACTTTCAAGTGATAGATGTCCCAGCATCCTACAACTTGTTGTTGGGACGACGATGGATCCACGCCGCTGGAGCTGTAGCATCGACCCTGCACCAGGTAGTGAAATTCGAATGGAATCACCAAAAGGTGATTATTCATAACGATGGTAGCAACGCCATATATAGTCGCCAGACCATCCCGATGATTGGAGGCAGAAGGAGAATAGGCGGAGAAACATACCACCACATTGAAAGGGTCAATGCTGTAGACAAAGATAAATGGTGGGATAACAAGATTGAAAGTATCTTGAATTGGTGTGGGTACAAACCTAGAAAAGGACTCGGCAAAAACCTCTAGGGAATTACCAAACCCATCAAGCTAAAGAAACATGGTACTACATTTGGTTTTGGGTATGAATACACTTGGAAGGAGTTCAATGACTGGTCGCCACCATGGCGCGGTCCCTACTATTCACTGGAGCATCTGATACCTCGCATGGAGCTGACTTTCCAGCCGACAGACATCATATATGGATCAGAGAAAGATGAAGCATTAGCAGCCATGAAGTATCTGTTTCTGGAAGACTATGATATGGACTGCTGTGTTATTTTCGAGGAGGAAGGGGAGGAAGACCCTTCTATACAAGCTGTGAACCGAGGAGAATGCCTCAGCAATTGGTCAATCAGAACCACCAGGGCCCGGAATGCTTCAGGGTAGCAAGGCTAAACAAAAGCACCATGCATCACATTTTTACTTTTTACTAGCTGATTTTATTTCCGCATTGTTTTTAATTTTGAAAAGAGCTCTGATATTCAAAACAATTATGAATTCAATCGAAGCATTTCAGTTTATTATATATCTCACTCTTATTATTTTTCTACCATTCACTTTATTTTACACAACATTACTATTACGTGCCTTGATGATGAACTAAAGATTGTAACTTGTAACGAGACAACGCAACAAACAGATATGGATTCAGAAGAGGATGATATACTAGAAGAGGTCGTCAAAGAGGTTGAGAATTTTGAGAATAGGCCTAAGTCTAACTTGGACGAAACTGAGGTCGTTAATCTGGGAGATACAGAGAATGTCAAAGAAACGCGCATCAGTGTTCACCTATCACCATCAGAAAAGAAAGAGTACACGGAAGTCCTAAAGGAATATGAAGACATATTTGCCTGGTCGTATGATAATATGACTGGTCTCAGTACATCCATTGTAGCTCACAAACTGCCAACAGATCCAACATGTCCGCTGGTAAAGCAGAAGCTCAGGAAATTCAAACCCGACATGAGTTTGAAAATCAAAGAAGAGGTTACCAAGCAAGTCAAAGCCAAGGTTCTCAGGGTAGTAGAGTATCCGACATGGTTATCCAACATCGTTCCAATGCCAAAAAAGGATGGGAAAGTTAGAGTTTGTGTTGACTACCGGGATCTTAACCGGGCCAGTCCTAAAGACGACTTCCCCTTGTCGAACATAAACATTCTAATTGACAACTGCGCCAAGCATGAGTTACAGTCTTTCGTTGATTATTTTGCTGGGTATCATTAGATATGGATGGACAAGGAAGATGCAGAGAAAACGACTTTCATCACACCATGGGGAATGTACTGTTACAAAATGATGCCATTCGGTTTGAAGAATGCTGGTGCCACCTATATGAGAGCCATGACTACCATCTTTCATGACATGACACACAAGGAGATCTATGTATATGTGGATGATGTCATCATCAAATCCAAGAAAGCCAGGGACCACATGGAAGACCTAAGAAAGTTCTTCAACAGACTGAGGAGGTACAATGTGAAACTGAATCCCACCAAGTGTGCATTCGGGGTTCCTGCTGGTAAATTATTGGGTTTCATCGTGAGTCGTCGAGGAATAGAATTGGATCCATTAAAGGTCAAATCTATCCAAAAATTTCCACCGCCAAATAACAAGAAGGACGTGATGAGTTTCCTAGGGAGACTCAACTATATCAGCCGGTTCATAGCTCAGTCTACGGTCATTTGTGAACCTATCTTTAAAATGTTGAAAAAGGAGGCTGCCACCAAGTGGACTGATGATTGTCAGAAAGCTTTTGACAGAATTAAGGAATACCTGTCAATGCTGCCGGTCTTGGTTCCGCCTGAGCCAGGAAGACCCCTATTACTTTACCTTGCGGTATTGGATGGATCATTCGATTGTGTTCTGGGACAACATGATGAAACATGGAGAAAGGAGCAAGCCATCTACTATCTCAGTTAGAAGTTCACACCGTACGAGGCCCGGTATTCTCTTTTAGAACGCACTTGATGTGCTCTAACTTGGGTCGCACAGATGTTGAGGCATTACTTCTGTGCTTATACTACTTATCTCATATCCAAAATGGACCCTTTGAAGTATATCTTCCAGAAACCCATGCCCACTGGCAAGCTCGCCAAGTGGCAAATCCTGCTAAGTGAATTCGACATTATTTATGTGATCCAGAAAGCAATCAAAGGGCAAGCCTTGGCGGATCATATCGCCAAGAATCCCGTGGACGGAGAATATGAGCCCTTAAAAATGTATTTTCCCGATGAAGAGGTATCTTTCATAGGAGAAGATATTGCAGAATCCTATGATAGTTGGAGGTTGTTTTTTGATGGAGTTGCAAATTTCAAAGGAGTTAGCATAGGAGCAGTCCTAGTATCAGAAACCGGCCAGCACTACCGGGTATCCGCCAAGCTCAGGTTCCCTTGCACCAATAATATGGCCGAATATGAAGCCTGCATCTTGGGGCTCAAAATGGCCATTGACATGAACGTTCAGGAGTTGCTAGTGATCAGGGATTCAGACTTGCTCATACATCAAGTTCGAGAAGAGTGGGCAACCAAGAACTCTAAGATACTTCCCTACTTGCATCACATACAGGAGTTGAGGAAAAGGTTCACAAAGACAGAATTTCAGCACGTCCCCAGAGTCCAGAACGAGTTTGCTGATGCATTAGCTACTTTATCGTCCATGATCTAGCATCCAGATACAAATTCCATTGATCCCATCCCAGTAAAGATTCATGATCATCCAACTTATTGCGCCCATGTTGAGGAAGAAGCAGATGGAAAACCATGGTTCCATGACATCAAGGAGTACCTGACAACAGGGGAATATTCAGAACTTGCCAATGCTACTCAGAAGCGCACACTTCGTAGGTTATCCAGCAACTTCTTTCACAGTGGAGGAATCCTATACAGATGGACTCCCGATTTGGGTTTACAAAGGTGTGTCGAAGCAAAAGAAGCATCCAGGCTATTGGACGAAGTGCATGCAGGGACATGCGGGCCACACATGAATGGTTTTGTCTTAGCAAAGAAGATACTTCGAGCAGGGTATTTTTGGATGACTATGGAAACAGACTGTATCCGGTACGTTTGCAAATTCCATCACTGTCAGATACATGCAGATATGATAAAGGTGCCTCCAAACGAGCTTACTACAACAAGCTCACCATGGCCATTCGCCGCTTGGGAAATGGATGTTATCGGACCTATCGCGCCTGCCGCATAAAATGGGCACAGGTTCATCTTAGTGGCAATCGATTATTTTACCAAATGGGTCAAAGCAGCATCATACAAGGCGGTCACTAAGAAGGTTGTGGCAGATTTCGTCCGCGACCGCATTGTTTGTCGGTTCGGAATTTCGGAATCAATCATCTCCGATAATGGTTCCAATCTCAACAACGACTTGATGAAAGCAATGTGTGAAACATTCAAGATCAAACATAAGAACTCTACAGCCTACAGGCCTCAGATGAATGGAGCTGTGGAGGCAACCAACAAGAATATCAAGAAGATACTAAGGAAGATGGTCAAAAGGCACAAACAATGGCATGAGAAATTGTCATTCGCCTTATTGGGATACCGCACCACAGTCCGCACATCGACTGGAGCAACTCCCTACATATTGGTTTGTGGTACAGAGGCGGTTATCCACGCCGAGGTAGAAATTCCCTCCTTAATGAACATACAAAAAGCAGAGTTGGATGATGCAGAATGGGTAAAAGGTCACTACGAGCAGTTAGCCCTTATAGATGGGAAAAGGATGAATGCAATTTGCCACAATCAGTTGTATCAGAACAGAATGTCCAAAGCCTTCAACAAAAGAGTTAAGCCAAGGAAGTTTACACCGGGGCAGCTGGTGTTGAAGAAAATATTCCCACATCAAGATGAAGCCAAGGGAAAGTTCTCTCCCAATTGGCAGGGTCCATACATGGTTCACCGGGTTCTAACTAGAGGAGCCCTTATTCTTGCAGAAATGGACGGAGAAGTCTGGCCAAAGCCGATCAATTCAGATACAGTAAAACGATATTATGTGTAACCACTTATGATTCCCTCTATGATGTAATTTGAACTACGCCTGACCTAATTCCTGTTTAAGAGGGGATACATAGGCAACCCTATGGGTTCGGTCACAATTTAATAAAAATTCCATTTTTCCCCGCTATTGGAACTGGGGCAGAATTTTGAGGAGGACCCTCAAAATTCCGAAGACGATTTTTTTAGTCATTCAGCACAGCCGTCAGAAATGTCCGCTCAGCAAACTGGGGAAGAATTTTGAGGAGGACCCTCAAAATTCCAGAGTGAAAGAGGTTGCAATTTCTTGAACCACGTCGCAGTCGTTGGTTCATCTAAAGAAAACTATTATATACTTACGCTATATTTACTAAATCATGCATAACTATTATCCGAATTGCTGTTGTTTAGCGATGCTACCCCAATGACACACAACGTCAAGAGCCCGGGGAAGACGAACTAACCTTTTCCCCTTACAGAACTCACGATTTTTCTTTGGATGCAGGCACTCGACTTGCAGTATCGTTAAGTATATTTATGTACGCATACTTTCCCAAGAATGCAACTTCTCAGAATCATCACTTGACCGCAATTGCTATCCATACACAATCTCCCCAGCAGTCATATCGTCGTAATCGGCTATCAGCTAAGAGATCTTACTACTAATCGTCCTTTTACATTCTTGCACTGCATAAGGCTACTTATCTGCCTTTCGAGACTAAGCTCTGTATACATCTGCATTTTGCATAAGGCTACTTTTCTGCCTTCCGAGGTTAAGCTCTACCTCCATCATCATCTGCATAAGGCTACTTATCTGCCTTTCGAGACTAAGCCCTGTCTCCATCTGCATTTTGCATAAGGCTACTTTTCTGACTTCCGAGGTTAAGCTCTACCTCCATCATCATCTGCATAAGGCTACTCTTCTACCTTTCGAGACTAAGCCCTGTCTCCATCTGCATTTTGCATAAGGCTACTTTTTTGCCTTCCGAGGTTAAGCTATACCTCCATCATCATCTGCATAAGGCTACTTATATGCCTTTCGAGACTAAGGCCTGTCTCCATCTGCATAAGGCTACTCTATCTGCCTTTCGAGACTAAGCATTGTATACATCCTGCATGGCTGAAATATTGCCTCTTTACTTTTCTCGCACGACGCAACATCGCCACCTTCATATAAATTCTGTACCGGCTGAAAGATCGCAACCTTTTGCATTTCATGGGCTGAAAGATCGCCAACCTATTCAAAGGCATCATAGTTCGTTGGCACCATTTACATGGCCCAAAAATATCATTTCATGGCCTGTGAATTTTTATTTACGCTCTTCATAGCCCGGGACATCATGGTCCAAGGACGTCATCCTAACCGTCCAAAGACAACATTCATGGTCCAATGGGAACTTGCATCACATTTAAATTTATGTACAATCTATGTTGTATTGACCACTTGCAGGTACACCGGCTAGCAAACGACCGTCTCAGTAGTAGCGATCCCGCCCCGGTTCTCGCAGCCTATCAGACTTCAACTATCCTTCTCAACTTAGACATCACGTCCGTTCCTTTCAATAACTCTATCGGCATATTTCGCCGATGGATCCTGAACTACATATGGCCTGATTCTTGTAAGACCAGGGATATGTAGGCAGCTCAAAACCAGAGCTCGGTCAAAATTCTTTGCAAATCGTCTCTTTCGGTCAAAATTGGCCATCATATCTTTACCCGACAACTCTTTCATCCTTCCCGGGTAAAGAGGGGCAGCTGTTGATACCCAATTTTTTCCTATGTATTTCTTTTACATGCAAATACTTTCAAATATCATATACATACATATATAAGTATGCCCAAGTGTTTTAGTATTTTTCCAATTTTTTAAAAAGATTTTTAAATTGATTTATTGCTCAATAATTATTCCCAAAATTATCACTTTGGTAAATAACTTATTTTATTCTCATATTTATACCAAAATATGGGTAGGTTACTTTTCATATATTTTTACAAATTAATTTGGTATTTTAAAAGCTAAATTGCATATAATTGCAATTTTAGCCTGCTTTAAGATTTAATAGCATTTTATAATTATGAAACTGGTTCCAATATTTTTTAATTAATATTTATATACAATTAACGGATCCAATGCTTTTAATTTGCTTTCAAAATTATTTTTTACTATTTTTATAAAATAAAAAGGGAAATCTGGCTATCTAAATTTTGGCCTCAGTTCGTTTCAATTGTAGCTAGGGGTGGGCAATCGGTCGGCTCATTTCGGTTTGAAGAAATTTGATTCGGTTATTCCGTTTTCGATTTTGTAAAAGTAGTAACCGAAACCGAATTGAAATAAGTTCGGTTCAGTTTGGTTATTCTAATTTCGGTTCAGTTATTTCGGTTCGGTTTTCGGTTTGAACATTATCATATTGGACTCCTTCTATGTAATAATATGACCGGCGAATTGATTTTTCCCAAAACTTCGAAATTGTTGGAAATATTGTGTTTATAGAAAAAAAATAGACTAAACTTTGCACACTTTATGGATCATAAAATTCAAACATAGTGTAAATTACAACTCTGTGTGAAATTCTCCCGGTATCTATCACATATGCTATGGAAGTTTTAATAGACTGAAAGTCTTTAAGATTGTAAAGTTGATGGACTTACTTAATTGGGTTGAGTCTTTGACAGATTGGACCTAATAGTATTAATTTATTACCTATGGGCTTAGCCTATGTATAACTTAAAGAACATATATATTAATAATTCGGTTTTTCGGTTAACTGAACTAAAAAACTTAATAACCGAAAACCGAAATTTTAAAATTTCAAACCGAAACCAACCGAACAAACCGAATAACCGAAACCGAAATAAAAAAAATTCGGTTCGGTCAGTTTATTCGGTTCCGACCGAAATATGCCCACCCCTAATTGTAGCCCCATAACATTTCGATTTTAGCCTAAAATTGACCCAATTTCAAACTCAAATTCGAACCAGCCCAATTACCACTCTAACCCGACCCAGCACCTATTCAACCGACCCAACCTATAACCCTTTTTAGTCCTGGCCGTTGATCATTTAGATCAATGGACACCATTGCTTCTTACCTTTTTAATCCAAATGAACCTAAACCCTACCTTATTCTTTCAGAGGCGTCGCATTTGAATCCCTTCCTTCTCTCAACTCTCTCTCAACTCACCTCAAACCCCAGCCGCCGCGTCTCACTGAAACCCTAATCCATGGCTTCCCAGGCTCATCGGAGGCCTATACCAGCCTCTCATGGCTTCTACGTGCTCGTTTCTGAGGTCCTATGACCAGATCTTGAAAGGTTTCGACCAAGCCTTTTCTTGATGACTGTTCTCCGGTCGTCTTCAACCTTTGTCCGGCCAGCCATGGCTATCCGAGTTCGACCTTCGACTCTCCTGCTTAGATCGATGGTTTTCAAAGCCTTCCTCATCACCTGGGTTTCTTACGAAACCCTAATCTTTAAGGTTCCTCCGATTTTATATCAGATCTGCTCTGGATCTATGTGTGTTTTGAACTTGCTAAGCATTGTTTCTCGAAGTTTCTTTAATTTTGATTTCAAAACTCTTTATTCTTAACTAGGGTTTCATGTTATGTTATTTCGTATCTCTTCTCTGATTCTCGACATGTTTTGCTGTGTTTTGCTTGTGTTGTTTTTCTATTTGAGTTAGCATGTTGAAAACCCTAATTTTTGGAATTTTGTTTGAGTTTCATAGTCTGTTTGTTTGTATTAGTTTGATTTACCTTGTTTACAACTGATTAGCATTGAAAACCCTAATTTTTGGGGTTTAATTGAGATTCTGAATTCGCTTGTTTGTTTCACTTGTTTATCGCCTCTAAACTCAACTAATTTTCAAAAACCCTAGTTCTTTGGGGCCTATTCGTGTCCCTTGAGTTTATTCGTGCAATTCGTCTGTCTGAAGTTGCTCAGCTTGATTCTTTTTATTTCAGCATCTCTTTTCCTTATGTGATTCCTTTTTTTTCTGAGTTCCGACTATCTTTCAAACTCTACTGTGTTTTCAGAAAGGTTTCTACTTGATTCTTCGTATGCTTCTGATCTTTTCCTCTACTACTAAATCACTGAAACCTGACCTACGTGACTATCATGCTATGAATGCTTGCTCTATGCTATTACTGTATGCTGTTCCTTCTCGCCATAGCTTGGCCTGACATGCTTATTACTTGTGCACTTCATTTATATACTAAGTCCCTTCTGTGATTGATTTTCAAACTCGTGATTGATTTTCAAAACTTTTCCTTATGAAATTCTGATTTTTTACTCCCCCGTTAAGGGTTAATTGATTCTCTCTCTTTGTTTGGCCTTACCAGGTCCTTTCTAAAATAAGTACATTCCTGTATTTAGATTTAATCCCTTACTATATGGTTTTACTGCTCCTTTTATGGTAACAATCATTCTGCTTATAAATTGATCTTCTTTCCTTATATTAATCCTATTAGTGTCCGTTTGAGCAGTAATCCCTTGATTAAAGGGGAATACCTGTGTTAATTGATTCTGACTGTGTTTATTTCCATGTTTATGTGGAAACCTTATTTGTTACCTTATTCTCTACTCGTTTTCAAAACTATAAATACATGTACCTCTTCTCTTTCAAAAAACAAGTTCGAACACACAACATAAGTCACTACTTCTTCTCTCAAATACACTTAGGTTTTCTAAAAAAGCATTGAGTTTTCTCTGAAATCATAAGCTCTCTTCTCTGATTGTGTTTTGGCTGCAAGTATCCTTCTTTTCTTTGTGCTTACTTTTCTGCAATTGATATGTCTCTTCTTGTTTAAATTCTGCCCCCTCTCTTATGTGTTTATGCTTCAGTCTTTTCTTTGTTTATTTTACTGCTTTCTGCAAGCTTGTTATTCCTGCTCCTATATGAATCCCCATCCCTGAACCCTTTGTCTGCTGAGTTATGGTTTAGAAAACATGACAACCCTTGACATTGTTGTTCATGTATATGGACTGGACTCCCTGAGTCCTAAACTCTTTCAATTCCCATTCCTTTTCCCCCTTATATGTATTCTGAGCTTGAGATCTTGGTCTAGCAGTGTCCTAATCACTGCCCTGACCATAGTCCGACCTTCAATAGGTCTGTGCTCTTATTTGTTGGCTGAACAGGCTTGGTCAGGGGTGTGCCAGCCTACCTTGTGGCTAGTAATGACCACCAGCCTGCCATGGCATTCCCCAACCCCCTCTCTTGCACTTACACTCATTCTTAGAACCTAACTTCTGCCCCTCTCTTGTGAGCCTTGTGTTGGGATCCATGAGCTCCCTCTGAACTTGGACACCTGAGGGCTGGCTCTTCCACACTGCACTGTAACTCTTTCTGATTAACATCTTGGGTGTAAGCACTGCTTGGAGTTCCTGAAACTCGTTGGATCTCTGAAACACCCTAGATAAGCGAAGGCTTTGGAAATATGGATCTTGGAAGTGGTTCAATCTCATATTGTTAGATACTAAGTCTTAATTAGGCGGCTCAGATGTAGCTGTAATTTCTGATGTATTTTTTATTTTTGTCTTATTTTTACTGGTATGTAATAATTTGTATAAACTCATGGGATTTTAGTGAAAAGGGGAGGGGGTTACTTTTCATGCACAAAAGGGTAGAAATCATGTCTATAGGTTTAATTTCTACACTGCGCAATTTCACACGTAGAGACCATGCCTATAGGATTTAACTTCTAAACTTTCTGCAACTATGCATATAGATACCGTGCTCATAGGGGTTTACATTTCTGCACATAATGATACCATTAGGCAAACTGTAGGCTTAATTATAAAGTTGCATATAGATACCATGTTTGTAAGACTCCTATTAAAAAGTGTTAAAATCGGTTAACATATAGAAAGCACGCCTATAGGAACTTCGAGTCAGAACTGTCTCATTTGTTGAAAACAGCACCAACCGTTTAAATTAATATATACATTGGTAAAACTGGCAGTCTTTTGTGATTTTCTGAACCTCGTAAGTTAACAAACATTTTCTAAACCAAACTGATATTTTCTAAAACTCACTTTTTTCTGATAAGTTTCGTGAAACTCTTTTTTTCCCAACTAGTCTGCATGTCTTCTGAAGCTCCTTTCTTTTCTTTTAAATCTTTTTCAAAACAATACATTCTTTTTCTGAAACTCGTTTCACTCTGATAAAAAACTGGTAACTCTTCATAACTAGTTCGCTTTTCGAAATCGTTAGTTCTATCCAACACATAGCTGAAGGTAGACTAGTCCTTAAGAACTACATTCGAGCGAGCCTAATGTAGACTTCCTGTCTAAAAGTATGTGTTGAACCAATCCACTTATCGCTTTAATTTTAATGACCAAACCAGTACATGCAACACATGCTAAACTCTATGGCTTATCTGACTTAAGGAGGTTTACTTGAGCCTTACTTGCTTATCTGCTTCCCCTTTTACTTGCATTATGTGTTTTGATTGATGCCTAGTGTTTTGTCCTTTGAAAGCACTCAAAAGGCCCCAAATCCCTTTCCCTTTAGGATTAGTAGTCCTAAATGCCTCCGGGACAGATAGGATTGAAACGGGTACTAGCATGCAATAAGTCACGAAACTTTCCGCGCTTTAATACCTTAACGGGGTGGGATGGGTAGAATATGGATATGATGATCAGTGTGCTAATATCACGTGCGACCCCTTATCTGAGGAGTGATTGCTGGATATTGCATTGATGTGATCCATATTATTTGTAAACCTAGGACCCTTCTCCCCTTTACTTGTTAATTTTTAAGTTTTCTTTTAAATTAATTTTCCAAACTCTCTACTCCTTCAACTCTTAAACTTGTTTGCAAAACTATGTGAAAAATCCTTTTCTTTTCTACTTGTCTGCTTAAAGTCACAATTGTAGCATGACTGGGAACCATACCGGTGGATCTTGAGGGGTGCCTAACACCTTCCCCTCGAGATAATTTCTAGCCCTTACCCAACCTCTGGTTCTTCATCTCAATTCTTTCTTAAAGTGTCCTAATGCACTATAATCATTAAGTGGCGACTCTTCAACTTCTAAACCCAATTCTCGAAAGGGAATAGAGTTTTCCTCCCAAATGTCGTATACCCGGTTTCGACTCTTAGAAAAAGGGGGCGTCGACAAAATCAGCCTGTGTTTACAGATGGGGCCTACTTGGTTTGATGTTGACTTTCAAGTAATAGACGTGACGGCATCTTACAACTTGCTCTTGGGACGACCATGGATTCATGCCGCTGGAGCTGTAACATCAACCCTACATTAGGCAGTGAAATTTGAGTGGAATCACCAAGAGGTGATCATCCACAACGACGGTAGCAATCCCATATACAGTCACCAGACCATCCCAGCGATCGGAGGAAGAAGGAAGATAGACAGAGAAACCTATCACCACATCGAGCGAGTCAACGCCGTTGACAAGGATAAATGATGGGACAACAAAATTGAAAGCATACTGAACTGGTGCGGGTATGAGCTAGGCAAGAGACTTGGCAAAAACCTACAAGGGATCACTAAGCCTGTCAAACTGAAGAAACATGGTACCACCTTCGGTCTGGGATACGAGTACACCTGCAAAGAGTTCAATGAATGGTCGCCGCCATGAAGCGAGCCTTATTATCCACTAGATCACCCGATACCTCGCTTGGAGTAGATTTTCCAGCCAGCTGATGTTATATATGGGTCAAAAGAAGAGGAAGTACTGGCAGCGATGAGGGATTTGTTTTTGGAAGAGGATGACATAGATTGTTGTGTCATTTCGAGGAGGAGGGGGAGGAAGGCCCATCCATACAAGCCGTGAGCCGAGGAGCGCGCCTCAATAATTGGTCCATCAAAACCACCAGAGCCCAGAAAGCCTCGGGGTAGCAAGGCTGAACAAGCATCATGCACTATTTTCTCATTTTGACTTTCCTTTTGCCTTTAATTTCGCAATAAGATCTTCAATGTTCAAAACAGTTATGGAATTTTTCAAAGCATTTCGATTTTTCTTATGAATCTTACTCTTATTACTTTCTCTCATTTACTTTATTTACAGTATTACTATTACTTAACTTGATGAACCAACGACTGTGACATGTAACGAGACAACGCGACAAACGAACTCAGAGGAAGATGATATACCAGAAGAGGTTGTTAAAGAGGTTGAGGATTTTGAGAACAGACCTAAGTCCAACTTGGACGAGACCGAGATTGTTAACCTGGGAGATGCAGAAAATGTCAAAGAAACTCAGATCAACATTCATTTGTCACCGGCAGAAAAGGAAGAATACACAGAATTTCTAAAGGAATATAATGACATATTCGCCTGGTCGTATGACGACATGACTGGTTTGAGTACATCTATTGTGGCGCACAAGCTGCTAACTGATCCGACATGCCCACCGGTAAAGCAGAAGCTCAGGAAGTTCAAGCCTGACATGAGTTTGAAAATCAAGGAAGAAGTCTCCAAGCAAGTCAAAGCTAAGGTTCTCAGAGTAGTAGAGTATCCAACATGGTTAGCCAACATCGTGCCAGTACCAAAGAATGATGGGAAGGTCAGAGTCTGTGTCGACTACCGGGACCTCAACCGGGCCAGTCCCAAAGATGACTTCCCCTTACCAAACATACACATTCTAATTGACAACTGCACCAAGCATGATCTGCAGTCGTTTGTTGATTGTTTTGCTGGGTATCATCACATCTGGATGGATGAAGAAGATGCTGAGAAAACGGCCTTCATTACACCGTGGGGAATGTATTGTTACAAGATGATGCCGTTTGGATTAAAGAATGTTGGGGCCACCTGCATGAGGGCCATGACTACCATTTTCCATGATATGATACACAAGGAGATCGAGGTATATGTAGATGACGTCATCATCAAGTCCAAGAAAGCTACTGATCATATGGAAGATTTGAGGAAGTTCTTCAATAGACTAAGAAGGTACAATTTGAAGCTGAATCCTGCAAAATGTGCATTCGGGGTTCCTGCCAAAAAACTACTTGGGTTCATTGTGAGTTGCCGAGGAATAGAACTGGATCCGTCAAAGGTCAAAGCCATTCAAGAGTTTCCACTGCCAAAGAACAAGAAGGATATAATGAGTTTCTTGGGAAGACTCAACTACATCAGCGGTTTCATAGCTCAATCTACTGTCATCTATGAGCCAATCTTTAAAATGTTGAATAAGGACGCCACTGGCAAATGGACTGATGACTGTCAAAATGCCTTCGACAAAATCAAGGAGTACCTGTCCACACCGCCAGTCTTGGTCCCGCCCGAGCCGGGCAGACCTCTATTGCTCTACCTTGCAGTATTGGATGGAGCATTCAGTTGTGTTCTGGGACAACATGATGAAACGGGAAGGAAGGAGCAGGCCATCTATTATCTCAGCAAGAAGTTCACCCCATACGAGGCCCGGTATTCTCTGTTGGAATGCACCTGTTGCGCTCTGACTTGGGTAGCTTAGAAGTTAAGGCACTATTTCTGTGCCTATACTACGTATCTCATATCAAGGATAGATCCGTTGAAGTACATCTTTTAGAAGCCCATGCCCACTGGCAAGCTAGCCAAGTGGAAAATCCTGCTGAGTGAATTCGACATTGTCTACGTGACTCAGAAAGCGATCAAGGGACAGGCTTTGGCAGATCATCTTGCCGAGAATCCCGTGGACGGAGAATACGAATCCTTAAAGACGTATTTTCCTGACGGGGAGGTATCCCTCATAGGAGAAGACATTGCAGAATCCTATGATAGATGGAGAATGTTTTTCGATGATGCAGCAAATTTCAAAGGAGTTGGCATAGGAGCAGTTCTAGTATCAGAAACCGGTCAGCATTATCCAGTGTCTGCCAAACTCAGGTTCCCGTGCACCAATAACATGGCCGAGTACGAAGCCTGCATCTTGGGACTCAAGATGGCCATTGACATGAACATCCAAGAGTTGCTAGTAATCGGGGATTCAGGCTTGCTTAAACATCAGGTCCGAGAAGAATGGGCAACCAAGAACTCCAAGATACTCCCTTTTCTGTATCATGTACAGGAGTTGAGAAAGAGATTCACAAAGACAACATTCCAGCATGTTCCTAGAGTCCAGAATGAGTTTGTCGATGCATTGGCTACCCTGTCCTCTATGATATAACATCTAGAAAGAACTTCATTGATCCTATTTCGGTGAAGATTCATGATCAGCCAGCCTACTGTGCTCATGCCGAGGAAGAAGCGGACGCAAAACCTTGGTTTCATGATATCAAGGAATACCTGGCAAAAGGAGAATACCAGAGCTTGCCAACACCACTCAGAAGCGCACACTTTGGAGGTTATCTAACAATTTCTTCCACAGCGGAGGAATCCTGTATAGGAGGACTCCTGATTTGGGATTATTAAGGTTTGTCGACGCAAGGGAAGCATCTAGGCTACTAGAGGAAATCCATGCTGGGACCTACGGTCCACATATGAATGGTTTTGTCTTAGCCAAGAAGATACTCTAGGATGGTTATTTTTGGATGACTATGGAAATGGACTATGTCCAGTATGTCCAAAAGTGTCATCGCTGTCAGATACATGCAAACATGATAAATGTGCCCCCAAATAAGCTTAATGCAACAAGCTCGCCGTGGCCGTTCGCCGCTTGGGGAATGGATGTCATCGGACCTATCAAGCCCACCGCATCAAATGGGCACATGTTCATTCTAATGGCAATTGATTATTTCACCAAATGGGTTGAAGCAACATCATACAAAGCAGTAACTAAGAAAGTTGTGGCAGACTTTGTTCGTGACCGCATCATTTGTCGATTCGGGATCCCAGAATCAATCATTACTGATAATGGTTCCAATCTCAACAGTGACTTGATGAAGGCCATGTGTGAAACCTTCAAGATCAAACACAAGAATTCTACAACTTATAGACCTCATATGAACGGAGCCGTAGAAGCTGCCAACAAGAATATCAAGAAGATACTAAGGAAAATGATAGAGAAGCATAAGCAGTGTCACGAGAAGCTCTCATTTGATTTATTGGGATACCGCACCACAGTCCGCACATCAACTGGGGCAACTCCCTACATGTTGGTATATGGTACAGAAGCAGTCATACCCGCTGAGGTAGAAATTCGTTCCTTAAGGATAATACAGGAAGTAGAGCTCGACAACGCAGAATGGGTGAAGAGTCATTACGAGCAACTAGCTCTTATAAACGGAAAGATAATGAATCCAGTTTGCCACGATTAGCTCTATCAGAACAGAATGTCCTGAGACTTCAACAAAAGAGTCAAGCCGAGACAATTCGCACCGGGGCAGCTGGTGTTAAAGAAAATTTTTTCTGCATCAAGAGGAAGCCAAAGGGAAATTCTCTCCCAACTGGCAGGGTCCGTACATGGTTCACTGGGTTCTAACAGGAGGAGCCCTCATGCTTGCAGAAATGGACGGAGAAGTTTGGCCAAAGCCGGTCAATTCAGACGCAGTCAAGCGATACTCTGTGTAACCTTTATGCTTTCTTTTATGATGTAATTTGAACTATGCCTGACCTGATTCCCGTTTAAGAGGGGATACGTAGGCAGCCCCAAGGGTTCGGTCACAATTCAATAAAATTTCTATTTTTCCCGCTATTGGAAACTGGGGCACAATTTTGAGGAGGACCCTCAAAATTCCGAAGTCGATTCCAGCCATTTATCATTAACAACCGTCAGGAGCAACAGCCTGGTAAACTGGGTTAGAATTTTGAGGAGGACCCTCAAAATTCCGGAGCAAGCGAAGTTGCATTGTTTTGAACCACGTCGCAGTCGTCGGTTCATCTAAAGAAAATTATTCTTAATTATGCACTTATATTATGCTTTTACTAAATCATGCATGTTTGTTACCAAAATTGCTTTGTTTAGCAATGCTACCCTAATGATACCCACAGTATCATCGAAACAGAGCCGAGCAGGTCAAGCAAAGTCAGCGGGGATACGAACTAACCTTTCCCCTTTACAAAACTCACAATTTTTCTTTGGATGCAGGCACCTAAGTTGGAAAATCATCGAATATACTATACTCTCATACTGATCAAGAATACAACTCTCAGAACCGTCACCTACTCACAGTTGCTATACGCACACAATATCCCCAGCAGCCATAATATCGAAATTAGATATCAGCTAAGAAAACTCTACTGCCACCTACCTTTTATTTCTTGCATAAGGCTACCATTCTGCCTTCCGAGACTAAGCTCTGTCTCCATCTGCATTCTTTGCATTGCATAAGGCTACCATTCTGCCTTTCGAGGTTAAACTCTACCTCCATTTGCATTTCGCTGCATTGCATAAGGCTACCATTCTGCCTTCCGAGGTTAAGCTCTACCTCCATCTACATTTCCTGCATTGCATGAGGCTACCATTCTGCCTTCCGAGGTTAAACTCTACCTCCATCTGTATTTCGCCGCATTGCATAAGGCTACCATTCTGCCTTCCAAGACTAAGGTTTGTCTCCATCTGCATTCTCCGCATTGCATAAGGCTACCATTCTGCCTTCCGAGGTTAAGCTCTACCTCCATCTGCATTTCGCT
This sequence comes from Nicotiana sylvestris, assembly GCF_000393655.2. Lineage (NCBI taxonomy): Eukaryota > Viridiplantae > Streptophyta > Magnoliopsida > Solanales > Solanaceae > Nicotiana > Nicotiana sylvestris. The sequence goes on from NC_091060.1 coordinate 69,441,404, forward strand.
GCATCGCATAATTCTACCATTCTGCCTTTCGAGACTAAGCCCTGTCTCCACCTGCATGGCTGAAATATCGCCACTTTCTATTTACTTCTTGTATCGGCTGAAATACCTCCACCGCATTTACATTTTTTGCATTGGCTGAAAGATCGCCTCCTTCTACATCTCATGGGCTGAAAGATTGCCAAATTTTCCGAAGGCATCATTGTTCGGAGGCACCATTTTTATAGCCTGAGAACGCCATGCCATGGTCTGAGGACCCCATTTTATCTTTTGCATATCATTATTCAAAGGCATCATAGCTCGGAGGCATCATCTTCATAGCTTGAGAGCATCATTTCACGGCCTATGAATCCTTTATTATACGCTTCATGGCCCAGGACATCATGGTCTGAGGACGTCATCTTAACCATCCAAAGATAGCATTTATGGTCCAATGGGAACTTGCATCACGTTTAAATCTTGCACCATATACATTTGTATTGTTCATTCGCAGGTAAACCAGCTATCAACGACCATCTCAGCAGGAGCGATCCCGCTCCAGTTCCCGCAGCCCGGATTAGACCTTAACTATCCTTCCTGACCTGAATACCGCATCCGTTGTTGTAAAACCTCCGTCAGCATATTCCGCCGATGGATCCTGAAGTACATATGGCCTGATTCCTGTAAGACCAGGGATATGTAGGCAACTCAGGAACTAGAGCACAGTCAAATTCTTCAAACCATCTCGTTCGGTCAAAATTGGCCATCATATCTTTACCCGACATCTCTTTTATCCTTCCCAGGTAAAGAGGGGCAACTGTTGATACCCAATTTTTTTCCTATGTATTTTTCATATACAAAATACTTTCAAAATAACATATGTATGCATATATAAGCATGCCCAAGTGTTTTAGTATTTTTTTCCCAATTTTTAAAGATTTTTTAAATCAATTTATTGCTCATTTTAGTAGTATAAAAACCAATAATTATTTCCAAAATTATTATTTTGGTGGATAATTTGTTTTATTTCCCATATTTATACTAAAATATAGTTAATGTAATTTTTATATATTTTTACAAATTTATTTGGTATTTTTAAAGCTAAATTGCATATAATTGCAATTCTAGCCTACTTTAAGATTTAATAACATTTTTATAATTATAAAATTGGTTCCAAAATTTTTAAATCAATATTTATATATTATTAACTGATCCAGTACTCTTAATTTACTTTTAAAATTATTTTACTATTTTATATAAAATAAAACGGGAAAAACTGGTTATTTAAAACCTGGCCCATTTTTATTTCAATCATAGCCAAATTGACCCCCCTAATTGACCCAATTTTGAAAACCAATTGGACCAGCCCAATTCTAATCTAACTAGACCCCTGACCCAACCAATTAACCCGCTTGGCGTTTTCTTTCAATCCAGGCCGTTGATCATTTAGATCAACAGCCACGATTACCCCTTACCTTTTTTAATTCACTAACCCTACCCTAATCCCCTCATTTCCATCTCTTAGCCACCTTTGAATACTCTCCCTCTTTCAAACTGTCTCGAAGGTTCCTGAAACCCTAGCCTCTCTCACCCCCATCAACCGCAACTCACTAGAACCCATGGCTTCTCAGGTTATGGATGGCTTGTACTCATCCTCCTCCACCATTAAACCCTGGCTGTTCGAAGTTTTGAGGTCCGACCTCGATGGTGTCCTTTCAGATCTCTACATATCCAAGGTTCTATGGCCTCTCCGGCCTGGCTCCGGCGTATTGAAGCATCAAAAGCCTATTTCTAACCTCTCTGACTCAAGATCGGACCTTCTTCCAAGCCTTTCTCATTTCTAGGGATTCTCAGAAACCTAAGCTATTCGAGATTTTTCTCTGGTTTTTTTCGTATATCTATGCTATGTATGTGCTCAACTTGAGTTCTTAAACGTTTCCCTAATTTTCTTTCAAAAATTACTTCTCTTCGATTTAGGGTCTTTGAAAAGGTTTTAAAATGTTTTCTGACTCCTCTTCTTCTTCTCTTTGTGTGAATTTGTCTATGCTATGTTTTTATGTTCTCTTTTTTACCTCGCATGTCCTTCTCCTGTGTTTTTATGTTTGCCTTATTTTGCATGTCCTTCTATTATGCTCCATTCTTTCTTCTACTGGTTTCTATATCATGCTTTCACATGTTTATCTTATGTGTTCGTTTACCCCTATGTTCCTTTACTGTATTTTCTACTAAGCTTTTAGGTCTTTAGTTGCCTTCTTCTGGATTTTGTTTGAGTTTTTTATTAAACATGTTTCCTCTACTGTTATCTTAAGTGCTAGACTATCTCGTTTCTCTTCTGAAACTTGTTTAAGTTCAAAGCTTTCTTAAAACGTGTTCTTTATGCTTCAAATCAGTTCTTCATTCTATTTGCCTTGAACCTGCTATTTTATCTGTTTGTTTTCACATGAATCCCTGAAAGAGACCTCTGAGCCTGTTTCAGTTATTTGTCTTCTTTTCTCTGTATCTAACTCGAGTTGAAAACCTTGGGATTTGGGGGTTTTTTGGCGAGTTTGATCTTGTGTTTTGGACTAGGGTTTTATTTGGGACCCTGGACACTCTCAAACTCATTTTGAGTCTATGTACTGGATTTGAGCCTCTTTGTTATGAACCAGAACTCTTCTATACTAGGCTTTTTCGTATGATAGTTCTTTCTTGTTCGATATGTCTGTATGCTTTATATATGAGGAATTTTTCCTTCAAAAGGCTTTGTCAACTTGTGATTGATTCGTAATTTTTCTTAATAAGGTTTGATTGATTGTTACTGATTTTCCTTAAGTAAACCCTTTCCTCACTTTTCCTGACTTGGTTTATTCGAACAAAGCCTGCAATTTTGATTTCACTGGCTGTTGAGTGATCTCGTTTCTTTATTTGCACAAACCATGTACCACTGGACTTTTGCCTTAAATAACTTCTGTGTATTTACCCTTCTTATGCTACTTTGGAAAAGATTTTGATCAAACTCTTTCCTTAATTATCTTGCCCTTTTGAAATTAGAATCCCTTAATTGAAGGGAGACCTTATGTGATTGATTTTGAAACTATTTTCTTACCTTTTCTTACTTGCTTTCTGCACTATAAAGGGCACGACCCTTCTGCACTTTTACACACTTCCAATTCAATACTCTTTAAGACCTTGAGTTCAATACTCTGACAACACTTATTGAACACTTTCAATTTCAATACTCCTACATTCTCAATTCAACACTCTACTCTCTTCTGAAATCTTCTGGCAGTGTGTTTGCAATTTGGTTTTACTACTGCTCTTCTCTTCTTATTTCCCTGAAACTGGTATGTTCTAATTTAACTTTCAGCTTCATCCCTATGTGTTTGCTTTACAGTTTCAACAATCTTGTCTACTTTGCTGTTTATGTTCTGTATTGAATATGTTGTCGCTTTGCATCTGTTGTTGTGTGAATTCCCAATACCCTTATTCCCTTCTATGTGTTTGAGTTAAAGTTTAAAGCATGGCAACATCCAAATTGTTGCTCATGTCTGGACTTGATCCTTTAATGGATCCTAACTCCCAAATAATGTGACTAACAGGCTGGTTGGGGTGTGCCAACATTTCCAATTGCTGGGTATGACCACTAGCCTGTCTTGGCTTTCCCTAAAATCCCCTCTATGCACTCGCACTTTCTCTTAGATTCTATGTTCTGCCCCCCTCCTATGAGCCTTGCTTTGGGACCTTGAGCTCCCTCTGAACTTGGATATTTGAGGGCTGGCCCTTCCACACTGCACTATAATCCAATTCTACAATATATTTGGGTGTAAGCACTGCCCGTAGTCCACTCGAGACTCTTAGGGAACTTTGACACATCCCAAATAAGAGAAAGGCTTTAAAATTTGATCTTTGGAGTTGGGTTACTTCATGATTCAGACATAAGTCTAAATCAGGCTCTCCTTGGTTGGGATTTTTAGCTTTCTGATGTAATTTTATTTTACTTTTCTTTATTCATTCTGGGTTGCAATAATTTGTAATAACTTATGGGGTTTTAGTGAAAAGGGGAGGGTCACTCATGTATGCATAAGGGTAGACATCATGTTCATAGGTATTTACTGCTACAATTATGTCCTGTTTTCACTTCTGAATTTTTCATATAGAAATCATGTTTACAAGTCCTGCACTTCTGCATTTTTCATATAGAAACCATGCCTACATGTTCTGCATTTTATATAGAAATCCTGTCTATAGGTTTTGCATTTCATACGTAGATACCATGTCTATAGCCTCTGCATTTCATACATAGATACCATGTCTATAGCTTCTGCATTTCATCCATAGAGACCATGTCTATAGGTTTCTGTGTTTCTGCCTATCACATAGAGAACATGTCTATAGAGTTTCCTGAATTCTGCATATGCATCTATCACCAGGCAAACCCATTTATAGGCTTAATTAATAAAAATCAGCGTTTTAAACACCATGACTATAGGATTTCTACATTTTCGTAAAGGTTAAACTCAATAACGCTTAGAAAGCATGTCTATAAGAGTAACCAACTGATCTCAATCGTTTACAAGTCTAATATCAGTAGTAACGTTACTCAATGTCTGCAGAACTTATATTTTCTATAATCAACAGGCCTTCTTCTTTTAAAAATCACTACACTTCTGCATTATTAGATGTCATGCCTGTAGGTTTCACTTAGGCAAACTATAAGGTAAAATTAGCTAATTGAATCGGACTCTATTAATTCCAACCAGCAGGCAGGTCTGATTCCGGTTTCCAATCTGAAATATGTAATAGACCAGTCTGCCTCCTTAACGTTTATGTTTAATTCAGACCATAACCAGTATCTGCAAGACATGCTAAACAATCTGTCTTTAAGTGAGGAGGCCCATCTAAGCCTCTTAAATTGTTATGTGTTTCCCATATCTTCCTTATGTGTTTTTGTTTATCACTTTAGAATATTATCCTTTAAACCATACAAAGCCCAAATCTCCCTTCCTTTAGGACTAGTAGTCCCAAATGCCTCCAGGACTGATAGGATTGGGGCGGGTACTAGCATGCAATAAGTAACAAAATCATTCTGCATTTAAATACCTCAACGGGGTGGGAAAGGGTAGATATGGATATGATGACCGGTGCGCTAATACCACGTGTAACCCCTCTTCTGAGGAGTGATTACTGGGTATTGCATTGATGTGATCCATATTATTTATAAACCTAGGACCCCCCTTCCCTTTACTTGTTTATTTTATTACTTTCAAAATTTCAAACTCTTTTTTCTCAAATTTCAACTTCCTTGTTTCTTTAAACTTTAACTTATTTGCAATCACAATGTGACAACCCCTCATATTTGAAACACTTAATTGCTTATTTATTGTTTGTACTTAAGTCATAATTGTAGCATGGCCGGGAACCACACTAGTGGATCTTGATGGGTGCCTAACACCTTCCCCTGGAGATAATTTCTAGCCCTTACCCAAACTCTGGTTTTTATAAACAAATTCTTCCTAGTGTCCTAATGCACTTAATCATTAGGTAGCAACTCTTCAAATCAAAAAAACCCAATTCCTAAAAGGGAACGAGTTGTCCTCCCAAATGTCATAAACCCGATTTCGAGAGAAAAAGGGGGCGCGACAGTACCACGCATTAGTCACAACTCACCCTCTTACTCTAACATAGAGTTCACTAACATTACCTCTCCTTCATGAATCTAGTGCCCTCACACAACAAAAAAGAGTAGTTCCACACAATAAAATCTAAGAACACTTAGGAACTCAAGATAGAAAGAATTCACTCACTCTCAGAAATAACATTCATATTCCACAAAAGATGCACCATAGGCTTGCCCGTAGTGTACTACTCTACTAATTGATCTCATTCAGTCTAGGATCAAGTAGGACTTTATTTGGTTGTAATGTAGGCTGCGGGACGGGTATGATACATTTAGATATAAGAGTGACTACACCTCCCTAAGCACTTTAATACATATACTTTAACATTCATACCCCATACTTATGTAAAACCAAACTCCACCTTCACCTTAATGTATATTACCCCATACTTCTTTAATCACAATTACATAAAGAGTCACTACTTATCAAGGAATATTTTTTTTCAATTCAAGTGGCTCTTACTTTTTTAAAATAGTGCACCTTTCTCCTTATTTCATTAGTTCCACTCAAAAACCAAACCAACCACCCCACACTTTAACTTTTACAAAGTTCATAACTATTCAAGTGCTCATGAGATGTTAGAAGGTTCAAATAGATGGTTAATTCAAACAAATGGGTAAGGCTTGTAATGTGGTTGCCAAAGAAATAGGATTACAGGCTCTAAGGGGTTAACTACGTTACATAACAATTAGGCAAGTATTATATACATATCTGGATCAACAAAGTAACACCTATATCACTTTCAAGACTGAACAAAACTAATATTTTGCTTTTTAAATACATGGGGCAAGTTCTAGGCATCAAATGCAATGCACAGAATAACACCCAAACCTCACGCACACATGACACATAACTCACTCAGGATTAGATTCATCAAGACACTCTAGTCAAAGCAGTTAAGCAAAGTTAAGATCATAAAATTTAAGGTACTTATACAAGAGTCAAAAACTGAGCCTAAGCGTCACAACTAAAGTACTAACTATTCTCAAGGCATAACAAAGTTAAGTGATATCACTGCAACTCAATTCATCTCACATAGCTCCTACTCCTAAAAAAAATTAAACTAACTACACCGGTTCAAACAAAACTCTTGGAAAAGAACCGCGGCACAAAGAAAAACCAAGGAGAATTACTACACTACCTACAAAGAAAATCTTTTTGTCCCTTTTTTTTCTTTAGTCTTAAATCCCTCAAGAAAATTATCTAATAGATCCATCGTCGGGAAAAGTCCAATCTTTTTTTTTCTTTATTTTTCTAAAAAAATATTATTCAATTAAACTAACACAACTAAAATAGCATAGAAAGTCACCCAGACACCTCCTCACCCACACTTAAAATTATGCATTGTCTCCGATGCACACCATACTAATAAGAGGGTAAAAGAAACTCCCAGGTAGGCCAAAAGTCGAAGTACTAGCAGCTCATGGGGTACTCAGACTTCTCCCAAGCTTGGTCATTCGTGCGGGTACCTCACACTTAGTTCCAACCATCTGGTTTGCTGTTGCCTCCTTCTAATAGCTTTGCTTTCCATGCTCCTAGAAAATAAAAAATCGACACTACAAAAATAATATAATTAAAAAAAATAAAAATAAAATAAAATTAATAAAAAAAAGTAAAAAATAAAAGAAAGTAGTAAAGCTGGGTTGCCTCCCAACAAGCGCATGATTTAACGTCGCGCACGATGCGAATCACATTCTGCCTCCACTTTGAACTTATGAATTGGACCCCAAGTTTTGATTCTACTCTGTGATCATGCTCCTGGGGTGGTAGAACGAATATGACTGGCCCAATAAAATAATGTAGTATTTTGCACTTCTTGGCCTTTGAATGAGATGTGTATTCCCGTCTTTCTGGCACGAAGAATTGCAGATTGTAGGTATCTTGTTCCTTACTCCTTGCCTCCTCAAGTGGCTCGGACGACTCTATTTTCATATCATCATCCAAACACAATGTGGAAAAATGCTTGGAGTGTGGACTAATGCGCTCAATTACATAAACATTGGGATTTTCAACATCCTCAACACTTATGACACTAGAGTCAACTAAATATGCATCCTCAATATCCTTGGTTGACTCTAGTATCTCTTCTACGACATCGGCATCCTCAAAATCTAGTTCGATTGATTTTTGGTTTTCTACTCTAGCCTTCTCCTCTAGCTCATCCCCATATTTTTTTAAATCCTCTAGTATAATGGTAATTTCTGCAGCCAATTCATACTCATAGTGGCTGCTATCCACAATGTCAAGTTGTTGCGCTTTACAATATTCAATTAATTTATTCGCATCAGCCTACAAGTTGTGAATAGTTGCCTCTTTCCTTTGTATCTACCGTGGTTTCTCATCATATTGTTCCACATTGCACTTTAATATATCTTTGATCTCCTTTAGGTCAGCTTCCCTAGGTTCTTTGTTCCTGTTATCCTCACAAGAAAAAGTAGAACCATCATAGTAAAGGGTTGGGGAAAGTAAGAAATATAAACACAACCATGAAAGTGACCATCTTGACCACCACACATATCACAAACATTCCACACATAAGATTGAGTCGATGCACATAACTTGCTCTCGAGAATATTTTGATAATTTTTCCCTGGGTGATTTCCTCACAATATGCATAAGAAGGATCAAAAGTAGAATTACCAATATCAAAACTCTCATAATTCCAAGATGCCATGTCTCTCTAGTCAAAAAAACAAATTAAAAAAAATCAAATACAAGAAAACAAAAATAAAAGTTCAAACTTGCAACCTAGAAATATGTACACCAACAGCTACACTGTTAGTTCCCCGGAAACGGCGCCAAAATTTGATCATGCCCAACTCTAGTCCTTAAAAGGATAAGCGGTCGCTGCAAATATAATCCTGTCTAAAAGTCCGGAGTTGAATCACATAGAGAACTAAGGCTTAGCTACAACTGTTCACTATTACCAAGAAGACAAGCTTGAACATTTCCTAACTTATAGATATTAACATTCTTGTGTTTAACTAATTAAGTAACAAATTAAAATAGTAAATTAATAACTAAAGATACTAAGGGTCAGAGACAAGATTAAGGAGATCTAGAGTTATAATTTCCCCTATTGTCGGAATACTTCCCACCATGCTTTCTGTAAATTCGCCTAAGTATTCTCTACTGAGCATGAGCGCTCTGACTGTCGTAACTCTCTCACGAGTAATTACCACAATTTACTAGGCATATTTTCCCGATTTATGCTAGCTGGCACTAAGTACTACTCAAAAGGTCATCACACGATTTGAAAGAAAATTCTGTGTTCTGAGGTCTTAAAAACCTCTTTTTGTCTCACCTTGATTTGCGTACGCAGTCCGGGCACATTTTCGAAAAGCTTTTATGTGAAAACTAAGTAAAATAATGAAATTTGCTTTTAGAATTGAATAAAGTTGACCTTGGTCAACATTCTTGGTAAACGAACCCGGACCCGTGATCCGTCAGTCTCGTAGAGTCCGTAGTAAAATTTCGGACTTGGGCATATGCCCGGAATCGAATTCCGCTGACCCAAGCCCGATAAATGAATTTTTGAAAGAAATTGTTTAACTGAAATTATAAGAGTTTTTTTGGAAATGATAAGCGATTTGAAATTGATGGTATCGGGCCCCTATTTTGGTTCCGGATCCTGGTACGAGTCTTATAAAATAATTAAGTTGAATCTGTGAAGTTTGGTAAGAATCGGAGTTCGTTTGGTATAAATCGGACATTTATTTGAGAAAATGCAAATTTTGATGGTCTTGAGTGATTTCATGAATTTGACGTTTAATTCATAGTTGTTGATGTTATTTTGATGATTTGATTGCACGAGCAAGTCCGTATGATGTTTTTGGACTTGCGTGCATGTTTGGTTTGGAGTCCCGTGGGCTCGGGAGAATTTTGCATAGGCCGCGGAGTGAAATTAGACTTAGGAAGCCTTGATCACAATTGTGAGCTCACATTTGCGACTAACCATTGCATTTGCGATTACTGGGCAGGTGTTGACCTTTATATTTGCGAAGCTCCAGTCGCAAAAGTGACTCCAACAATGTTCGCATTTGCGAACGGTTGTTCGCATTTGCGAGTTTAACAGGGCAGGCCTTCCTTTGCATTTGCGAAGCCTTGGCCGCAATTGTGAGTTCGCATTTGCGAACATATCATCGCAAATGCGATATTTGCACCTGTGTAAATCATACCTTAGCCGAAAATTCTTCATTTTTCAAACTCCCTCAAACCCTAAGCTCTCATTTGCGATTTTCTAAAGAAAAGTTCTTCTCCAAATCGATTGTAAGTCATTTCTAACTCATTTTCTTTAATCTATAACATCTTTTCACATGATTTAAATTCAAAACCAAGGGTTTCCATGGGGGAAATTGGGTGTTTTGGGTAGAACTTAGTATTTTAAATTTTGAGGATTTGGACCTCGATTTGAGGTCCAATTTCAAAACAAATTATATATTTGAGTTCGTGGGTTAATAGGTGATTGGGTTTTGGTTCGAACCTCAGGTTTTGACCATGTGGGCCTAGGGTCGATTTTTTTATTTTTGGGGAAATCTTTAGAAAACTTATTTTCATGCATTAGAATTGATTCATTTAGCATTTATTGATATCGTCAAGTAAATTGTGGCTAGATACAAGTGAATTGATGGTGGAAACAAGAGGTAAAGCGATAGTTTAGACTTGAATTGTGTTCGTGGCATTGAGGTAAGTGTTTGGTCTAACCTTAGCTTGAGGTATTAGGAGTTGTGTCCTATTTGCTATGTGTTAACTGTTGAGTACGGCGTATAGGTGTGGCGACGAGTATCTATACGTCGGTTTCAAGCATGCCCGTGAGTCTTATACTATGATTAACATGACTCCGTTTCGTATTATTCATGCTTTATATGATGATTTCTATTATTGAACAAGGCTTGTGGAGGTATCATTGGTAATTGAACATTGTAGAGCGTTGGCTCAAGTTGAGAAATGAGTTGTGAAGTAATTGTGGAAAAGAGAAGAGGTTCATGATAATGTCTCCCTTGCCGGGACATTATTGTTTTTGATATTATCTCCCTTACCGGGATGTTATTACTCATGATATTGTTTCCCTTGCCGGGATATTGTTGTTATGCTATTATTCCCTTGCCGGGATTTTATTGTGATATTATGATTCCCTTGCCCAAATTTCTTTGTAATTGTTGCTTGGGTGAGGAAGAGTGTAAAGCATGAAGGGTGATGTCGTGCATGATTTTGAGAGTGTTAATGCACAAAGGGTGATGTCGTGCCGATATTGTGAGGTACAAGCACGAAGGGTGATGTCGTGCTGCACGATGTACAATGTCATGCCATGATATGAGTGATAATGCATGAAAGATAATTCCGTGCCATGATAATGTAAGGTAAAAGCACGAAGGGTGATGCCGTGCCGATTCTATTGATTTTTATAGTGAGGATGAGAGTAAAAGAATGAAGGGTGATGCCGTGCACGTGTTATTGAGTTCTTGATTCTTGTTGATAATTGAATTATGACCTTCTTTACATTCTTCTATTGGTTTTCTTTTGTTACCTGATATTTCCCGTAGCACGTTTTCCCCCTCCTATCTTTAACTGTAAATTTCTACCTTTATTTTTCCGTTGTATATGATTTAACTGCACAGGTTTATTTGGCAGTCTTGTCCTATCCTCATCACTACTTCACCGAGGTTAGTCTAGGAACTTACTAGCACATGGGGTCGGTTGTGCTGATACTACACTCTGCACTGTGTGCAGATCCCGATGTTGCAGCTTTTGGACAACAGTGAGGTTGCTACCATCAGTCCATCAGGCGACCCGAGGTAGTCCTGCAGGCGTCTGCAGGCCTTGGCGTCCCTTCCTATCCAGTTCTTCTTCTGTTCTTTATTATATCAGAGACAGACATGTATCTATTTTGTTCGGACCCTGTTTGTAGTATTCTTAGATAGTCTGTGAGATTGTGACACCAGTTCTGGGTAGCTTATGTTTATGGATTGGTATCTGTATTATTATTAAATTGTTACATTTCATTCTTTCACTTTATTATTTTTGTTGTTTATATAATGTTAATTCACAACTGTTAAAGGATTAAAAATGGAAAAGGTAAAATATTTGGAATGATTAGCTTGCCTAGATTTCACTAGTAGGTGTCATCACAACTCCTGAGGATGAGAAATCCGGGTCGTGACAAGTTGGTATCAATGCTCTAGGTTGCTTAGGTCTCACAACTCACGGACAGGCTTAGTAGAGTCTGAGGGATCGGTACAAAGATGTTTGTATTTATCCCCAAAGGCTACAGAGTTAGGAAAAACTTCACATTTATTCTTTCGTGTCGTGCGACTTTATTTCCCAATGCTAATTGAACTTCCACTCTGTTCTTTCACAGATGGTGAGAACACGTACCGCTTCATCAGCTGACCAGCAGCTCGAGCCCCCAGTAGCAGCTCCTGCGAGGGGCAGAGGTCGAGGTCGTGCTAGGTCCCGAGGCACAGGTAGGGCTCAGCCCAGAGCTCGAGCAGTAGCACTAGCGGCGAAGCCTCAGGTTGAGTTTGACGATGAGGTTCCAGCCCAGACAGTTCTAGAAGGACCAGCTCAGGTCCTAGAGGGGTTCATCGCCACCCTGGTACTTCAGGATGCTCTAGTCCGTCTAGCGGGCCTTATGGAGAGTGTCGCCCAGGCAGGCTTGCTTCCTGTAGCATCAGCCATTTCGCAAGCTGGTGGAGAAGCCCAAACTCCTGCTACTAGTACTCCAGAGCAGATGGCTCCCCAGTTTCAGACTCCAGCAGCTCAGCCTATTGGGGTAGTACAGCCTGGTATTGTGGCACAGACCGGTGAGGGACCAGCTATGTCTGTTGATGCCTTGTGGAGATTGGGCAGGTTCACCAAGCTTTTTACTGCTACTTTTGGTGGTACATCTTCTGAGGATCCCCAGGATTATTTGGACCGCTGTCATGAGGTTCTTCGAATATGGGGATAGTGAAGACCAATAGGGTCGGCTTTGTTGCTTTTCATTTGTCTGGATTCGCCAAGACTTTGTGGAGAGATTATTGCTTGGCTAGACTAGCTTGGTCACCAGCTTTGACTTGGGATTAGTTTCTCTCAACTATTTCTGGAGAAGTTTCTTCCTATCACTCAGAGGGAGAACTATCGGAGGCAATTTGAGTGTCTCCAACCGGGTTCTATGACTGTTACTCAGTACGAGACCAAATTTATTGACTTGGCCCATCATGTGCTTCTTATACTTCCCACTGAGAGAGAGAGAGGGAGGAGGTTCATTAAGGGACTCATTCAGCCTATTCGATTGCAGATGGCTAAGGAGACGGGGAGCGAGATTTCTTTTCAGACTGTAGCTAATGTGGCCAAGAGAGTTGAGATGGTTCTATTACAATGGGGTGGTCAGGGGTTTGACAAGAGGCCTTGTCATTCGGGCAGGGTCAATGGTGCCTCATCTGGAGGCAGGGATTCTTTTGGTAGGGGCCATCCTTCTAGGCCGTTTCATTCAGCACTTCAAGCTTCTCACGGTGCTCTAGGTAGCCGTAGTTCTCATATGTAGTATCCAGATCAGTTTCCCTATAGTGCACCACCATATCCTATTAGTACACCTCCGCTCCAGAGTTTTCAGAGTGGTTATTTAGGCCATCAGGGTTAGTAGTCTCAGCAGTCGAGGGCTTGTTATACTTGTGGCGATACGAGGCATATTGCTAGATTTTTCCCTCAAACACCAAGCAACTCTCAGCATTAGGGTTCCCATGCCATGGTTCAGGCACCGAGTGTTCCACCGCCCGCTCAGCGAGCTAGAGGTGGAGGTAGAGGTGTTAGAGGTGGAGGTCAGGCTGCTAGAGGTGGAGGCCAACCAGTAGGAGGTCATCCTAGATATGTAGTTCAGAGTGGTGGGGCCCAGCCCCGATCTTATGCTCTTCCAGCCAGGCCTGAGGCTGAGGCTTCCAATGCAGTTATCACATGTACTATTCTGGTATGTAGTAGAGATGCTTCCGTTCTATTTGATCCAGGATCTACATACTCCTATGTGTCTTCTTATTTTACACCGTATCTAGTCATGCCTAGTGATTCCTTAAGTGCTCATGTATATGTGTCTACACCGGTGGGTGATTCTATTATGGTAGATAGTGTCCATTGTTCATGTATAGTTGTGATTGGAGGTCTTGAGACTCGAGTAGATTTGTTACTTTTAGACATGGTTGATTTTGATGTCATATAGGGGATGCACTGGTTATCACCTTACCACGCTATCTTAGACTGTTATAACAAGATTGTGACCTTAGCCTTGCCAGGTTTACCTCATTTAGGGTAGAGAGGGACTCCTAGTCATTCTACCTGTAGGGTTATCTCATATATGAAGGCTCGGTGTATGGTTGATAAGGGGTGTTTTGCCTATTTGGCATGTTGGTGATTCTAGTGCTGAGGTTCCTTCTATAGATTTTGTGCCTATTGTTCATGAGTTTCCTGAGGTATTTCCTTCAGACCTGCCGGGTATGCTACCAAATAGGGATATTGACTTCTGCATTGATTTGGCTCCGGGCACTCAGCCCATTTCTATCCTGCTGTATCGTATGGCCCCGCCTGAGTTGAAAGAATTGAAGGAGCAGTTGCAAGACTTGCTTGATAAAAGCTTTATTAGACCTAGTGTATCGCCTTGGGGTGCACCAGTGTTGTTTGTTAAGAAGAATAATAGATCGATGAGGATGTGTATAGATTACCGGCAATTGAACAAGGTTACAATCAAGAATAAGTATCCATTGTCGAGGATTGATGATTTGTTTGATCAACTTCAGGGTGCCAAGGTATTTTGGAAGATTTACTTAAGATCTGGCTACCATCAATTGAGGATTAGGGCATCCGATGTCCCTAAGACAACTTTCCACACTCGGTACATGCATTATGAGTTCTTGGTAATGTCATTTAGGTTGACAAATGCCCTAGCAACTTTCATGGATTTGATGAACCGGGTGTTCAAGCCTTACTTGGATTCGTTGGTGATAGTCTTCATTGATGATATTTTGATCTATTCCCGTAGTCGAGAGGAGCATGAGCAGCATCTGAGAGTTGTTCTTCCGACTTTGAGATAGTCAATTGTATGCTATATTTTCGAAGTGTGAGTTCTGGTTGAGTTCAGTTTCATTCTTGGGTCACGTTGTTTCAACAGAGGGTATTCAGGTGGATCTGGCCTAGACCCGTATCAGCTACAGAGATCCGTAGTTTCTTGGGTTTGGCAGGCTATTACAATCAGTTTGTGGAGAGGTTTTCATCTATTGCAGCCCTGATGACCAGGTTTACCGAGAAGGGTGCCCAGTTTAGGTGGTCGGACGAGTGTGAGATGAGCTTTCAGAAGCTCAAGATAGCTTTGACTACGTAGCCAGTGTTGGTTTTGCCCACAGGTTCAGGACCATATACAGTTTATTATGATGCATCTCGTATTGGACTTGGTGCGGTGTTGATGCAGGATGTCAAGGTCATTGCTATGCTTCACGACAGTTGAAGATTCATGAGAAGAATTATCTAGTTCATGATTTGGAGTTAGTAGCCATTGTTCACGCGTTGAAGATTTGGAGGCATTATTTGTATGGAGTGTCATGTGAGGCGTTCACAGATCACAAGAGTCTACAGTATTTGTTCAAGCATAAGGAGCTAAATTTGAGGCAGAGAAGGTGGTTGGAGCTGTTGAAAGACTTTTATATCACCATCTTATATCATTCGGGAAATGGCAATGTGGTGGCCGATGCTTTGAGTAGAAAGTTAGCTAGTATGGGCAGTCTTGCATATATTCTGGTCGGTGAGAGACCACTTGCTCTGGATGTTCAGGCTTTGTCCAATCAGTTCATGAGGTTGGATGTTTCTGAGCCCAGCCATGTGTTAGCTTTCACAGTCTCTCGTTCTTCATTATTTGAGCGTATCCGAGATCGACAGTATGATGATCCTCATTTTCTTGTCCTTAGAGACATACTGCGGCACGGAGTTGCCATGCAAGTTACAGTTGGAGATGATGGAGTTTTGAGGATACAAGGTTGTATTTGTGTGCCTAATGTGGATGGACTTCGAGATTTGATTTTAGAGGAGGCCCATAGTTCCCGGTACTCTATTCATCCGGGCGCCGCTAAGATGTATCAGGATTTGTGGCAGCATTATTGGTGGAGGAGGATGAATAAGGATATTGTTGCATATATGGCTCGGTGTTTGAATTGTCAGCAGGTAAAGTACGAGCATCAGAGACCTGGTAGTTTGTTCCAGAAGATTGAGATTCCTGAGTGGAAGTGGGAATGTATCACTATGGACTTTGTTGTTGGAATCCCACGGACTCAGAGGAAGTTTGATGTAGTGTGGGTTATTGTTGATAGGCTGACCAAGTCAGCACATTTCATTCTTGTGGCAGTTTCCTATTCTTCTGAGAGGTTAGCCGAGATATATATCCGGGAGATTGTTCGTCTTCATGGTGTGCCCGTGTCTATCATTTCGGACCGAGGTACATAGTTTACCTCACATTTCTGGAGAGCAGTTCAGTGTGAGTTGGGCACACGGGTCGAGTTGAGCACAACATTTCATCCTTAGACGGACGGGCAGTCCGAGCGTACTATTCGAATTTTGGAGGATATGCTTCGAGCTTGTGTCATTGACTTTGGAGGCTCGTGGGATCAGTTCTGGCCTTTAGTGGAGTTTTCCTACAACAACTACTAGTCGAGAATCTAGATGACTCTTTATGAGGCTTTATATGGTAGGCGGTATCAGTCGTCGGTTGGATTGTTTGATCTGGGAGAGGCTCGGTTGTTGGGTACGGATCTAGTATAGGATGCCTTGGACAAGGTTAAGATTATTCAGGATAGGCTTCATACAGCTCAGCCCAGGAAAAAGAGTTATGCCGACTATAAGGTTCATGATGTGGCATTCATGGTCGGCGAGCGGGTGTTGCTTCGGGTGTCGCCTATGAAAGGCGTGATGAGTTTTGGGAAGAGGGAAAACCTTAGCCCTAGATTCATTGGCCCGTTTTAGATTCTTGATCGAGTGGGAAAGGTGGCTTATATACTTGTGTTGCCGCCGAGTTTATCAGCCGTGCATCTAGTGTTTCATGCATCCATGCTTCAGAAGTATCACAACAATCCATCCCACGTGTTAGATTTCAGCACTGTCCAGTTGGACAAGGACTTGTCCTATGAGGAGGAGCTGGTAGTTATTCTAGACCGGCAGGTTTGTCAGTTGAGGTCGAAGAGTTTCCCTTCTGTTCGTGTTTAGTGAAGAGGTTAGCCTGCCGAGGCAACTACCTAGGAGTTCAAGTCCGATATGCGGAGTTGATATCCACATCTTTTCTTCGACTTAGGTACTTTTCTTATGTCCGTTCGAGGATGAATAGTTGTTTTAGAGATGGAGAATGTGATGAAGAAAGAAAATTTTGTGTTCTGAGTCCTTAAAAACCTCTTTTTGTCTCCCCTCGATTTGCGTTCGTAGTCCATGCGCGTTTTCGGAAAGCTTTTATGTGAAAACTAAGTAAAATAATGAAATTGGCTTTTAAAATTGAATAAAGTTGACCTTGGTCAACATTCTTGGTAAACCGACCCGGACCCGTAATCTGTCGGTCTCATAGGGTCCGTAGTAAAATTTAGGACATGGGCATATGCCCAGAATCGAATTCCAAGGTCCCAAGCCCGAGAAATGAATTTTTGAAAGAAATTGTTTAACTGAAATTATAAGAGTTTTTTTGGAAATGAAAAGTGGTTTGAATTGATGGTATCGGACCCATATTTTAGTTGTGGAGCCCCGTACAAGTCTTATATAATAATTAAGTTGAATCTGTGAAGTTTGGTAAGAATCGGAGTTCGTTTGGTATAAATCGGACCTTTATTTGAGAAAATACAAATTTTGATGTTCTTGAATGATTTCATGAATTTGAGGTTTAATTCATAGTTGTTGATGTTATTTTGATGATTTGATCGCTCAAGCAAGTCCGTATGATATTTTTGGACTTGCGTACATGTTTGGCTTGGAGCCCCGAGGGCTCGGGAGAGTTTTGGATAGGCCGCAGAGTGAAATCGGACTTAAGAAACCTACTGGTGTGTTGCAGGTCTACAGACTTCGCAATTGCGAAGCCTGGCTCACAATTGCATGCTCGCATATGAGACTAGCCATAGCATTTGCGATGACTGGGCAGGGGGTGACCTTCGCATTTGCGAAGTTCCAGTCACAAAAGCGACTCCAACAGTGTTCGCATTTGCGAACGGTCGTTCGCATTTGTGATGTTAATGGGGCAGGCCTTCCTTCTCAATTGGGAAGCCTTTGCCGCAATTGCGAGTGCGCATTTGCGAACATATCATCGCAAATGCGATATCTGCACCTGTGTAAATCATAACTTAGCTGAAAATTCTTCATTTTCACTCCCTCAAACCCTAAGCTCTCTTGGGCGATTTTCTAAATAAACGGTCTTCTCCAAAATCGATTGTAAGTCATTTATAACTCATTTTCTTTAATCTAGAACATTTTGATGTGTTTTTAATGTCTTTGCCTTATGCTTCTTATGTTTTGATGATCTAACAAACTTATTGTCAAGAACTAGATAAAGAACCTTAACCACCAGGTGTACTTTTCAAATGAACAATGTTCAGTCTGATCTCCAGCAAGTGAGTGAACAACCACAAAGAAGAACACAACAGGGACCTGGTCCCTTAAGGATCTCCAACAGAAGTACCAAGTCAACTATACAGTTGGAACGTAACAACAGATAGTGACTGTCCGCAACTGTTACAAAGAGGAACACAACAGGGACCTGGTCCCTTAGGGTTCTCTGATAGAAGTACAAGTAAACTATACATTTGGAACGCAACTGCAGAAAGTGACTGTTCGCAACTGTACACGCGATAGTGCAACAAACAGTGCAACAGTAACTTCTCATTAGGAAGAAGCGTGTACCAAGATTTGACATCACCATTGTGATGTCTTTTGCGGTATAACAACCTGGTGCAAGGCACAACACATTCACTTGTGCATTCAGTGATATTCTCTCAAGTATTAAAGTGTTCATCTGGCATTAAAGTCACTGATGTGTCAAGAACAAGAATACAACTCCACTTAAGGATCAGTTTCACAATGAGTCTATGTGTATCCATAGTTGAGTTGTAATCTTGTTATTTGTTCTTCATTGTAACTCCTATCTTGCTTTCTCAGAAGCTTTGTTTTAAGAAACCCAAAATCCGTAAACTTTCTGATTTTATGTTGTGACTAGGTTTAGTCATAAGTTTAAAGCCTTTGTAACTAGAGAGTCACAAAGTGGCTTATGGTAAGAGTATCACAAGTTAGTTAAGTTGAATCCTCTGTAGTAGAGTTATTACAAAGTGGCTTGTAATAGTGAGATTACAAGTTAGTGATGTTGAAAGCCTACAAGTGTAGGTCGTGATTTTTGTCCCCTTATGTGGGATTTCTCCACGTAAAAATCCTATGTCTCATTTACTTATAGTTTTACTAGCATTCTCATCTTAACCTCATAGAGGACAAGGTACTCTACTGTTTTGTGAACTCATATAAACTATCAATTGGTATCAGAGCGGGTTCTTTCTAAAAGGTTAACAGCTAGAAAGGATCTCAATGGCTGCTCCACCAAACTTTGAGGAAGGACAATCAACCTACAGATCTCCTAGATTCAATGGTCCATACTACGGCTGGTAGAAGACTCGCATGCATGATTTTATGATGGCCGAAGATTCAGAACTGTGGGACATCATCTATGATGGTCCACATGTTCCTATGAATAAGCTTGAAGGAACTGGGCCAATGGTGCTGAAAGACAAAAAAGAGTAAAGCGACATTGACAGAAAAGCTGTAGAAAATAACTATCGCTGTCACGACCCAAACTGGAGGGCCATGACTAGCACCCGACCATACTTGCCGAGCACCAACGTACATTTTATCTAACCTTCTTTATTTTCTTTTAGGGCCGACGAGATCAATATAATTGGTAGACATGGATCACGGACAACTAACAACAAAAGATGATGACATGAACATATATAACATGGGTTGACCAGACAATCAAGAAACCATATATAAGGTACGAGCTACCACGCTGCCATGAAAGACTATACAACAAAAATCAACCGACAAAGCATACCAAACTATACATGAGTCGACACCTGTCTATGAGACTCTAAAGGAACATACGTGTTGCAACATTGCCGGAACAGGGCCCCAACATACCCATAATATTTGTAACAAAAATGCATACCAAGACCATGGCATGTCCGAAGAAGGGATCTCGACAATCATCGCTGAATTGGACCGCCTACTGTGGTGGGGGAGCTACACCTAGCTGTCTATCAGAACCTACAGCACGACATGCAGCATCCACAAATAAAAGGACGTCAGTACTAATAAAGTACTGAGTATGTAAGGCAGGGAACCATAAGTACGGACAGTAATGTAAGCAGGGATAGAGAATATACAACCTGTAACGTCTAGGTACCTTTGAGGGCTACTGACATGCAATGCATGATACATATGTATATATGCATAAACTTTTAAAACATACGCCTATGGGGGCATCATCATCATCATATCATACCCTGCTGTAGTAGGCTCGGTAAAACGTTACCCCGCCATCATAAGGCTCGGTAGAATCGTACCCAGCCACGTGGAGCTCAGTAAAACCTAACTGATCAGTGATTACACAATAGGTGCCGTATCCGGCTGACTATAGCGCGGCTCAGTAGAGTAAAATAGATACATATATAATACTGCATGATCGACTCATGGAATCACATTCTAAACCTTTCGGAATGACGTAAGGTCGGTATCCTCTGTACACGTTATTAGGACTAACTATTCACTATGAACCTTATAAGAATTACGAAGTACCAACAACATTGATAATATAAGAATAAGAGAAGTAACATCAACATTAATCGTTCCATAAGAGGGGAAACAATGTAAGTACTGCTAGCTTCTAAGAGTAGAATATCTTTGGAAGCTCGTTAATTATATTATGTATAATCGAAGTCGTGAAAAATAAGGAAAGGGATAGACTCACATACCTTGTATATACTTTCCAACCTCAAGCTATGCAAATGTCAAGACTCCTTAGTCTACAATAGGAGAAATGACACTATCGTTAACGTTTAAGCGGCGTAACTATTATGTACCGATCACAACCTATTTTATGATGAAACGGACAGCACCTCCCCTATTTATATGACTTTCACAAGTGAAACAAATCACCAAATAGCCTAAACAACATAAATGTTAATCATATTGAACCTCCCAAAATAGTCCACCAACCGATAACATTACTACCAAGCCTTTTGATATATATTCCACAAGTTCTAGCTTCAATGACTTAGCCACAACTTGGATAATCTTAAATACATATAGAGTAAGAGGTTCCTTACCTTTATACAGAAAGAGCAACTCCAATTTGACCTTAAATTTCCATGAAATATCCCTCCAATGCTGCCACAACAACAAGAAAGCGAAATAAGCAATCAATTAGTGATTTTCGGCAATAAAATCACTTTAGAAGGCTTGATATCTCCTAGGGTTGATATTAAGAACTTGAGGGAGTATTTACAGAACATAAACCTTATAAAACAACCTCCCACAGGAGCTATAACAACACAAACATGAGCAACAACAAGAAGAAAAAGAAACTTACTAGCGCCACGAGATTCCCGACGCTTGATTTCTGTTGTTTGCCCTTTGTTTGGGTCTTGAATCTTGAGAGAACCTTGAGAGGGTGTTCCTAGTGTTCTAAGGTCTGAATATGGTGAAAAACAATGACTTAAAACGGGTTGGAGGGATCATATATATACCCAAATGTCTTAAACCGCCTAAGTGGGCCCCTAGAGAGGTGTTTGGCGCAATCTTACGAAAATGCGAATATCTCTCTACTCCGAGATCGTATCGATGAACAGTTTAATGCTTTGGAAACTAAACTCATAGATCTTCAATTTTGTGGGTAGATAACCCCATAATTCTAAGTAAATTGGGATAAAAGCTTAGTAACATTTGACCTAATGTTTAAGTAAAATTATGAACCTAAGTTGTGACAACTTTTGTCGACTTTTGTCTCATAACTCGTTTGACTTCAAGACTTATAATACGGATATTATATGATTCAAATACCTTAAAAAACTACCTCTTGAGTGTATTAAGCACCTCTAGGTTTATCCAAAAATACGGCTGACAACATCCTTGTTTCGTTTAACTTCTAATACTTGTTAGCCACTTTTATACACCTTTGTATCATTTAAGACCAATAGGATTAACTTCTTATCATCTTAAAGATAATCTCTTCATGGATTTATGTTGACTACCTTATGTCCTGAGCTAACATACGTGAATATGGGTTGTAACACCCTCCCCCTTAGGAACATTCGTCCTCGAATGTAAGGGTCTATGGGGAGTCCAAATCATCGTGGATTCCAACGGAAATTTCCGATTAATTTTCCCCCATAAAATGGTCACTGGCAAAACTTGCAAGCAGTTAAGCCCAACATATGGCCTCACAAGGCTACACAAAGCATTATGGATATTTACATTATCTGCATATCACCATTTTGTATTAAGGAAGAGTATTCACAAGTTATTGCTTACCTCATAGAGCCATTTCAGCTTCCAATGTATCATGTGTTCCACCAGCATCCTTGTTATCTTGATTCTGGAATAGGTACGGGTATTTAGAATTCATCTCCGCTTTTTCTTCCCATGTCATTTCTTCCATATTCTTGTTCCTCCACAATACTTTGACGGAAGCTACATACGGAAGCTACATCTTTTGTTCTCAGCTTGCGGACTTGTCGATCTAATATAGCCACTGACACTTCTTCATATGATAGGTCATATGTAACTTGTACATCTTTGATAGGGACGACTCGAGAAGGGTCTCCAATACATTTCCTCAACATAGATACATGGAATACCGGGTGGACATATTCCAATTCGGATGGAAATTCTAACTCATAAGCAACCTATCCAATTCGTCGAAGAATTTTATACGGCCCGATATACCTTGGACTCAGTTTACCTTTCTTCCCAAAACGCATAACACCCTTCATTGGTGAGATCCTTAGGAAAACCCACTCACCAACCTCAAACTCCAGATCACGATGTCGGACATTGGAATAAGATTTTTGCCTACTTTGTGTCGTTCTCAATCGCTCCTGTATCACTTTCACCTTCTCAATATCTTGGTGAATCAAATCTGGCCCATATAATTCTGTTTCAACGACTTCGAACCATCCAACTGGTGATCTACATCTCCTCCCGTATAGTGCCTCGTATGGTGACATTTTAATACTGGAATGGTAGCTATTATTGTAGGCGAATTCTATGAGTGGAATATGATCATCCCAATTCCCTTTAAAATCTAGAACACATGCTCGTAGAATATCTTCCAGTGTCTAAATGGTACGTTCAGCCTGTCTGTCAGTTTGCGGATGAAATGCAGTGCTGAGATTCACTTGTGTGCCTAAACCCTTTTGTAAAGACCTCCAAAAGTTAGCCGTAAATTGAGCTCATCGGTCTGATATAATAGATACCGGCACACCATGAAGCCTAACAATCTCCCTGATATACAACTTCGCATAATCTTCAGCCGTGTAAGTTGTCTTAACTGGCAGAAAATGGGAACATTTTTTAAGTCGATCAATTATCACCCAGATGGACTCAAACTTATGATAAGAGCGAGGTAATCCAATAATGAAGTCCATATTAATCACCTCCCACTTCCAGGTCGGAATCTCTATATTCTGAAGCAATCCATCGGGTTTTTGATGTTCTATCTTTACTTGTTGACAATTGGGACACTGGGCTACATATTCTGCAATAGACCTCTTCATGTTATCCCACCAATACTGCTCCTTGACATCATGATACATCATTGTCGAGCCGGGATGGATGGAATATCGAGATTGATGAATCTCATTCATAATCTTCTCTCGCAACCCTGCCACATTAGGCACACATAATCAGCCCTGATATCTCAGTGCCCTATCTCTTCCGATCTCAAAAGTCGTACTTTTACACTGCTGAATGATCTCTCTTAATCATACTAAGATAGGATCTTCATATTGTCGTTCTTTTACCTCGACTACCAAATATGATTCTAATGTATTCTGTACAGTAACACCTCCGTCATCAGAGTCTAACAATCTGATTCTCATATTGGCTAGCTGATGAAGCTCTTTAGTCAACCCCCATCTACCTGTCTCAATATGTACTAAGCTTCCCTTTGACTTACGGCTGAGAGCGTCTGCCACAACATTGGCTTTACTAGGATGATACAATATCTCGACATCGTAGTCTTTCAGTAATTCAAGCCACCTACGCTGCCTCAAATTCAACTCTTTCTGCTTGAAGATGTATTGTAAACTCTTGTGATCTGTGTAGATGTCAACATGGACGCCGTATAAGTAGTGTCGCCATATCTTCAAAGCATATATTACTGCAGCCAATTCCAAATCATGGGTTGGATAATTCTTTTCATGCTTCTTCAATTGTCTTGATGCATAAGCAATCACCTTCCCACGCTGCATCAATACGCACCCCAAACCTATACCTGAGGCATCACAATATACCACATAACCTTCTGTTCCTTCAGGAAGAGTGAGCACTGGTGCGGATGTCAATCGATTCTTCAGCTCCTGAAAACTACGTTCACAAGTGTCAGACCACTGGAACTTGGTAGCTTTCTGTGTTAACTTAGTCAATGGTGATGATATAGCGGAAAACCCTTCTACAAACCGCCTATAATATCCTGCTAGCCCCAGGAAGCTACGGACTTCTGATGGTGTTGTAGGTCTCGGCCAATTCCTTACTGCATTGATCTTCTGAGTGTCGACACTAATACCCTCGTCAGATATCACATGGCTAAGGAACGCTACTGAGTTTAGCCAAAATTCACATTTGGAAAGCTTAGCATATAACTTACGATCCTGAAGCATCTGTAATACTATCCGCAAGTGGCCCCCATGTTTAGCCTCCGAACGAGAATACACTAGAATGTCATCAATGAATACAATCACGAACACATCAAGATAGGGCCTAAATACAGTATTCATGAGATCCATAAAAGCTGCTGGGGCATTTGTTAGCCCGAACGACATCACCAAGAACTCAAAGTGCCCATATCTTGTCCGTAAGGTCATCTTTGGAATATCCTTCTCCTTAACCCTCACCTGATGATACACTGAACATAAATCAATCTTGGAGAAATACTTGGCACCCTGGAGTTGGTCAAATAGGTCGCCAATTCTTGGAAGTGGATACTTGTTCTTTAAAGTAAACTTATTCAATTATCGATAGTCGATACACATCCGTAATGACTCGTCTTTCTTCTGTACGAATAGGATTGGGCACCCCAAGGTGAAGTGCTAGGCCTAATGAAGCCCTTATCCAGCAAGTCCTTCAACTACACCTTCAACTCTCACAACTCTACAGGGGCCATTCTGTATAGAGGGATAGAGATCGGTTGAGTGTCAGGCAACACATCAATGCTAAACTCAATCTCCTTTCAGGAGGAAGGCTTGGGAGTTCATCTGGGAAAACATCTGGAAATTCATTAACCACAGGGATTGATTGTAAAGTAGGCGGCTTCGCCTCCGAATCCCTAACGCGAACGAGATGATAAATGTAACCTTTTGAGATCATTTTTCTTTCCTTAAGATAGGAAATAAACCTACCTTTCGGTGTAGCAATGTTTCCCTTCCATTCAATGACGGGTTCACCAGGAAATTGAAACCTAACCATCTTCGTACGACAGTCAACATTTGCATAGCATGAGGCCAACCAGTCCATTCCCATTATCACATCAAAATCAACCATTTCTAACTCAAATAAATTTGCCGAGGTTTGACAACTATAAATCATCATAGTGCAACCTCTATATACCCTTCTAGCAATCACAGAATCTCCTATCAGAGTAGATACCGCAAGGGGTTTACTTATCAATTCAGGTCCAATGCCAAACTTTTTAGCCACAAAGGGTGCAACATATGATAATGTATATCCCGGATCAATCAGCGCGTATACATCATAAGAAAACACAGACAATATACCTGTAACAACATCTGGAGATAACTCGAGATCCTGTCGACCTACTAGAGCATAGGTTCGATTTTGAGCACCACTCGAACTCGGCACTGCACCTCTACCTCTACCACGACCTGTCGACTGCTGAAAACCCCGTACTGGAGGTCGAACTGATGAGGAAGAACCAGACACATATCCAGTCGGCTGAGCCATACTATCACCTCCTCTATTAGGATAATCCCGATTCATATGGCCAGGCTATCCGCAAGAATAACACGCATCAGAACCTCGACGGCACAGTCCAAAGTGGGCCTTGCCGCACTGATCACAATGTGGTGTTGGGGGTCTCGTCTTACTAGTATCCATGTGATGTAGCGAGCCTAATGCCCGCGCACTCTAACCCGGACCAAAATAGGTAAATCGATCATATCGAGGCCTCTGAAACTATGAAGGAGCACTAGCTATAGGTGGCGCTTAACTCCTCGAAGACTAGGGCCTAACGCTGCCTCTGAAGTCATCAGAATACCATGCAAATCTCGCCCTCTTATGCTGGCCCCTATCCTGCTCCCTATCAACCCTCTGGTGGCGCTTACAATCCTCTAGGGTCTGGGCATAATCCTGAATACGGGAAATATCCATGACCTCCACCAAGGAGGCTGTCATACACCCATTTATCAGTTGTGGTCCCAACCCGTTCACGAACAGATGCAGCCTATCACTCATCTCGGCCACCATATGGGGAGCATACCTTGCCAAAGAATCAAACTGCATACTATACTCCCGCACACTCATATAACCTTGTCGAAGGTTTAAGAACTTATCAGCTCTAGCTCGTCGTATCTCAACTGGCAAGTAGTGACGAAGAAAGGCCTCAGAAAATTCCTTCCACACAGCTGGAGGAGCATTCAGACCCCTGGATCTCTCCCAACTATCATACTAGAAAATCGCTAAATACCGTAACCGATAAGAAGCCAACTCTACTACCTCTGTATCACTATCATGCATAACCCGCAGTGTACGATGAACCTGGTCAATAAAAGTCTGCAGGTCCTCCTTGGGGTCTGATCCGGTAAACACTGGAGGATCTAAATTAATAAAATCACGAACTCTCGTACTAACTGGTTTATCAGCAGCACTTGTATTCTGCCTCTGAGCCTGAGCAGCAACCAAGCTAGTCAATAACTGCAAAGCACTCCGCATATCCTGGTCTCTAGTGCCAGACAGAGGAACTGGTGGTGCTGGGTGCCTCCTAATATCCTCTGGAGGAGACGGAGTAGATGAGTTATGAGAGGGCATCTCACTCTGAGCCTCACTTTGTCCTGCTCTAGCTTGGGGCACCTGATTGGTACCCTCTCCTGCTGCTGTATCAAGCCATCTACTAATCGTTTGCTTCCTAGTCGAAGGCATCACTGAAAGAAAACAAGGTGAATATTAGAGACGAACACTTACGACTCAACTTTACGCATAATCTAGATTCAGGAAGAAGGTAACAACCCTAGATGTCATGTAGCCTCCTGATTATAAATCTGGCGTGCTACACATCCATAATTAAGACTTTACTATACACGGCTCATAGACAACCCCTAAGACAAACTTGCTCTGATACCAAGTTTATCACGACCAAAACTGGAGGGCTATGACTAGTACTCGACCATACTTGCCGAGCACCAACGTATATTTTATCTAACCTTCTTTATTTTCTTTTAGGGCAGACGAGATCAATATAATTGGTAGACATGGATCATGGACAACTAACAATAAAAGATGATGACATGAACATACATAACATGGGATGACCAAACAATCAAGAAACTATATATAAGGTACGAGCTACCACGCTACCATGAAAGACTATACAACAAAAATTAACCGACAAAGCATACCAAACTATACATGAGTCGACACCTGTCTATGAGCCTCTAAAGGAACATAAGCGCTGCAACATTGTTGGAACAGGGCCCCAACATACCCATAATGTTTGTAACAAAAATGCATACCAAGACCATGGTAAGTCCAAAGAAAGGATCTGGCCAATCATCGCTGAATTGGACCGCCTACTATGGTGGGGTAGCTACGCCTGGCTGTCTATCAGGACCTGCAGCACGACATGCAGCGTCCACAAATAAAAGGACGTCAGTATGAATAAATTACTAAGTATGTAAGGCAAGGAACCATAAGTACGAACAGTAATGTAAGCAGGGATAGAGAATATACAATCTGTAACGTCTGGGTACCTCTGAGAGCTACTGACATGAAATGCATGATACATAAGTATATATGCATAAACTTTTAAAACATACGCCTCTATGGGCATCAACTTCATCATATCATACCCGGCTATAATAGGCTCGGTAAAAACGTACCCGGCTATCATAAGGCTTGGTAGAATCGTACTCGGCCACGTGGAGCTCGGTAAAACCCAATTGATCAGTGGTTGCACAATAGGTGTCGTACCCGGCTAGCTATAGTGCGGCTCGGTAGAGTAAAATAAATACATATATAATAATGCATGCTCGACTCATGGAATCACGTTCTAAACCTTTCGGAGTGGCGTAAGGTCGGTATCCTCTGTACACGTTATTAGGACTAACTCTTCTCTATGAACCTTATAAGAATTAGGAAGTACTAACAACATTGATAATATAATAATAAGAGAAACAACATCAACATTAATCATTCCATAAGAGGGGAAACAATGTAAGTACTGCTAGCTTCTAAGAGTAGAGTATCTTTGAAAGCTCGTTCATTACATTATATATAATCAGATTCATGCAAAAGAAGGAAAGGGATAGCCTCACATACCTTGTATATACTGCCCAACCTCACGCTATGCAAATTTTAAGACTCCTTAGTCTACAATAAGAGAAATGACACTATCGTTAACGTTTAAGCGTCGTAACTATTATGTACCGACGACAACCTATTTTGTGATGAAACGAACAGTACCTCCCCTATTTATATGACTTCCACAAGTGAAAACAATCACCAAACAGCCCAAACAACATCAATGTTAATCATATTGAACCTCCCAAAACAGTCCACCAACCGATAACATTACTACCAAGCCTTTCGATATATATTCCACAAGTTCTAGCTTCAATGACTTAGCCGCAACTTGGATAATCTTAAATACATATAGATTAAGAGGTTCCTTACCTTTATACTGAAAGAACAACTCCAATTTGACCTTAATTTTCCATGAAATATCCCTCCAATGCTGCCACAACAATAAGAAAGCGAAACTAGCAATCAATTAGTGTTTTTCGGCAATAAAATCACTTTAGAAGGGCTTGAAATCTCCTAGGGTTGATATTAAGAACATGAGGGAGTATTTACAGAACATAAACCTTTTAAAACAACCTCCCACAGGAGCTGGAACAACACAATAATGAGCAACAACAAGAAGAAAAAGAAACTTACTAGCGCCACGGGATTCCCGACACTTGATTTGTGTTGTTTGCCCTTTGTTTGGGTATTGAATCTTGAATAACCTTGAGAGGGTGTTCCTAGGGTTCTAAGGTCTGAATATCGTGAAAAAATGACTTAAAACGGGTTGGAGGCATAATATATATACCCAAATGTCTTAAACCGCCTAAGTGGGCCCCATAGAGAGGTGTTTGGCGCAATCTCACGAAAATGCGAATATCTCTCTACTCCGAGATCGTATCGATGAACAGTTTAATGCGTTGGAAACTAAACTCATAGATCTTTAATTTGGTGGGTATATCACCCCATAATTCTAAGTAAATTGGGATAAAAGCTTAGTAACATTTGACCTAATGTTTAAGTAAAATTATGAACCTAAGTTGTGACAACTTTTGTCGACTTTTCTCTCATAACTCATTTGACTTCAAGTCTTATAATACGGATATTATATGATTCAAATACCTTAAAACACTACCTCTTGAGTGTATTAATCACCTCTGGGTTTATCTAAAATACGGCTGACAACATCCTTGATTCGTTTAACTTCTAATACTTGTTAACTACCCTTATACACCTTTGTATCATTTAAGACCAATAGGATTAAATTCTTATCATCTTAAAGATAATCTCTTCATGGATTTATGTTGACTACCTTATGGCATGAGCTAACATACATGAATACGGGTTGTAACTGTCACACCTCCTTTTTCCGCCCCCGCGAGGGGCGTAGGAGTTTTTCCAATTAAAGGACAATCGAAACGGGATTTGTTTATTTATTTCAGAGTCGCCACTTGGGAGATTTAGGGTGTCCCAAGTCACCAATTTTAATCCCGAATCGAGGAAAAGAATGACTCCATATTACAGTCTGCATACCAGAAATCCGGATAAGGAATTCTGTTAACCCGGGAGAAGGTGTTAGGCATTCCCGAGTTCCGTGGTTCTAGCACGGTCGCTCAACTGTCATATTCGGCTTTTAACTGCTTTTATCATTATTCTTATTATTATTTTATACAAGAATTGCAACGTCGTGAAAATGCATCTCGAACCACGTCACAACCAGTGTAAACGTGATTTGTTGACGCATTTTGACTCCGTCAAGATCGGGATTTGGGTTACATAAATGCACACCCATATTTAAGAAAATAACCTTATTAAATATGCGCCAAAAGACTACGCGTTATTATACTTTTAGGTAGGACTATGAAATTTACTAAACGGCCCATCCCGGGATCTAAGTATTTTTTTTAAAAAAAATAAATAAATAAATGAAATTGGAGAATCTTGCAAATTTTTGTATTGTTTACATCTATTTATTTTTAGCGAAATCCTTCCTTATTTTATGAATATCTATTAATGACTACATTTTTATTATTACTAAGTTTGTCTATAAATATAAAATCAATCTCTACATACTTTAAAATAACATATTAAATAGAAGAGAAAAACAAATATTAACGAAAAATAATATTACTAAAATTATAATTATAAATGCAACATGGAATTGTCAAATAATTTTTTTTTTAAAAAAAAACTAATTATCCCATAGTCGGATTAAAAATCATAATGTTAGATGACTTGAGCTATTGAAATTAATTATTTACAAATACTGAGAATTAGAAATAATCTTGATTACTACCGTATTTCTAAAAATTAAATAATTTAACCTTAACTAACCTTGTTTTAATTCAAATCCTGTTCTAATACTTGATTCGCAAAATTAATTCATGTTTTAACTGAATTTAGCTACATGATTCCGATCAACTTAACGTTGGCGATACTAAAACCCTTTTGAATAAAGAACTTAATCAATTTTGCCAAACTGATTTAATAAAGACATTTTTACGTTATTTTCTTCTATTTTAATTATTTGACAGTTTAATCAGTAATAGACAGGCTTAAATATATACTACCTAATAATCAGGTTAAAGCAAAACATTATTTAATACATCGCTACAATATGCCTAATTATGCAAAACAACGGCGATTTACAGAATAATAATACATGAAATAACCTAAATGCAATTAATAAAAAAAACTAAATTAAAAATTTAAACTTCCATTCTTCATTTTCAGCTTACAAAAGGCCAAAATTACAGTTGTGTACCTGGTATTGTCAATATAAGAAGAAGAAAGTCAGCCACGTAGTACGTAACACAGCAACAACAATAATAACCAGCAATCCAGTCAACAGAAATCCCAGTGACAGATTTGAAACTCAAAATAAAATCCAGAAACACCAACAACAAACAACGGACAGAAACCAAGGGAATTTTCAGATTTTGAAAGGCTAATTAATGTTTAACCCTCCTTTTCTAAACCCGTATATCAGAATATTTATCAAGTGTGTACTACTCTCTCTTCGAATTTCCGGCTCCTTTTTTATTTGTATTTTTTTTCTTTTCTTTTTCTTGAAAGTTTTTATATTTTTCGGAATTTTCTTTCTCTCTTAAATATTCAGCTCTTTTTTCTCGCTCTCTATTTGTCTCCCTCTTTCTGTTTGTCCTCTGTCTGTTCTAAAATCTGATCAAGTTCTTTTATTTATATACCATCCCAAACCCTTTAATCAATTAATAAAACCACCACTTTCTCCTACCAAACCCACTATCTTCCCACTCATCCCCCACTACATTAAACAAATATATCAATCCAACCCATTACATCTTGTCCCCCATGCCTACCATAAACAATTACCATATTCCCCTCTACTACATTATGTCTTGTCCCCCGTTATATTAAACAATTATATCACCCACACCTCATTACATATTGTCCCCCATGCTTAACATATAGAATTATTCAAAATGCTCAATTCCCGAACTACCCCTCCGACCTTACTGAAATTACCAATTTACCCCTGAACGTACTACAAATTACCAAACTACCCCCATCAGCTATAAACAATTCACCTAATCAATTTCAACCAAAATACAACAAATATGACCAATTTCTAAACAATTTCAACAACAAATCATATGAACACAGATGAACAACACAACTCCAAATTAATGGAAATAAATTAACCATATCGGGAACCAATCCTGGTTAACTTAGACCAAAAATGGATGAGCAATGAAACAACAATATTAACAACACAATACATGATTCATCAACAAATCAAAAACCAAAACATAAATTCACATTAAATCACTGGACTAAAATGAACTTCAAACCAAGATGAACATGAATTAAATCCATTTTAAACAACAAAATATGACGGATTCACATGATTAAACCAACATATTTCCCTATTACAACTAAATTCTTTTAGACAAAATAACAAAAAAAAAATGAAGAAGAAACAATTATGAATTTAAACTTGAATCTAACAACATTAACAATTTCTGAAAAATACATAAATCACATGAAACAAATTGAAAAAATAATTAATTAAATTTCAATTTGAATCTAACAAACATTAAACTAACAATTTCACATGAACAAACTGAAAAATTAACAAAACAATGAACATGAACAAAACAAAAAT
Organism: Nicotiana sylvestris; assembly: GCF_000393655.2. NCBI lineage: Eukaryota > Viridiplantae > Streptophyta > Magnoliopsida > Solanales > Solanaceae > Nicotiana > Nicotiana sylvestris. The sequence continues at coordinate 69,473,936 of NC_091060.1, forward strand.
CAAACATCTACCGATTTTAAATTCGAGAATATCAAAACGAAACGAAATATGGACAAAAATAAAACTCAAAAACCCAACTAAACGGCAATGACCAGTGAAGAACGGAAACGGAAAACTCGGATAGAAAACTCGACTTACCGGATCTCGACTCAACGAAAAAAAAACCACATTCTCTTTTATCCTTGACGAAATTTGTCGAACTTTAACCGGACTGCCTTGCTTTTCCTCCGTGTGTGTGCGATGGTGAGCAGCAACAGCAGGTTCATGAAGTCGCCAGCAGCAGTACACAGCAGTGAAGCGGCTGAAGCAGACGCAACAACAGCAGAAGCGATACACAGTCGAGCTTGGACGTGACGAAGAGGAAACAGTAGCAGCTTCGACGAGGCAGCCATGGGAGGTGAGCCGTTTTGGGTCCGTTTGGGTCTTCTGGAGGTCGACGAACTGTTCGTCATCGATGACTGGATGTAGCAGCTGGTCGTTTGGACGTGAGGTTGAAGGCAGCCATGGACGAGCCTGAGCTCGCCATGGAGAAGATGAAGACGCAGAAGTGGTTGCTGCTGGTCGTTTAGAGGAGATGCAGTTGAAGACGACGACGAGGGTTGTTGGTACGACGAAGCAAAGTCCCTGTCCGCCATAGATGAGCTAGATAAAGAAGATGAGGCAGCAGCCATGTTAGCTCAGGTTCGAGCTTGACGAAACAGTAGCAGCTATGGTTCTTGGGGTCGTTTGGACGGAGAAGAAGACGAAGCAGCGGCAGCAGCTATGGGAGCTGGCGTCTCTAGGGTTTGTTTGGACGATGAGGAGGGGGGGAAGCCATGGTTGTTTGCTTTTGAGTTTGGAGAAGAAGAAGAAAATGAGGGGGGGGGGGGGGGATGGGTTTAGTTTAGGGTTTTGTTTTGTTTTGTTTTTGAAATGCAAGATAGGGGGTGTTGGGTTATGGATTGGGTCGACCCGGTTTGAAATGGACCGGGTCGTGGGGAAGGTTGGACAATTGTTTGGGCCTGTGGTTAAAAATTGAAGAAGATGCCTAATTCCGATTTTCTTTTATATTTTTTGCTCTCTTTTCTTTTATTTCCTAATTAATAAAACTAAAATTCTAAATTAACTTATAAACTAAATTAACTTATAAAAAAATACTAATTAATTACAAATAACTATTATCGCACATTTAAATAGTAACTAACGATAAAATTGCACAATTTAGACGTTAAATGCTAAAAATGCAACGTACATTTTTTTTATGATTTTCTCATTTTTGTAAAACAAACTTAAATAAATACTAAATGAAAATGCGACATATTTTATATTTTTATTAATTTAAACGAATAAACATGCACAGACAAAAATACAAATGATTATACAAAAATACCACAAAAATAAAAACATTGCACATAAAGGAAAATTGTTTTATTTTGAATTTTTGGGAGTGATTCTCATATAGGGCGAAAATCACGTGCTCACAGTAACAATCACGCCAAGAAAATCTTGGTATGTGGTATAGGACCCTATGAGTACAACAGAGTATCAGCTTGTGATACTGCCAAAGAAATATGGGAAGTGTTGCAAACCGCACACGAAGGAACTACTCAAGTTAAACAGTCCAAGATTGACATGCTCACCACTGAGTATGATCTCTTTAGGGTGAAAGATGATGAGTCTATACAGGATATGCATACCAGATTCACTTCCATCTTAAATGAGTTTCATTTACTTAGAGATGTTATTCCCAGAAACAAGCTTGTAAGGAAAATCCTTAGTGTTCTACACGGTTCTTGGGAAAGTAAGGTAAATGCCATCACTAATGTTAAATATCTACAAACGCTAACTATGGATGAGCTGATTGGTAATCTGAAGATATACGAGTTGAAAAGAAAGAAAGACAGTGAAAGGAGAGAGCCGAAGAAGGAAAAGAACCTGGTACTCAAGGCTGAAAGCAGTGACTCAAGTGATGAAGATAGTGATATGGCCTATCTTGCTAAAAGATTTCAAAAGATGGTTCGAAGAAATTGTGGTATACCAAAGAGGGGCAGTTCAAGTAAGGAAAGGAACAATTATCTCTGTCATAGGTGCAGAAAGCCAAGGCATTTCATCAAAGCCTATCCACTCGTGAAACAAGAGCAATACAAACAAAATCCTAACAATGCAGCAAAAAGGAACCTGGTTCCAGACAAACGATTCAATCGAAAAGGTGTAGTTGACAATATTGTGAAGCAGGATCTTGCTGCTTGGGGAGATCCTCCAATGAATCAGAAAGGGAACCAGATGCAGAAAACAGTTCCATGATGGCAGTGGAAACTGAAGCAATGAAGTATGACTCATTGTTCTCGCTGATGGCTTAGTCTGATGAGGATGAAGAAGATGAAGATGATGAGGTAAATTTTAGGGATGTTCAGAGAAATCTAAAATCCTACTCTTCTAAGAAGTTTAGGTCATTAGCAAATGTTCTAATTGATGCTTATTATAGACTTGATAATGATAAGGAGATCCTGACCATAGAACTAGGAGAAGCTGAACAATCTAGAGATGATCTGGTGGTCTGTGTAGTGGACCTAAATGAGACCATAGCTAATCTTGAAAAGGAAAAAGATGCTCTAAATGAAAAAATAACTGGTGTAGAAAATTAGAGATATGACCTGATGGTAGTGGTTGTTGACTTGAAGGAAACAATAGAAGGTCTTAGTAATGAGAAACACACTCTAGAAGAAAAACTTTTCAGCTAATTAGCAAGAGAGGGATGATTTTTTAGTGATAATCACTGACCTAGAAAAAACCATTGAGGGACTCAATAGAGAACATAGGACTGTGTATTGGGAAAGGGAAGGAAGTAGCTAGTGAGACACACATCAATCTTGAACATGAATTAAATGATGTAAAAACTAGTCTATGTGGTGAACTTGAGAAAAATCGGCAACTTCAAGCTGAATTGGAGAAAGTTAAAATTGATCTTGAGAAATCTTTGAAGTGGACCTGGTCCTCAGATGTTGTCACTACTATGTATTTGTATAATAATGGAAACAGGTAGGTAATCGGGTTCCAAAGGAAGAAAACTCCTTACAACCCTCACAACAAGTACGTAACTGTTCCTGATAACTGGTTGTGTACCCACTGTGGGAACAATGGGCACTTTAAAGAAAATTTCCAGGCCAGGATTCAATTTGTTTAGAAAACAAAGTGTTTACTGACAAAGTGACTAACAAGGGACCAGGTACCGGTCGTAAGAAACGAATATTGTGTGCATGGACTAGAAAAGCCCTTATCCATCAATTTTATCATAACAAGGGACCCAAACTAGTTTGGGTTCCTAAATCTAACCCTTAATTTACATGTGCAAGGAACAATGAGAAGACGTGAACTGCAATGAACCATGGACAGTGGATGCTCAAAGCACGTGATTGGAAGCACCATAGATTTATTTTCACTTAAAGCCCTGCAGGAAGGGAATGTATCCCTTGAAAAAGGAAAGGGTACATTCTCAGTGCTGGAAAAGTTGGAAAATCTCTTTATCACTCAAGTGAGAACGTGTACTATGTGGATGACCTGAAGTACAGTCTCATGGGTGTCTCTCAGATCAACGATAAAAAGGAACAAAGTAGAGTTATTATCAAAAGTGTGCATAATTACCAATCTGGTAACTGGCAAAGTGGTCTTAGTGGCCAAAAGAAACAAGAACATCTATGTTGCTGACTTTGAATCTTTACAAGCTGGCGATATGAGATGCTTGAAGTCAGTTATTAATGATGCAGAACTTTGGCATGGAAGATTGGGGCATTCAAGCTTCTCACTTCTGAATAAATTGATTCAGAAGGACCTAGTTTGTGGTCTGTCAAATTCAATATTCACCTGGACACTGGTTCTTAGAACAAAGGATGAGACTTTCGAGGTGTTTAGGGCCTTTGCCAAGAAGACCCAAGTGAAGATAAAATTGAAGGTAGTAAATGCATCAGATCTGACCACGGGACGGAATGTGACAACGCCAAATTTGATGAGCTTGTAACAAAAATGGAATCACACAAAACTTCTCATCACCAAGGACTTCACAGCAAAATGGTGTTGCTGAAAGAAAGAACAGAACTCTGGAAGACACGACATGGACAATGCTCATCGACAATGGAAGCAATAAACTCTGCTTGCTACTTGGTGAATATGTGTATGATCAGGTCCCTCCTGAACAAAACCCACTATGAGCTACCAAATGAAAGAAAACCAAGGACAACTTATTTGAAAGTCTTTTTGAATGAAAATGCCATGGTTTCAACAACGGGAAGGACCAGCTTGGGAAGTTTGATACAAAAGGAGATGAAGGAATCCTTCTGGGATACTCCCCATAAAGCAAAGGCACAAAGTCTACAACAAAAGAGCACACTGGGTGGAAGGAAGTGTTCATGTGCTATTCAACGAGATACCTTCTTCTAACAAAGGAGGAAACAATGATGATCAATATAATGAACCATGTCTAACACCTAGAAATATCTGAGGTTTCAAATGGGAAGGCTGATATGATGAGTAAGATAAAGGAGACAGGTGAAAGACAATGCAAAATTCTCTTCCACTTCTCATAAGGAACCTGGTACTTCAATTACTACCACTGAAGCTGAAGAAAGAGTGGAGATGCAGTGCAAGGCATTCTACAAGTAATCGAAGAAGAAGTTTAGGGTAATCCAATTAATCTACCAAGTTCCTTTGCCAATCAAACCTTAATCCCAAACTGGAAACACAAAAGCTCCCATCTACCTGATAACATAATCACTCCTTTTCATTCTGGTTTTAGACAAGAATCAAAAATTTTAAAAAAAAATTTTGGTCCCTTCTGTATTTCCATTCCAGAATAGAATTCAAAGTCAAAGTCCCAAGGAATTCTACTTGAAGGCTGCCAAAAGAAGTTTGAGATACCTAAGGGAACTCAGGACCTGGTCCTGTATTACCCCTCAGGTGACAGTTTTAATCTTATTTGGTATGCTGATGTTAACTATGCAGGTTATCTTGTGGACAAGTAAAACATTTCTGAAATGGCTCACTTGCCATGATCATGTCTCGTCTCTTTGGGCACAAGGAAGCAAAACTCAATGGCTTCGTCAACAACTAAACAAGAATGTGTAGTGTCAGCATCCTGATATGCTCAAGCCCTTTGAATTAAGTAGCAACTGGAAGATATTGGGGTATTTTCTGATGGTATACCTTCTCTATCCAGTTCAAAACAAGAGGACCAAGCACATTGAGGTGAAACATTATCTTCTGAGGATCAATATGGAGAAAGGGCTGATCTGTGGAAAGTCATACGGTACAGAAGACGAAATTCCAGATATCCTCACCAAATCCTTGAGGAGGGAACATTTTGAAAGAAACAAGGTGAAGCTGGGGTTATTGAAACCTAATAGAGAACCTGATTCTCCATCAGTTGGCTATGAAAAGCACCTTCAGGAAAAATTAGCTAAAGTATTTTCTGGAAAAACCTAACTCACATCGATATCGTTGTAGGTAAACACGCATGACGATCATAAAAACTAAAGGCACTGTTATGAACTGCGAAAGAAGAGCTGCTAAAATCATTTTCAAAAAAAATGTTCGGTCATCAGGTTCCTATACCACAGGTTAGTAGTAATGTGCTTGTTCTACATGCTTTCTAAAAAATGTTAACAAAATTAACTCAACTGCCACATCATCCGACTTTTCAAAGTCTGCATGTCTTGTCTTGTCTTTCAAATCCCTTCATCCCCTCTGCATGATAACGTTTTCCCACAAACCTACCACCGTTTTCAGAACTATTCAGAACTCATTTCTCTCTTTTCTCATCATTAGTACTCTTTCCAATAAAACTTTCTTTCTCTCTCACAGCAAGTCATGAACGTTTCATCCCTTCTATATATCTGTGATTCTCTCTTTATCTCTCTCTCACTCTACTTACCTACTAAATACTCCTATAATGGCAATCGAACAATCGCTTCCCTCTCCCACCATTAATACTTCTGTCACTTCCCTATCATCCGTAAAATCATCCCCAAAAATTCACCATTCTGCTCCTTCCAATACTACTGTATCCACACCTGGTTCCTCCTCTTTTCCTATAGTCTCTCTTTTTCTGACAAACCCTGTTTTCCTTCCATATATTGAAAACCCTATGTGTCTTCATTCCTCGGATCTCATCAAAGAACACTCAGGAGGTTTTACTTCTCAAATGTCAGAGGTCTCTGAGGATGATCCTGATTAGTATCTGAACTCCTCTATTTTGGACTTAGTGACTCTCACAAAGTCACCAGAAAAGGAAGCAATGCATAACATCATGGCTATCACTGCTAAGAGTCTGATGAATGAAAGAGCATATCTCTTATCTGAGTATAAGGGGAAGAAACTCCATTCCTAGGCGATGTAAGAACCATAACACTTCTCGAGTCTTTGGCTCATGAGACGTTCCTAGAAAAAACTACTGAAGAACCTGATTTTCTTCCAGGCATACCCACTTCTGCACCACCTGATCATCCTAAGCTCTTAGAATCCCCCTCCAAGTCACCCACTATCAGGTCGCAGCAAAAAGAGGGCTTTGGAGCTACATTGCAGAAAAGTAGGAGGAGTGTCAAGACAAAGAAAAAGAGGTTGATAAATCAAGGGAAATTTGATACTGATAAGAGCATTCCAGTAAGTGGGGTTGAAAAAAATGCTCCAAAGGAACCTAGTTCCTTAGTGAAACAATCTATAAAAGTTCAAAAGTCTGTGGATGAAGCTTCCGATGAAACTATTGAGAAACAAAATGGTGCATCCGTGAAGGTCAACAACAAGTCTAAGAAGAGTCTAGTTGAGCAAGCCATGTCTAAAGATAATACTATGGGGCTAGTAAATTGGAAAGGAAAGTCTGTTGAAGGATCTAGCAAATGAAAATGGGAAACTATAAGGGAAGGTCCTCTGAGGACCATGCCCAGTGATAATGGTCTTTGGCAAGAGAGATTAAGAACTCAGAAAGTCTTGTGGGGTCATATATTTGACCCAACAATTTCAAAGATGGCCGGTATGAGACAAATTCTGGAGATAGTGGAATTTCTGTAATGGGAGCACTTGTTTCAGGGGAGCATGCCTCTGGTGTACGAAGATGTGGTACAAAATTTCTACACATCTCTCGTTGAGGGGGATCACATTCGTGCGCTAGTAAATGCAGTAGACATTGTTCTCCATGCTTCAACATTGGGAAAGGTTCTCAGAATTCCATGTGAAGGAATGTACTCAGTCAAAGGTGTCTGTGGTGTCAACTTTAGGAGAGCTAACATGAAAGGGCAAGCTATTCAGTAGGGGGAACAGGTGCATAAGAAGGTATTACTTCCTGAGTATCAGCTTCTTTTTGAACTAGTTAATAAGATGCTCTTGCCTTGTTCTGAGAGACGGTCCATTGCTACAAAATCGGATATGGTCTTAATGGAGGCGCTTGATGAGTTTGTCCCAATCAATCTGCCAACAATTATGATAGATCATATGCAAAAGGTGGCAAATTTTAAAGGTGGGAATTATGGGCTACCATATGGTTTTCTCCTCACTCAAGTGTTCGGATTTTAAAAGGTCCCCTTGGTTAATACCAGAGAGGGAAAACACAAGCAAACCTTCTCTAAAACCACTCTGTAAGAATGTAAGTGCGTAGAAAGAGTTGGTGGAAGCATCTCGGACATTTCTCAGCTGATCAATGCTCAAAATGAAGCTTCTGAAGAGATAAGAAGGTTGAGGGCTCAAAATGCCATACTAGAAACTCAGCTCAGTCAAGCAGTTAAAGGACCTGATTCCATTAATGAACAAGTTGCATGCCTGACAAAGGAAAATGATAAGCTTCACGCAAAACTTCTTGAAGAACAACTGTCTGCAAATGCCCGACTGGACCTGGTTCTCAAAAGCAATGTTGCCTCCTCTTCCAAGCCTCCTTCTTCTAGTGCTCCCTAGGTTCCTCTTAGTGGCCAGCTATCTTTTGCTCTAATGATTTGTGGATGTTGTTTTCCTTTTGTTTGTCTTTTTGTGATATGCATGTTGGATTTCACCACTACTGCTCCTGTTTTGCTCAGTCCATTGTTAATATTAATGAAACAGCTTCTCTTTGTGCATGTATAATATTGTTTTCCTCTGGCTTCTCTTTTCTATCATGTTGTGTGCACATATGCGGCATGAGTTGGCTGTGTTAGACTTCTTTAAGTTGATTTTCTGCTTATATATCTTTTTAATGATGCCAAAAGGGGGAAAAGGTTAGGGGTTAGGGAGTTAGGAGGAACTTGTCAGGGGGAACTTATGTATAAACTTGCTACAAATATAAGGGATCTGATTAAGGAGGAATCAAAAGCAAAAGGTCAGGGGGAACTTGTGTAGTTTCTAGTACCTTATGTGGTTATCTCTGGTCTAAACAAATACCATCACTGCCTAAGTTTGTCATCATTAAAAAGGGGGAAATTGATGGGTTTTCAATGTCTTTGCCTTATGCTTCTTATGTTTTGATGATCTAACAAACTTATTGTCAAGAACCAGATAAAGAACCTTACCCACTAGGTGTACTTTTCAAATGAACAATGTTCAGTCTGATCTCTAGCAAGTGAGTGAACAACCACAAGGAATAACACAACAGGGACCTGGTCCCTTAAGGTTCTCCAACAGAAGTACAAGTCAACTATACAGTTGGAACGTAACAGTAGATAATGACTATCCGCAACTGTTACAAAGAGGAACACAACAGGGACCTGGTCCCTTAGGGTTCTCTGACAGAAGTACAAGTCAACTATACAGTTGGAACGCAACTGCAGAAAGTGACTGTCCGCAACTTTACATGCGATGGTGAAGCAGACAGTGTAGCAGTCACTTTTCATTTGGAAGAAGCGTGTACCAAGATTTAACATCACCAGTGTGATGTCGTTTGTGGTATAACAACCTGGTGCAAGGCACAACACATTCACTTGTGCATTCAGTGATATTCTCTCAAGCATTAAAGTGTCATCCGGCATTGAAGTCACTGGTGTGACAAGAACAAGAAGACAACTCCACTTAAGGATCAGTTTCACAATGAGTCTATGTGTATGCATAGTTGAGTTGTAATCTTGTTATTTGTTCTTCATTGTAACTCCTATATTGCTGTCTTAGAAGCTTTGTTTTAGGAAACCCAAAATCCGTAAAATTTCTGAGTTTATATTGTAACTAGGTTTAGTCATAAGTTTAAAGCCTTTGTAACTAGAGAGTCACAAAGTGGCTTGTGGTAGGAGTATCACAAGTTAGTTAAGTTGAATCTTTTGTAGTAGAGGTATTACAAAGTGTCTTGTAGTAGTGAGATTACCAGTTAGTGAAGTTGAAAGCCTACAAGTGTAGGTCGTGGTATTTGTCCCATTGTGTAGGATTTTTCCACGTAAATATCCTGTGTCTCATTTACTTACAGTTTTAATAGCATTCTCAGCTTAACCTCATAGACGACTAGGTACTTTACTGTTTGGTGGACTCATATAAACTATCACATCTTTTCACATGATTTCAATTCAAAATCAATGGTTTTTATCGGGGAAATTAGGTGTTTTGGGTAGAACTTAGGATTTTTAAATTTTGAGGATTTGGACCTTGATTTGAGGTCCGATTTCAAAACAAATTATATATTTGAGTTTGTGGGTTAATGGGTAATCGGGTTTTGGTTCAAACCTCGAGTTTTGATCATGTGGGTCCGGGATCGATTTTTGACTTTTTGGGGAAATCTTTAGAAAACCTACTTTCATTGGATTAGAATTGATTCATTTAGCATTTATTGATGTCGTTAAGTAAATTGTGGCTAGATACAAGCGAATTGGTGGTGGAAACAAGAGGTAAACCTATAGTTGAGGCTTGAATTGTGTTCGTGGCATTGAGGTAAGTGTTTTGTCTAACCTTAGCTTGAGAGATTAGGAGTTGTGCCCTTTTTGCTATGTGTTAATTGTTGAGTATGATGTATAGGTATGGTGATGAGTATCTATACGTCAGGGTTAAGCATGTCTGTGAGTCTTATACTATGATTAACGTGACTCTCTTTCGTATTGTTCATGCTTTATATGATGATTTATATTGTTTAACAAGGCTCATGGAAGTATTATTGGTAATTGAACATTGTAGAGCATTGGCTCAATTTGAGAATTGAGTTGTGAAGTAATTGTGGAAAAGATAAGAGGTGTATGATATTTTCTCCCTTGGCGGGATATTATTGCTTTTGATATTATCTCCCTTGCCGGGATATTGTTGTTATGCTATTGTTCCCTTGCCGGGATTTTATTGTGATATTATTGATTCCCTTGCCCAAATTGCTTTGTGATTGTTGTTTGGGTGAGGAAGAGTGTAAAGCACGAAAGGTGATGTCGTGCATGATTTTGAGAGTATTAATGTATGAAGGGTGATGTTCTGCCGATATTGTGAGGTAAAAGCACGAAGGGTGATGCGGTACCGCACGATGTACAATGACGTGCCATGATATGAGTGATAATGCATGAAGGATAATTTCGTGCCATGAATATGTAAGGTAAAAGCACGAAAGGTGATACCGTACATATTTTATTGATTTTAATGGTGAAGATGAGAGTAAAAGCACGAAAGGTGATGTCGTGCACATGTTATTGAGTTCTTGATTCTTGCTAATAATTGAATTATGGCCTTCTTTACTTTTTTCTATTAGTTTTCTGTTGTTATCTGATATTCCCCGCATCATGTTTTCCCCTTCCTATCTTTAACTATAAATTTCTGCCTTTATTTTTTCGCTATATTATTTTTTCGCTGTATATGATTTAACTGCACAGTTTATTTGGTAGTCTTGTCCTAACCTCATCACTACTTCACCGAGGTTAGGCTAGGCACTTACCAGCACATGGGGTCGGTTGTGCTGATACTACACTCTACACTGTGTGCAGATCCCGGTGCGACAGCTTTTGGACCACAGTGAGGTTGCTGCCTTTAGTCCATCAAGCGACCCGAGGTAGTCCTACAAGCGTTTGCAGGCCTTGGCATCTCCTTCCTATCTAGTTCTTCTTCTGTTCTTTATTATATCAGAGACATACATGTATCTATTTTGTTCGGACCCTGTTTGTAGTATTCTTAGATAGTCTGTGACATTGTGACACCAGTTCTGGGTAGCTTATATTTATGGATTGGTATCGGTATTATTATTAAATGGTTATATTTCATTCTTTCACTTTATTATTTCTGTTGTTTATATAATTAATTTACAACTGTAAAAGGATTAAAAATGAAAAAGGTAAAATATTTGGAATGATTGGCTTGCCTAGCTTTCACTAGTAGGCGCCATCACGACTCCCAAGGGTGGGAAATCTAGGTCGTGACATCGGATTGCACCCAAGGTTTTGTTATCTCTAATCCCACTTTTAAAACCTCCGTATTGATCCCTCATATACATTATGAGTGATGTTGTTCAACAACTACCTAAATATATAATCTCTTTTGAGTAATACATACTAAATAGGCACAGTCGATTGAGAGCTCTTCAACCAACCACAATAATAACGTAGTTAAACAAATAGAGAGAATACTACAACAAATCTATATTAACATAACAGGAAAATCATCCTCCAATAGGTTCCATCAAAACCCTAGATAACAAATTAGCTATTCATAATAGTATGCAAAACTATAATACTAGAATTCATAACCAATAATGGAAATAGGAAGAAGAACGTAAAAAACTCGTAGAAGAATTCTCCACCTTGCTCCTAGTGTGTTCTTGCCTCCTTAGGTCGAATCCCCGTCTCCTTAGCCTCCTTAGGTCTATATTATGTCAAAACTATGTCCAAGGTGCTCAAAATACCATTTTTTCATGTATATATACCAAGTAGGGTCGGGCCCAAAGAATTATACCTTCTCCTACGCGAAAAATAACACTTTTTCAGGTCAGGACGTCCGCGGCTGCGGATTGGACCGCGAACCTGACCACAGATTTTGGCATAGTGTTCTGTCCGCAACCGCAGACCTGACCGCAGATTATTTGAAATTTGGAAAAATGTAAAACATAAAAGTTGTAGCCCTTTGAATTATCTTTCCAACCATATATTTTATAGCTCAATATGCCTACTCGGTTCTTCGTTCGTTCTTAACTAACATCCGTTGATCCCCGAACACGATCTCGGCTTAATTACTTGGGCTTTTACTCAGACTTCAAAGCTCCAAATCACTTGAATTTATTCCATAACATCTACATAGCTCAGAATCACTCTTACAAGGTATAAACACACAATTAGTGCAAAGCACTAGCGATTAAAGCACAAACTCAACTAAAGTGAAGTGAATTAGAATGCAATAATTGACTAAAATACATAATTATAACCTATCATTAGAAGTAAGAACAGTTAAAGAGTCGTGATTTGATGAACAATAGAGAAATATTATATTGCCTTGATTTGTATGAATGTAAGGTGTGTACAAATGATGGGGACCCCCTTTATATACTAAAGGAATCATAATTATAGTACAATTCTATCCATGGAAGTAAATTCCATGATTGGTACAAATAACCACCCTTGATTTGGTCTGCTTCAAGATTTCTGTCGTGATCTCCGACCGGTTATGGATATCTCTCCTTTCCGTTATTACATTTCACTCGAAGTTGGTTATACTTAGTCTCGACTGCTGCTGGCCTTAGTCTCGACGGACACTTTGATCTTTTGACTTAATGCCTCGTCTTCGAGCTCGAACCTGATTCATTACGAGGTTATCCCCGATGCATCTCCCTTGTCTCGATCAAATAGCAAAATCGGGTAGGCCCGATTTTGACCATATACAGATAACCCCCTCATTTCTTAAAGTGTAATGAGATGGAATGAACTAAACCATCAATTTTGCACCTCGATCAATTATGATGTCACCCTCGTGACGTAAGCAATGGAGGAGACTGAAGCATTGCATCTGCATGGTTCTCAAGATCATTAATTAGTGTCAGTTGATGCTCGGCCACTAGTGCCCTTGAACCTTCACGACAAATATTATAAATAGACCATCTTCACAATTTTGCCAAACTTTACTTTCAAAATCTTTTCTAATTTTCAAAACACTCCTTCTTCCTTCAAGTTCCTTAATTCTGCAAATTATTTACATCCCCTTCGCCAATCCTCTCTTAAAACAACAAACCTCATCTTGTTATTTTCTCTGAATTTAAATAGAAATGGTGAAACATCTAAAACTGTTTCCCAAAAGGATAAAGCTTCTTCATCACGGTCGGCCGGTGATAAAACGCCGGTGGATCCACGTATGGAAGAGTGCATTCCTAGGTCATGCGACCTCTCTTCTGATTTCCAAATTGAAAAACCCTCTTTGGTCCCTGGCCGATGTGAGCCTATGTCGAGATATATATGCTTGATAACCGAAGGTGATCTCGAGCATATGAAAAAAGACTGCCATTGGGAAAATGCAGTGGTGGTGGTTCCTACCCCCCAGGAGGATATTACTACTTACGTGAAATGGTTTTTAGGTGTTTACACTTACCTTTTCACGCTGGGTCCCGTCGATCCCGTTATTATCGACTTCTGCCACCAATACCGAATAAATCTTGACTATATACACCCCTCCTTTTGGTTCATTGTTATCTTGCTTTGATTCTTCGTGAGCAAGGTCGAAGGGATTCCATTTACCCTCCACCACCCCATGAGACTGTATAGCCCCCTACCTCTATCGGGGCAGATTAATAAGGCTCCATCGCCAAGCCACAAAGGTGTTGTTCTCTAGTACAGACGAGGGCAAGGATCAAAGATGGATGGGTCAGTTTGTCCGAGTGAGGACCTCCGATGTAATCCCTGCCAAGAAAATGCCATTCCTCGAGGAACATGAAGCGTAAGTAAACCCATCAAAATCTTATGTTGATTGCTTTGTTTCTTTTATCTTCCTTCACCCACATCTTTTCTCACCATGTCTTTTCTTATGATATAGCGGTTCCCTGGGTGACCGGTGCGATCCCGAACATCGAAAGTTGGGTTCGGAAGCTGGCTTTGACTTCCACATATGCTGAGCGCTCGTGGAGCGACTTAGCGAGAGGCCGATGAGAGGCCAAGAATCATGGTAAGCTTATCCTATACACTTTTGATGCTTTTTTCAGAAACATTTCTTTTTATTTATACTTGATTCCCTTTTATGCAGGACTCGAGGATGTTGCTGAAATGAGGCCGGCCCCACCTGGAGAAGAGGAGGCCGGCCCCTAAATTGGCTAAGGATAATAAGAGGAGAAGGGTCTCGCCTTCAGATACTCCGAAGCCTAAAATGAGCAAGGCTCGTAAGTCGAAGAATGACTATGCCACTCTGTCTGCTAGCGTAGCCCAAAAACTACAAGATGAAGAAGAGGAGGGAGAAGAGGATGGCGCCTTCAAACTAGTGGCTCAAAAGAAGACCGTCGAGGTCCCATAGGCTGCTGAGCTGGCTGTAATTGAAGAAGTTGAGCCTCGGGCTGAGGAAGGCTTGGAAGATTCCCCAAGCAGAGTCCCCGAATCAATGGGGGCTAACATTTCCTCTCACCGAGATGTGCAATCGGTGGACATATTCAAAGGGGCTAGTTCCTGTTACAACCCATATCCACATGTGTTAGTTCATGCCATATATTAGTTAACATAAATCCAAGAAGTAATTATCTTTGAGATGATAAGAAGTCAATTATATTGGTCTTAAGTGATACAAGAGTGTATAAGGATGATTAACAAGTATTAGAAGTTAAATGAATCAAGGATGTTGTAACTCATATTTTCAGGTAAATCTAGCGGTGCTTAATACACTCAAGAGGTCATGTATTAAGGTATTTTAATCATATAATATCCGTATCATAAGTCTTGAAGTCAAACGAGTTATGAAACAAAAGTCGACAAAAGTTGTCGCAACTTAGGTTCATAATTTTACTTAAACATTAGGTCAAATGTTTCTAATCTTTTCTCCTAATTTACAAGAAATTACGGGGTGATCTAACAACCAAATTAAATATCTATAAGTCTAGTTTCCAACGCATTAAACCGTTCATCGATACGATCTTGGAGTAGAGAGATATTCGAGTTTTCGCGAGACTGCGCCAAGCACCTCTCTATGGGCCCCACTAAGGCGGTTTAAGATATTTGGACCTATATAGGATGCCTCCAACCCGTTTTAAGTCATTTATTCTCACTATTTTCAGACCTTAGAACCCTAGGAACATCCTCTCAAGGTTCTCTCAAGATTCAAGACCCAAAAAAGGGCAAACAACACAAATCAAGTGTCGGGAATTCCGTGGCGCTAGTAAGTCTCTTGTTCTTCTTGTTGTTGCTCATTTTTGTGTCGTTCCAGCTCGTGTGGGAGGTTGTTTTAAAGGGTTTATGTTCTGTAAATACTCCCTCATGTTCTTAATATCAATCCTAGGTGATTTCAAGCCTTCTAAAGTGATTCTAGTGCCGAAAAACACTAATTGATCGCTAGTTTTGCTTTTTTGTTGTTGTGGCAGCATTGGAGGGATATTTCATGGAAATTTAAGGTCAAATTGGAGTTGTTCTTTCTGTATAAAGGTAAGGAACCTCTTACTCTATATGTATTTAAGATTATCCAAGTTGCGGCTAAGCCATTGAAGCTAGAACTTGTGAAATATATATCGAAAGGCTTGGTAGTAATGTTATTGTTTTGTGGACTGTTTTGCGTTGCTGTTGGGCTGCGTATTTTACTACTGTTTTGTGGAGTTTTGGAGGAGGAAGGGTGTGTAGAAACACCATATATATGTATGGTTATGGGCTGATAGTTATTCGTAACATTTCTAGGTTGTTTGACACGACTACAGTGGTCATCGTATGTATGGAGTGATTAGGCTATGCGTGGACTATTTTGGGACGCTCAATTATTTATTATCGATGTTGTTTGGTCTGTTTGGTGATTGTTTTGAATGGTGTGAGGTCATATTTATAGGGGAGGTGCTGTCCGTTTCATCGTAAAATAGGTTGTGGTCGATACATAATAGTTATGACGCTTAAATGATAACGATAGTATCGTTTCTCTTATTGTAGACTAAGGAGTTTTGACAATTGCATAGCTTGAGATTGGGGAAGTATATACAAGGTATGTGAGGCTATCCCTTTCCTTCTTTTGCACGACTCCGATTGTACATAATGTAATGAACGAGCTTCCAAGATACTCTACTCTTAGAAGCTAGCAGTACTTACATTGTTTTCCCTCTTATGGAACGATTGATGTTAATGTTGCTTCTCTTATTCTTATGTTATCAATGTTGTTGGTACTTCCTGATTCTTATAAGGTTCATAGTGAAGAGTTAGTCCTAATAACGTGTACAGAGGATACCGACCTTACGTCACTCCGAAAGGTTTAGAATGTGATTCCATGAGTCGAGCATGCATTATATATATGTATCTATTTTACTCTACCGAGCCACGCTATAGTTGGCCGGGTACGGCACCTATTGTGCAACCACTGATCAGTTGGGTTTTACCGAGCTCCACGTGGCCGGGTACGATTCTACCGAGCCTATTATGGCCGGGTACGATATGATGATGATGATGCCCACAGAGGCGAATGCTTTAAAGGTTTAATGTTTAAAGGTTTATGTATTTATACATATGTATCATGCATTTCATGTCAGTAGCCCTCAGAGGTACTAAGATGTTACAGGTTATATATTCTCTATCCTTGCTTACATTACTGATCGTATTTATGGTTCCCTGCCTTACATACTCAGTACTTTGTTCGTACTGACGTCCTTTTATTTGTGGACGCTGCATGTCGTGCTGCAGGTCCTGATAGACAGGCAGGTGCAGCTCCCCCACCACAGTAGGCTGTCCAGTTTAGCGGTGATTGGCGAGATCCCTTGTCCGGACTTGCCTTGGTCTTGGTATGCATTTTTGTTATAGACATTATGGGTATGTCGGGGCCCTGTTCCGGCTATGTTGCAGCACTTATGTTCCTTTAGAGGCTCATAGACAGGTGTCGACTCATGTATAGTTTGGTATGCCTTGTCGGCTAGTTTTTGTTGTATAGTCTTTCATAGTAGCGTGGTAGCTCATACCTTATATGTAGTTTCTTGATTGTCTGGTCATCCCCTGCTATGTATGTTCATGCCGTCATATTTTATTGCTGGTTGTCCATGATCCAGGTCTACCATTTATATTGATCTCGTCAGCCCTAAAAGATAATAATGAAGGTTAGATGAAATGTACGTTGGTGCTCGGCAAGTGTGGTCGGGTGCTAGTCATGGCCCTCCAGTTTGGGTCGTGACAAACTTGGTATCAGAGCAAGTCTGTCCTAGGAGTTGTCTATGAGCCGTGTCTAGTAGAGTCTTGATTATGGATGTGTAGCGCGCCACATTTATAATCAGGAGGCTACATGACATCTAGGGTTGTTACCTTCTTCCTGAATCTAGATCGTGCGTAGAGTAGAGTCGTAAGTGTTTGTATCTAATATTCACCTTGGGGTGCGCCAGTCCTATTCGTGCGGAAGGAAGATGGGTCGTTACGGATGTGTATCGACTATCGACAGTTGAATAAGTTTACTATAAAGAACAAGTATCCACTTCCAAGAATTGATGACCTGTTTGACCAACTCCAGGGTGCCAAGTATTTCTCCAAGATTGATTTACGTTCAGGGTATCATCAGGTGAGGGTTAAGGAGAAGGATATTCCAAAGACGGCCTTCCGGACAAGATATGGGCACTTTGAGTTCTTGGTGATGTCGTTCGGGCTAACAAATGCCCCAACAGCTTTTATGGATCTCATGAATACTATATTCAGGCCCTATCTTGATGTGTTCGTGATTGTATTCATTGATGACATTCTAGTGTATTCTCGTTCGGAGGCGGAACATGCGGGCCACTTGCGGATAGTATTACAGACGCTTCAGGATCGTAAGTTATATGCTAAGCTCTCCAAATGTGAATTCTGGCTGAACTCAGTAGCATTCCTTGGCCATGTGATATCTGATGAGGGTATTAGTGTCGACACTCAGAAGATCGATGCAGTAAAGAATTGGCCGAGACCTACAACACCATCAGAAGTCCGCAGCTTCCTAGGGCTAGCAGGATATTATAGGCGGTTTGTAGAAGGATTTTCCTCTATATCATCACCATTGACTAAGTTAACACAAAAAGCTACCAAATTCCAGTGGTCTGACACTTGTGAACGTAGTTTTCAGGAGTTGAAGAATCGATTGACATCTGCACCAGTGCTCACTCTTCCTGAAGGAACAGAAGGTTATGTGGTATATTGTGATGCCTCAGGTATAGGTTTGGGGTGCGTATTGATGCAGCATGGGAATGTGATTGCTTATGCATCAAGACAATTGAAGAAGCATGAAAAGAATTATCCAACCCATGATTTGGAATTGGCTGCAGTAATATATGCTTTGAAGATATGGCGACACTACTTATACGGCGTCCATGTTGACATCTACACAGATCACAAGAGTTTACAATACATCTTCAAGCAGAAAGAGTTGAATTTGAGGCAGCGTAGGTGGCTTGAATTATTGAAAGACTACGACGTCGAGATATTGTATCATCCCGGTAAAGCCAATGTTGTGGCAGACGCTCTCAGCCGTAAATCAATGGGAAGCTTAGTACATATTGAGGCAGGTAGATGGGGGTTGATTAAAGAGCTTCATCAGCTAGCCAATATGAGAATCAGATTGTTAGACTCTGATGACGGAGGTGTTACTGTACAGAATACATCAGAATCATCTTTGGTAGCCGAGGTAAAAGCACGACAATATGAAGATCCTATCTTAGTACGATTAAGAGAAAGCATTCAACAGTGTAAAAGTATGGCTTTTGGGATCGGAAAAGATGGGGCACTGAGATACCAGAGCCGATTGTGTGTGCCTAATGTGGCAGGGTTGCGAGAGAAGATTATGAATGAGATTCATCAATCCCGATATTCCATCCATCCCGGCTCGACAAAGATGTATCATGATGTCAAGGAGCAGTATTGGTGGGATAATATGAAGAAGTCTATTGCAGAATTTGTAGCCCAGTGTCCCAATTGTCAACAAGTAAAGATAGAACATCAGAAACCCGGTGGATTGCTTCAAAATATAGAGATTCCGACCTGGAAGTGGGAGGTGATTAATATGGACTTCATTATTGGATTACCTCGCTCTTATCATAAGTTTGACTCCATCTGGGTGATAATTGATCGACTTACAAAATGTGCCCATTTTCTGCCAGTGAAGACAACTTACACGGCTGAAGATTATGCGAAGTTGTATATCAAGGAGATTGTTAGGCTTCATGGTGTGCCCGTATCTATTATATTAGACCGAGGAGCTCAATTTACAGCTAACTTTTGGAGGTCTTTCCAGAAGGGTTTAGGCACACAAGTAAATCTCAGCACTGCATTTCATCCGCAGACTGACGAACAGGCTGAACGTACCATTCAGACACTGGAAGATATGCTACGAGCATGTGTTCTAGATTTTAAGGGGAATTGGGATGACCATCTTCCACTCATAGAATTCGCCTATAACAATAGCTACCATTCCAGTATTAAAATGGCCCCATACGAGGCACTATACGGGAGGAGATGTAGATCACCAGTTGGATGGTTCGAAGTCGGTGAAACAGAATTATATGGGCCAGATTTGATTCACCAAGCTATTGAGAAGGTGAAAGTGATACAGGAGCGATTGAGGACGGCACAAAGCAGGCAAAAATCTTATTCTGATGTCCGACGTCGTGATCTAGAGTTTGAGGTTGGTGATTGGGTTTTCCTGAGGATCTCACCAATGAAGGGTATTATGCGTTTTGGGAAGAAAGGTAAGCTGAGTCCAAGGTATATCGGGCCGTATAAAATTCTTCGACGAATTGGACAGGTTGCTTATGAGTTAGAATTGCCATCCGAATTGGAATTTGTCCACCCGGTATTCCATGTATCTATGTTGAGAAAATGTATTGGAGACCCTTCTCGAGTCGTCCCTATCAAAGATGTACAAGTTACAGAGGACCTATCATATGAAGAAGTGCCAGTGGCGATATTAGATCGGCAAGTCCGCAAGCTGAGAACAAAAGATGTAGCTTCCGTCAAAGTATTGTGGAGGAACAAAAATATGGAAGAAATGACATGGGAAGCAGAAGAGGAGATGAAGTCTAAATACCCTTACTTATTCCAGAATGAAGATAACAAGGATGCTGGTGGAAGACAGGATACATTGGAAGGTGAAACGGCTCTATGAGGTAAGCAATAATTTGAGAATACTCCTCCTTAATACAAAATGGTGATATGTAGATAATGTAAATACGCATAATGCTTTGTGTAGCCTTGTGAAGCCATATGTTGGGCTTAATTACTTGCAAGTTTTGCTAGTGACCATTTTATAGGGGAAAATTGATCGGAAATTTCCATTGGAATCCACGATGATTTAAACTCCCCATAAACCCTTACATTCGAGGACGAATGTTCCTAAGGGGGGGAGGGTGTTACAACCCATATCCACATGTGTTAGTTCATGCCATATATTAGTTAACATAAATCCAAGAAGGAATTATCTTTGAGATGATAAGAAGTCAATCCTATTGGTCTTAAGTGATACAAGAGTGTATAAGGGTGATTAACAAGTATTAGAAGTTAAATGAATCAAGGATGTTGTAACTCGTATTTTCAGGTAAATCTAGCGGTGCTTAATACACTCAAGAGGTCATGTATTAAGGTATTTTAATCATATAATATCCGTATCATAAGTGTTGAAGTCAAACGAGTTATGAAACAAAAGTCGACAAAAGTTGTCGCAACTTAGGTTCATAATTTTACTTAAACATTAGGTCAAATATTTCTAATCTTTTCTCCTAATTTACAAGAAATTACGAGGTGATCTACCAACCAATTTAAAGATCTATGAGTCTAGCTTCCAACGTTAAACCGTTAATCGATACGATCTCGGAGTAGAGAGATATTCGAGTTTTCGCGAGACTGCGCCAAACACCTCTCTATGGGGCCCACTAAGGCGGTTTAAGATATTTGGACCTATATAGGATGCCTCCAACCCGTTTTAAGTCATTGATTCTCACTATTTTCAAACCTTATAACCCTAGGAATATCTTCTCAAGGTTCTCTCAAGATTCAAGACCCAAAAAAGGGGCAAACAACACAAATCAAGTGTCGGGAATTCCGTGGCGCTAGTAAGTCTCTTGTTCTTCTTGTTATTGCTCATTTTTGTGTCGTTCCAGCTCGTGCGGGATGTTGTTTTAAAAGGTTTCTGTTCTGTAAATACTCCCTCATGTTCTTAATATCAATCCTAGGTGATTTCAAGCCTTCTAAATTGGTTCTAGTGCCGACAAACACTAATTGATCGCTAGTTTTGCTTTTTTGTTGTTGTGGCAGCATTGGAGGGATATTTCATGGAAATTTAAGGTCAAATTGGAGTTGTTCTTTCTGTATAAAGGTAAGGAACCTCTTACTCTATATGTATTTAAGATTATCCAAGTTGCGGCTAAGCCATTGAAGCTAGAACTTGTGAGATATATATCGAAAGGCTTGGTAGTAATGTTATTGTTTTGTGGACTGTTTTGCGTTGTTGTTGGGCTGCGTATTTTACTACTATCTTGTGGAGTTTTGGAGGAGGAAGGGTGTGGAGAAACACCATATATATGTAGGGTTATGGGCTGATAGTTATTCGTAACATTTCCAGGTTGTTTGACACGACTACGGTGGTCGTCGTATGTATGGAGTGATTAGGCTGTGTGTGGACTATTTTGGGAGGCTCAATATGTTTATTATTGATGTTGTTTGGGCTGTTTGGTGACTGTTTTGAATGGTGTGAGGTCATATATATAGGGGAGGTGCTGTCCGTTTCATCGTAAAATAGGTTGTGGTCGATACATAATAGTTATGACGCTTAAATGATAACGATAGTATCGTTTCTCTTATTGTAGACTAAGGAGTTTTGACAATTGCATAGCTTGAGATTGGGGCAGTATATACAAGGTATGTGAGGCTATCCCTTTCCTTCTTTTGCACGACTCCGATTGTACATAATGTAATGAACGAGCTTCCAAGATACTCTACTCTTAGAAGCTAGCAGTACTTACATTGTTTTCCCTCTTATGGAACGATTGATGTTAATGTTGCTTCTCTTATTCTTATGTTATCAATGTTGTTGGTACTTCCTGATTCTTATAAGGTTCATAGTGAAGAGTTAGTCCTAATAACGTGTATAGAGGATACCGACCTTACGTCACTCCGAAAGGTTTAGAATGTGATTCCATGAGTCGAGCATGCATTATATATATGTATCTATTTTACTCTACCGAGCCACGCTATAGTTGGCCGGGTACGGCACCTATTGTGCAACCACTGATCAGTTGGGTTTTACCGAGCTCCACGTGGCCGGGTACGATTCTACCGAGCCTATTATGGCCGGGTACGATATGATGATGATGATGCCCACAGAGGCGAATGCTTTAAAGGTTTATGTATTTATACATATGTATCATGCATTTCATGTCAGTAGCCCTCAGAGGTACTAAGATGTTACAGGTTATATATTCTCTATCCTTGCTTACATTACTGATCGTATTTATGGTTCCCTGCCTTACATACTCAGTACTTTATTCGTACTGACGTCCTTTTATTTGTGGACGCTGCATGTCGTGCTGCAGGTCCTGATAGACAGGCAGGTGCAGCTCCCCCACCACAGTAGGCTGTCCAGTTCAGCGGTGATTGGCGAGATCCCTTCTCCGGACTTGCCTTGGTCTTGGTATGCATTTTTGTTATAGACATTATGGGTATGTCGGGGCCCTGTTCCGGCTATGTTGCAGCACTTATGTTCCTTTAGAGGCTCATAGACAGGTGTCGACTCATGTATAGTTTGGTATGCCTTATCGGCTAGTTTTTGTTGTATAGTCTTTCATAGTAGCGTGGTAGCTCATACCTTATATGTAGTTTCTTGATTGTCTGGTCATCCCCTGCTATGTATGTTCATGCCGTCATATTTTATTGTTGGTTGTCCATGATCCAGGTCTACCATTTATATTGATCTCGTCAGCCCTAAAAGATAATAATGAAGGTTAGATGAAATGTACGTTGGTGCTCGGCAAGTGTGGTCGGGTGCTAGTCATGGCCCTCCAGTTTGGGTCGTGACAGTTCCGAGGCCCTTCGAAATGAAGGGAATGCCCCAAGTGACTTGCTTGTAGAAATAGACATTAGTGATTCGCCGACTCTCCCCTTATTCTCCGAGGGGAAAATTGAGAAAGCTCGACCATGGGGACCCCCGATGCGAGAATGGCCCACGAAGGGTAGAACCTTTTATGTGGTTGCTTTATGGGTGTCGAAGATGTTCCCTTCAAGACGAATCGATCATCTTTGATGAGGCTCATCGACTCATGAGTCGGGTAAGCCTTAACTCCCTTTATCAATATCAGTTTTGTCTTTTCGTCTTTCTCTTGTCTAACTTTCCTTTCTTTCTTCATAGGTTTTAATGCTTCACAAGGAAGCATTTTCGAAATCTCGGGCAGAGTTGGACCGATTTGAGGCTGATCTCAAAAGGCTCACCAAGGAGCGAGATGACCTCAAACTCGTTTATGTTCAAAAAGAAGAGGAGATTAGGGACCTCCGAGGTGAATTGGCAACAACTCATAAAGAGAAAACCGATCTCATCGAGTAGGTAATATAAATTTTTGGGAGCTCGACATATCAATTTGATATCGACGACTACTATTTAGATTGTGCAGGTTTAGCAAAAGGCCGGAAAAATTGAGTAACTTCATGAGGAGGATGAGGTGAAAGAGGCATAGACTTTGGGGTGGAAGCAGAACATGGACCGTCTTGCCTCGGAGAAAGATACGGCTCGAGCCTAGCTATCTTCAGTTGAGCGTCAACTCCAAAGCGCCAAGGACGAGAGCTTGGTCCAAGCTAAGAAAATTGAAGAACTCGAGACTCAATTGGCTATTGAGCTTGCAAAGGCCACATCTGAGGCAAAAAAGTAAAGGTGGAGGTGGTCGTGGCCGACTACCGAGCTGATGCTGAAGCCGCTAACACTCTAGCAAAGGACATTTTTCTGATGCTGCTGAGGTTCGATTATCTTGTGTTGCCGGTCATGCTATGTTCTAGTCGTGGAGAGAGACTCTCAAAGAGATTTATGCTCGTGGCTTTGACCTCACAACCGATATCGAGAATGTGAAATGGTTAGAGGCCGAAGCCGAAGCTTCTCTCTGATGATGATGACTCCGGGAGTGCAAGTGGATCCGAGAGCGGAGAAGATGAAGATGAAACTCCCGAGGAAGATTAAGAACTTAGAACTTTTTTCTTCGTTTTGGGTTTTTGTGTACGACCCTGAGTGGTCTTTGTAAGTACTCTCGTATATATAAAAGATCCATTTTCTTAGAACTTTGTTTTGTGAAAACTTTGGTTTGCTTTCGCCTTATGATAATTCCGATATACTTTAGGCCTTGTAAGGAATTTAACTCGCTTCGTTGCCCCGTGAAAATTTTATTGAAATCGGATTACTATAGTTTCTATAGTCGAGTGAGTAGTTGCTCGAACTCGGAGTAGAAAAACCCTTAGGTTTTTTGGTTAAGCGAGGGCGGGTCCTCGAGCTCAACAATGTAATGGACCTTAGGCTCTTGAATCGGGCCGGTATGGCCTCAAAAGAGTGGGTTTTCCCCTTTTTCGGCTTAAAAGTTTTAATAAAAGCTTGCTATGTTTTAGCATGACATAGATTTGTACCCATTAGTGTTGTTGAAAAACATTGTTATGCCTTAGCATAAGTTTGTTCAATTTGGTACCTCTTAAGGTTTTCGAGGGTTGATGTTATCGAAACCCTATGTAAATTTGCCGAGGGTAGCCCTTTTTAACTGGTTTTATGAAAATATTTGAAGGCCTATTTGATTACGGAATTCGGACATCTCTGAACCGTGTTAGTTTGACCGTAGCCTTTAACTTGATATTTTCCCATTGGGCTTGTCTATAGATAATTCTTCAAACTTGTTCGAGGTATTAGTCCCTGAGTGGTCATGGCCCATAAAATCGAGGATTGACTTTTTAAGGTCTTAACATTTCGAAGTTTAACAATTCGAGCGTGTCGATTTTCTGACGACAGTCCCTGAGTATGGAGTTAATTGCTCGAGCTTTAGTTGTGATTGGCTCTTGAGCCGGTTTCTGTAAAATATCGTAAGTATGAAGTTGTAAAGTAGAAATTTCACTAAGGCATGGAACATCTGATAAGGAAAAAGTACTTCTTTCAATAGATCATTCATGCGTACATGTTTTGTCATTACGGCTCGGGCAATCTACGGCAGGATTTGTTTGACCTTTTGGCCCTTTATAAAATTTTCCTATCGAGACCTTATTGACACGAAGCATCTTCCTTGAAAACATAACATTCGAGGGTGATGCCCCCCAGTATTCGAGGTTTATTGTAAATAAGCCTCGGATACTATTAAATTGTCCCCAGGTAGCACATATAATTGTTGCCTTGTTAAAAACCTCGTCGAAAAAAACCCATTTGGGATAAAAATCGATCTAAGGGAAAAAGAGTGCAATGCGTTCTTTAAAACCTAATGTCTATGTGTTGAACAGCTTCTCGACGTTTTTGATCAAACACCTACAATAAGTTAGTATCAAATACAAATGAAAAGGGAGAAAGTCATATCTTAGCAATAATATCGTTTGAGGAGTGATATGTTCCAATTGTTTAGCAATTTTTCGTCCTCCATTGTGCCAAGTTTGTAAGATCCCTTTCCGACGACATCGAGGACCTGTTATGGCCCTTCCCAATTTTGGCCGAGTTTCCCTTCATTTGGTTCTCTAGTGTTGAGGGTGTCTTTTCTCATAACTAAGTCCCCTATTTTGAAGTGTCGATGATTGGATCTCCGATTATAATATCTTTCGATTCGCTATTTTTGGGCGGCCATTTAAACGAGGGCGGCTTCCCCTTTTTTGTCTAACAATTCGAGGCTTGTGCTCCTAGCTTTGGGATTTGATTCTTCCATTGTGTATCAAAACCTGATGCTTGGTTCCCCGACTTCGACCGGGATCAGAGCTTCGGTGCTATATACTAAGGAGAACGGTGTTTCCCCTGTACTAGATTTTGACGTAGTTCGATTCGTCCAACGGACTTTGGGCAAAATTTCTCTCCATTTTTTCTTAGCATCGTTCAACCTTTTCTTTAGGTTTTGAATGATGGTCTTGTTTGTTGATTCGGCTTGTCCGTTCCCACTAAGGTGATACGGCGTTGACAATATCCTTTTTATTTTGTGATCTTCGAGGAACTTTGTTATTATGTTGCCGATAAATTGTTTCCCATTGTCACATGCTATCTTGGCGGGTATTCTGAATCAGCATATGATGTGATCCCAGATGAAGTCTATATCTTCCTTTTCTCTGACTTTCTCGAAAGCCCGTGATTCAACCCACTTAAAGAAATAGTCAGTCATAAATAAAATGAACCTAGCTTTACCTGGGGCCGATGGCAGAGGGCTGACGATGTCCATTCCCCATTTCATGAACGGCCATGGGGATAAGACTAAATGAAGCTACTCCCCGGGTTGATGAATCATCGACGCATGCCTTTAGCATTTGTCGCATTATTGAACAAACTCTTTAGTATCGTTTTCCATACAGTCCCAATAATATCCTGCTCTGATGACTTTGTGAACCAGTGATTCAACACCGGAATGGTTCCCACAAGTGCCCTCTTGAATTTCACGTATGACGTAGTTGGTGTCTCTAGGACCCAAGCATATCGCCAACGGCCCATCGAACATCCTTCTACACAATGTTTCGTCTTAGAGTCCGATGGAAGTTTCCCATTCTTCAGATAATCAATATATTTGTTTCTCCAATCCCAAGTTAGCTTGTGGAGTTTATTTCAGCGTGGCCTTCTTTGACCAATGATTTTGAAAGTTGTACAATAGTCCTTGAGCTAATTTCATCATCTTCAACTGATGATCCCAAGTTTGCAAGGGCATCGGCCTCACCATTCTGTTCTCGAGGTATATGTTGTAGGGTCCATTCTTTGAACTAGTGTAAGGTTACCTGCAATTTATCGAAGTACCTCTGCATTTGATCTTCTCGAACCTCGAAGGTTTTGTTGACCTGGTTAACCACGGGCTAGGAATCACACTTGGCCTCGATGACCTCGGCTCCCAAGCTTTTAACCAGCTCAAGACCTGCAATCATGGCCTTATACTGAGCTTCATTGTTAGTCAACTTAGGGGTTTTGATAAATTGTCTAATAGTATTGCTTGTGGGTGGTTTCAAACGGTGACTAGACCGGACCCCTTCACATTTGAAGCACTGTTTATGAAAAGGGTCCACACCCTCAAAGATGCACTTGATTTTAGCAAGAGATCCTTTTCGACCTCGTGCACGAGGGCTGGGGCAAAGTTAGCCACGAAGTTTGCTAAAATTTGAGACTTGATGGTCGTTCGGGGTTGATACTCGATATCGTACCCACTGATTTTGACAGCCTATTTGGCCAGTCGGCCTGAGAGCTCGTGCTTATGAAAAATTTTGCGAAGGGGATAGGTGGTTACAACACAAATCGGGTGACATTGGAAATATGGTTTTAATTTCCTAGAGGCACTTATTAGAGATAGCGCTAATTTTTCTAAGTGTGGGTACCGAGTCTCTGCTTCACCTATAGTTAGGCTTACATAGTAAATAGGAAATTGTGTACCTTGTTCTTCTTGAAATAAGATGCCACTTAACGCGATTTTCGAGACTACCAAGTATAAGTAGAGTTGCTCTTCCGCTTCCAGAGTATGAAGCAATGGTGGGCTCGAAAGGTACCACTTTAATTCTTCAAATGCATGTTGGCATTTCGGGATCCAAGTGAAATTGTTTTTTTTTAGCAGTGAGAAGAACATGTGACTTCGATATGAAGACCTCGAGATTCACCAGCCTAGAGCGGCTATCCACCCTGTGATTCTTTATACGACCTTAATGCTTTCCACGATTGTGATGTCCTCGATTGCCTTGATTTTATCGGGATTGATCTCAATTCCCCGATTTGACACCATAAAGCGAGGAACTTGCCTGAGGCGACCCCGAATGCACATTTCTCGGTGTTTAGCTTCAGGTTGTATTTTCTCAATATGTCGAATGTTTCCTGCAAATGTGTCAAGTGGTCCTTTGTGCTCAGAGACTTAACTAGTATGTCATCAATATAAACCTCCATTAATTTACCTATTTATTCTTCGAACATCCAGTTTACTAAGCTTTGATAAGTAGCACCAACATTTTTTAGCCCAAACGACATTACATTATAGCAATAAGTATCATACTTAGTGATAAATGAGGTCTTTTCTTGATCCTCCAGGTTCATTTGTATTTGGTTGTACCCAGAGTAGGCATCGAGAAAGCTGAGGATCTTATGGCCAGCCGTGGCATCGATCATGCGATCGATATTTGATAGTGGAAAAGAGTCCTTAGGGCATGCTTTGTTTAAGTCTTTGTAATCTACACACATTCTAATTTTATTCCCCTTCTTAGGGACTACAATTGTGTTTTCTAAACACTTGGGATATTCTACTTCCTATATGGATCCTATTTTGAGAAGTTTGGTTACCTCATCCTTGATGAATGCGTGCTTTACCTCTGACTGTGGCCTTCTCTTTTGCTTTACTGGTCTGAACTTCGGTCCAAACTGAATCGATGGGTGGTGATCTCCGGTGGGATCCTAGTCATGTCAAGGTGGGACCAAGAAAAATAATCCATATTTTTAACAAGAAATTTAACGAGTTTTACCCTGAGCTCTGGAGTTAAACCCGTACCCAGGTATACCTTTCGATCGGAAAGGTGCTCGATCAGTATGACTTGTTCTAGCTCTTCGACCATTGACTTCGTGGAATCGGAATCATCGGGGATTACGAAGGTTTGAAGTATTATGCAATCTTCGTCCTCGATAATTTCCTGATGTTCCGATCTGGTCAAAGCCGGTGGCTGTTGTTGCTATTTGACCTTCTGCTTTTCCTTTGATTCTAGTCTTTTTACTGATGAGTGGATACTAGTATCACCTCATCGATTGCAAATATTTCTTTGGTTGTTGGTTGTTCACCGTACACTGTTTTGACTCCCTCCTGTGTTGGGAACTTCAAGACTTTATGGAGTGTCGAAGGTACCACCCTCATATTGTGGATCCAAGGTCTTCCGAGCAACACATTGTACCTCATATCACCTTTGATCATGTGGAACTTCGTTTCTTGGATGGTACCGGCCATGTTCACTAGAAACATGATTTCCCCTTTGGTGGTTTCACTCGCCATGTTGAAACAGTTGAGCACTCGAGCTGTAGGCTCAATTTGATCCTGATAGTCGATGTATACGGTAAAAATCAGTAGTCCGATTTTATGATAATTAAGGCGCCTCGTAGAGACTGCCCCCAGAAGGGTCGAAGCTCAGCTCGGGTTTTCGACCCTGAGGGTCCTGAATGATCGACCTCGAGGTAGTGTAAATGATGATCGACCTCGAGGCAGTGTAAACCACCGGCTATTGTGGATCGATGTGAGGTTCCCAAGGCACGTGACTGGAGCTGACAAAGTCTATTAGGCTAGTTCAAACCTGTATCATGGCATTAAATGGTTGTACCTTCCCCATATCTTTGTAATAAAGTCATTTGTACTATGTTAGGATTCCCCCTCATGTATAAAGGGATCCTTGTCATTTTGTAAGGGGTATTTGGGACACAATATTGGATATACAAGAACATTCTCTCTTCTCTCTAACTTGAACATATTCTCTTGGTTTCATTACTTACATTTATTTGCTTATATTCATTGTGTTCTATTTATTGTTCTTCATTTATTGCTAATTATTGCCATAAAGAGCCGCCATCAAATTTATCATAACTGTTAATCCTCCATTGATTGCCCCTAGCCGGGCACCCAACTCAAGCTCGAGGCCCCGTATACGCAAGCTCGAGGCCCCGATTTCCAGCCATTCGGTTTGATTATTACACTATCTACAAGCTATTATCTTGTTTTCTAATCTTTCACTTAGCATCTATTGTCTAACAACTAGCATAAAAATAGATCACATATTTTTAGAACCACAAAATCAAATCTAATTGCAATTACTATTTTAAAGGTAAACAGTTTGGCACCCACCGTGGGGCTAACAATAATAGTGATTGTATTCTTGCCGATTCAACACATAACACAAGTGGTCTTTCACGTTTTTTCTTGTCCAAGAATCGTTGATTTCAGGTCAAAATGTCTAACTCAGTCAACACATATGAAAACAACAGTGTTGAAGACCATGGAGAGAATGGTGTGGTTGTTCCAGGTATTGGTGTACCACCACAAAACCCTGAGGACGCACCTGAGCCGATCCCCGTGGATGTGGTCTCACGTGATACTCAACACGTCGATATAAGCTCCCACAATAACAAGAGCATACGACAAAGAGACCAACAAGAGCTCAGAAAACCCCAGCTCGGATGGAATAAGAGGTTAGCCTTCATGTTATTTTTGAAATATTACAGGCACAACAGCTGGCGATTGCTCAACTACAAAGCCATAAAAAAACCAAGTACAGCAGCCCCAGAAATGGCCCCTCGAACCGAACAAGTACCTAAAAGGTCAAGCAACAACGGGTCAGCGGCCGACCAAGCTATTATAAAATTCTCAAAGACCTTACAAAGAGGATCGAGTCGGGCGAGAAGAAGATAGAAGCCAATGACAAGAAGGTAGAGACCTACAATTCTAGGGTCGATCAAATTCCGGGCGCACACCCGATCCTGAAGGGTGTAGATTCGAAGAAGTTCGTACAAAAGTTGTTCCCATAGGAAGCGGCTCCAAAACCCATTCCAAATAAGTTCAGAATGCCCGACCTTCCGAAGTACAATGGAACCTCGGACCCCAACGAGCACGTCACTGCTTACACTTGTGCAGTAAAGGGCAGCGACCTAAAGGACAACGAGATCGAATTTGTCCTACTAAAAAAGTTTGGAGAGACGCTTTCGAAAAGGGAAATGATGTGGTATCACAACCTAGCCCCAAACTCGATAGATTCATTTGCCATGCTGGCAGATTCCTTCATAAAGGCACATGTTAGTGCCATCAAGGTAGCTACAAGGAAATCCGACGTCTTCAATATCAAGCAAAGGGAGAATGAGGTGCTATGAGAGTTCGTATCTCACTTTCAAATGGAACGAATGGAACTACCACTAGTCTCCAACGACTGGGCAGTGCAAGCCTTCACTCAAAGTTTTAACGAGCGAAGCTCGGTATTTTCTAAGCAGCTAAAGCAGAACTTAGTCGAATATCCCGCTGTGACTTGGTCAGACATCCATAACCGATACCAATCAAAGATCAGGGTCGAAGACGACCAACTAGGATTCCCCTCGGGCTCGGTATATCTTAGCAGGCTTCCGGAAAAGGAGCCAAAGCCAAACAAAGAAAGATACCATCCATACACAGAAGATAGAAGAAACGCCCCGAGGCACAACATACCCCGCAATGACCGAAGGATGGATCGAGGCCAGAATCCTTGGTGACTCGTTAGCAGAGCTGGATTTGATAGGCACACAGGGCCGACAGAGGCACCCCGCTTGTCGGAATACAACTTCAATGTTGACATTTCAGACATCGTATTCACCATCAGTAAAATCAGAGACACCAGGAGGCCAAGGCCTATACAATCAGAGCCTTCACAAAGGAACCATAACTTAGTGTGTGAATTTCACGGCACACACGGCCACAGGACCGAAGATTGCCAACAACTTCGAGAAGAAGTAGCCCGACTACTCAACAAAGGTCACCTCCGATAATTCCTTAGCGACCGAGCCAAAACTTAGTTCCGGGAAAGAGAGGCGACCAATAAGAATGAAACAGATGAGCCGCAACATGTCATCCGCATGATCTTTGGAGGCATCGATGATCCACAACAACCCATGGTCAGGAGAACAAAAATATCCATCACCAGGGAAAAGTGAACTCGAGGTTACATACCCGAGAACACCCTCACATTCAGCGACAAAGACATCGAGGCTCTATCTCAGCCTCATAACAACGCATTGGTAATTTCTTTTCTTATAAATACATTTCAAATTAAGTGTGTGCTTGTGGATCCAGGTAGCTCGGCCAACATTATCAGGTCGAAGGTGGTGGAGCATCTCAGCCAGATTGTGCCCGCCTCTTGAGTCCTCAAGAGATTCAACATGGCAAGCAAAATAACGAAAGAAGAAATCACCGTCCCGGTCAACATTGTTGGCACAACCCAAAATGTCAAGTTTCATGTCACCGAAGGAGACATGAGGTATAACGCATTGCTCGGATGTTCGTGGATACAATACATGAGAGCATTACCATCCACCCTCCATCAAATGATGAAATTTCCGACAAAGGAAGGGATAAAAGTCGTCTACAGGCAACAACATGCAGCAAAATAGATGTTTACGGTGCACGATGTGGCACCGACGCCAATACCTCCACCTTCAAAGGAACTAAAGGATAAGCAAATAGTAAAATAGCAATAACAAGCTATATTCTTCTCTACACCCGACTAAACAAAGGAAAAGACCGTACCGCGTCCTCAGAACAAACGATTGAAACCTATCGAGGCCTGAAACACCGTCAGCACTAAGGTATGATCATCTCCCCTTTTTCAGTTACATTTTACACTAACCTGAGTATAGGTATCTGATCGAAATGGCTGATGCTCTTTCCAACTCGAAGGCCTTAGGTTCCAAAAGCGTACGTTGCACTCTTTTCCTTCGACCGGGTTTTTATCCCAAGAAGGGTTTTACCGGTAAGGTTTTTAACTAGACAACATCTATATACTACCTAAGGAAGGATCAAAAAGTATTCAAGGCTTCTTTTCAATCAACCTCGAATACTGGGGGGCACCCCCGGAAGGTCGCCTCCTCGGAGAAACCAAGATGCGCAAAATGGGGTCGCGATAGGAAAATAATGTACCGGGCCAAATAGTCAAACGAACCGTGTCTGTAGAGAATTACCGAGCCCTTGACAGCAAAAACGTGTATACTTGTACCAAGTAATCAAAGAATACTTTCCCCTTCATCAAAGCATTTCGCATTTCAAACAAGTTCAGTATTTTTTACAAAAATGGCTCCAGAGCCAAAAACATCCCGAACACTCGGGGACTCACGTCAAAAACTCGAAGCCGTATGACCTCCGGGTCGGAAGCTTCGAACTTGTAAGCCCTCAATGAGGCAACATAAAAAACGGCCCTAGAAGCCAAAAACGTCCCAAACACTCGGGGAATAGCGTCAAAAACTCAAGGCCACATGACCTCCGGGTCGGAAACTCCGAACTCGTAAGCCCTCAATGAGACAATACCAAGTTTACAAGTAATATCTCCAGAGCCAAGAAACTTTCGATGACTCAGGGATGCCGCCAACTGCCACCCCCATCGATTTGTCAAAAACCCGAAGCTATAAGGCCCCATGCGGGCAACCTCGAGTGCATAAGACCTTTATAAGGCAAAACCAAAATTGTAAGACCTCAAGCAAGGCATGAACCATACTTGTACCAAGTAACTAAAACTATAAGACCTCAAGTAAGGCATGTAAAAATTATAAGACCTTACAAAAAGGCATTATCCTGATCTTAAATTAAGGCTATATATCCAAACTTATAAGAGCCCTAAAAAGGCATACCCTCGATATAGACGCCAAAACTACCTCACTCGAGGACTTAAAGGCTCTGGCCAAACATATTGACTACGGTCACAAGGCTGTACCAGCCAAACTAACAAGACTCGGGGATGCCCGACCGTCGCTATCAAATCACAAGCCTTCAATTACTTCGAAAGTACTTCGAAAAGAACCGGTTAAATAGGCTACCCTCTACATAGGCAAAAGAGCTTCGACCATGTTAGCTCCAAACTATAGGCTTCGAAACACTCAACCACCGAGCAAAACCTCCTGAGGTGCTTGTTCATCGCCACATAACGACTCACAATCGAGGTTTTTATCGAACCGTCGAAGAGTCAGGAAAACACAAAGTCCTTAACAAGGGACAATAAAGCCCATATAAAGGGTCGCATCGACCTATTGCTTAAGACCCACTGCCGCCAGCCCATATAAAGGGTCGTACCAACCCAATGCGTAAGAGCCACTACCGCCAGCTCGTATGAGAGGTCGCACCAACCTAGCGCATAAGAGCCTAAAGGCCGGCTTCAAATTCAAAAACTTAAGTGTCAATGAGCTTGAGTCGAAACCAGACTCGGAGACTGAACCCGAAATAGTTAACTGAATATGCATAAAGCGAAAGCATAAGAGCTTAAATGTCGGCTTATACTAAAAGGTTGTACCGACCAAACGCGTAAGAGCCTACGGGCCAACCCAATAATCCCTAGGGCTATACTATAAACCTAAGGGTTCTTTTAACTCGAAGACTAGTTCATCTGGCTAATGACTGACAAACATCAAAGCAAAGGGAAGTGCATGAAAAATGAAACTGCAAGGCTTCCTTTTATACGTATATGTGAAAAAATACAAAGCTTCATTTACAATATTCTTTAAAAGCACTATACACAAAATCAGAAAAGAAAGACCTAATATGCATTCCCCTCAGAGACTATGGCTTGTCGGCCTCTTTCTTGCTATCTTCAACATCAGACAGAAGGAACTTAGCATTATATTCATCTGCCTTTGCTTGCTTTATCTCTTCCGAGAGATCGAAGCCCCTAGCATGGATCTCCTCGAGGGTTTCCTTTTGATATTTGCACCGAGCATACTCCTTGCTTCTGCTCTGACGGTCAAGAGCCCCTCTCAACTCAGCTCGAGCATCGGCAGCGTCCTTCAAATAGATGGCAACCTTCTTATCAACCTTAGTTTGGATCGTTTCGACTTCAGCCCGGGATCCACAACTTTGGCCTTCATCTTCAGAAGCACAGACTCGAGCCTTGTAATCATGTCCGCTTGGACCAAGCTATTCTCATGAGCGTTGCGAAGTTGTAATTCGAGGGAGAAAGCCTTGGCCAAAGCATCCTTCTTAACCGTAACCTGGTCATCCACCGAGCCTTTAGCTCATCACACTCACACTTGGCTTGACCAATTTCGCTCCAAAGGCATTTCAGGTCCTCCATCTTTTTCTGCAACTGAAGTAAACAAAACATTAGCTTCAGAAGATAGAAGAAGAAACACGCACTCCCTTGGAGCAAAAATTAACTGCCCCTCGAGGTATCTTTCGTAATTCAGACTTCGACTCTCCTCATACTGCAAGTATGCCAACTCGTCTTCCCTTTCATCGCAAAGAAGCCTGAGGTATTTCTCCCCATCCACGGCTTTTCACAGCCTGGCCTCACGACAAAAAGCAACTCAGACTTGATCTTGTTAAAATCCTATGAAGGAGAAACTCGATAAGAGAGTAAAAATTGCAAAACCTATAAAACCAATACGATCAGCCAAAGCTCACCA
Source organism: Nicotiana sylvestris (assembly GCF_000393655.2). Classification (NCBI taxonomy): domain Eukaryota; kingdom Viridiplantae; phylum Streptophyta; class Magnoliopsida; order Solanales; family Solanaceae; genus Nicotiana; species Nicotiana sylvestris. The sequence continues at coordinate 69,509,210 of NC_091060.1, forward strand.
CAGAGTAGAGCCGCTGAGCTTCATCAAAAGTCGAGCGCACATCTACTAGTCTGGCTCCATCAACCCCAGTAGTACCGCTCCTATTTGGGATACGGTCGCTCGATATATGTAGCCTCTGGCTTCGAACATCCCTCGAAGTACCTTTGACGAGAGAAAAAGTCAGCAATAGAGAACCCTCGTTCCCCGAGGTACTTTCGACCAGAAAAGATTATGGAAGAGGAGGACAGACCATTTTTTTAAAGCCAGAGATCTCGGGCATCGCAGGCTCAGCTAATACATCCTCTCTGAGCCTCCGGGCTGAACTCGTCTTGCTATAAGCACCATCGCACTACAAAGGCCTTTTTTGCTTATTATTATTATTCCTCACCCCCGAAGTTGACGATCCTTCTCTCTCTGAGAGGGCACAATCTCGCCTCAAATAACTTCCCAATGCCTACGATGACGGATTTAGTACGCATAAAAAGAAAGTGCCTTTCAAAAAAGGAGCAAATCACATAGCACGTACCATGGTGTTTTGCCACCCATCTACCCCTAGACAAGTCTCGCCACTTACGTTCATCATAAGTCGAGTGGCTCTCCAACTTCCAAGCCCAACCCGTTAGGTCGGGGACCTCGTATGGCATCCATGGAATTGCTGCAGAAAGGGAAAGAAAGGCGTATTTACGAATCCCGCCTCCGCCATAAACAAAACAACGAAGGCACAAGTGTACCACTTACGTGTAAAATTCCATTCCTTAGGAAACGGCAGAAACTCCATGGGGATAATGTCAGCAGTTCGAACTCGGACGAATCAGCTCATCCATCCCCGATCCTCATCTTCCTCATCATCGACAATAAAGGGCCTGATTGATCGGCATCGTAGGGTTAGCAGGCCTCGGTGGTGAAAAGGCTGGTACAGCCTAATGAAATGGCTAAGGGTGAACTCAAGCCCTGCTTCCTCCGCAATGAATCTCATCATCAATACTATCCTCCAAAATGACGGATGAACTTGTGCCAAGGTAGCCCAATACTTTCGACAGAATTCGAGCACAACCCTATTAAGGGGACCCAGCATAAAGGGGTACGTGTATATATTCAAAAAAGCCCTCGACATGATCCATGATGCTCTCTTCCGGGGAAGGTACCTGCAGTACTACCTCCCCCCCCCATCCACAATCTTTCCTCACTGACTCAAGGTGCCCGTCTCCTATTAAAGAAATAAACTTCGAGGCATACTCCCAATGACCATGAACATTGGGAGGTCTTTCTGACGAAAAGTCCTCCCTCGAAACAAAATGTCCCGAGGTTGGCTCGCCTGGCACTAGTGGCGCACTACCAACCAGACGGGAGCTAGAGGTGGGAATTCTTTCTCCTTGCTGAACAGATCCCGGCGTGACATCCATAACTGTGGTAAAATCAGAGAATCAGAGCGGGAATTTGAGCGAGGGCTTCAAAGTTAAAATGGTGAAGGACCTAATACGGGAAAGAAGAACTCTATGAAGGAGGATAGCTACTCAGAATAGCAAAATCCTTAAAGGAGGGAAGACAAAGCTATATATGGAGAAAGCGGTGACTGTTCGCCTGCCTTAATGGCTAATTAAAAATACTGACTGAGTCATTATCACTTTGGGAAGATGTACCGGTGGGATCGCCTTGGTCGTTTCATAACCATGTCATACAATTAACACTGTCGTATGATGTTTTGGGGATCAAAGACCCCCGCATTAACCTAGCCTCGAGATGGTACCTGATCTTGAGGGTTTCTTCTTCCATGACTAAAGGCTCTAAGGAGCCATTGATATCATTGCAAGCCTCAAGATGGTACCCTATCTCGAGGACCTCTATCAAAAAGAAGATAGGCTCTAAGGAGCCATTTATATCGCTATGAGCCTCAAGATGGTGCCCGAACTCGAGGATCTCTGTCAAAACGAAAGATAAGCTCTAAAGAGCTACTCAAATAGGCCTGACCTCAAGGTGGTCCCTACCTCAAGGATTTCTGCTATTGCGAATGCGGGTCATTCACCCGATTCTCTGGCCCTCGAGCTACCTGAGCCCGAGCCAATTTTCACTCGAAAATTGCTAATAAAGCCTTAGGGCTATTGTTTGCCTTCGGATAAAGTTAAACATCCCCTCGATTACTTTAATCCAAGGGCTATCTGAGTCCAGGCGTACCCTCATCGGGGGTCTATCTATAGCTCCTTAAGGCTATCTTTACTCTAAGTTCAAAATAAGTTTTCAGGTCTCTCGAGATTGAGCGAACTCTCACTCGGGGACTGTCTTCGAAAGCCCAAGGGCTATTTTTATTCTTAGAGGCTCAAGCAAATTATCCCTCGAGGATTATCGACAGTGTCTAAAAGGCTAAGCTCCGTTCTAAAAATTCAAAGCCCTATTCTCACTCAATCCAAATTCGGGGGTCCCGGCGGCCTAAGTTTGCATCGATACAATGTGGGCTCAGTCCAAGGAGTGGTAAAGGGTCCTAGGGAATATCATAATAATCAATTAGCAATCGAGCGAGTACCTACGCCCAGGCTCGATATTCGGACCAATCGGTGGAGTCATGTGCTCAGATTCTTCACAAACGCAAAAAAAAGGGAAATTCAGCATAAATCAGAGACAAATTGAAGAAGCATTTTGTAGTAATAAACGATGATTACAAAAGCCTATGGAGGGTCCTTACACATGATTACAAAAGCCCACAAAGGGTCGTTACACAAAAACAAAGAAGCAAAAAATAAATATATATATAACATCTAAAAGTCTAGTCTGCTCTCGGGGGTACACCCTCGGGGGAAATGTCTTTGACTACTATTTCCTCGGGAGCCTCATCTTGGTCTTTCAAATGGCGTATTCAAGAATGAAGAAGAAGCAGAAAATGATGAAAAAGAAGCAGAAAAAGATGAAAAGATGAAGAAGTGGCTGGGTGAAAAATTTGGCGAGTATGGGTCTTTCCAACACTACTATTGGAGAGCCACTTCTTAAGACATCGCACCGGTGTGGCATGTAACAGTTAGTATATGGCACCCCTCACTCCATGGAAATCAAAAGGAGTGAAGCGCCATACTAGGTGGAAGTTAAGAGAGATGAGTAGCAGTTTACGGTCTGCATATCCTCTAATACGAAGATAATTTGAGATTCCTCTCTCATTATTTCGGGCTAACAACAACAACAACAACAACAACAACAAAAAACCAATGCAATCCCACTTAGTAGGGGAAAGCTCTGATGAAAAGCCATAACGTAACTGGCGAAGGCATTGCCGTGTGATCTTTCGACCACAGGCTTTAAACATGTGAGGTAGAGTCGGATAAGGATGAAGAGAAGAAAGGAGTTGAAGGCTATTGAAGCATGATCAAATGAAGTTTGATTCAAGAAAGCTTCTATTTATAGGAAGGAGACAGCATAATCGACGGCTTAATCAATGCCTTTGGGAAACGTAGCGACAGTCGCAATCAATGCTTTTTTGGGAGACAGATCAGTGGCGATATTATCGCTTTGAGAGAATAAACCGGTGCTACATTGAATGCTTCTGGAAAGATATATCGGTGGGACGTCTCAGTTATCACAAAAGCTGACGTCATAAGCATGACATCATCACAAGAGGCTCGAGAAGATCGGTATCAAAATCGTTTCTTATCATTTTATTCTAAGAAATGCGGGGACTATCTGTATACGGTAAAAAACAGTGGTCTAATTGTATGATCATTAAGGCACCTCATAGATACTGCCCCCAGAAGGCTCGAAGCTTAGCTCGGGGTTTCGACCCCATCCTGAATGATCGACCTCGAGGCAGTGTAAATGATGATCAACCTCGAGGCAGTGTAAATCAGCGACTACAATGGATCGATGTGAGGTTCCCAACGCATGTGACTAGAGCTGACAAAGTCTATTAGGCTAGTTCAAACCCGTATCATGGCATTAAATTGTTGTACCAGCCCCATATCTTTGTATTAAAGGCATTTGCACTATGTTGGAATTCCCCCTTATATATAAAGGGGATCCTTATCATTTTGTAAGGGGGATCTGGGACACAATATTGAATATACAAGAACACTCTCTCTTCTCTCTAACTTGAACATATTCTCTTGGTTTCATTACTTACATTTAGTTGCTTATATTCATTGCGTTCTATTTATCGTTCTTCATTTATTGCTCATTATTAGCCATAAAGAGCCGCCATCAAATTTATCATAATTGTTAATCCTCCATTGACTGCCCCTAGCCGGGCACCCAACTCAATCTCGAGGCCCCGTATACGCAAGCTCGAGGCCCCGATTTCCAGCCATTCGGTTTGATTATTACACTATCTACAGGCTATTATCTTGTTTTCTAATCTTTCCCTTAGCATCTATTGTCTAACAACTAGCATAAAAATATATCACATATTTTTAGAACCACAAAATTAAATCTAATTGTAATTATCATTTTCAAGGTAAACAGCCGAGCTGCTCCACGACCCTTGATCGAATAATATTTGTCAAACTACCTGGATCAACCAACACACGTTTAACATGAATTTTATTCATAAGGACAGATATTACCAGTGCATCGTTGTGAGGCTGTTCAATCCCTTCTGCATCCTCATCGTTGAAAGATAAGGTATCTTCTGGTAAGTAGTCCCGGGTATGCTTCTCCAATGTGATTGTGACTTTGGTGCATTTAAATGTCGGACCCTGAGGGGTATCGACCCCACCGACGATCATATGAATCAAGTTATATGGCTCCTCCTGTTCGTTTTTCCTGTTTGCATCCCTGTCTTTGAAGTAATTTTTTGCTCGATCACTCAAGAACTCTCGAAGGTGACTGTCGTTGAATAAGCGAGCTACCTCCTCCGTTAACTATCTATAGTCTTTGGTTTTGTGACCATGGGTTCCATGGTACTTGCACTTTTGATTTGGATTCCTTTACGCTAGATCAATCTGTTGGGGTCGGGGCCACCTAGTATCTTTGATTCGTCCAATGGCTGACACAATACCTGAAGCATCGACACTGAAGTTGTACTTTGATAACCGTGGCGTTTCCTTAGGCTCGACATGTTTATGAAGCCACTCTTACTCATGATCCCTCGGGAATTTTGACCTCGATCATTCCTTCGATCATTTCGAACGAGATTACGTCCTGGTCTGTTATTTCGACGATCTGCACTATATGGTTGCTACCGATCTCTGTTCAATCGGGGCTCTCTATCAATGTCTCTTCGAATCCTACCTTCGGATCTATTTGGGTAAACGAAACCGGACGGGGCTCCCAACTGATCGTCCTCGACTCTGATTTTTGACTAGTAACGATTATGCACATTGCCCCAGTCACCGCTAGATATTCAATCAAATTCTGCTTCATTTGACGTGATGCTACCAAACTTCGCTCGTTCAAAGCCTGAGTAAAGTCTTGGACAGCCAATCATCGGTAACCGGGGGTGGGTCCATGCATTCCATATGAAATCGAGATACAAATTCCCTTAGCATTACATTGTCATTTTGTCTCACTTTAAAGAGGTCTGACTTCCTGGTCATGACCTTTATTGCTCCGGCATGTGCCTTTACGAACCAATCGGCGAGCATGGCAAAAGAATCGATGGAATTAGGCGGAAAATTGTGGTACCATATCATTTCCCCCTTGGATAAAGTTTCTCCAAAAAATTTCAGCAAAACGAATTCAATCTCATCATCTTCTAAGTCATTTCTCTTTATTCCGCATGTGTACGAAGTGATATGTTCATTAGGATTGGTGGTCCCATTGTACTTGGGGATGTACGGCATGCGGAACTTCTTAGGAATGGGCTCCGGAGCCGCACTTTGAGGAAAAGGCTTTTGCATGAACTTCTTCGAATCCAAACCCTTTAGGATCGGGGGTGCCTCCAATATTTGGTCAACTCATGAGTTGTACGTTTCTATCTTTTTGTCATTAGCCTCGATTTTCTTTTCACTTGATTCTATCCATTTCGTGAGCTCCTCAAGCATCTTCATAACAGCGGGATCAGTCTCCGATCCATTATCGTTCAATTTCTCCTATACAGGTTCGACCATATGAACAACTTCCTTCGATGTATCGAGTTCGATTCTGCTTGGTGCTTGAATCTGGAGTTGCGCTATTGTAGCCTGCTGAGTTTATAACATTTCAAATATAATTTGAAGGCTAATCCTGCTTTCTTCACCGCTCTGTGCATTCTGATCGGCTGCCCCGGCGTCTCTACGGATGCTATTTTCAGGGTTGGCGCCTAAATTTCCATGAATCGCAACACGAGAATTGATATCGATTGGATTTACGGCATGTGGTCCATCGGGATTGATTGGAGGTTCTCCATTTTTGGGGTGACTATGTGCTCGTTCTCGCCATGAAGACTAAGGCTGGTGTCTGTGTGAGTAGGCACTGCTTGAGAGTTTGACATGTTGATTCCTGAAATCAAAGACACTTTCAAGAACAAGTGTACAAGTAGTGTGTATTATGAATATTAGTACTAAGCAATCACTATTATCCTTAGCCCCACGGTGGACGCCAAACTGTTTACCTTAAAATTCAAGTAACAATTAAACTTGTAATGTGGTTTTAAGGATACATGATTTCACTTAATACCAATTGATTAACTTAGAGATAAATGATGGGAATTGACAAGAATGTAAAACAAATCAATGCTTGGACAATACCTTCGGGTTGACGAACCCTCGAGAGTAATGAAGTAAGAACAGTTAAAGAGTAGTGAGTTGATGAAAACTAGAGAAATATTATATTGCCTTGATCTATATGAATGTAAGGTGTGTACAAATGATGGGGACCCCCTTTTATATACCAAAGGAATCCTAATTATAGTACAATTCTAACTATGGAAATAAATCACATGATTGGTACAAATAACCGCCCTTGATTTGGTCTGCTCCGAGATTTCCGCCGTGATCCTCGACCGGTTACGGATATCTCGTCTTTTCGTTATTGTATTTCACCCGAAGTCGGTTATACTTTGTCTCGATTACTGCCGGCCTCGGTCTCGACGGACACTTCGATCTTTGGACTTGATGCCTCGTCTTCGAGCTGGGGCCTGATTTATTATGAGGTTATCCCGGCGCAACTCCTTTGTCTCGATCAAATAGCAAAATCGGGTCCGTATACAAAATGATTTTTGAGATGGGCAACGGAGAAAAAAATAAGCCAAAAGCACATGTTGTCAGAAATATTATGCATCATCTCAATGTTATCATTAACGATCGTAATTTACCAAAGACAGCTTTAGAGTAATTGGTTGGTCGTGTTGTACTAGCAAAAAAGTAGAAGGAATAGACAAATAAACTACTCCGACAAAATGAAGAGCATTTTGGCCAAGAAAATAAATCTTGGTAACAGTTATTTTGTTTATGTATATCCAAATATATTTGTTAACACAATAATTTTTCTCACATTTGAAGAAAAATTATCTAATAACCCGATTGAAATACTTGTAAAAATTAAAAAAAAAAAAAAAACGAAATAAGATAGGAACGAACACACAAGACAACCATAAGGTTTTCTAATCCAAACGACAATGGACGTAAAAACAAATCCATTGCTACCGCTATTAATAACCAAAAACGATAACGACACTTTGAGAAAGATATACTAGCTAACTGTCAAAAGGTAAAATGATCAAGAATGTACCATTTTATGGACTACAAAAGAATAAAGAAGAACAAGTAGAGAAATCCTCAAATCTCCCTACACATTTTTTTGGCCCACTCACAAGTGTATTTTGATCACGAAAAGTCATATTAACATCGCAAAAATACTTCAATCCTCCCAAATTGAACCCATTATGTCCAACTCCTCCACGATAAAATATGTCAAATCTAATCTTGAACATCTCTGATTGATGCAATTTCTGGCTGCTAACGAGTGCTCGCGGCACGTATATGTCTGTCTCCATTTTCGCAGGGGCTGCTGACACGTTCAACAACGTCGTTTCGCTAACTGCTTGGTAAAATTCTCTCGTAGGTAATGTCCATAGAACTTTCTCGTCGAAAAAGACCCATATCATGCCCCTATCATAGAAATATTCAACATCTCTCTTGTTTGTCACGTTAAATGTTACATTGCATCCAGCAGTTATTGTGGATTTGGATGAGGTTTGTAAGTTGTATATGATCATGGAATCAAAATCAATACCATGTTTTTCTATGATTTGATTGTTCATGTAATTAGCTGACCTTGTCATAACAAAACCAATGATTGCGAAAATTCCAAACAAAAGAATGATCATTACCCCGAAACCAAAGAACAAAGATCCAATTTTTTGAGCAGCATTAAGGTTCTCTAATTCTCTGTCGAAATCTGAAGAGTTTCTTGATTCTGAAGGGGGTGAAGTTTGGATTGAGGTTGGCAGCATTTCGTAGGATGGGTTTGAAGAAACTCTAAAAGCTTCCATTCTGAATTTTAAATTTCAGAATGAAAGCTTCACCCTAAGAAGCAAGGAAGAACAATTGGGAGGGGACATGAGTTTTATTTGGATTTGTAGAAGAGGTTGGCTGATGGTCATTCGCAATTGTTGGAAATATTTAAAGGGAATGTGTTGTGTAACAAGATTGATGACTCTGAAGAGAGGAGATCTAAATTAATTATGTACACAATAGTATAGTGAATTTTATATTACTGGTGTCTTGATATGCTCGCTGTGTATGTAATACTTATTAGTGAGTATAATATTTTACAAAATCATATAAATATTACTAAAATTGTGTTTGAGTTAACAAAAAGATAACAAACTCAATAAAAGAAAGAAATCGTACCCACTAAAATTCTAAGGTGTGATATCATACTTGTTTTAAGGCGTACACAGTCTCACCCTCTCGTTAAGGCATTCTTTATTATGTCTAGACCTAGTAAGCTTTGCGTGCTTTTGGTGGTGCCTTTCGGTCAATCCTTTAAGTTTCAACCTTTGCGACATGTATGATGTAAAATTAGTTTATATTAAATAATCGAATAGTAGTCTGATATGTGGAACCAAGACAACTAGAAAGTAAATCAAGAAACAATCCGGACTGGGAACAACAACTGCTTGGCATTGGATAGACCGCGAAGGGAGCATAATCAACGTGAGCAGATCTAATAATTGTCATCAGATAGCATTCAATGAAGAATATTCACTGGAATTAAATGGGCAGCCGTTGCAGAGAATATTTGCATTCACGACCTACTGTTGCATATTCATCAATGGCCCCTTTATTGTCATTTAAGAAGGGCTTGATCCTAGGATCTTGTTTCCTTTGGTATAGCTATAAATATTAGACTGAACAGCCATTGTAACACACGGATTTTTTGGCAAAGCTTATGATATATTTCATTCTCAAGCTTAATCAGATAACTTGATACGCTATTTTACATTGGTCTTATTTCTGTCATGACATTGCTTTCGGAGCCAAGTTTATCATTTCCTTCGATTTTAACCACAAGTCTTATTTTTAATCTTGTTTATTTGTCATTTTTGGATCAAATCAGTTCGCTTGTCTATAAACCACGTAACAAATTCAACTGTACTATTTTACGGGTAAACAGCTTTGCGCCCATCGTGGAGCTTAGACCATTGCGTAATTGAGTTGATTCTTGCATTTATTACTAACTTGTTTGATTGTTTTTCCTTAGCAAAAAATCGAAAATGGCAGCTAACGATGTCAAAATCGCACACAACGTTGAGGAGCATGAAAATTTGTAGCAACCCGTAGGAGGATGCCATTTATAAACACTAATGTAATACTTATAAATTAAACATTCTTTTAACCAAAAAAAAAGAGAAAAAAAGAAGAAGAAAATATTCCCATGAATAAACTTCAACGTACGACATCTCAACTTAGAAAAATCTCATTAAAATCTCTTTAAAATTTCAAGACACAAATATAAAAAAAGGATAAGAAAATAGCAATATCTATTTAAGTTAAATCAATGCTTTAAATTTACCAAATACTTAGTAGAAGAAAATCTTTTCTCATACACCATTCAAGACTCAAACTAAGCATAAAATCCAACTCTCAATCAAATCCAAGCTAGTTAAATCTTTGAAAAAAAATCTCCCAAGTTCAATTCAAGTACTAAATTTAATAAATTATAAGGCTTGGGCATAAACATCTCCAAAAAGGTCAAATATTCACCAAGATTAAGTTACCAAGATAATAGTGTCATGATCCTATAATCATTCAAGAGTGCATATCTAAGTGTATTATATGGATCATATACAAGTCATCAAAAGTCTACAAAAAGAATACATATGCTTATGCAAGTGTAATCTTCAAATGATATCCTCAAGCATCTCCCGGCACATCACCTACGATAGGAGCAAACTATCGCTAAGCATAAAACTTAGTGTCACATAAACTTATTAACATTTCATAATAAAAGAAAGGTAAACTATGTAATGAATACAAGGAATAAATTCTAGATATGAGCTTATTAAAATCAACATCAAGTACTTTATGAAGGTACAATCCTCTCAAGAGGGCTAAATATCAAATCATAAAATGGTGTAAGATACCATTATTCAAAATCTCAAATGTCAAGAAGATTTTCAACTAAAATTCAAGAAAGTCCACCGATTAGTTGATTCGCCTAACACATGCATCATGCAATTACATCAAAGCACAATAAAGTAACAGGAAGGACCAGAGTCCTAGATCAAGTAGGATCGTCACAATTATCAAGAGAATCAAGAGCCATATTGAAAGTAGCTTTCCCATCCACTCAAAATAAACAAAGTCAATGAATAAAATGGAATGTGAATCAAAAGTGAAGATGGGTCAAGATCCAAACAAAAGGCATGCCAATATAAGTGACAAAGTCACTACCATAAGAGGAACAAAATCCCAACAAGAATGCAATAATGCTCAAGCAATCCGTATATGTGGGCGAATTAAAATGTCTTTCAAAAATACTTCAGATGACACCCATATATTTTTTAAAATATTCATAATTCAATTCAAAAATTATACCACTAATAAATCAACTAATAATTGAAGGTTGAATTGTGTTCCCGAAACTAATGAAATTGTGCAAAATTACAGGAATGCTGCAAGTTGGGCTCCCGAGATGAAATTTGACTCAAAGAGGAGTAGTTTAAGCAAAGGGCAACAAATGGCACATAAGCACATATTGTGCAGTCCGCAAAAGAAATTGTGGACCACAGAATTCCACATGCGGCCGAGAACAAAGAAGGAAAACTACGTAGACATTTGTGCAAATTGCGGACCGCACATGAATTATGCAGCCGCAAAACGGGCCTAAGAATTGAACATTTAAAAGTGCAAAAAGATCAAGTCCAGGAGTCTCTGTGAATTTCAAACCGCACAAGAATTGTGCTGCCGCAGAAGAAGTTCCTTGAGACTGCATACCAAATTGTGCGGACCGTAGAAGATTACCTCGCAGCCGCAGTTCAGACATGTGCAGCCGTAGAACTCCACTTCCTGCTAAGATGAAGAAATCTGCGGACCGCACATGGAATTATGAGTAGCTAGATTTTTACTAGGGTTGTGACTCAACCCTGGTGTGTGAACTTTATGGGTATCTAACTTAGTGCTTGTTTATGATTGGATGTTTACTATTTATCTTAATTAATGCTTTAATTGAGGAATTAATGGTTCCAAACATTAGTTCATACCTATTTGACTTAGTCTCCACTTGAGAAAGAGAGACCTAGCCTAGGATAACTTAGCTAACAAGGAATTGGGTCAATTGAGAGATTGATTAACCCAATGAAAGGGTTCAACCTAGAGATAATAATAACCCAACTTGAACTTTTATTAATTGTTTTGTATGATACCTATTTGGTCTTGATAAAGCCAAATTGCGCAAAACCACTCTCTGACCGAGAGGTATTGAGTGGGTAAACACATAGGTCATGGTAACAGCCCTATGCTTTAAATTTGGAAAACCCTCAAAAACAATCATCTCTAGTCATCTTTCTTTATTTTGCAATCTTTAGAGTAAAATTAAAGATAGAAAATAAATGTTTGTGTAGAAGTGCAATCTGGATACTTCGCTTGCTAACTCCGAATATATAATCCTAACTCACATCTTAGCTCCCTGCGGATTCGACCCCGACTCTTTTTTGGGTTTTATTATTGCATACGATTGTTACATATCTCTATTGACGTGTGCATTTGGACATGATCAATTTTTGGCATCGTTGTCAGGAAGTTAAAAACAGTGTTAGCTATTTATTTGAGCATGTTTTTGGAATATCTTCCTTTCCTTCTGTGTTACTAACTTGTTTGAGAAATTATAGGTACAACCATGGCAAACAATAAGCTCGGAAATATTGCTTTAGGGGATGTGGACGTCGAGGATGAGCAAGTTGATGTGGTTCCTCTTGAACCTCAAGCCAATATAAGAGGCTGAGCACCTCATGACAATGTCCCCACTCCACCCCTACCTCCACCATGAGCGGCTCCACACTGGGTGTTACCCAACGAAGGATGTGCAAGTGTAATAGTCCATCCCCGTATTAGTGCGGGCAACTTCCAAATCACCAATGAGATGCTCACTTTGCTACAGCAACGGGGTTTCTTCACCGGTGCTCCAAGTCAAAATGCATACAAACACTTGAAGGGATTTGTGGACACTTATTGGTGGAGCAAACAAACAAATGTCTCCGAGGATGCATTGAGGCTAATGGCTAAGTTCATTCCATTCACACTTGGGATGAGTTGGCGAAAAAGTTTATTTCTAAGTTCTTCTCTCCGGGGCACATGGCTACACTTCGGGATGAGACTTTGGCATTCAAGAAAGAGAAAAATGAACCACTACACGAGATATGGGAACGATATAGAAAAATGATTAAGGAATGTCCCAACAATGATATGACGGAGAATATGATTCAACAAACTTTCTATCGTGGGATCAACACAACCAACCAATGTGTAGTGAATCAACTTGCGGGTGGGAATTTCATGACTACACCTTATGTGGAGTCGTGTGAGATTTTAGATGAAGAAAATCCCGGTCTAATGTTCCACAAGGTGATCCCAACGTGATCCACCTTCAAAAAGAGTTGCATGACCATGGACAAGCCATTTCCGAATTGACTACCACTATGAATCAATTAGCCAAGGCTCAACTTCAATAAGTGCAAAATCCTAAGCAAGTTAATGTCATGGAGGGATTTAACATGATGGTGAATAAAAGAAGGACCAAGGGACCGCAAGTGCAACATCGAGTGGAGAATTATGTGCAAGAAAATAGTGTGTTTGATCAAGATGATTCTTCAAATGAACAAGAAGAGGAGGTGCAATATTTTAACAACTTTCAAAGGTAACGAAACAATTTCCATGTCCCAAATTAACAATAATGGCGACCTTAAAAAAATTAAGGCAATTGTAATTCTAACAACCAAGGTAATTAGAGTGGTGGAAACAATCAAGGGAATTGGCATAACAATAACAATGAAGGAAATTGGAGTGGCAATAATCCAGGAATTTGAGGAGGGGGGGGGGTAATAATCAAGGCAGATGGAACAATAATCAAGGCAATCGGGGGTCGGGTTTTCAAAGGCCCCGGTATCAACAACCGAGAAACCTGCCTCTTTATCCCTCCCATGTCCCAAGTTCTTCAAACAATGAGATGGGGTATATTGAGAAAATATTCAAGCAAATGATGGAAAAGAATGCTGATTCGGATGCTCAACTTGCCTCACACAACACATCGATCTGCAACTTAGAAGTTTAAATGGGTAAAATTTCTCAAGCTCTAAATTCTCTTCCTAAGGGGGCACTACCAAGTGAAACGGTGGTAAACCCAAATGGTAGGAACAACACGGGGCATGCCATGGCCGTTACTACAAGAAGGGGAAGAGGTGGGAATGCACCTACCTCGACTCAAAAGCAACTTGTGGATGATGAGCAATTGGTACAAGAAGAAGAGGTCCCAAACAATGTGATACAATCAAATGATGAAGTTCAAAGTGATATTGATGATAGTGTGGAAGAGAGTCAAGAGGAGGTGAACCCGTCTAGGAATCATATTATTGACATACCGGAGCTGGTAGTGCAAAAGGCTAAAGAACCATTGCCTAAGCCTCCACCTTCATACTCTTAAAGACTTGCCAAGAAAAATGGTGAAAACCAATTCAAGAAGTTTATTCAAATGATGAAAAGTCTCGCAATCAATGTGCCATTGGTTGAAATTTTAGAACAAATGCCCGGTTATGCAAAGTTTATGAAGGATCTTGTGACAAAGAAGCGGTCAATGAATTTGAAACTATCAAAGCCACTCATCAAGTGAGTGCAATTGTACATTCAATGGCTCACAAGTTGGAGGATCTCGGTGCTTTCATGATTTCTTGTATAATTGGAAGTGCCGAGTTTGCTAAAGCTCTTTGTGATCTTGGGGCAAGTATCAATTTGATGTCATATTTGGTTTTCAAGACCTTGGGAATTGGGAAACTAAGACCCACCTCTATGAGATTGGAAATGGCCGATCGTACTATGAAGAGACCTTTGGGAGTGATTGAAGATGTCTTGGTTCTTGTTGATAAATTCATTTTTCCGACAGATTTTGTCATTCTTGATTGTGAAGTTGATTATGAGGTGACAATTATTCTAGGAATACCTTTCCTTGCTACGGGAAAGGCTCTTTGTGAGTGGAAGCTGGAGAACTCATCTTCCGGGTGGGTGATGAACAAGTGGTTTTCCATGTGTGTAAATCCATGCAGCAACCAAATAGCAACAAAGTGTGCTCTTTTTGTAGACTTGGTGACCGATGTTATTATTGATGATACAAGTGCCACAATCAATGTTGGTGATATGTTGGAGGCTATCTTGCTCAACTTTGATGATGACGAGATGGATGGATTCATGGAATGTGTGAACTTTTTTGCAAGGAATGGGGTCGTACAATTATGCACCTCGGAAACTATCTTTGGATATTGAAATTAAGAACAACTCCTCCTACAAAGCCTTCCATTGAAGAGTCTCCTAACTTGGAGTTGAGTCCATTGCCTCCACATCTACTTATGAATTTTTTGTCCCTTGTTCTACTTTACAGGTTATTCTTTCCTCTTGTTTGACTAACGTGTAGGTAAATTCTACATTGGCAGTGCTGCAAAAGAGGAAGAAGGCTATTGTGTGGAGATTGGCAGTTCGGGGAATAAGCCTCGCATTTTGCATAAATAATATCAACTTGGAGGAAGGCGTCAAACCATATATTGAATATCAAAAGAGATTTAATGAGGCTATGCAAGAAGTTGTCAAAAACGAGATTGTCAAGTGGTTGGATGTCGGGGTTGTCTACCCCATTTCTGATAGTTCGTGGACTTCTCCGTTCAATGTATCCCAACGAAGGGAGGCATGACGATGGTCACCAATGACAATAATGAGTTGATTCCTACAAGAACGGCGACCGGTTGGAGAGTGTGTATGGACTATCGTAAGCTTAACTAAGTTACAAGGAAGGATCATTTTCCTCTTCCTTTCCTAGACCAAATGCTTGATAGGTTGGCCGCCCGTGCTTTCTATTGCTTTCTAGATAGGTATTCGGGTTGCAACCAAATCCTTATTGCTCTGGAGGATCAAGAGAAAACAACCTTTACATGTCCCTATGGTACTTTCGCTTTCAAGCGGATGCCATTTGATTTGTGCAATGCACCGGCAACTTTTAAAAGGTGTATGATGGCTATCTTCACAGACATGGTGGAGGACTACCTTGAAGTTTTCATGGATGACTTCTCGGTAGTTGGAGATTCTTTTGATGATTGTCTTTCAAATTTAGACAAAGTGTTGGCAAGATGTGAAGAAACAAATTTGGTGTTCAATTGAGAGAAGTGTCATTTCATGGTCGAGGAAGGCATTGTCTTTGGCTACAAAATCTCAAAGAATGGAATTGAAGTTGACAAGGAAAAGCTTGAGATGATTTCTAAACTTCCACCTCCGACTTCGGTGAAGGGTGTGCAGAGTTGTTTTTAGGCCACACGAGGTTTTACCGGCGTTTCATCAAAGATTTTTCTAAGATGGTGAATCCGTTGTACAAGATCCTTGAGAAAGATGCTAATTTCAACTTTGATGATGATTGCATGAGAGCTATTGAATAGTTAAAGTTTAAGTTGACAACTACTCCTATCATCACTGCTCCAAATTGGAGTGTCCCTTTTGAACTCATGTGTGATGCAAGTGACGTAGCGGTTGGGGCTATTTTTGGGCAACGCATCAACAAATGTTTTCACCCGATCTACTATGCTAGTAAGACTATGAATAATGTCCAAGTCAACTACTCCGTAACAGAGAAAGAGCACCTTGCTATTGTGTTTGCAATTGAGAAGTTTCGCCCATACTTGATGGGTGCAAAGGTCATTGTCCACACGGATCATGCAGCACTTCATTATCTAATGAGCAATAAAGATTCTAAAGCTCGATTGATGAGATGGGTGCTCTTTGTTGCGAGAATTTGATATTGATATCCAAGATAGAAACGGGAGTGAAAACCAAGTGGCGGACCACTTATCTAATTTGGAGGAGGTGGGGAGGCCGCATGATGACCTTGAAATTAATGACTACTTCCCCGATGAGCAACTCTTGGCTATTTCAATGAAAGAGGTGCCATGTTTTGCAGATCTAGCAAATTTCCTTGTGTGTGGTATCATCCTGGATGAGTTTTCTTCAAACCAAAAGAAGAAGCTCAAATGGGATTGTCAAGATTATTATTGGGATGAACCATACCTTTTCTGGATTTGTACGTATGGGGTGATTAGAAGATGTGTGCAGGAAGAAGAGCAATATGAAATTCTTCGGGCTTGTCATTTTTCGCCATATGGTGGTCACCATGGTGGAGCAAGAACAACGGCCAAAGAGCTAAGTTGCGGTTTCTGTTGGCCCAATCTTTACAAGGATGCAAGTGAGTTAGTGAAAAGATAAGATGAATGTCAAAGGGCCGGTGGAATCTCAAAGAAAATAAAACTCCTCTTACCACCATTTTAGAGATTGATATTTTAGATGTGTGTGGTATTGACTTTATGGTTCCTTTTGTGAGTTCTTATGAAAACACCTACATCTTGGTCACAGTTGATTATGTTTCTAAATGGGTTGAGGTCGTTGCTCTACCCAACAATGAGGCGAGAAGTGTGGTGGCATTCTTGAAGAAGAATATTTCACAAGGTTTGGTACTCCGCGGGCTATTATAAGTGATGGGAGTCACATTTTTGCAATAAGGCTTTCGACACATTACTAGAAAGTATGGTGTTACTCATAAAGTCATGACTCCCTCTCATCCACAAGTAAGCGGTCAAATGGAAGTCTCCAACCGAGAGATAAAGAGTATTTTGTCCAAAACAGTGATGCTAATCGGACGGATTGGTCCAAGAAGCTTGATAATGCATTATGGGCTTATCGGACAGCTTACAAAACACCTATCAGAATGTCTCCATATTGGTTGGTGTTTGGAAAAGCTTGTGGCCTTCCCATGGAACTTAAGCATAAAGTCATGTAGGCTCTAAAGAAGTTTAATCTTGATTGGGATGAAGCCTCTACCTTAAGTGTGTCACATTTGAATGAATTGGATGAGTTCCGATACCATGCTTATGCAAGTTCGTCCTTGTACAAAGAAAAGATGAAATATCTTCATGACAGATGCATTTGGAACAAAGAGTTCAAGGCGGGTGATCTTGTGTTGTTGTTTAACTCAAGGTAGAGAATGTTTCCAGGGAAGTTAAAGTCTAAATGGAGTGGTCCTTTTGAAGTTGTGGGCGTGATACCCTTTGGTGCATTAGACTTGAAGAACAAAAATAATGAGGTATTTCAAGTCGCTAATCACCGGGTGAAGCACTATTTGGGAAAAGATGGAGATGGCCACATCGTGGCGGTCATTCATTTCAATTGATGGTATTCTGCATCATGTTGCGACATTAAATCAGGCGCTTCTTAGGAGGCAACCCATATTTCTTTTTCTTTTCTTTATTTCTTTTGTAGTTAGATATTATTTTTGTGCTAACTTGATTTGAAGTGTGCTACATGGATGAGTGTGCTTTACAGGAATTGTGGACAAAAATCTGGCTAAGTGTTGGAAGACGTGTGGACCGCATTTGCATTGCGTGGACGGCACAATTATGGTTGCTACAACAAAAGTGCTTTGCGGCCGCCCAAATTACTTGCAGACCGCACAAATGGAAGGTGGAAAATGACAACTCTCTGAAGCTGGTCAATCAGAAAAATAGTTGATTTGCGGCCGCAACGGAAAATCTGCGGTCCGCAACTGGAATTCTGCAGCCGCACTAGCTCCTTCTTCCATTGGAAAATCGATAAGTATAAATAGAGGGGCTAGGGCTCCTGATACACTTTTCCCTCTCTGAGAAAAAACATGCACCAATTTGAAATCTCTTGGTAGATCATCTGCCCACACGCCTAGGAATTGTTGATCACTCATTTCTTGCACTCATTAATATCTGGTATGCTTCAATTACTTGTTAGAATTTTTCAATTTTTAGTTTAATTTTTAATTTTTTAGTCAGTTTAGGCCTTTTGTCGGTAGAAATAAATTGTACAGTCATGTGAGGGTAAATATGTAGTGGGTCAACTAGTACATGCTCTATGGGAAATGGTTCAACTGATTTTCATGCTTGTACGCTGTAACCATCTCAAAATTTGTGCAAAAATTGCAAGCCCTAGATAAAAGTACTGATCTGTTCGTAATTGTTTGAAATCTCCGGCCATACAAGAAATTGTGCGGTCCGCAGAAGTTGAGTCGAGGGTAACTTTAGGAATGAATGGGTCTGCAGCCGCAAGGAAAATTATGCGGACCACAGAAATCCCATCGTGGCCGCAGATATGCCTTTGTCTTGTTATCAGAGAGTTTAGACTCACATGTGCGGCTGCAAGATAAATTGTGCGGACCGTAGAAATCAGGTTGCGGCCGCACATCAGCCAATCCTCTGTCATCAGAGAGTTGGCATATTTTTGGTTTATGAGTTGGCATGTGTGGTCACAGTTCCAGCAAGATAAAGACCTGTGAACCTAAGACAGGTTGTTAGGATGACAAGAAAGTCAACCTAAGCATAAGATTATTGGTTTCATCATATTGGAGCTTAGCCTCATATGGAAAACATTTCACATTTACCTACGGGCAAGGTTACCTGTTATGTAAGGTTTCAATATGCAAGGGGAAAAGTGCGTTCAACTTATTTGTTTGTGCCTTTGACACTACAATAGAGTTTTTGATTCTTGAGACAATACACAGATTTCAAGCTTCTAAAGGCAATATGTTTTGAACATATGTGGTGTTTTACCTAAGGAAGTAGTAGGACATACAGATATATATCTTCGTATGATGACTTCAATGAGATAGAAGAGTTGGGAGAATAGTGTGTGATTTCCGATATGAGTTCCTCTGGCCAATGTTTCACCATGGGGTGCAATTTGCCTCTTTTATCGACTTGGAGTCATAAGAGAGAATTTGAAGTTTTGGGAGACAACTTTCCAAGACTTGTCGAGGTCACCGCGAGTTTTTTAGGAAATCTTTGGTGTAGACAAACTAATGGACAACCTTTATATATTAAAGGAACAAAGGATTTGAGCCAGCACTAATACTCCTACGTTATCAAAGAGCATTTGAGGATAATCTTACTGATAGCGAGAGTAAAACATATGTGATAAGCTTTAAGAAGCAACCTCTACCTAGATATAGTAGCATAATGGTATGGGTTTAGTTTTGTTTACACTTAAAATGAGTAACAATTAAATTTTTACGCGGTTAAAGGATACGTGATTTAATTTAACAAGAATCAACACTCATTTTCTCTATGGTGTAATAGGGATCAGCAAAAACCTTGCCGGCCACACAAATGAGAGTACCAAAATATCTAAATAATATAATGTGTCTATACCTAGCATTGATCATAATCAGCCTGAATTGTGCTGCTTGATGGCTGGCCAACTTGTAGACATTCAATTGGAGGGGCGGTAGGAGTATACAACTCTCCTAAGGTCTGCCAACAGTATGGGTCATACATGTGGTGTTGCTCTTGTAATGGCTTTAGTTGGATGTCTGTTAGGGTCACCTCTATACAGGGCATAGTGTCACTGCATGAAAGATGCACAGGTTCTGTATATGTTCCTGTTATTTTTTCGTAGTTAATTCCTGATAAAGCCACCGCTGATGTCTGGTTCTTTCATTTGCTCTTGTCACAATAGAACTGATCAATTAAAATTGGTATTTGGACTTCAGAAACTTGAATGTTTGAGAACAATGTCCATGCACGGACCCTGATCCACCCTGCACAGAGAAAATGATTTGGCATACAAAATTGTTGTCACAATACACTTGGTTGTATCAACGCTCTGTGTCAAAATCATCGGATTAGTTAATGAAACCTTTGCAGCATAAAACTAGAGAAAATGGTTATTTGAATATTGGATGAAATGGGTGCTTTAATAAACTTATGGAGTTCCTTCACATTAACTTGCAAATGGTATCTGTACCTGCCATGTCTTAATCCTAACACCATTCATTGTGTTATGCATAATGATATCTTTCACAGTGACATTTGAAACACAAGCTTTTGTGCTATCTTTGCCAAGCCCTCCGATGCTGACTCCGTGTCCTGGCCCACAATTTATATTGTGTATGTACACATTTGAGCATCCGGTTTGTGTTGAGACACAGTCATCTCCTGCACGAAGCAAAAACATGATGGTGAGTGTATTTCCAGGTACAGACATCTATGCACTCATTATGGGATGAATTTTGCTTCGCTCTTTTTGTTTTTAAACTATCTATCCATAAGGGTTTTATTTAGGTTTAGAGCTTATTAGGGAAATGTTTTGGGAGCTGGAGATGATGAAATCATGAAATAGAACTAAAATATATAACAAAATGAGAAAACGTTTTTGCGAGCTAAAAGTCCAATTCTATATTACGATGGCTCGTTTACTTTGTGACAAGACTAGGTTGCTGGTTGAATCGTCAAGGTAGCGGTGCTGAAAGTTTGAATATAAGATAGGGTGTTGCCAGGTTCTAATGTATCAGAGGTCTAAATTCAAGGACGTGGTAACCATTACTGCCGAGGTATGTGAGTCTGTCGTTTAAACCTACTAGTATGGACACGTGCTTGCAAGTGATACTTAACTTTTGATGCCCAGAAAATTTGATGGATAGATGAAGAAGAAAGAGGCTAGGTGTATTATGACTCTTTTAGAAGAGGTGCATCGGGACTTTGTTAAAATAGGCATATTACCAAGCAAAATTTTAACACACTACAGAAAGATGTATTGTATAGTTTAGGCTTCACGAAAACTAATATTGGTAATGAGATCAAGGAATACGATATACATCTTTTGATAATGTGTACGTCTGAGCTGCCATCTTCTTTGGCCTCTTGGATTTAAAATTTTAACAGGGATTTCACTTTTAATTCCATTACTGGAATACCCTAAAAAGTGAGGGATGCTTGGCTCTACTCTTTATTTAATGTATTGTAAAACTCAAATTTAGTTGATTTTCTTGGGCTGAATTTAAAAAAAAATTCTTTATTTTCATATAAGGAAAGTTGAATTATATTATGGAAAGAAAGAAAAAGCTGGACAATTTTTGCTACATCAGCAGAAGTTGTACCTTTTTAAAAAAAATATCGACAACTGTATTTAGATAATATTTTATTTTGTACACAGAACATGTGAACGACAGATGATAACATTTCAAAGCCATAAAACAAATTTATCAAAATTATTCAAAGTTAAAGAAGTATTTATAAGCTTATATCTGTTTTGAAGAAATTGAGGGAACATATTTAAACCCAGACACATGAAAGTTGGCAGAATGTAAAAAAGCACGACCAAGTTGAGCTATTACAAAACAAAGTAATATCATGACACACTATTTTAGCAAAAAAAATGGCAGTGGCCACAATTAAAGTCTAGGCGGCAAACCTAAGACAACTTACCCTATGTATATATTTGCATCACTTGATCGATGATACATGTGAAAGAAGATTGTAACTTTGGTTGCATCTGATTGTTTCAAAGGCCCAGGGTGACAAACTATAAAATACCACTTTCACAACTAAGATGTTCTGTATTTATCTTTTTCTTTTTGGAGTATTATTTTTCGACTAGAGATGAATGAAGTTAAAAAGGACGAAATCTTGTAGTTGAGAAAGAAGCAAGCGTGAGAATAACCCCAAAAAAGCCCTGATAAGTTCTGAAATAAATCTACCAGCTTTGTTGATATTAATCTTAGCATCATCGTCAAGAGACGACTCTCCCTATGGTGTTCTAGCCTAGCTTATTTTACTACTCGTTCTTCCTTTGCTTTTTCTTTTGCAACTACGGGCATTTTTGTTATTGTCCTCTCTTTTGCATATAGCACTATTGTACAAATGATTTTCGGACATTGAATTGATTTCGAAAACAAAATTAATTAGTACTCGTCCTAATCTACGATCAATAACATACCAGAATTAACACTTTAGAGCCATATAATATAAATTGATATTGAAATGGAGCCATTCCATGGATTGTTAATGAAACATGTGAAATATAATATTCCTTTTGCTATATTTTATACAATCATACTTAAAACTTTTAACAACTAAAGGCACCCAAGTGTAATTTTTTTTCTTTTTTCAATACAATATTTCGAAAAATTGTTAAACTAAAATAAATGGAATAAAGACTAATGATGACATTGCAGGAAATTGAGCAAGCACCTTTTATCAATAATTAGGAGGACGGAGACCTCTACAACTTCACTGCTCTAGCTATGATTCGAACCCGTAGAATTAAATTATTGAAGTGAATCCATGATTAAGTGGGAGGGCAACCAAAAAATAATTAAAATGTAAAAGGACAAATCGAGCATTCTAGTTTATTAACATATATCATTTCCACACAAAAAAAAAACTGATTGAAGGCAATTGAATAATAAATTATGGATCTAAGAGAGATGATAACTTGCTTTCAAAATAAAGAGCAGAGCCCGGAACAAAGAAGGTGGAATTAACACAACTTTCTTCCATGTAAAATGATGAAAAATAAGTTTAACAGGATCCACATAATTTGATATAAAAATAAAAAATCATATAAGTATCATGAAATACATGAAGAAAAGTACCGTGTGTTTAACATTTTCAAATTTCTACAAAGAGTATAGAGCATATCTACATACAAAGTAGTAGGTAAAAATGACTATCCATATACAAATCTAAATTGTGGCATCCTTGCTTGAAAAGAGGAACTTGACCGATTTCCATTGAATTGTCAATATTATTATGTTCTTAAATAGTAGCAGTAGAAAGTGACTATTCAGTTAAAAGTTTTAATTATGCATATGAATCTGGTCAATTATTGTAACTTCTCAAAATCTTCACGTATTGATATTAATGGAGAGAAACTTAATTTAAGGGTTTAATGATGATCCATAACACTAAATGGAAGGTAATTCTACCTTTGGATGAAGGGCAAATGGTTAATTAGTTTTTGATGGGTAGTTTAGTAATTCAAGTTTTGACATAGGACATTCCCACTTTTATTATATATATATAATATATATATGATTATATCATGATCTTGAAAAAATTGTCAACTCAGTAAAGAGGCCTGTATTTGCTTGAACTGGTTAAGTGGAAGACTGAAAATGAAGGAGTATATTAGAAATAGGAATTACCACATGCAAAATTGGAACTGCGAATAAGGACATCTTTGGAATTCTGTAAGTGGATTCCATCTGTATTAGGACTATCACCAGGTGATGAAGCGCTGAAATTGTATACTGATACACCAATGCAGTTGTCAAACTTGAGATGGCACTGTGGACTATTCTGAATTGTAATGCCTGTGACTGTCACATTGAAACTTCCGTAGAATCGAAGAGCCCGCATTGAAGAAGTAATATTCACAAGAACATTTTATAACCAAAAATGTGGCTTGATGTTTTTGGGCATTTGTTGTCCTTACCGTTGGCTTAATGCCTGGCATTTTTCCACCAAGGGAGCGGTTTAGCTGCCAGAAACTTTGGACAGTGATTAGAAAGAACAGAAAAGGAAACAACATATTGACAAAAAATTTTGGAGGAGCAAAAATTACAGGAATTGGAATATTTCTCTGCATTGTGCTGTTAAATGGGATAGTTAGTTTTGATTCATCATCTATAGGATCATCAAATGGGGTATCTTGCCACCAAACTGCACCATTTCCATCAATCTTGCCGCTTCCTTTAACTGTAATTCCAATCAGTTTTGTGAAATCAAGCCACTGCAAAAGACCTGAACCCCAAGCATTGGCATCTGTTAGAGCTATGATTGTACCATCTAGCTGCAAATAAAAAAACGAAAAGGAGAGAGGAGGATTATTTAAAACCGGCACTAAACCCTTGAATTCTATATGAATCCTCTTGAATACTGAGCGACTATGATGAATGACAACTCAAGTCTGTGAATGAGAATCATGTGATTGTTTCTAATATAACCATGTTATGATTTAAGCGGGGATGCCACATGAATGTCCTAATTGCTTTATAGAATATTGTTGCAATCAGTATTCTGTAATTGCTACAGAACCATTTGTATAGCTATAGCTATTTGCAATTTCACATGCCTGTAACAGTCTACATATTGATTTACCTGAAATACAATGTTGTGCTGACAGTATGGACCAGAGAATGAAATAGGTCCGACAAGGAATACATATTCTGATGGGACAAAGACTGTTGTTGCTTCAACTTTACAAGCAGCTGCCCATGCGGCTTGGAATGCCTGGGTTTCATGTCAACGATTAACAGTTTTATCGTTAGTGATTGAACTATAACTTATGTACATTGATGCGGTAAAAGATTCTTACATTATCAGATCACTTAAGAACCGATTGCAAGTTAACTAGCATAGAAATCATAGATTGATAACCTACAAAATGTGGTAAATAACCCATTACTGTGGGTAAAAATGACATGACAGTGTTGAAATTTGGTAGAAATGACACCAGGTATATCCTCTATAGGGCAGCTATTTAGGAATTAGCCAGTGTGTCTTAAATTTTCAGTTTTTTCAACTCAATTTTTTGGGACAAAAATATCTTGAATTGTCCTGAAGTTAAAAAAATTTAGTTTAAAATTTCAGGACAAAGTAAGTAGTGGTTAATCTCTAAATAACATTCACGTGGGATAGTTGATACTTGCATGCAGGGACAGGATAAGTTAGCCATCTTCTTATGTGTGACTCTGTTTGTACTGTTTAAGCTTAGGTAGAGCTTCCTAAATAGCTCATGCAACAATAACGAGTAAACAACAACAACAACAACAACAAATGGTGGCTGAACTAGCTGATGAGTGATGAAAAAGCTTACCTCAGTATCATCGGTCTTTCCATCCCCTGTGGAACCAAAGTCCCTCACGTTGAAAATGGTGGCTGAACGTTCGTTGCCATAGCCATTGTTATGCTTTCCTTTCTTCCTGTACAGAGAAGCAGAAGAAATTGTACTTTGTCTCCAATGGCTGCCTCTTCTGGCATTACATGTTTCTATATTTGATGACCAAACAAGGAACACAATGATAAGCACGGATGTGAAACTTCTCAAACTATGTTGAAACAGAAGAAGCATCGAAGCAGAAGAAGCAAAGAAGAAGAAGATGCTAATGTTGAAGAACAGAAGAAGCATCAAAGCAGAACAAGCAAAGAAGAAAGACACCAGCGTTACAATTGATGTTGGGCAGATAAGTGGAGCATGATGTGGAAACATAATAGCCCTTGATATTCAAATCAGGAGATCTAATCTTGACCGTTAGATTAGAAGACATAAAACACATCTGGGCCATTCATTTATTAGTGTCATACACATGAGTGAGCATATGCTCACATTTGTATTAGTGCTGATGCACTAAAGTGAGTATGGACTCACATAGTAAACAATATATTTTGTCTAGGAATATTATATGTACATTTTATGTATCTATAGGATGTAGATGTATATAGAAGCTATAGTAGTGTATATACAAAATACACAGAGAAATTTTTTGCATCAGCTCTTTCATTCTTTCATGGTATCAGAGCAGACCTCTGCTCTATCCTTCAACTTCATCTTCTAATTTTCTTCCTTGAACTCAACTTGTTCTATCACCATGACTGGAACAGATTCTTCAGTAACACCTTCCCTTTCTGGATCAACAAGTCAAGCAGTTAATCATGATGTCAACCATCCCTATTTTCTTCACTCTTCATATGCTCCTGGGATGACTCTTGTGACCTCACCTTTTGATGGAAGAGGATTCCCAGGATGGAGAAGGTCAATATTGATTGCATTGTCAGCCAAAAATAAGCTGGCGTTCATCAATGGGATTTGTGATGAACCTGCCTTGGATTCAAAGGATCATGCACAATGGAGTAGGTGCAATGACATGGTAACCTCATGGCTTTTAAATTCTCTAACTAAAGAGATAGGAGATAGTGTAATCTATTCCAAATCTGCAAAAGAACTTTGGAGTAGTCTTGAACATAGGTTTGGACAATCCAATAGAGCCAAACTCTACCACCTACAAAAGGAAGTTGCTAAGACAGTTTAGGGAAATAGCAGTATTGCAGCATACTTCACAACTCTGAAAAAGTTATGGGATGAGTTATATTCCCTGAACTCACATTTAGGGTGCACTTGTACCTGTGTGTGTGAAGGGAAGAAGAAAGTAGCCAAGTTCCTAGAGGATCAGAGAGTCATCCAATTCCTAATGGGACTGAATGATGTGTATGCACATGCAAGAGGCAATATCCTCATGATGAGCCCACTTCCAAATATGTATCATGCCTATTCCATCCTCCTGCAAGATGAAAGTCAGAGGGAAATATTTGTTAGCCCACAATATCCAACAGATGGTGCATCTTTTATGGTAGGACCTCAAGGGAAGTTTAATCAAAGGAACAATATTCAGAAATCATGGGGAACTCCTCAGAAACAGGGGAACATTCAGAACATGCAACAAAAGTTCAAAAAGAAGGCAAAATACAATCCTAATGTGAGTTGTAGTCATTGTATGAGAACAGGGCATGTAAGGGAAGATTGCTACAGACTAATAGGATTCCCAGATGATTTTCAATTCACAAAATCAACAAATTATCAGCCTGCCATAAAGGGAAATGCAGTGGTGACAGGACAGGAAACATAAGTGAAGGAAACATCAGCAGTTAGAACCAGTTTTTCAGTAAGGACCAAGTGTCAGAATTGGTAAACATAATCAAGCAAGTGCAGATTAAAAGTGCAGCAGCCACAACATCATAAATCAATGCTAATGTTGTAGCTGGTACCATACTCCAATACACAGGAACTTGGCTTGCTGTTTTCAACACTAAAACATGGATAATTGACTTAGGGGCCTCTGAACATATGTGTTTTGATGCTAATTCTTTCCTATCTCTTACTCCTCTTCCTGCACCTTTGCACATTAGCTTACCTAATTCATTCCAGTTGTGTGTTACACATATAGGAAGTGTGTCTATTCAGCCTGATATGGTTCTTCATAGGGTGCTTCATGTACCTTCTTTCAAGTATAACTTATTATCTGTTCATAAGTTATGTCTTCAATTCAGCTGTTCCTTGAATCTAACTTCTAATGGGTGTCTATTGCAGGTCCCTTTAGTGGGGAAGGGACAAGTTTTTGGTGAAGTTAGAGATGGATTGTACCTGTTTCAGCCATCTAGAAAAGAGTCTATCTCTCCTCTTAGAAAAAATGTAGTTTCCATTCCAAAAGGAAGAAATTCCAGTGTTATTTCTACTTCTGTTTCCTTTTCAGTACCTTTAGCTGCTATTGCTACTGCTACTGTAAAGCAATGGCATGTTAGGCTAGGGCATTTGCCCTTTTCAGTAATGAGAAATCTGCATTTCATTAAGTTTCCCTCTAAGTTTGATTGTGCGTGTCACATCTGTCCTCAAGCTAGGCAAACCAGACTGCCTTTCCCTTTGAGTCATATTAAGAGTTCTGCTATCTTTGATTTGATTCATATTGACACATGGGGGCCATTCAAGACTGTGACTTATAATGGTTATAAGTATTTCTTGACTATTGTGGATGACTATAGTAGGTCCACTTGGACTTTTCTCTTAAGTTCTAAGGGAAATGCTTTTTCAGTCTTGAAATCATTTCTGTGCATGGCAGAGAGACAATTTAACTTGAAAGTTAAGAAGACCAGATCTGATAATGCCATGGAACTAGGAAAAGGCTCACTAGAGGCAAGTTTTCTTGAATCAGAAGGGATTATACATGAAACCTCTTGTGTTTCTACCCCTCAACAGAATGGAGTAGTTGAGAGGAAGCATAGGCATCTTTTGGAAGTAGCAAGGGCACTTTTATTTCACTCTAAGGTGCCTCTCCAATACTGGGGAGAATGTGTGCTGACAGCTACATATCTGATCAATAGAATCCCTTCTAAAGTTCTAAATGGATTAACACCCTATGAGGTATTGCTTGGTACACAACCTAGCTATGAATCACTCAAGAGTTTTCGTTGTTTGTGCTATGTCTCAACTTTGTCTAACAACAGAGGGAAGTTTGAACCTAGGACAAAAAGTTGTGTGTTCCTCGGATATGCACAACATCAAAAAGGTTACAAGGTCCTGGATCTTGTCACTAAAAGGGTGTTTGTATCTAGAGATGTTAGGTTTCATGAAGATCAATTCCCTTTTTCCCACTCACCTCTCACATCTGATTTTCCTTTCTTTCCTCAAGATACAATTCCACCAGATACCTTACCCCATAACTCAACAGAATATTCTTCTAGGATATCTACCCACTCCTCTACCCACTCCTCACCTAGCAGTTCTTCTACATGTCCTGGTCCTTCTACTTCAACCAACATCAACCTAACACCTTCAGACTCTGCTTCTACTCCATGTCCTTCTTACTCACCCATCCTGTCCAGATCATTTTCTCCTTCATCAATCAGCACACCTATTCCAATTCCACCTCCATCAGTTAGAAAATCTGACAGGGTAACTCAGAAACCAGCCTACTTAAATGATTACATTTGCAATAGCATCTACCTATCCGACCTTAGTTCCTATCTATCCAAACCTCTCAAGACAAATGTCTTTTCCTTCCATGCTCTTTCTATAGACAACCAGCATCTCCTTCAATCTATTTCTACCACATCAGAACCTAGCAGTTATTTACAAGCTTTTATCCATCCTGGTTGGAAAAAGGCTATGGATGCTGAAATTTCAGCACTTGAGATAAATAACACTTGGGATGTTGTATCCTTACCACCAGGGAAGAAAGCTTTACCCTGTAAATGGGTGTACAAGGTGAAGCATAACTCAGATGGTACAATTGAAAGGCTAAAGGCTAGGTTGGTGGTGAGGGGGGACATTCAGAGAGAAGGGATAGATTATTCAGAAACCTTTTCACCTGTGGTAAAGATGACTACTATCAGGTGTCTTTTGGCTGTGGCTATCAAGAAGGGGTGGAATGTGTCACAACTCGATGTTAATAATGCCTTCTTGCATGGGGATTTGCAAGAAGAGGTCTATGTGAAATTCCCAGCAGGTTTGGCTCCTTCTCAACCTAATCTTGTCTGTCGACTAAGGAAGTCACTCTATGGTTTAAAGCAAGCGTCGAGGCAATGGTATGCTAGGTTAGCTGGGGCTCTGAACTACAAAGGTTACTCCAGCTCTCTAAATGACTATTCACTATTTTTCAAGCGATCAGGTGATTTAATTTCCATATTAGTTGTATATGTGGACGATATACTCCTCACAGGTAATGACACCACAGATATTGCACAACTTACAGCTTTTCTACACTCAGAATTCAAAGTAAAACATCTTGGTCACATTCATCATTTCTTGGGTATGGAAATTCTCAGAGAAAAGCATGGTTTTATAATAGGGCAAAGGCAATTTACCTTGGAACTTTTGGCTGAATTTGACTGCACAGGTCCTGCTGTATCTTCACCTCTCAACCCTTACTCTAAATTGCAAGCTGATATGGGAGAGCCTATGCCTGATCCTACCATTTATCGCCATCTTGTTGGAAAGGTCAACTACTTAACAAATACTAGGTCGGACCTCTCTTTCGCTGTCCTTTGTTTGAGCCAGTATATGCAACGTCCTTGCATGTCTCATTATTCTGCAGCTTTGCGTGTTCTCTGTTATTTGCGCACTGACCCTTCTCAAGGGATCTTTCTTACTGCACATCCATCTTTTGATCTACTCGCCTTTTGTGATGCAGACTGGGCGGCTTGTAGAGATCTCGCCGGTTTGTTAGTGGCTTCTTCATCACCCTTGGTGGAGCTCCAATCTCTTGGAAATCGAAGAAACAAATCTCCGTCTCTATGTCCTCCGCAGAGGTGGAATACAGATCTATGAGAAGGGTGACCGCAGAAATCACTTGGTTAGTCCGATTGCTTGCCGATCTATCAGCACCACCCACTTTACCAGTGCCTGTTCACTCGGATAGCCAAGCCGCCATTCACATAGCTCGTAACCCAGTTTTTCATGAACGAACCAAACATGTGGAGTTGGATTGTCACTTTGTTCGTCAACAATTTCTGTCCGGTTTGATATCTCTCTCTTTTGTTCCGTCTGAATCTCAGCTCGCCGATCTATTTACCAAACCCTTATCTGGGGGCTCTCATCGGAGCATTTTATCCAAGCTGGGGGTCCATTCTCTCCCCTCCACCTTGAGTGGGGATGTTGAAACAGAAGAAGCATCGAAGCAGAAGAAGCAAAGAAGAAGAAGATGCTGATGTTGAAGAACAGAAGAAGCATCAAAGCAGAACAAGCAAAGAAGAAAGACACCAACGTTACAATTGATGCTGGGCAGATAAGTGGAGCATGATGTGGCAACATAATAGCCCTTGATATTCAAATCAGGAGATCTAATCTTGACCGTTAGATTAGAAGACATAAAACACATCTGGGCCATTCATTTATTAGTGTCATACACATGAGTGAGCACATGCTCACATTTGTATTAGTGCTGATGCACTAATGTGAGTATGGACTCACATAGTAAACAATATATTTTGTCTAGGAATATTATATATACATTTTATGTATCTATAGGATATAGATGTATATAGAAGCTATAGTAGTGAATATACAAAATACACAGAGAAATTTTCTGCATCAGCTCTTTCATTCTTTCAAACTAAAACCTGTCACATTTGTCTGGTGAATACAGGATGTTGGAAGATTTAAAAAAGTTTTGGGAGGGATGGAGGACAGTTGGGTAACTAACTTTTCTTTAAATAATTAGCCAGATGAGCTGCTTCTAATTTATATAGGAAGGAATGCACAAAGTATTAATGAGAACTGTACAAGAATAAGCATAGATTGCTTGATAATACTAGGCATTTATGTCTTCATTCCAAGTGATCTTTCACTTTTATTAATTGCATGCCTTTACTTTATGTGATTTTTGGTTGGCTGACAACATTTGACTCTATCTTAGCACCTTTTTTTGGCATATGGATGTTTAAATATTTGGTTCGAGAAATGTTTGCTTTATGTGAATTTTGGTAGCTAGGAAAACTTTTACCCTAACGTACGCTCCATTTTTGGCATATAAAATACAGTAGTTCAAATATATATTTTGTTCTGGGGCGCACTGTTAAGTTTCATCCAACTTGGAGATGAAATTGTTAGGGCTATCGTAGATATGTCCTAGATTCAATATTGAATTGAATATATTTTGTGAATGTTGTTTGATATAAAATATATATATGACATTTGATATTCTTTTATCATAGTTATTATTAATTGCTTGATTAAATTTTGTGACTTGTCATCATGATGGAGATCATGATAATGCGAGAAAAGTCTCTTACAATTTAATCTAAATTTTGTTCTTGATCGTAGGATTATTAATTTGGAAATTAGTAATCTGGTTAGATCAATATTTATGTGATCGTCTTTATAGGATAAAGATTAGTTGATCTCATTAACTAAATTACATAGATAGATGATGCATATAGAGATATGATCATTGAACCGACTCATTGGATAATTCATAATGGTTATAATTACCACAAACTGTCAATAAGATATTCTCTTGAAGAATGTGATGTAATAGTTTCCTTTGACCTGAGATCGTCATATTAATTGACAAGTTATTTATTGTGTTTTGATACTAGACACCTATGGTCCTAGGGCGATAGTTGAAAGAATATTGTGTACGATTAAATACTTGTAGAATTAGTGATTGATCGAGATTAAATTTGTCAACTCTTGGTAATGAGTTTAAGCTCCATGTTGTCATGAATTATAAACGATCAAATTAAGACCCTGACTAGGGCAATTGAATGAAAGAAGAAAAGAGTTTCTAAGGTCATTCAATGGTCGATTATGTTTGACATGAACTAGGATTTGACAGTTGAACCATATCCTAGGGTGATCCAGAGTTATAAGGACAGAAGGAATTACTACATTATTCTTTTACTGGTTTTTTAGTATACTTCATTCTATCCGGTCATTAAGGAGTGTTGCTAGACGTCACCCTTGATTAGTATATTGATATGATTAATTTACTACCGGTTAGTATTGAACCTATGGGGTCGCACACTAACGATTGTTCTGATCTTTGCTAAAGGATTAGTTACTTTATTATTTGATAATTAAACTAAAAAATTTAATTAGTCAAATAAATTTAATTATTAGTCCAAATGAAATATTATCATATTCTTTGCTAGCATAGAGAATATAATTAATATTGTGAACAAATTAAAGTTTTCTATTTGGAATAGAAAATTATATTATATCTCTTGGTTAATATATATATATATAAAATAGTACTTATTTTATATAAGATATGTTAAAATGTTAATAAAAAAGTTGATGGAACTTATTAGTGAAATCCAATGTGAAATTGGATTCACGTATTAAAGTCCATAAAGGACTAGCTGCCGCCGACGTGCATATGATCCCATTAGGAATGGGATAAAAAAAAATCGATGGAAAAGTTTTACGAAGTCTATTTTTGGAACTAGACTTGTACCCAAGATAATTCACTACCTTAACCAATAGGAAAAAGGTTTAGGTGATGATATAAAGGGGGTCATGGAAAAGTGTGTGTGGTCTATTGATAATACACTTTGTGAAAGTGTGTGATTAAAAACTAAGAGATATATTCTTGACAAGAAAATTAATTTTCTTGTCGCATTATTTGCTGGAGTTTTGAGAAAATTTCAGCATAAGTTCTTCGTTAAATTTGTTTGCGGATTTCATTGATCAAAGAGTTGATAGCAAGGATCGGTCTCGGTGTGGATGCACATAGAGTCTTCGTACTATCGAAGAAATTCTGAAACGAGATTCTCTTCACCAGGTACGTCTTATATCCGATCTTTGACATGTAAATAAATTTTAAACACGAAAAAGTCTGTCTAGAATTGTTATTGTCTTTCGCTACGTGTTACGAACACCTATATGCAAAATCCTTCAGAAATTAAACTGATCGATAAACGAATCATAAGCTGAATCAAAGCATTAAATTATGGTATGATTTGAGTTATTTTACAGTTTAAACTGTGATTTTAATACCTATAGGCTTTAGTTTTATTATAAGGGATAATATATAATTACCTCTTGAGTTATCTCAGTTTACCAGGTGCACCCTCAAACTTAGTTTAAAGTGAAATAAATACTGCCTACTGAGACAACCACGAGTTTGAAAGAAATCAGTGCATCAAACACACCAATTAGGTTGTGCCACATCATTTCTTTTTATATATTTTTATTTTATTCACTCTTTTTCTTTTACCTTTTTATATTTTTCTTTTTTCTTTTCTTTCCTTCCTTTCTTCCTTTCCAACAACCTCGTCACAGCACCTCAGCTATAGACTGCCCTAACACCACCTCCACCAGAAATGAAATGAAATCAGACTAGCGGGTATCATCATCAAAGCCATCTGATGTCAGAGTGACTGAAAATCAAATTACCATCGGAAATGTAAGCTTTCTTTTTTGGAACATGTTGGCTTTACGTTCTAACTCACTATAAAAACTCTAGGTGTCGTCACGCCTAAGTTATCTTTTTTTTTCACTGTTTGATTGTAGTAGGGGTTCACGTAGGATGGTTAAGCCAGGAGCAGGACCGAGACTTTGGTTGTGTTTAATCACGGTTGCGGATAAACACAAAAAAAAGGGTTATTCATCTAAAAGTAATAGTTCGAGCGGGTAACAGTCTGAAAGCGAATGAGCTAACTAATATATAAGTATATAGAGCAGAGCGAGTAAGCAAAAAGAATATATTGATCGTACAAGCATTTCCCCTTCACTCATCACCAATGAAAGCGCTTTGTCCCACCTATCAGAAAAAGGCCCTCACCCATCGGACTAGGAATTGCTATTTCATCCGATTCAGTTAGCTCTATTCTGTGACCTGAGGGCGGGAACCATCTTCTTAGGGTAGGGGTAGCCCCACTTACTTTTGAGTCTATCAACTGTGACAAGGGTTGCGGGAACAAGTGATGTGCTTTCCCCAGACAGATACCACTATTCATTACCATGAACCGGTCCCTTTTTAGTATAGGCAACCAATGCCAAGAAAAGTACCGGTTGTTCACCACCTAAAACTTTAAAAATGTAAATCACCACTAAAAACAAAATCAGAAAATTTATATTGTTAACCTTTTCTAATGTTTTGAGCTCTAGCATTCTATTCAGCGTTTTGAGACTTTGAGTAGATTCATATGATGCATTATGACTTGCATGTATGGTTGAGTTTGATTTTTCGAGAGTTTTAGAGTTCATTTGGAAGAGTAATTTTAATTCGAAAACCTTAAGTCGGAAGAGTTGACCAATGTTTGACTTTTGAATAAACGACCTCGGAATCGAAATTAGTTTCAATAGGTTTGTATGGTGATTTTGGAATTGGTCGTGTGTTTGAATTTGGATTTAGAGGTTCCTAGAAGATTTTGACCCTATTTGTAAAAGGTTGGCATGTTGAAGAATTGGAGAGTTCATAGGTTTTACCAAGAGTTAACTTTGGCATTATCGTGCTTTGATTGGTGATTCGAGACTTCAGATAGGTTTATTTGGTTGATTGGGACTTGTGTGCAAATTTTGGTTGTGATCCGGTATGTCTAAGTGTGATTCGTACAAGTTCGGTGAAGTTTGAATGTATAAAAATTAAGAGAATACTTCGGTCTTTAATTCTTGGATTTGATATTATTTATGGTGTTTTGAGCCTTTGGATAAGTTGGTTTATGTATACGGACTTGTTGACATGTTTGAACGGGGTCCCGAGCAAGTTTCAGATCATTTTGAACCACTTTGAGGTTGCTGATTTTCTTGTGTTCAGGCATGCATCGTGATCGTGGTCTTGGAGTCGCGATCGCGAAGAGTTGTTGTGGACCTGGGATGTTTGTTCATCGCGGCGGCAAAATGTTGCACACGATCGCAGAGTAGGATTTTGAGGCGGTGTGTTTCTGGTCTCCGCATTCGCGTAGAGGAAGAGGTCGACTAGAGGTTGTTGTTCACGTTCGCATTTGGGTATCGCGTTCAAAATGGAGGCAGAACTAGAGAGTTTCGTGTTCGCGCAGGGCAGGTCTCTATCGTCGAGGCTTATTGTGGGTAGTAGCATTTTTGTGATTCACGATCGCGAAGGATTTACCTAGAGCAGACCTTTAAGTGTTATATTTTCGGACTTTTGCCCAATATTTCATATTTTGCGCTCTAAACTTCGAGAGGAGGAGAATTTGAAGAGAAATTTCACTACTACATTAGAGATTGATTTTTACTTATATTTGGCTTTATATCTTGATTTTTTTTATGGATTTTTACATCTAAAATTTGAAAATTTAAAGTAAAATCTAGGGGTTTTATCTACAACTTAAGAGGTGTATTTGGGGAGTTTAGGGTTGATTTGGACTCAGTTTTGGAATCTAATCACATATTTGAACTCGTGAGGTTATGAGTAGTCGTGATCTACCCCTTGACTCAAATTTTAACTGTGTGGGCCTAGTTTGACTTTGGGATTTGATTAAAGATCGAAGCTTTATTGTTTGGAGTTGTTTCCTGTGGCTTTATTTGATGTTGTTGAGTTGTTTTTTTTTACTAGATTCGAGTCGCTTGTAGTTGAATTTGGACGGTAGGCGATTGTTGCTTGATTTTAGCTTACCGGGCAGAGGTAAGTATCTTGACTATCCTTGTAAGAGGGAATTCTACCCATAGGTGATTTGTTTGCTACTTGATTCACGATTTAGGAGGCACGTATATGCGAGGTGACAAACATATTTGCATAGCTAAGTCTTGACCTTATCCAATATTATTGACTTGGATTTATGCTTTGTTGGATTATGTGAAGTTGTTATCCCTATTTAATTGATTTTATGACCTCATGATAATATATATCTATGATCTAGGAGCATGCCTAGGAATATGACTTATTGACTTAACATAAAGGATTGTTTTGCCATGTTGAGCTTTATTATAAATCCGTAGTCATACACTTGTCTTATTTGATCCATAATTATTATGGTTTATATGGCCTAATTGACCATGATAAATAATATGATTAAGCTACGACATGCTAAATAGTTTACTGAGTCATTATGATAAATTGTGTTACATGATTTACCATAGCCATCTTTTAGTCATATGAGCTTTTTATCGGCATTTTTATTATCATGTCCGGTGCCCTTTTATTACATCGTTTATATATATATATATATATATATATATATATATATATATATATATATATATATATATATATATATACACACACACACATATTGGAGAGTTGGATATTGCCGAAATATTGAGGAATTTGGCACTAAGGACCATATTAATGAATGATTGATGATATTATGATTGGAACGGATTGCGGTGCAATGATTAATTGATGTGATTGATCATTAAATATAAAATG
Source organism: Nicotiana sylvestris (assembly GCF_000393655.2). NCBI lineage: Eukaryota > Viridiplantae > Streptophyta > Magnoliopsida > Solanales > Solanaceae > Nicotiana > Nicotiana sylvestris. The sequence continues at coordinate 69,545,951 of NC_091060.1, forward strand.
ATCAACGGTTTATGTATATGTCTCTCCGAAGCCAGATGAGTACCCATGTTACCTTGGGCCCTGTGAGCATAGGCACCCGTGATTCTTTTCTTGTTTGTTGGACATGTGGCATATGTGAGGCACATAGATTTGTGATGTGAGCTGTTGATATTAGATCAGGGGTATGCATTGGAAGCATAGACTCATGCATTGGCTCTAATACACATGGATATTAGATTCTAAGCATACATATGTACATATTTTTTTTAACTCATGCAATGATTTGATATAAATATTATTGACATAAATCATATCTTGGTATGAGGATCAAGGCGTTGATGTCTTAATTTCTCTCTTTACCTATTAAGCATGCCTAAATTCTGTGTGACTTGTATTTCTTTGAGTTGTCGTATTTATTTGGTGAGAGCATGCTTATTTCTGTATTTTTATTTATGTTTTACCTAATTATTGTATGGATAGTGAGTGTCGATGTCTATTCTCGCCACTATTTCTTCGAGGCTAGAATTGATACTTACTACTACCGTAATTTTGTACTCATACTATACTTCTGCATATTTTTGTGCAGGTTAAGAGACAAGTATTAGTGGTACCATAGAGTTGAGTAGGATGCATTATATTGGAGACTTCGTGATGAGCGCCTATTCTTGATCCAATTCGCAGCACATGGAGTCCCAGTCCCTACTTATTTATTTTTTGTTCACGTATTCTTTCCGGACAAATATGTTTATTCAGTGACTCTAGTTACTCTTATTAAATGCCCATGATATAGTGACACCGGATTGTGGATAGTTGATTAGACAACTGTGATTATGTTTAGACCATCTCACAGATTATGTGCTCATATTATTGATTAAAAATTCATTTCGCTTTGTTAATTATATTATGAAAACAGTTAATGGCTTAGTAATTGGATTTGAGATGATAATTGAGTATTGACTCGCCGTCTAGTCTTTGGTGCGATTTTGGGCCGTGACACCAAGGCTTTCCCAAAGTTTGATAAAGTAGGCTAGAGGCAGTAGCATGAGCTTCGTCCGTGGTATACTAAAATATAGTACAACGGGCCAAATGTTCGACTGCCACTAATTTAGTCTACAAAAACATCAGTTTATGTACAAAAAGTATCACATGCTTTATCTCTTTATGGAATGGCGGGATCAGAATATAAGAAGTTTCTTTTAGGGCAGTTGCGGGGCTGAATGGTTTGGAATTCATGAAAGTCACAATAGAATGTAGGTATTCTGCGCTTCATGTGAATTGAACTGCCTTGATTGCGACCAAAGAATTTATATATAAATATAAAAATACCGTCTATGCTCCAATATGGCCTTTAAACCTAAATTCTATTGTTACTTGATTGTCCAACCAGACATTTTCTGTAGTTCTTTTACCTCTTTATGAGTTGCACTTGCAACTCCCTTTAACCCCCCGTCAATCTCACCAATGTATCAAACATGTGACGATGTCATTTATATGCAGCTCTTTATATGCTTGTTTATTTATAGCAAGTAAATATTTCTTTAGAAAAGGAGAAAGTGCTTGTTTTTTCTTTCAGATGTTGAGGTTAAGCTATGGTGTAGAGCTGTGAAGAGCGAGGTGAGCTGCACTAGCCTACCAACATTTATCTGCAGCAAGCTATGGTCTTAAGACCCCTAACCTATGTTGGGACAGTTCTAAATTTTAGCCGTTCAACTAATTGAATCTGCTTTAATATTATTGACATTTTTATAAAAATAAGAAGTCATTTAGAATTTTCTTCTTCCAAATTTACCTTTATTGCTCTAATTAGTAGAGTATTAATTAAGTGAACTTTTTAAAAAAAGCTAAAGGGTAGTCTTGACAAATATTATTGTATTAAAGATATTAAATATTATTAGTGTGCAGAAATCAAAAGTCAGATGGTATGACCATGTAAAGTAGCTCATTAATTCTATTACAATTTAATTTTTTGGCAAGCGAAAATTTTTTATTTGCAAACCAAGTATGGGATATTAGAGACCTGTCTCAAAACCAAGAATTTGGACATCATGCCCCAAATTCTTGTGCAGCTACTCACCTTCCTATCTACCAGAAAACAAACAGATATTGAAATACAAAACCATTTAGAACATATGCTTTTGCTACTGGGATAATACTCCAATTTCTTCATTTTTCAGCCAGTTTCTAGGGGAAACTCGACATAGTGAGGAGCTTAAAGTCAAATCTTGATGAGAGGCCTTAATTTTTTTTTGGAGGATAAACACTTGCACATATATTTTTATCTATTTTTCTAGATTTTATTGATGCAAAATTATTAATTATTTTATATAATCAATTCTCCTAACAATTCTTTTTCAATTGATAATATCACAAATACATTTAGTCTCTCTCGAGATATTATTAATCTTACACAAGATTGATCTATTTTACTTTTGAAAAAAAGAAATTCTTTTTGTGAATGCAACTAGTCCAAGAAATATTAACATTATTATATATGGAATATAGGTGTCACGACCCAAAATCAAAATCAAAGGGTGGTGATGACACTGCTTATTAGGCAATCTGACACTTATAATTACCATAACAAGAGATGCGAAACTAACATATAACAATATGATATAATAAATGAGAGTAAAAGCTTTGCAATACATAAGAGTCTAAACCAAACAACCGTCAAAATAACCTCAGAATATTGGGTGACACTGAGTACATGAGCTTCTAGAAATTTACTAAATACTTAGTCTGAAAGGAATATCGTACTATTTAACAGTAGTAAAATGATAAAAATGTGGCTTTAAGGCATGCGGACGAGAATGCAACACCACTTTGAGTCTCCCCATAGTCAAACTATGCTTCCCTCTGAATGCTGCTAGGGCCAATGCCAGATTCTGTACAAGAAGTGAAGAAGTGTAGTATGAGTATAGTCGATCTCATGTACCCAGTAAGCATCGAGCCTAAGATTGGCGAGGTAGTTACGAGGCTAAGACAAAAAACCTACTCTATAAACCTGTGTAATTAAATAGCTAAGAAAATAACAAAAGATATAACAAGTAAGATAACAAGTGAAATAGTAAGTAAGATAACAAGTAAAATAGCAAATAAGATAGTAAGTGACATAGCAAGTAAGATAATAAGTTAAATAGAAATTAAGATAGTAAGAGAGAGAGATGGCAAATAAGATAATAAGTGAAATAGCAAGTAAGATAATAAGCAGAAGAAGTGCGAGGAATAGTGAAGGAAACAATTAAGGGGAATGACGACCACACTTTCTCAAATAACACAATCAAATCATTCACAACAACTCAAGTTTGGGAGAATGGCAAGATGTAATAACCTAGCCCGTTATTTTGTATATTTGAGCCTCGTTCCCCTTTTTGATGCTTCTATTTGTTTCTCTATTATTTGGTGACTTACGGGGGATGGTTGATTTGGTTTCGGAAAGGTTTAAGAGGAATTTGAGAAACTTAGTCTCCCTTTGGAAGATTAAGTTGTAAGAGTTGATCAAAGGTTGAATTGTACGTAAACAATCTTGAATTGGTAATTTGAGGTTGATCAAAAGTTGAATTGTATGTAAACAATCTTGAATTGATAATTTGAGTGTGCCAACATGTTCTTATGGTTATTTTAGACTTGTACATACGTTTGGATTTGGATTTGGAGGTCCCTAAGATGTTTTGGCTCTATTTACACAAGGTTGACAAATTGGAGATGTGGAGTATTCCTAAGTTTGACCGAAAGTTGACTATGATGATATCGAATTTGAATTATAATTTTGAAAGTTAAAATAAGTTCATTTTGTTATTTGGGACTATTGTGAGTTTGGATATAATCTGGAATACTTAGGCTTGAATCAGACGCTTGATTGGAAGTTTAGAAGTTAATGAACTTAAGAGAAGCTCAATTTGTGTTTAATCGTTGATTCGTAGTTTTGATGTTTGTCATGGTATTTGGGGAATTTGGAAAAGTTTGGATGAGATATTGGGACTTGTTGGAATAATTATATGGGGTCCCTGGGGGCTCAGGTGTGTTTAAGAATGATTTCAGATCATTTCTCTTTTGTTTGGAGTTGCTGGCTTTCTTATGTTTATCAGTGCTTCGTGATAGCGGAGCTTGTCTCACGATCGCGAAGAAGGGGAGCTGGCACACGAGATTCCTCTTTAAATTCGTGTGGGTGGAGCCATGTTCGCAACTAGATGGGAGTAGGAGCATCGCATTCACGTGCAGGGCGCCGCGTTCGCGATTGAGTAGTGCCAGGCGGAAGGATAGCCTTCGCGTTCCTGGAGCATGGCTCATGTTCGCGTAGGCTTAGCAGGTCAAGCATCACGTTCTTGAGGAAGGACCTTGCGTTCGTGACGAAGAGTGGAAACGGTGCAGACATGTTTTCCTTTACGATTGTGAAGGGTGTGTCGCGATCACGATGCATATCACTGGGCAGAACATTAAGTGTTATATTTCGGGAATTTATCCATTCTCTCATATTTTGAACCCTAGACTTTGTTAGATGGAGATTTTGGAGAGCAAATTCAATACTATATTGGAGGTAATAAATTTTTACTTGTATTTGGCTTTATATATTAATTCTAACTAGATTTCTATACCTAAAATACAGATTTTTTAAGAAAATTTTGAGGTTTTTGTCTACTACTCAAGAGGGTGTAGTTCGGGGATTTGAAGGTCGATTTATACTCGATTTTGGAATCTAATCATATATTTAGGCTCATGGGATTATAGGTAGTCGGGATCTACCACTTGATTCGAATTTTGACCGTGTGGGCCTGGGTTGACTTTTGTTGACTTTTGGGAATTTGATTAAAGATTGAAGCTTTATTGGTCAAGGTTATTTTATATGGATATATTTGATGTTACTGAGTTGCTTTTGATTAGATTTGGATCGTTTAGAGTTGAATTATAACAATAGGCGATTGTTGCTTGATTTTAGATTATCGGTGAAGGTATGTGTCTTGTCTTCTTTGTAAGTGGGAATTCTCTCCATCGGTGATATATTTTCTACTTGTTGCTCGATTTAGGAGTCACGTATATGCGAGGTGATGAATGTATATGTATATCTAGGTCTTGATCATATCCGATATTGTTGAATTGAATTGTATTTTGTTGGATTATGTAAAGTTGTTATCCATGTTCAAATTAAGTCTATGACAACATGATAATTCATATTCATGATTTAGGAGCATGCCTGGGGTTATGACTTGTTGGTTTGACATGAAGAATTGTTTGTCCACGTTGAGCTTTATTATAAATTCATAGCCATATACTTTCCTCATTTTCCAATTATTTTTTATGGTTTTTATAGCCTAATTAACTCATGATAATAATATGATTAAGATAGAATATGTTAAATAACCTATTGAGGTATTGAGATAAATTGAGTTACATGATTTTCCATAGCCACCTCTTAGCCATGAGTGAAAAAAGTGATTATTTAGGAAAGTTGAGGATTTCGGCACTATGGGCACATAAGCAGATATTAATGTTAATTATTGGTTAATGATCATTATTATAAATTGATCAACGCTTGGATTATGGATCCTTCCCTTGGAGTCAAGCGATTACCCATGTTACCTTGGGCCCTGAGAGCGTAGACACCCGTGATTTTCTTGGTGCTTGTTGGACATGTTACTTGTGTCAGGCACATGGATTTGTGCTGTGAGTTGTTGACAAAGGGATCCCGAGCATGCATATCTATATTTTCTTAGGCTCATTCAATAAATTGATGTAATTATTGTTCACATGTATCATGTTTTACTCGAGGGTTGAGATGTTGATATCTTATTTGATCTCTAATATTCATAAAAGCATGTTTAAATTCCGTATGAACTGCGTTTTGAGCTTTTATACTCGTTTGATTATATCATGCCTAGTTTCATGTTGATTTATTCTTTCTTTTGATTATTTGGTTGTTAGTGAGTGTCGATATCGACTCCTCACTACTGCTTCTTTAAGGCTGGTCATGATACTTACTAGGTACCGTGGTTTGTACTTGTTGACACTCAATTTGGTTTCTCCATATTTAATAATTAGCTTCTGTAGGCTTTTTGTTGACCCCTCCGTACGCTAGACGTGATTGTCAGTGCCGTACGGAAAAATCAATTTCAAGAGCAATTGAGAGAACAGAAATGAAAATTGAGAATGAAAGAATGATTAATTGTATTAATGAAAGCTATTACAGAAAAGCAACACGGTGTCGAGGGGGAGAGACGCCAGTACAGAGAATTGTTTGCTTGCTAAAAAGTTTGATTGTTTGATCCCCCCTAATAGTGCTTAAAAAAATAAACCAAAGCTACAAGACTAGACTTGACTAAGCTAGAGAAACCTAATAGAAGTACATGAAATAAAACTACTTTATATTTACAATGAAAAGGACTTAGTTTTTCTACAAGGCAGAAACAGGTTTGTTGTCAACAGCATTGTCTTTGGCATCACGTTCTGCACGCCGGCACTGTTGGCCTCTACCTGTGGCTAGGTGCTGGCGAGGGATATCGATGGGGCGACAGAGGCACATGCGCGCTTGTCACTTGACGCAGCCAAGACCACGGGGTCGTCTGTGGCGCTAGGCGTTGGGAAGCTTGCTAGGACGCCACGGGGCACGCCCAAGGGGTCATGTGGCATGGCTGGAAAGCCGCCTATGACATTCTCCCCCACCTGAGTTGGCGACGTACTCGGTGCCTTACTTACAAGATAATCATCAATTAGGCTCTTATAGGCTTTGAGGTTTGTTCCCCTCTCCCAAGTATTCTCCTTTGCATCACAGCCCTGCCATTTCACCAAGAACTCTTGGTGATCTTTCCTTGAGGCATGAATTACTCTATCATCAAGGATAGCTTCAACATGCTTTTTCCTGGTTGAATTGGGGCCTCGAATACTGGGTATTGTGAGCTAGCTCCATAAAAGATCCTCCGTGTCTTCCCGAAAAGGTTTCAGAAGACTGACATGGAAGACGGGATGAATTGTTCACCAAACTGGGGTATCCACCCGGTATGTAACTTTTCTAATGCACCTTCGATGGACAAGGGTCCAATGTATTTTTGCAATAGGCGAGGGTCATGGACCCCCGCAAATAAGTACCGCTTTGGGATTTTGACCATCACTTCGTCTCCTACTTGGTATTCAACAAAGCGACAATTTTGATCAGCATGCCTCTTTATCCGCTTTTGGGCTTTGACGAGATAGCTCCGCACTATCTCCAAATTTTTCTTCCATTATTTTGTGAAGCTAGCAGCTCGAGGAGATTTTGACATATTTGGTGCATTCACGGTGTGTGGGAGTAGCGGTTGTTGTCCGGTAACAATTTCAAAAGCACTTTTGTTTGTACTAGAGCTCTTTTGTGAATTGAAACACAGTTGAGCATCATCCAGAAGCTTCACCCAATTCTTCGGCGAGCCGGTTACAAAGTGGCGGAGATATTCCTCCAACATACCATTGAACCGCTCCGTCTGACCATCAGATTGCAGATGAAAACTTGAGCTGTGACTCAATTTTGACCCAAGGCACTTAAAGAGTTGGGTCCAAAAGTTTCTAGTGAAGTGTGAGTTGCGATCACTAACAATGTCTTTGGGCAGGCCCCAATATTTGACGACAAGAGAGAAGAAGAGTCGAGCTGTATCTTCTGCTGATATATATATTATGGGGCTGCTATAAAGGTAGCATACTTGGAAAATCGATCCACCACAACCAAGATAGTTGTGAGATCTTCGACCTTGGGAGATCCGGTAATGAAATCCAGGGAAATGATTTCCCAAGGTCTCTTTAGGACACCTAGTGGTTCCAATAGTCCCGCTTGTGTCAAGCGGTCACATATTGGGCGACGTATCGGCCATTTGAGGCCAATAACATGCACGGCGAAGTAACGCCATGGTGCGTTCTTTACCGGGATGGCTGGCCCACAGAGTATCATGACATTCCACCAGAAGAGTCCTTCGCAGATCTCCTCCTTTTGGAACATAAAGTCGGTTCCCTTTCACTTTCAGAAAACCATCATCTATGTAGAACTGGCGAGTCTTGTCCTGTCCTACCAAATCAACCAAATATTGTGTAGCAAGATCCTTGATGAGTAGATCCTGTATATGGTCCTTAATTGAGGTGGCTACTTCGCTCCCCCTTAGGGTGGCGAGTAGGAACACCGATGCTAGATCAGCTCTCCCACTGAGTGCATCAGCAACATGATTGGTCTTCCTACTTCAGTACTCCAGGTTGAAGTGGAATTCAGCTAGGAGTTCCTGCCACCTGGCCTGTCGACCATTCAGGTTCGGCTGGGTCATAAAATGGCTAACAGCTGTGTTGTCTGTATTGATCATGAACGGGGTCCCCAGCAGATAGTGCCTCCAAAGGTGCAAGCAGTTGACGACAGCCAATAGTTCTTTCTCATGGGCGGCATAACACTCTGTATCCTTCAGCTTCCGACTCTCGTACACTACAGGATGCCCTACTTGTAGCAAGACTCCACTGAGGTCATAGTCGGATGCATCCGTTTGTACCTCAAATGGCTTGGCCAAATTAGGGAGGGCCAAGACGGGGCTGCTAGACATAGCCGCTTTTAATGCGTTGAAGGCCTCCGCTCGCTTGGGTCCCCAATCCCAGGGCATGACATTCTTTAGGAGCTCTGTCAATGGCGCTATAATGAGGGAGTAGTTTTTCACAAATCGCGATAGAAATTGCATAGGCCAAGGAACGCCCTCAAGGCGTGGATATCCTTAAGCGGCAGCCACTCTGTGATTGCCTAAATCTTATATGGATCCATCTTGATCCACCCTTCCTCGATGACATGTCCAAGGAAGTCAATTTGCTTTTGAGCAAATGAGCACTTGGATAGCTTCGCATATAGTTTATGCTTCCGCAATTGAGCTAGGACCTTCCGCAAGTGCACCAAGTGTTCTTCCAATATTTGGCTATAGATAATGTCATCCAAGTAGTACACCATGAATTCGTCAATGTACTCTCAGAAGACTTGGTTCATCAGGGTGCAAAATGTAGCTGAGGAGTTAGTCAAACCGAACGGCTTAACCAGGAAGTCGTACTACCCATATCTTGTCACACAGGTCGTCTTGTGTTCATCACCCTCTGCAATCCGAACTTGCCAATAACCTGTTTTCATGTCTATCTTAGTGAACACCGTCGCACCACCCAGTTTATCGAACAAGTCAGCCATTAGCGGAATAAGGTACTTGTTCTTTACTATGATTTTGTTTAGAGCATGATAATCCACACAGAGTCGCGGGATGCCATCATGTTTCTTTTGGAATAGAATAGGGGACCCATATAGGGACTTGGAGGGTGCAATGATCCATGTATCTAGCATTTCCGTCAATTGTCTCCGAAGCTCGTTGAGTTTGGGTTGTGACATTCTGTAAGGCGCCCGGGCGGGTGGCTTCGCGCCCGCACCAACTCAATTTCATGGTCTACAGTGCGCCTAAGCGACAGTCGCTTTGGTATGTCTTGTGGCATGACATCTTCAAACTCTAGTAGTAGCTCTTTCACGGGTTTAGGAATAGGACCCAAGGAGCGTTCTATATATTTAAGGAAGAGGGTTCCCAGGAACGTAGGTTCATGTCCTTTGACCGCCTTCTTCAACTGCAAGGTTGTGATGTTCTCAACGTTCATCTTCATGGGCATGTACGGGATAATTCAGGATTTTGCCCCATTTGTTCCCATTATTAGTAGCATATCTGTATATGGTACGGGCATGATCCCCACTCTGCAGGTGCGAAAACAACAGAAGCAGCAAAAATTCTGCAACTCCAAATCAACTCCAAAACTTCCGTCAACCACCCAAATCCATCCTGATTTGGAGGGTGCACTGATCCATGTATCTAGCATTTCCATCAATTGTCTCTGAAGCTCGTTGAGTTTGGGTTGTGACATTCTGTAAGGCGCCCAGGTGGGTGGCTTCGCGCCCGCACCAACTCAATTTCATGGTCCACAGTGCGCTTAGGAGGCAGTCGCTTTGGCATGTCTTGTGGCATGACATCTTCAAACTCCAGTAGTAGCTCTTTCACGGGTTCAGGAATAGGACCCAAGGAGCGTTCTATATCTTAAAGTCAGAGGTTTCCCAGGAACGTAGGTTCATGTCTTTTGACCCCCTTCTTCAACTGCAAGGTCGTAATGTTCTCAACGTTCATCTTCATGGGCATGTACGGGATAATTCAGGATTTTCCCCCATTTGTTCCCATTATCAGTAGCATGTCTATATATGGTACGGACATGGTACCCACACCACAGGTGCGAAAACAACAGAAGCAGCAAAAATTCTGCAACTCCAAATCAACTCCAAAACTTTCGTCAACCACCCAAATCCATCTTGAGGCCCTCGGGACCTCAACCAAACATGCCAATAAGTCACATATCACCAATCAAACTTTTTCCAACCTTCAGGATACTCAAAACAATATGAAAACATCAAATCACCTCTCAGATTCAAACCTAAGAATTCCAAAACTTTCGAATTCCACAAACGACGTAAAAACCTATCAAACCTCGTCCGAATTACTTGAAATTTTGCACACACATAACAAATGATACAACGGACCTACTCCAATTTTCGGAATTTCAATCCAACCTCTATATCAAGTTTCCATTGCCGACCGAAAAACGCCGAATTTTCAATTTTGCCAATTCAAACCTAAATCTACCACGAACCTCCAAAATACATACCGATAATGCTCCTAAGTCCCAAATCACCTAACGAAGCTATCCAAACCATAAAACCCCAAATTTTGAGATCATTTACCCACAAGGCAATTTTTTAGATTTATAGGGTGAATATCAAAAGAATTTGGTATCCTTGTCGTGTTCTCTAGGAATGGCCATTTATTTATCATTTAGTTCATTAGAAGCCATGTGGATAGCATCCTTTGGATGTTTGATATTCTCAATTTTTAGGGAAAGATTGTTGCTTGTAGGATCGGTAATAGGAGGATTTGTAATTTGTTGATTAGTTTGTTTAATGGATTGCCGTGTAGAGTTAGTGGTCTTATTAGGGTTAATAATATCTTTGTTTATATCTAAAAGCATGCCACTTTTTTTGTTACTAGTAGAAGTAGGCACGTAGGAGTCTGATATTGCCACGCTGTTTGCCATTTAGCCATAAATGGCTAATTGCATGGGAGGTTTTAGGAGGATTATTTTTTTATTTATTTTAATTTTGTCCAAAAACATGTGCTCTTCATCTAGGATGGTGAAGTGGTTTTGTATTGGTAGAGTGGTTTTGACTATATTCTTCCTCGTTGTAATGTTCTTAGTAGGATCTTTTGTCTTCTATTGTAAAACTTGAGTGTCGATGTACTTACATGTGTTTGCATTATAAAGATTTATCGAGATACCTGTACCTTGGAGCTTCTCCTTTGGGGTGTTGTTACTTGCCGGATTGTTTTTCACATCCTGTCTCTTACCTTTGTTGAAGGTGACAGTTTTCCATTCGCCCTCTTGGTTCTCTTCGATTGACCTTGGTGTAGTAGTATCTGAGCAGGAGTTTAATTTTGTGTTTTGCTGCCTAAACTTACATATGGTAGAAGGGTGTCCCAACCTTCAACATTTCAAACGTAGTAGATTTTCTCCTTCATAGTGAATATACTGCTTGTGAGTACCAATATAGATGAATGGTTGTACTGCAATATCCAATGAAATTTCCACACACAGCCTAGAATAATGACCCCTCAATGTTGTTGATGTACAAACATCAATTTTCAGTAGACGACCAATGGAGTTGCCAATTTTTTCTAATATTTTTTTATCATAAAACTCCATTGGTAATTGTAGCAATCTAATCCATATTACTGAGGTAGTTAGCTTTTCGTTGGTAACCACAAAGTTTAGTTTCCATCTTATTACAGAGAGGTAATGCCCATTCACAAACCATAGTCCTTGATGAAGTGCTTTCTCCATATTTTTTTTTTGAATTTGATGATAAATTAATCTTCTCCCAAATCAATTAATGAGAAGATTTCCGCCGGTCTCTAACGCTCTTGAATTTTCATTTTTATGTATTGGTGCATCATGTGTTTGCCAAACAGTTTGATAATGATTGAACTATTACGCTCCGCAGTATTACATCGATGTTATGCTCTGCAGTAATATATTACGATGATGTTACCCTCTGCAGTAGTATATTACGATGATATTACGTCCTGTAGTATTAAACTACGGTGATGCTACGCTTCATAGTATTAAGTTACGACAGTGTTGCACCCAGCAGTATTACATTACGGTGATGTTACGCTTCGCAATATTAAGTTACGACAGTGTTGCACCCAATAGTATTACATTATAGTGATGTTATGCTTTGTAGTATTAAGTTACGACGATGTTGCACCCTATGGTATTTTACGTTGGATTTGTCGTAAGGTAATTGACATCAGTCCAATTAAAGATTATTTGGAGATTATAAGGATTATGTTATTTCACAAGTGATGAATAAATTCGTAAGGGTGAAAGGGGAAGCAAGTCAAAGAAAATAAATTTTTCGTCCAAGTTTTGCATATTGGGGTAAAATATGGCCCGAGCTAAAATACCCGGTATTTATGGACTAGTGACATGCAAGATACTACATGCCCATGCTAGAAAGGTGTATAAGGTATGTGAAAAACGAGTAATATTTTAAGTAAGAGGGAATAATTCTCATTTTTTGGGTAATTGATTAATTACCGGGTAACGGAACATTACCTAATTACTTAATAAGTGATAAAGATTAAATAAAACCCCACCCCACCCCAAGTGGAAGAAAGCTACTAATAATGTAAGTGACTCATCCTTACATTACATTAGGTGTCATCTTCATAAACTAGTAGCAAGACACCTCCACCTTGAAACATTTAAGAGCAAAACCTTGCAAATTCATTCCAAAGTTTCAATACAAGACCAAAACGTGATTCATTCTAAAATCTCTTAGGAAGGCATTAACTTAGGAGGAAATATTAGACACTCCAAAAATCAGATTTCTATCATGAAGTAACGAAGATTTTTAGAATTTTAGCAACGTAAAATCTTGCGGTTGTAAGGGAGTACGGTGTAACTTTTTCCAAGGATATCATACGGATTTTTTCCTACTCCAGGTATATTAAGGCTAAGCCCTTATTTCATTTTGCATGATCTTGTCATTACATAATTTTGTTAATGAGCCATAAAGAAAAATTCATATCCCGGAATCAACATATATTTGGCTAGTCTCGCAAATTACGGATATTTTCCTAGTTTTATAAGTTACAATATTCTCCTTATTGGGACTTCATATTTAATTGAGTATTTTCTTCTTCCAGTCAAGAGAGCATAGAATTTACATATACACAGTATTAAAATTATTTTCATTACCATCGAGCTATAATCAATGGGCAGGCCCTATTGGGCAACCTCTGATCAGATGGTAAGTTATATACCGATCCTACTGTGGCTGAGCGCCTGTGAGCGAGCCCATTTGGTCGAGATACAGAGCCTAGTATGGCTGAGCGCCTATGAGCGACCCTACTACGGCAGAGCAGTTATACGTATACCGAGCCTTATAGGGTCGGACAACTATTTTACTTACTATATTGAGAGAGCTGAGTCAGTATCAGCAGGTAAGCATATCTTCAGATTATCTTTGACTTTCAGCTACTTGCAGTTATTATATTATCAGTTTATTTTCAGCTTTCAGTATATTGCCTTACATACTCAGTACATTATTTCGTACTGATGTCCCTTTTTCTGGGGGCGCTGCATTTCATGCATGCAGGTCAGACAGACAGACAGGTAGGCCTCCTCAATAAGTGTTTCCCAAGTTCAGCTTGATTGGTAAGCTCCATGCCTTTCGGAGTTTCCGGGTCTAGAGCCTTATGTACATCTTGTATATATATATATATATATGTATATATGTTATGAGTAGGTCGGGGAGTTGTTCCGATCATAGTATATCCATCAGTAGAGGCTTGTAGACATATCCTGTCAGTTAGTGCAATATGTTGGGCTTGCAGGCCTTGTATGTATATTTGGTTAGTTTGTTAGCTAGAATAGTTATGACGGCCTTTTCAGCCCAGTTATATGTTACAACCCATATCCACATGTGTTATTTCATGCCATATATTAGTTAACATAAATCCAAGAAGGAATTATCTTTGAGATGATAAGATGTCAATCCTATTGGTCTTAAGTGATACAAGAGTGTATAAGGGTGATTAACAAGTATTAGAAGTTAAACGAATCAAGGATGTTGTAACTCGTATTTTCAGGTAATCTAGCGGTGCTTAATACACTCAAGAGGTCATTTATTAAGGTATTTTAATCATATAATATACGTATCATAAGTCTTGAAGTCAAACGAGTTATGAAACAAAAGTCGACAAAAGTTGTCGCAACTTAGGTTCATAATTTTACTTAAACATTAGGTCAAATGTTTCTAATCTTTTCTCATAATTTACAAGTAATTATGGGGTTATCTACCAACCAAATTAAAGATCTAGGAGTCTAGTTTCCAACGCATTAAACAGTTCATCGATACAATTTCGGAGTAGAGAGATATTCGCATTTTCGCGAGACTGCGCCAAGCACCTCTCTATGGGGCCCACTAAGGCGGTTTAAGATATTTGGACCTATATAGGATGCCTCCAACCCGTTTTAAGTCATTTCTTCTCACTATTTTCAGACCTTAGAACCCTAGGAACATCCTCTCAAGGTTCTCTCAAGATTCAAGACCCAAAAAAGGGGCAAACAACACAAATCAAGTGTCGGGAATTCCGTGGCGCTAGTAAGTCTCTTGTTCTTCTTGTTGTTGCTCATTTTTGTGTCGTTCCAGCTCGTGTGGGAGGTTGTTTTAAAGGGTTTATGTTCTGTAAATACTCCCTCATGTTCTTAATATCAATCCTAGGTGATTTCAAGCCTTCTAAAGTGATTCTAGTGCCGAAAAACACTAATTGATCGCTAGTTTCGCTTTTTTGTTGTTGTGGCAGCATTGGAGGGATATTTCATGGAAATTTAAGGTCAAATTGGAGTTATTCTTTCTGTATAAAGGTAAAGAACCTCTTACTCTATATGTATTTAAGATTATCCAAGTTGCGGCTAAGACATTGAAGCTAGAACTTGTGAAATATATATCGAAAGGCTTGGTAGTAATGTTATTATTTTGTGGACTGTTTTGCGTTGTTGTTGGGCTGCGTATTTTGCTACTATCTTGTGGAAGTTTGGAGGAGGAAGGGTGTGGAGAAACACCATATATATGTAGGGTTATGGGCTGATAGTTATTCATAACATTTCCAGGTTGTTTGACACGACCACGGTGGTCATCGTATGTATGGAGTGATTAGGCTGTGTGTGGACTATTTTGGGAGGCTCAATATGTTTATTATTGATGTTGTTTGGGCTGTTTGGTG
This sequence comes from Nicotiana sylvestris, assembly GCF_000393655.2. NCBI lineage: Eukaryota > Viridiplantae > Streptophyta > Magnoliopsida > Solanales > Solanaceae > Nicotiana > Nicotiana sylvestris. The sequence goes on from NC_091060.1 coordinate 69,561,274, forward strand.
ACTGTTTTGAATGGTGTGAGGTCATATATATAGGGGAGGTGTTGTCCGTTTCATCGTAAAATAGGTTGTGGTCGATACATAATAGTTATGACGCTTAAATGATAACGATAGTATCGTTTCTCTTATTGTAGACTAAGGAGTTTTGACAATTGCATAGCTTGAGATTGGGGCAGTATATACAAGGTATGTGAGGCTATCCCTTTCCTTCTTTTGCACGACTCCGATTGTACATAATGTAATGAACGAGCTTCCAAGATACTCTACTCTTAGAAGCTAGCAGTACTTACATTGTTTTCCCTCTTATGGAACGATTGATGTTAATGTTGCTTCTCTTATTCTTATGTTATCAATGTTGTTCGTACTTCCTAAATCTTATAAGGTTCATAGTGAAGAGTTAGTCCTAATAACGTGTACAGAGGATACCGACCTTACGTCACTCCGAAAGGTTTAGAATGTGATTCCATGAGTCGAGCATGCATTATATATATGTATCTATTTTACTCTACCGAGCCATGCTATAGTTGGCCGGGTACGGCACCTATTGTGCAACCACTGATCAGTTGGGTTTTACCGAGCTCCACGTGGCCGGGTACGATTCTACCGAGCCTTATGATGGCCGGGTACGTTTTTTTACCGAGCCTATTATGGCCGGGTACGATATGATGATGATGATGCCCACAGAGGCGAATGTTTTAAGGGTTTATGTATTTATACATATGTATCATGCATTTCATATAAGTAGCCCTCAGAGGTACTAAGATGTTACAGGTTGTATATTCTCTATCCTTTCTTACATTACTGATCGTATTTATGGTTCCCTGCCTTACATACTCAGTACTTTATTCGTACTGACGTCCTTTTATTTGTGGACGCTGCATGTCGTGCTGCAGGTCCTGATAGACAGGCAGGTGCAGCTCCCCACCACAGTAGGCTGTCCAGTTCAGCGGTGATTGGCGAGATCCCTTCTCCGGACTTGCCTTGGTCTTGGTATGCATTTTTGTTATAGACATTATGGGTATGTCGGGGCCCTGTTCCGGCTATGTTGCAGCACTTATGTTCCTTTAGAGGCTCATAGACAGGTGTCGACTCATGTATAGTTTGGTATGCCTTGTCGGCTAGTTTTTGTTGTATAGTCTTTCATAGTAGCGTGGTAGCTCATACCTTATATGTAGTTTCTTGATTGTCTGGTCATCCCCTGCTATGTATGTTCATGCCGTCATATTTTATTGTTGGTTGTCCATGATCCAGGTCTACCATTTATATTGATCTCGTCAGCCCTAAAAGATAATAATGAAGGTTAGATGAAATGTACGTTGGTGCTCGGCAAGTGTGGTCGGGTGCTAGTCATGGCCCTCCAGTTTGGGTCGTGACAAACTTGGTATCAGAGCAAGTCTGTCCTAGGGGTTGTCTATGAGCCGTGTCTAGTAGATTCTTGATTATGGATGTGTAGCGCGCCACATTTATAATCAGGAGGCTACATGACATCTAGGGTTGTTACCTTCTTCCTGAATCTAGATCGTGCGTAGAGTTGAGTCGTAAGTGTTCGTCTCTAATATTCACCTTGTTTTTTTCAGTGATGCCTTCGACTAGGAAGCAAACGATTAGTAGACGGCTTGATACAGCAGCGGGAGAGGGTACCAGTCAGGTGCCCCAAGTCAGAGCAGGACAAAGTGAGGCTCAAAGTGAGATGCCCTCTCATACCTCATCTACTCCATCTCCTCCAGAGGATATTAGAAGGCACCCAGCGCCTCCAGTTCCTCCGTCTGGCACTCCAGACCAGGATATGCGGAGTGCTTTGCAGTTATTGACTAGCTTGGTAGCTGCTCAGGATCAGAGGCAGAATACAGGTGCTGCTGAGAAACCAGTTAGTACAAGAGTTCGTGATTTTATTAATTTAGACCCTCCAGTGTTTACCGGATCAGACCCGAAGGAGGACCCACAGACTTTTATTGACCAGGTTCATCGTACACTTCGGGTTATGCATGTTAGTGATACAGAGGCAGTAGAGTTGGCTTCTTATCGGTTACGGGATTTAGCGGTTCTCTGGTATGATAGTTGGGAGAGATCCAGGGGTCCGAACCCTCCTCCAGCTGTGTGGAAGGAATTTTCTGAGGCCTTTCTTCGTCACTACTTTGCCAGTTGAGATACGACGAGCTAGAGCTGATAAGTTCTTGAACCTTAGACAAGGTAATATGAGTGTGCGAGAGTACAGTATGCAGTTTGATTCTTTGGCAAGGTATGCTCCCCATATGGTGGCCGAGATGAGTGATAGGGTGCATATGTTCGTGAATGGGTTGGGACCACATCTGATAAATGAGTGTACGACAGCCTCCTTGGTGGAGGGCATGGATATTTCCCGTATTCAAGCTTATGCCCAGACCCTAGAGGATCGTAAGCGCCAGCAGAGGGCAGTTAGGGAGCAGGATAGGGGCCAGCATAAGAGGGCGAGATTTGCAGGGTATTCTGATGACTTCAGAGGCCGCATCAGGCCACAGTTTTCGAGGAGTTCGGCGCCACCTGTAGCTAGTGCTCCTCCACAGTTTCAGAGGCCTCGATATGATCGATCCTATTCTGGTCCAGGTCAGAGTTCGCGGGCATCTGGCTCGCAACATCACAGGGATACTAGTCAGATGAGACCCCCAACACCACATTGTGATCAGTGCGGCAAGGCCCACTTTGGACTGTGTCGTCGAGGTTCTGATGCATGCTATTCGTGCGGGCAGCCTGGCCATATGATGCGGGATTGTCCTAATAGAGGAGGTGATGGTATGGCTCAGCCGACTGGATCTGTGTCTGGTTCTTCCTCATCAGTTCGACCTCCAGCACGGGGTTTTCAGCAGTCGACAGGTCGTGGTAGGGGTAGAGGTGCAGTGCCGAGTTCGAGTGGTGCTCAAAATCGAACCTATGCTCTAGTAGGTCGACAGGATCTCGAGTCGTCTCCAGATGTTGTTACAGGTATTATATCTGTGTTTTCTTATGATGTATATGCGTTGATTGATCCGGGATCTACATTATCATATGTTACACCCTTTGTGGCTAATAAGTTTGGCATTGAACCTGAATTGATAAGTAAACCCCTCGCGGTATCTACTCCGATAGGAGATTCTGTGATTGCTAGAAGGGTATATAGAGGTTGCACTGTGATGATTTGTAGTCGTCAAACCTCGGCAAATTTATTTGAGTTAGAAATGGTTGATTTTGATGTGATAATGGGAATGGACTGGTTGGCCTCATGCTATGTAAATGTTGACTGTCGTACGAAGATGGTTAGGTTCCGATTTCCGGGTGAACACGTCATTGAATGGAAAGGGAACATTTTTACACCGAAAGGTAGGTTTATTTCCTATCTTAAGGCAAGGAAAATGATCTCAAAAGGTTACATTTATCATCTCGTTCGCGTTAGGGATGCGAAGGCGAAACCGCCTACTTTACAATCAATCCCTGTGGTCAACGAATTCCCAGATGTTTTCCTAGATGAACTCCCAGGCCTTCCTCCTGAAAGGGAGATTGAGTTTAGCATTGATGTGTTGCCTGACACTCAACCGATCTCTATTCCTCCATACAGAATGGCCCCGGCAGAGTTGCGAGAGTTGAAGGTGCAGTTGAAGGACTTGCTAGATAAGGGCTTTATTAGGCCTAGCACTTCACCTTGGGGTGCACCAGTCCTATTCGTGCGGAAGAAAGACGGGTCGTTACGGATGTGTATCGACTATCGACAGTTGAATAAGTCTACTATAAAGAACAAGTATCCACTTCCAAGAATTGATGACCTGTTTGACCAACTCCAGGGTGCCAAGTATTTCTCTAAGATTGATTTACGTTCAGGGTATCATCAGGTGAGGGTTAGGGAGAAGGATATTCCAAAGACGGCCTTCCGGACAAGATATGGGCACTTTGAGTTCTTGGTGATGTCGTTCGGGCTAACAAATGCCCCAGCAGCTTTTATGGATCTCATGAATACTATATTCAGGCCCTATCTTGATGTGTTCGTGATTGTATTCATTGATGACATTCTAGTATATTCTCGTTCGGAGGCGGAACATGCGGGCCACTTGCGGATAGTATTACAGACGCTTCAGGATCGTAAGTTATATGCTAAGCTCTCCAAATGTGAATTCTGGCTGAACTCAGTAGCATTCCTTGGCCATGTGATATCTGATGAGGGTATTAGTGTCGACACTCAGAAGATCGATGCAGTAAAGAATTGGCCGAGACCTACAACACCATCAGAAGTCCGCAGCTTCCTAGGACTAGCAGGATATTATAGGCGGTTTGTAGAAGGATTTTCCTCTATATCATCACCATTGACTAAGTTAACACAAAAAGCTACCAAATTCCAGTGGTCTGACACTTGTGAACGTAGTTTTCAGGAGCTGAAGAATCGATTGACATCTGCACCAGTGCTCACTCTTCCTGAAGGAACAGAAGATTATGTGGTATATTGTGATGCCTCAGGTATAGGTTTGGGGTGCGTATTGATGCAGCGTGGGAATGTGATTGCTTATGCATCAAGACAATTGAAGAAGCATGAAAAGAATTATCCAACCCATGATTTGGAATTGGCTGCAGTAATATATGCTTTGAAGATATGGCGGCACTACTTATACGGCGTCCATGTTGACATCTACACAGATCACAAGAGTTTACAATACATCTTCAAGCAGAAAGAGTTGAATTTGAGGCAGCGTAGGTGGCTTGAATTATTGAAAGACTACGACGTCGAGATATTGTATCATCCCGGTAAAGCCAATGTTGTGGCAGACGCTCTCAGCCGTAAATCAATGGGAAGCTTAGTACATATTGAGGCAGGTAGATGGGGGTTGATTAAAGAGCTTCATCAGCTAGCCAATATGAGAATCAGATTGTTAGACTCTGATGACGGAGGTGTTACTGTACAGAATACATCAGAATCATCTTTGGTAGCCGAGGTAAAAGCACGACAATATGAAGATCCTATCTTAGTACGATTAAGAGAAAGCATTCAACAGTGTAAAAGTATGGCTTTTGGGATCGGAAAAGATGGGGCACTGAGATACCAGAGCCGATTGTGTGTGCCTAATGTGGCAGGGTTGCGAGAGAAGATTATGAATGAGATTCATCAATCCCGATATTCCATCCATCCCGGCTCGACAAAGATGTATCATGATGTCAAGGAGCAGTATTGGTGGGATAATATGAAGAAGTCTATTGCAGAATTTGTAGCCCAGTGTCCCAATTGTCAACAAGTAAAGATAGAACATCAGAAACCCGGTGGATTGCTTCAAAATATAGAGATTCCGACCTGGAAGTGGGAGGTGATTAATATGGACTTCATTATTGGATTACCTCGCTCTTATCATAAGTTTGACTCCATCTGGGTGATAATTGATCGACTTACAAAATGTGCCCATTTTCTGCCAGTGAAGACAACTTACACGGCTGAAGATTATGCGAAGTTGTATATCAAGGAGATTGTTAGGCTTCATGGTGTGCCCGTATCTATTATATCAGACCGAGGAGCTCAATTTACGGCTAACTTTTGGAGGTCTTTCCAGAAGGGTTTAGGCACACAAGTAAATCTCAGCACTGCATTTCATCCGCAGACTGACGGACAGGCTGAACGTACCATTCAGACACTGGAAGATATGCTACGAGCATGTGTTCTAGATTTTAAGGGGAATTGGGATGATCATCTTCCACTCATAGAATTCGCCTATAACAATAGCTACCATTCCAGTATTAAAATGGCCCCATACGAGGCACTATACGGGAGGAGATGTAGATCACCAGTTGGATGGTTCGAAGTCGGTGAAACAGAATTATATGGGCCAGATTTGATTCACCAAGCTATTGAGAAGGTGAAAGTGATACAGGAGCGATTGAGGACGGCACAAAGCAGGCAAAAATCTTATTCTGATGTCCGACGTCGTGATCTAGAGTTTGAGGTTGGTGATTGGGTTTTCCTGAGGATCTCACCAATAAAGGGTATTATGCGTTTTGGGAAGAAAGGTAAGCTGAGTCCAAGGTATATCGGGCCGTATAAAATTCTTCGACGGATTGGACAGGTTGCTTATGAGTTAGAATTGCCATCCGAATTGGAATTTGTCCACCCGGTATTCCATGTATCTATGTTGAGAAAATGTATTGGAGACCCTTCTCGAGTCATCCCTATCAAAGATGTACAAGTTACAGAGGACCTATCATATGAAGAAGTGCCAGTGGCGATATTAGATCGGCAAGTCCGCAAGCTGAGAACAAAAGATGTAGCTTCCGTCAAAGTATTATGGAGGAACAAAAATATGGAAGAAATGACATGGGAAGCAGAAGAGGAGATGAAGTCTAAATACCCTTACTTATTCCAGAATGAAGATAACAAGGATGCTGGTGGAAGACATGATACATTGGAAGAAGAAACGGCTCTATGAGGTAAGCAATAATTTGAGAATACTCCTCCTTAATACAAAATGGTGATATGTAGATAATGTAAATACACATAATGCTTTGTGTAGCCTTGTGAAGCCATATGTTTGGCTTAATTACTTGAAAGTTTTGCTAGTGACCATTTTATAGGGGAAAATTGATCGGAAATTTCCATTGGAATCCACGATGATTTAAACTCCCCATAAACCCTTACATTCGAGGACGAATGTTCCTAAAGGGGGAGGGTGTTACAACCCATATCCACATGTGTTATTTCATGCCATATATTAGTTAACATAAATCCAAGAAGGAATTATCTTTGAGATGATAAGATGTCAATCCTATTGGTCTTAAGTGATACAAGAGTGTATAAGGGTGATTAACAAGTATTAGAAGTTAAACGAATCAAGGATGTTGTAACTCGTATTTTCAGGTAATCTAGCGGTGCTTAATACACTCAAGAGGTCATTTATTAAGCTATTTTAATCATATAATATCCGTATCATAAGTCTTGAAGTCAAACGAGTTATGAAACAAAAGTCGACAAAAGTTGTCGCTGTAAGCACGTGATTTTTGCTTCGCGGACAATTGCTCCAAAAGAAAATAAAAATAGCGGCAAAGGGCTTCGCTGTACAATTTTTCGGTCTTTCCGTGACATGTTTTGTTAATCGTTTGTGAGTCTGTCCGTTTTGAATCTAGTCATTATCAAACAAAAATACAAAAAAAGGCCTGTCGTTAAAAGAAAATTCAAAAAAAATGTGTATGTGTGCATCGTTCATTCTCAGCTGTGAGCTAACCATTTTTATTTTTATTTATTTTGTTCATTTTGTGTTAATTGTTATAGGTGCTAACCAATATGTGTGTAAGTTTATTTTAATTTTTACAATTTTTAGGAATTTTTAGTTTAATTTGTTGATTTGAAAAAGAGAAAAAAGAAGAGAAGAAAAGGGAAAATCGGATTGGGCCCCAAAATGAGGCCCAAAGCCAAGGCAAGACCCAGTCCAAACCAGGCCTGCCCAGGCACGCCCCCAAAACGACGCCGTATAGGGCGTTCGATCTGAGCCGTCCGTCCAGGCCAATCCAACGGCTCAGGACCTTTTTCAACAACCCGTGTTCAAACCCGACCCAATAACCAATCCGACCCAACCCCTCATTTAAACCAAACGACCCCGTTTAACTACTGAACGACCCCGTCTTGTTTCTCACCCTCAGATCCAAGCCGTTGAGATCGTATGATCCAACGGCTCAGATCCAATCAACCCCCCCATATATAAACTCAGCCCTTTACCCCGCACCCCCTATCCGAACCCCCCCTTCAGTCATCTCCTTCCCCAACCCCTTCTCATCCTCGAACCCTAGCAGCCGCCCCAGTATCCCTCGCCATTAAAGCCGGCGGCATGAACGCCGATGACCGCCTCCTGAACACCCTAGGACCACCTCACTGACCTGAACACGAATCCACTAACCACGAGCCTCGAATCACTTTCGTTCGTCTCGAATCTTCATTTGAAGATTTGAGTCGAACCCGGATCTATGCCAAACCATCCCATCTTCATACCAGACACTCCCCTGACCTTCCTCGTGACCAAACCAAACTTGGTTTGGTCCGAATCTACCCACAACTCCCAAAAATCCAGATCTGGATATCCAGACTTTAGAACACATGCACTTGGGGAATCCGGCCGGTTTGGACATAGGTTTGAGGTCTAATAGACCTTAATCAAGGTGTTCTCATGTGAGAACACCCTGATTAAAGTTTGTTCGGCCTCAAAAGTTCGAAGTCGAGTTTGATTTGGGTCCGTTTGATTTCAAACTTTTTCAGTAAGTTTCCTTTTCTCTTTGTTTGGTTCTAATTAAGTTGTCATCATATTTCTTTGTGTTTGTTTGTTATTTTGTTATTTTTCAGTCGGATTTCTTCCATCTCTGTTAAAGGCCTTTTTATTTGGCCAATTGTCTTCTGTTTGTGTTCTGAATATACCCTGTGATATAGATTAGTCGTCAAACGAGTTTAATTCACATAAGTTCCCAGTGTTTGAACAAATTGGTCTGAAGTCATTCGGGACTCTATACGTGTTGTTCATATGAACGATTGATTGTTATGTGTTACGATTAATATAGTCGAGTCGATATATGTCGTCAATTAGTTTCAATCGTTAATGGTAACAACTTGATTCGTATTGCTTATTTCTGCTGTGATCGTATTTGAGTCCCGTTAGGAACTGAATTGTATTGCCTATTGATTTTGTTCAAATTAAATTAAAAGAACATCTAGGGGGAAAGGTTATAATGGCAGATTCAGATTTTGGTTTTTAAACACAACGCCATTTGGTTTGGACTGTGGGCAGCATGTGTATGGTCTGCTTTAAGGAATTAAAATAATCGGACAGCATGTGCTGTCAGATTATATTCCTACTGCCCATACTTTGATTAAACAAACAAGTGATCAGTACACTTTAACAACCAAAAAGAGAGAGGGGCTGTCAGGGATTTCATGGGGGCTTGGTTATTTAAAACAAGTGAGTGGAAAAGCAACATGGGGGGGGGCAATTTTGAGTTGTAAAACAGACTGTAAAGTGTTAAGGTTAGGATATAAAAGAGGGGACCTTCCATTAGAAGGGAGGAGGTTTTTCTATTCTTTTGAGTCTTAAGAGATTTCGGTGAGTAAGAAAACTGAAAAGAAAAAAGAAATTTTCAAAGCATTTTTACAAAACATTGTCCAAAACTGCACAAAGAACTAAGTTGGTTAAGCTGTTCTGGCCAAGTCAGTCACTCGAACTGGGGCTGTTATTGTTCCATTAAGAGAAGTTTGTGTATCTTCTGCTGTGATTGTTACTGCACTAAGTTTCTGTGTGTTGTGGATTGAGTTCAGTCTTACTGATTATCGAAGCTGTGTTGGGCTATTTGCTGAGCTTGTGTGACTATTGAATTTCTTTTGCTATTGCATCAAAATAGTCTAGTTTTCTCGACTGTCTCGTTATTCTGTCCCTGGGATCGATTGGTGGGTACTCGACCACTATGGATTTCATCGTTTGAAATTGCTGTTGAGTCGTTTGTGGGCTGTTGGTTGTTGTTGCTGTGTTTGCTGTTTGGTTGCCGGTTGCTGACATCTTTCTTCTTCTCCTGTCTATTGTCCAAACATCCAGGTACACGACTAATACTGTCAATGTAATCTGAGGTTGAGCATGAATACAAAGAGAAGAGTGGAAGATAGTTTATTTTATGTATAGCATGTACACTGAATGATCTGTGATGTATGATAGCCTATATTTTTGTTCGGATACTGGGTTAGCTTTAACACATAGTAACTGTAAATGTAGGGTAATTTGACATCCGATTGTGCGTGTAGGCTGTTGGATAAAAATTTTTCAACCATGTAGTAGGCTGCAGTTTAGAAATTAATTGTGTTAGTGATTAGCATGTCTAGTAGCGCACGAAAACTATTCATCCTTAGTTAATTGTTTTTCCCCTTTAATAAACGGTCCCTTTATAACTGATAAACAACGCCTATAGAACCAAGAACAAGTTCACGACCTCAACCTCACAGGGGTCGAGCCCAGGTCGAAACAGACCAAGCAAGCCCTCATCGAACAAACAGTGGCCCAGGTCTGGCCCATTCCGCATGAGCTGGATTTGGGCCCGTAATGTTCAATCAGTTGTCCGTGTGCGTAGTCATATTTTCTTGTTCTAAAAAAGCATTTTGAATCCTGCTGTAAATAACCAGCAAGCATGTAATTGACTAGGACTATCTCTGTTTTCAATTAGTAGAGACAAACGCGACAAGAAACGTAGTTGATATAGGATATTCTTTTAAAAAAAAAAAAATAAATAAAATGAGACGAGCCTCGCCAAATAAAAGGGACAAATTGCGGGGCCCTCACAAAATATATGTATTAATTACTTAGATTCCGGGACGGACCGTTTAGCAAATTTCACGGCCCTACCCCAAAATAATAATGCGCTAGTTGCTTTAGGCGCGCCTTTACTAATGTTATCCCCCTAAACTCAGGTGCACATTTATGTGACCCAAATCCAAATCTCAACGGAGTCGAAATATGTCTTTAGTCACGGGCACATTGATTGTGGCGTGGCCCGAGATGCATTTCCATGACGTTGTAAATTCCATTTAATAATAAAATGAGACGAGCATCGACAAACAAAAAATGTAGGAGTTGCGGGGCCCTCTAAATGCATATATTAAAATACTTTGAATCCGGGACAGGCCGTTTAGCAAATTTTACGGTTTTCCCCAAAACAACAATACGTTAGTCGCTTTAGGCGCGTCTTAATAATTTATTCTCCTTAATTCGGGTGCACATTTATGTGACCCAAATCCAAATCTCAACCAAGTCGAGATATGTCAATAACCACGGGTGCATTGATGTAACGTGGTTCGAGATATGTTTTCACGACGTTGCAAGTCCTATAAACTAGCAGTGAAGGATAAAAGCGGTTACAAGTTAAAATTGGCACATTGGTTCATAATTGTATTTAAAATCAGATAAATAAGCCGAATATAATAGTTGAGCGACCGTGCTAGAACCACGGAACTCGGGAATGCCTAACACCTTCTCCCGGGTTAACAGAATTCCTTATCCAGATTTCTGGTACGCAGACTGTAATATGGAGTCATTCTTTTCCTCGATTCGGGATTAAAATTGGTGACTTGGGACACCCTAAATCTCCCAAGTGGCGACTCTGAAATAAATAAATAAATCCTGTTTTCGATTGTCCTTTAATGGGAAAAAACTCCCCTGCGCCCTCTCGGGTGCGGAAAAAGGAGGTGTGACAGCTCTGGCGACTCTGCTGGGGATTCTTTTACCCAGAACCTCCGGTTCAGGGTTCAAGAATTCGAGCTTAGAATAATTGTTATATTTGGCTTTATTATCTGATCTTTATTACATATTTTTGCATAACGTGCTAAATGTTGTCTTTTACCGCTTTGATATTATCTGAACTGTATATAAACTGTGCCGAAACCCTTCTCTTCTTACTTCCGGGGAGAAGCTCGCTGGTCGGGACTCCCTATTCTGTTAATGTCAATACCTAAAATAAGAAAGAGGACGGACAAGTTACAAAGCCGGACGATCTCGCGGGTCCCCGGTACGTAGCCCCCTCCTCGACTCGAGTTGTCCGCTCGGGTACACAGTCTAGAACAAATACCAAGGTTTAAACCTAGTATAACGAAACTTCATGCCGGATCCCTAGTAGGAACGCTTATTTGCATCATATTGCATTTGACTTAGGGGACTCAACACAGGGGTTGGGTCCGTCTAGGACAGGCAACCTGAAATGGAAAAGACCATCATGCTGCATTCCTATCTGTGTTGTGCATTTATTTGCTTCGATTCCGCATGTCGACCGGTTCCTAAAAAAAAAAAAAAAAAAAAAAAAAAAACTGTCTTGTTTATTGAGAGTCATTATAAAAAAAAAAAAAATATATAAAAAATTTTCTTTTATCACTTTCCTAAAAAGAAATATAACATAATCTTTATCTCTTTTCAAAAAAATGTAAAAATACGCATTCTTGATTTCTAGGTTTATTCGATTTTTTCCCCTACTTTACGATATCCCCGAACTACGCCGGTTTGATTCTCACCGGATGTGAGATACGTAGGCAACCCTCGTCGGGTTCAACCCCCATTTTGCTAAAATAGCCAAAATCAAAAAAAATATGTTTCAATTTTTTAAAGAGTCATAAATAAGTCAGGTGATGCTGTTTTGACATGAATAGCCGAATGTTCCCGAAAGGGACGCCGGAAGGCTGACTTTGCATAAATAGCCACTTTTGGGTTTTGCTTAGCATTTTTAGACCCACACAGCCTTAAAATCTTCGTCCCCGAAGTGCTTAAAGGCCGTGTTCAAAGCTTGGTCCCCTCTGTAAAATATTTTGAGTCAGTCATTTTTGTTAAAATCACCTTAATAAATGTGCAGGATGAGCACGATGCAAAATGAACATTTTTCAATAATGACCAAAATCCCTATCAAGTTACGGCTATGGTGGAATGATCTAGGTGTTGAAGGGCAAAATGAGGTTAAGAAAAATCTGAAAGGTCTTGTGGGTCTGTTGGAAATCCAGCCTCGGGGAGATATCATAAGAGCTTTGGTTACCTATTGGGACCCGGCGCACAATGTTTTCCATTTCTCTGATTTTGAGCTCACCCCAACTTTGGAAGAAATGGCCGGATACATCGGGAATACTGAACTTCCGTTGAGGGAAAAATACTTGGTCGCCCCAAGAGTCGTCACGGTACATCGGTTCCTGGATTCATTGAAAATACCTAGAACAGTCCACAACCCGGATCTAGCAGCCGGATTCTGTACTCCATGCTTCATATATGATAGATACGGTCACGAGGGGGGATTCAATAATCCAATCAACAAACTGTGCAGCAAAGGAGTTCGTCAGAAGTGGGACGAGCACAGACGGGTGGCGTTCATGATAACGTTTCTGGGTCTTCTGGTATTTCCCAGGAAAGATGGAAACATTGATTTGAAGATATCTGGGGTCGTCAGCACTTTACTCACGCAAAGTGACAGTACTCTCGCGCCTATGGTGGTATCCGACATCTTTCGAGCTCTCACAGCTTGTAAAGCTGGGGGAAATTTCTTCGAAGGTTGTAACTTGTTCTTGCAGATATGGATGACCGAGCACCTTTGCCATCATTCCGAGATTTTGAGCCATGGTTCCCCGGAAAAGACCCGCATAGAAGAATCTTACGCGAGAGCCAAAGAGATCAGTTTGCCCGAAGGAGTCCTGGCTTGGACCTCGTTCTTTCAAACTCTTACTGCCAGCCAAATACAATGGAAGTTGGGATGGTTGCCCGTTGATGAGGTCTTATATATGTCAGCGGCTAAAACTCATTTCTTGCTGATGGGGCTTAAGAGCATTCAACCTTACGCACCCTGCCGAGTTTTAAGACAGTTCGGAAAATGCCAGACAGTACCTCATGAGGAAGATCTAAGCACTCAAGCAATTGAGATAAGTCCTAACGGACAGTTCCCAGAAGCAAAGATTCGCCAAATCTGGAATGAGGGTCAATATTTGAAATCAGATACTTGCGTGCGGGATCAAGCCAAAGGAGAAACGGCGCCAGGTTACCTTGCATGGTACAGAAGGGAACTCGAGCATGAAAGGCCAGCTAAGAGACCCCACATCCGGAATTTTACCGAATCATCACAAAAGCAGTGGGATTGGTTAACAAAAGAAAGAGGCTATTGCACCGAAATCAGCAGGTTAAAGCAACAAGTGGAAAACTTGAAATATGAACACAACGTGCAAGTTGCTACCGATCTGGGAGAGCGGAACAGGTTGATTCAAGAAAATGAAATGCTCAGAGCCCAGATCAAACAGATAAGGTTGGATGCAGATAGACAACCAAGGCGTCGATCGGACGAGCAGCTGATAAAAGGGCTAAAAGGTGAAATCAGGGAATGGCGAGATGGTTTGGAGAAATCTGAAAACATCATAGCAGAGCTCAAAGCACAGTGGGATACAAGAACGGATAAGCATCGCAGGTACCTGAATCGATTGGAAAGCGACCATGAGAAGACTGTTGCTAAAATAAAGAGGGAGATGGCTACACTCGAGTTTAAAGCAGTTAAGCAGGCCGGGGATTTCCAATCGGAGAGTAGATACTGTTACGACTTGTTGGCCCAAATGAAGGAAGAAGTGCGGCAGCTGAGGGATCAGCATATACAGGACTCACAGGTATTCAAGACGTGCAGTGATCAGATAAGACACCTACTCATAGAGAAGAAAAAAACCAGAGACAAGATCAGGGCCATTGCCCATGCCATCATCAGAAGGTGTCGACGGTGTGAAAACATGACCTGCGTTACCGTTCTCCCAGTAGTGATGGGTTATGTCAAACAGACCATGCACGAGTTGGAGCAGCTCGAAAGGGATCTCGCACCTAGAACCGCGAAAAGGCCGAACGATGCCTCGCGAGTCCCTAAGTTGGAAAATTAACCTCTGGTCGAGTCTTGTTTTAGTTAAGCTTTGATGTTTTCCCATATGTTGTTTTCCATTTTTCCTTCAATCAAATAGGGTCAAAGAACCGTGGAGTCTGTACTGTTGCTATGTTGTTTGAAGCAATGTGTAATAGCAAATTTTGATAATGAAATTAAGTGACTCCGGAAGAATTTCTATGTGTCTTTACTTTGGGGCAGAACTACGCCTGGTCTGATTCACGCGGGGACGTGATACGTAGGCAATCCCCATAAGATTCGACCGCTTTTAATAAATAAAGAAAAGAAAATGTAAATAAAATAAAACGCGGGGTTTCGCAGAATACTCTAAAAAGAGACGAATGAACAAACCGGGATGACGCATGTGGTTTGAAGCAAAGCATGTAGAAACGGTTAACTGCCTAGGTGCATTGCATCCTCTATGTGTTATGATCAAATCTGTTAAGCTCTAACACTAACAAAGTTTGTTGTTGTCTGATATCCAGACAGTTAGTTGTTAAAGAATTCTGGCAACACATTCATACCAAACCAGATCCAAAGGACCGGTAGCAACAAGCATGACCACTTCTGAGAATAGTAATGAGGAAGAAAGGCCGATGAGCCAGTTGCTAAAAGAGGCAATGGAAAAGATTGAAAGGATGGGACTAGAGATGCATGCAATGCAGCTAGCCCTGGCCAAAACGCAAAAGAGCCCTGAGACACTGGGACACGTGCCGGAGTACCCTCACTCTGGCCCTTCCACAAGCCGCCCAAATCCCCTCTATCATCAAGAAAGAAGCCCTCATGATTCCCAAGCTCCACCACCCCATCAACCTCTCCCAACACCCAATATTCCCATTTTTGTGGGACCTGCATCAGCCCCTTTGCAGCGAACGACCAGTGAGCCATTGTTTCAGGCTCACGATACACAATACTATCCCCCTGAGCCTACATTCCATGCACCCGAACCACAGGCTTACAATCCCCATTTGGAAGTTCCGGCAGAGGTTGAGAAGCCGGTTAAGGCCCCTGAACAGGATGAAGTGTTGAGAAAGTTCAAAAGCCTGGAGCAATCCTTCAGGAACTTACACGGGCTGGGCAACCAAGTCAGCGTGGCATACAAAGATCTGTGCCCTTTCCCAGATGTCCAACTCCCGGCAGGGTTCAAGATGCCCAAGTTTGATTTATATGAAGGGCACGGTGATCCCATGGCACATTTGCGGGGATTCTGTAGCAAAATGAGAGGGGCAGGAGGCAAGGATGAGCTTTTGATAGCTTACTTCGGCCAAAGTCTGAGCGGATCTGCACTGGAATGGTATACCAGGCAGGATTTCAGCAGGTGGTACACGTGGGATGATCTGGCACAGGCTTTTGCAGGTCATTTCCAGTACAATCTAGAGATAGTCCCTGACCGTCTCACGTTATTGAGAACTGGGAAGAAACCCGGGGAAAGTTTTCGCGAGTTCGGGTTCCGCTGGAGAGAACAAGCAGCTAGGGTCGATCCTCCCATGAGAGAGGGAGAAATGGTAGACTACTTTTTGCAGACATTGGATCCAACCTACTTTGGTCACTTGGTGACAACGGTTGGAAAATCTTTCAACGAGGTGGTCAAAATAGGGGTCATGATAGAAGAAGGTTTGAGGTCGGACAAGATCTTAAACTATTCGGCACTTAAGGCCACAACCCAGGCTATTCAAAGCGGCACGGGAGGTGCGCTAAGAAGAAAGAAAGAAGAGGTTGCCACGATCGAGGCAGGCAGTTGGTCCAGGGCTGGCAGGCCGCACTACAACCAACCCAGGCCTCACAGGTCAAACTACCCATACAACCCACCACAAAATTTCTATCCACCTCGAGAACCGCATTGTTCCGTACACCAAGCCCAGATATACACTCAGCCCCCGGTTCGCCCACAATGGCGCGCACCGGCTCCCCAGAACATATATGCACCACCACAAAACACTTACCCTCCACCAAGGGCATATAGAAATCCTTCAGGGGCAGGTTTCCGGGGAAATCCAGATGCCAGAAATGACAGGTTGCGGAAGCAAAGAACCTTCACCGAACTGGGAGAAACCTACACCGCTGTGTTCCACAAGCTGCGGCAATTGGGTTTGGTTAGTCCCGTCCATACTCGGGAACCAAATCCCCCGCCTCAGAATTTGGACCGTTCAATCAGTTGTGAATACTGTTCAGGGATGCTCGGGCACGATACCGAGAAGTGTTGGAAGTTAAGGCATGCCATACAGGATCTTATTGACACCAATAAGATCGAGGTCCAGACACCGGAGGCTCCTAACATCAACCAAAACCCGCTGCCAGCGCACCACGAAGCTCACATGATTGAGTTGGTGTGTGAGGGAGGTGAATTAAGAAAACCCTCACAAACAGTGATGATGATCCAAGCTGCCCCAAAAGAAGTCTTAACCAGTGGAGGAACAAATGTACAGTCGCAGGGAGAAGGCGTCAAGCCGGTAGTAATATGGGGGAAGAACCCGTCCGCCATAGCAAGCAAACCCGAGCCAAGCAAGTTGGTAATACCAGGGATCCTGCCCACACCGGCAGTCATGTTGAAAGGGGTATGTAGAGAACGGGTGACCATAAAGCCGGTGGTCCAACTGCCAATGCTTGACAGCAGGGCTGTGCCCTGGAAATATGAAAAAGCAGTGGTGACATACCAAGGAAAACAGGTGGAAGAAGTCAGTTGTGAAGCGCAAGGGCTGACTCGATCAGGTCGATGCTTTGCTCCGGTGGAGTTAAGAAAAACAAACCCAGTGGCAACCAAGAAGCCAGTGTCAGAAGAAGAGGCTGAAGACTTCCTGAGGAAGATGAAAGTACAAGACTATTCTGTGGTTGAGCAGCTGAGAAAAACACCTGCCCAGATCTCACTATTGTCATTACTCCTCCATTCCGAGGAACATCGTCGGGCCCTGTTAAAGATATTGAACGAGGCCCATGTACCCAGTGAGATTTCTGTAAACCACCTGGAAACCATTGCTAGCAAGATTTTCGAGGTGAACAGAGTGACATTCTCAGATGATGACCTACCGGTGGAAGGTACGGAGCATAACAAAGCTCTATACCTAGCTGTCAAATGTGAAGACTCGGTGGTAACCCGAGTATTGGTGGATAATGGCTCAAGCGCCAATATTTGTCCATTATCCACCCTGGACCAGTTAAAGATTGACCGTGGAAGAATCCGGGAGAATAGCATCTGTGTCCGAGGGTTTGACGGAAACGGAACAGCCACTGTGGGGGATGTTGTACTTGAACTAACCATTGGCCCGGTCCTGTTTACCATGGAATTCCAGGTATTGGACGCCACGGTATCTTACAACTTGCTGTTAGGACGACCCTGGATTCACGCAGCTAAAGCGGTGCCTTCCACCCTACATCAGACAGTGAAGTTCGAGTGGGAAAGACAAGAGGTCGTGTTGCACGGTGAGGATACAACATGCACCATGGGCGGAACCATTGTGCCTTTCATAGAGACCACTGATGACAAGGGTCCTTGGGTCTACCAGATTCTCGATACAGGGTCGGCCAACAAAATCTCTGAAGGAGAAATCATCCCGCACCCTAGGGTAGCTGCCGCAACAGTCATGATGGTATCGGAGATGCTGGGTAATGGGTTTGTGCCGGGAAAAGGCCTGGGAGTTGAACTTCAAGGGATAGTCCAACCTGTCTCCCTTCCTAAGAATCTGGAAACTTTCGGGTTGGGGTTCAAACCAACCGCAGCAGACAGGAAGCAAGCGCGAAAAATGAAGAAGAGGGTCTGGTTTCTGCCTAAACCAGTGCCACGCCTCTCAAGGTCTTTTGTTAAAGCTAGTGCCAAGGGGTCAGCGATCCCAAAGATTCGAGGACCTTTGATCGGTATAAATGAAGACCTCAATCAGAGTTTTGAAAGGCTATTTGCGGATGTCAGTATGGTGGAAGCTGGAGAGGGTTCCAGCAGAGCAGAGATACAATTCGTGGGGCCTAAGGCCAAGACCAACAATTGGACGGTTACTCCTCTTCCTGTCCGAGGGGAGTCTTGGTAGTAGGCTTTGATTAATGTTTTGTTTGTTTGTTTGTTTGATCGGATTATTCAAGGGTGTAATCCCAATTTTACTTTCGTTTTGTAAAAGTGTGAACCCTTTTTATCCTGCAAATTTAATAAAGTTCTTTTCTTTTGTCCCATTTTAATTTCTTGTTTTGTTCTTTTTCTTTCTGAACAGTTCTCTTTTTACTGGTCCTAATGACATGGCATGCACAGCGGATCTTCGACCTAGTCTAATAAATCAATCTGAATCTGACTCAACAATGCAAGAGGTCGTTTGTGATAATGAATCCGAATGTGACGAAGGGGAAGCCTTCGAAGAAATAAATCGAGAACTGTGCCAATTTGAAGAGAAACCCAAGCCTAACCTAAATGACACTGAGGCTGTGAACCTAGGAGACGCTGATAACATCCAAGAGACCAAAATTAGCATCCACATTGAGCCAAATGTCAAAGCAGAATTGATCAAAACTCTCAGGGAATTCAAAGATGTTTTTGCATGGTCATATGATGATATGCCTGGATTGAGCACCAATTTAGTGGTTCACAAATTGCCCACTGACCCGGCATACCCTCCGGTCAAGCAAAAACTAAGGAAATTTAAAACAGAAATGAGTGTAAAGATCAAAGAAGAAGTGATTAAGCAATTACAATCGAAGGTCATTCGGGTCACTCGGTATCCCGAGTGGTTGGCCAATGTGGTACCAGTCCCAAAGAAGGATGGAAAAATCAGGGTGTGCGTCGACTACCGCAACCTCAACAAAGCAAGTCCCAAGGACAATTTCCCGTTACCCAATATTCATATCCTGATCGATAATTGCGCTGGGCGCGAGATCGGATCCTTTGTAGATTGCTATGCAGGTTATCATCAGATCCTAATGGATGAGGAGGATGCTGAGAAGACAGCATTTATTACGCCATGGGGAACCTACTGCTATCGGGTAATGCCGTTCGGTTTAAAGAACGCTGGGGCAACATACATGCGAGCAATGACTGCTGTGTTTCATGACATGATACACAAGGAAATTGAGGTGTACGTCGATGATGTGATCATCAAATCTTGGCGTCAGGAGGACCATGTGACAGACCTAAGGAGATTTTTCCAAAGACTCCGGAGGTATGATATCAAGCTTAACCCGGCCAAATGCGCATTCGGGGTTCCATCAGGAAAGTTGCTAGGATTCATCGTCAGTCGACGGGGGATTGAGTTAGACCCATCCAAAATTGAATCCATCCGAGACTTGCCACCGCCAAGGAACAAAACAGAGGTAATGAGTTTGCTGGGTAGACTCAATTACATCAGCAGGTTCATCGCTCAACTCACAGCAACTTGTGAGCCCATATTTCGGCTACTGAGAAAGGATGCTGCAGAAGGTTGGACGACAGAGTGTCAAGAGGCTTTCGACCAAATCAAAGGGTATCTGTCTAATCCACCCGTATTGGTCCCGCCTAAGCCCGGGAAACCCCTAATCCTTTACCTGACGGTTTTAGAAAATTCATTTGGTTGTGTATTGGGGCAACATGATGACACAGGGAGGAAGGAGCAGGCCATCTACTATCTTAGCAAGAAATTCACAGTGCATGAGGTCAAGTACACTCAACTCGAGAAAACATGCTGCGCCCTGACTTGGGTAGCTCAGAAGTTGAAGCACTACCTGTCTTCATACACTACTTATCTCATATCCCGTTTGGACCCGCTGAAGTATATCTTTCAGAAACCTATGCCCACGGGAAGGTTAGCAAAATGGCAAATTCTGCTCACAGAATTTGATATCATCTACGTGACGAGGACGGCCATGAAAGCCCAGGCACTGGCAGACCATTTGGCAGAGAATCCCGTTGATGAAAAATACGAGCCCTTAAGAACGTATTTTCCTGACGAAGAGGTGATGCATACGAATGAGTTGGAATTACCTGAGGAACCGGGTTGGAAGCTTTTCTTTGATGGAGCGGCAAACGCAAAAGGGGTTGGAATAGGGGCAGTACTCATTTCTGAAACAGGACGGCATTATCCTGTTACGGCCCAACTGCGCTTCTACTGCACTAACAATATGGCCGAATATGAGGCTTGCATTCTGGGTCTGCGCTTGGCTGCTGACATGGATGTCCAAGACGTCTTGGTCTTGGGAGACTCGGACCTCTTGGTACATCAAATTCAGGGTGAATGGGAAACACGAGATCTAAAGCTCATACCATACCGACAATGCTTGCATGATCTGAGCAAGCAATTTCGATCGGTGAAGTTCAAACACATCCCGAGAGTTCACAATGAGGTTGCAGATGCCTTAGCCACCTTAGCATCAATGCTGCACCACCCTGACAAAATGTATGTTGATCCTCTGCATATCCAAGTCCGTGATCAGCACGCCTACTGCAATACCATAGAAGAAGAAGCAGATGGCGAACCCTGGTTTCATGATATCAAGGAATACCTCAGAATGGGGATATATCCAGAACATGCCTCGGGAGACCAAAAAAGAGCCCTTCGGCGTTTGTCGAATGGTTTCTTCCTCAGTGGAGGAGTATTGTACAAAAGAACCCCGGATTTGGGATTGTTGAGATGCGTAGATGCCAGTCAAGCAATGACGGTCATGGAAGAGGTACATGCGGGAGTTTGCGGACCACACATGAGCGGATATGTATTGGCGAGAAAGATCCTTCGAACAGGGTGTTATTGGCTCACCATGGAACGCGACTGTATCACTTTTGTGAGGAAATGCCATCAGTGCCAGATACACGGAGATTTGATTCATTCTCCGCCAACAGAGTTACATACGATGTCAGCACCTTGGCCGTTTGTGGCCTGGGGCATGGATGTCATTGGGCCCATCGAGCCAGCAGCGTCCAACGGTCACAGGTTCATTCTAGTGACCATTGATTACTTCACCAAATGGGTTGAGGCTAAAACCTTCAAGTCGGTAACCAAGAAGGCAGTGGTGGACTTTGTTCACTCCCATATCATCTGCAGATTTGGGATCCCAAAAGTGATCATCACGGATAACGGTGCGAATCTTAATAGCAGCCTGATGAAAGAGGTATGCCAACAATTTCAAGATTACACACCGCAATTCCACCCCATATCGTCCTAAGGCAAATGGAGCAGTCGAAGCAGCCAATAAGAATATCAAGAAGATACTGCGAAAAATGGTAGAAGGGTCCAGACAGTGGCACGAGAAATTGCCCTTTGCTTTGTTGGGTTACCGCACTACCGTCCGGACTTCCATAGGCACAACTCCTTATTTGTTGGTATATGGGACTGAGGCCGTGATACCAGCGGAGGTCGAAATTCCGTCCCTCCGAATTGTCGCTGAAGCCGGGATTGGTGATGATGAATGGGTCAAAGCTCGATTGGAACAGTTGAGCCTGATAGATGAGAAAAGATTGGCAGCAGTGTGCCATGGTCAGCTGTACCAGAAGAGAATGGCAAGATCGTATAATAAAAAGGTGCGCCCCAGGAAGTTTGAAGTAGGGCAGCAGGTATTAAAGAAGATCCTCCCACATCAGGTCGAGGCAAAAGGCAAATTCGCCCCAAATTGGCAAGGGCCTTATGTCGTGACCAGAATATTGTCCAACGGTGCTTTGTGTTTGACAGATGTCGAAGGTAGATGTGTCGACATGGCTATCAATTCAGATGCAGTCAAGAGATATTATGCGTAATTTCTTTAAATTATGGCAATTTTGGTTTATTTGTTTGTATTTGGCATTTGTTGAATAATGAGATGACGGAGGCAATTCTTTCTTCTATCCAAACACTTTTAACCCTCGCTTCCCCCTTTGAGCCTTAAGCAAATTCTTTCAATACCCCTCTTTTTGGAATCACTAATGGGAAAGATACGAAAAAAAGAAAAGAAAAGAAAGGAAAAGAAAAGAAAAAGAAAAAGAAAAGGAAAAGAAAATGAAAAGAAAGAAAAGAAAAATCAAGGAATATAAAACCGTGGGAACTACGTTTGACCTGATTCCTCAAAGAGGATACGTAGGCGCCTCACGGCTCGGTCATAGTATGCATCATAGTGAATATAGGATGCATAAGGTACATAGCGTGCATAATAGGCACAGCGTGCGTAACGCACATAACGCAACATAAGTGTAAAAAATAAATTCCCCAAGCAGAAAACTGGGGCAGAGGTTATGTTTTAAAATCCAACAAAGGTTTGATTCCAAAAGTTGTAGCACATCACCCATCCGATTATTTTCATTTTTCATAGCCTTTCTTTAACTCCGCACCAAAACCAACATCAACGTCCAAAAGACCTCCCGATCAATGTTCAAGAGATGTCGAGTCAGGCGAATAAGACCGAGAATAGTACACCAATCCCCAGCAAAGAAGAGGATCGTAAGACTGGGAATGGATTGATAGTCAAAGGAGTTTCCAGAAGAGAAGGTCGTATCTACAACGCCTTGATTCCTTGAAAGAAATAAAATGAGAGAGTCTTATCGGTGAAAACCTTCACAGGCACCGAGAGGCGATGTAAGACGAGGGATATGAAATGAGAGAGTCTTATTGGTGAAAACCTTCACAGGCACCATAAGGCGCCGGGAGATGAGAGAAAAGAGAGAGTCTCATTAGTGAAAACCCCTCGAAGGGCACTATGAGGCGACGAGACAGATCAGCAAAGCTGCCACATTCGAAACGAAATGAACACTCCTTTATCATCCCCAGCAAGTCAAACCATTCGGCAAATCGATTGATACAGATAGACTGGGTCGGGAATCTATGGTGCACGTCATGATCACGGGGACCAGTCATGTCCTCCAGATAAGTTCTTTTGATTGTCTCCTCCCACAAAAAATATTGGTTCAGAAAGATTTTCTCCTTTCCATAGCTTTTATTTCTTTTCCTAAAATGTGTCTTGAAAGGATTTTTCAAAGCTTACTACCAGAAACCAAAGGGGAATTCATCCAATGCAGGATGATACAAACAGGCCGGTCCCAGGCAATGCAGGGATTGTGCCCGGAAATTTTGGAAGAAGTAAGCTCCAAAAGGGAGTGGTTTCGGGAGTTAGAAGTAGACTCCCACATCATGTGTTTAAAGAGAAAGAAGAAAAGGGGATAAATTGAAAACCGATCCCCAGCAGGCTAGAGACCCCCAACAGGCAACTTTGCCCGCCAACCAATTATGGGGACAAAGAGCAAGAAAAGGGGAAGGGAGAAAAATGGCTTGCCAGAAAGGCACCACCACGATTAAAACTGACTAAATCCTTTTGCCTGTTGCAGGAGATCAAAGAATTGATGATGGCAGCAAGATGCAACGCCATGGAAGTCACCAAAAACCGGGCAGAAAATTTTCTGCCGATTGTCGAAAATTTTCTGGAAGAACGGGAAAGCAATTTCAATACTTTTAAGTTCTAGGTCGCCCACCAGTATAATGCGGGAATACTTTTAAGTTCTAGGTCGCCCACCAGTATAATGCGGGAATACTTTTAAGTTCTAGGTCGCCCACCAGTATAATGCGGGAATACTTTTAAGTTCTAGGTCGCCCACCAGTATAATGCGGGAATACTTTTAAGTTCTAGGTCGCCCACCAGTATAATGCGGGAATACTTTTAAGTTCTAGGTCGCCCACCAGTATAATGCGGGAATACTTTTAAGTTCTAGGTCGCCCACCAGTATAATGCGGGAATACTTTTAAGTTCTAGGTCGCCCACCAGTATAATGCGGGAATACTTTTAAGTTCTAGGTCGCCCACCAGTATAATGCGGGAATACATTTAAGTTCTAGGTCGCCCACCAGTATAATGCGGGAATACTTTTAAGTTCTAGGTCGCCCACCAGTATAATGCGGGAATACTTTTAAGTTCTAGGTCGCCCACCAGTATAATGCGGGAATACTTTTAAGTTCTAGGTCGCCCACCAGTATAATGCGGGAATACATTTAAGTTCTAGGTCGCCCACCAGTATAATGCGGGAATACTTTTAAGTTCTAGGTCGCCCACCAGTATAATGCGGGAATACATTTAAGTTCTAGGTCGCCCACCAGTATAATGCGGGAATACATTTAAGTTCTAGGTCGCCCACCAGTATAATGCGGGAATACTTTTAAGTTCTAGGTCGCCCACCAGTATAATGCGGGAATACTTTTAAGTTCTAGGTCGCCCACCAGTATAATGCGGGAATACTTTTAAGTTCTAGGTCGCCCACCAGTATAATGCGGGAATACTTTTAAGTTCTAGGTCGCCCACCAGTATAATGCGGGAATACATTTAAGTTCTAGGTCGCCCACCAGTATAATGCGGGAATACTTTTAAGTTCTAGGTCGCCCACCAGTATAATGCGGGAATACTTTTAAGTTCTAGGTCGCCCACCAGTATAATGCGGGAATACTTTTAAGTTCTAGGTCGCCCACCAGTATAATGCGGGAATACATTTAAGTTCTAGGTCGCCCACCAGTATAATGCGGGAATACATTTAAGTTCTAGGTCGCCCACCAGTATAATGCGGGAATACTTTTAAGTTCTAGGTCGCCCACCAGTATAATGCGGGAATACTTTTAAGTTCTAGGTCGCCCACCAGTATAATGCGGGAATACTTTTAAGTTCTAGGTCGCCCACCAGTATAATGCGGGAATACTTTTAAGTTCTAGGTCGCCCACCAGTATAATGCGGGAATACATTTCAGTTCTAGGTCGCCCACCAGTATAAATGCGGGAATACTTTTCAGCTCTAGGTCGCCCACCAGTATAATGCGGGAATACTTTTAAGTTCTAGGTCGCCCACAAGTATAATGCGGGAATACTTTTAAGTTCTAGGTCGCCCACCAGTATAATGCGGGAATACTTTTAAGTTCTAGGTCGCCCACCAGTATAATGCGGGAATACTTTTAAGTTCTAGGTCGCCCACCAGTATAATGCGGGAATACATTTCAGTTCTAGGTCGCCCACCAGTATAATGCGGGAATACATTTAAGTTCTAGGTCGCCCACCAGTATAATGCGGGAATACATTTTAAGTTCTAGGTCGCCCACCAGTATAATGCGGGAATACATTTTAAGTTCTAGGTCGCCCACCAGTATAATGCGGGAATACTTTTAAGTTCTAGGTCGCCCACCAGTATAATGCGGGAATACATTTTAAGTTCTAGGTCGCCCACCAGTATAATGCGGGAATACATTTAAGTTCTAGGTCGCCCACCAGTATAATGCGGGAATACATTTAAGTTCTAGGTCGCCCACCAGTATAATGCGGGAATACATTCAGCTCTAGATTTTGGAATCAGTCACCCCACCTGAAGACAGAAGGTTACAACAGAGATCCCCAAACGGGAAACAATAAAATCCCCAGCACCAAGAAGCAGACAACTGCAAAAGCAAGCGCACATTCAAAGGGAAGAAGGAACGCGTCTCAAAAGAAGTAGTTTGGGAACGTTGTAGCATGCCCAGTATAACAATTCTGATGAAAAGCCATACCACTGAAGAAACCATTGGAAGATCTAAAGAAGAAAGCCGTGTCCCCAGCAAATCAAGCAAAGTGATGAGAACTGACATTCAGAAAAGGTGAAGGACCAGCATCATCTCCAAGTTCACAAAATAAAGGCGTCGGAGGAAAGCATTAGCCGACAAGAAAGCAAGGCAACAAGAACAAGTTGAAGATGGATGAAATTTCAGGATCCTCAGTTTAACTTAGCTTCTTGTTTTCCTTTTAGAGCAATGTAATAGGGAGATCGGTTGAGCAGTAGCATCCTACAGCAGCATACAACAGCGCACAACAACAGCAAACACTACAGTCGCACGGTAGTCCCAGCTACCAAAATTTCCCGAACTACATTGACCTGATTCCTGTTTCAGCCCAGGATATGTAGGAAACCTCTGAAGCAAAGGTTCGGTCAAATCATTTTCAAAAAATGCTTCACACGGAGTATTCGGACGGGCAAAAATCGCTCGCTTTATCTTTGCGCAAAAACCCTTCGTGTCTTCGTGCAAAGAGGGGCAGCTGTAAGCACGTGATTTTTGCTTCACGGACAATTGCTCCAAAAGAAAATAAAAATAGCGGCAAAGGGCTTCGCTGTACAATTTTTCGGTCTTTCCGTGACATGTTTTGTTAATCGTTTGTGAGTCTGTCCGTTTTGCATCTAGTCATTATCAAACAAAAATACAAAAAAGGCCTGTCGTTAAAAGAAAATTCAAAAAAAAATGTGTATGTGTGCATCGTTCATTCTCAGCTGTGAGCTAACCATTTTTATTTTTATTTATTTTGTTCATTTTGTGTTAATTGTTATAGGTGCTAACCAATATGTGTGTAAGTTTATTTTAATTTTTACAATTTTTAGGAATTTTTAGTTTAATTTGTTGATTTGAAAAAGAGAAAAAAAGAAGAGAAGAAAAGGGAAAATCGGATTGGGCCCCAAAATGAGGCCCAAAGCCAAGGCAAGACCCAGTCCAAACCAGGCCTGCCCAGGCACGCCCCCAAAACGACGCCGTATAGGGCGTTCGATCTGAGCCGTCCGTCCAGGCCAATCCAACGGCTCAGGACCTTTTTCAACAACCCGTGTTCAAACCCGACCCAATAACCAATCCGACCCAACCCCTCATTTAAACCAAACGACCCCGTTTAACTACTGAACGACCCCGTCTTGTTTCTCACCCTCAGATCCAAGCCGTTGAGATCGTATGATCCAACGGCTCAGATCCAATCAACCCCCCCATATATAAACTCAGCCCTTTACCCCGCACCCCCTATCCGAACCCCCCTTCAGTCATCTCCTTCCCCAACCCCTTCTCATCCTCGAACCCTAGCAGCTGCCCCAGTATCCCTCGCCATTAAAGCCGGCGGCATGAACGCCGATGACCGCCTCCTGAACACCCTAGGACCACCTCACTGACCTGAACACGAATCCACTAACCACGAGCCTCGAATCACTTTCGTTCGTCTCGAATCTTCATTTGAAGATTTGAGTCGAACCCGGATCTATGCCAAACCATCCCATCTTCATACCAGACACTCCCCTGACCTTCCTCGTGACCAAACCAAACTTGGTTTGGTCCGAATCTACCCACAACTCCCAAAAATCCAGATCTGGATATCCAGACTTTAGAACACATGCACTTGGGGAATCCGGCCGGTTTGGACATAGGTTTGAGGTCTAATAGACCTTAATCAAGGTGTTCTCATGTGAGAACACCCTGATTAAAGTTTGTTCGGCCTCAAAAGTTCGAAGTCGAGTTTGATTTGGGTCCGTTTGATTTCAAACTTTTTCAGTAAGTTTCCTTTTCTCTTTGTTTGGTTCTAATTAAGTTGTCATCATATTTCTTTGTGTTTGTTTGTTATTTTGTTATTTTTCAGTCGGATTTCTTCCATCTCTGTTAAAGGCCTTTTTATTTGGCCAATTGTCTTCTGTTTGTGTTCTGAATATACCCTGTGATATAGATTAGTCGTCAAACGAGTTTAATTCACATAAGTTCCCAGTGTTTGAACAAATTGGTCTGAAGTCATTCGGGACTCTATACGTGTTGTTCATATGAACGATTGATTGTTATGTGTTACGATTAATATAGTCGAGTCGATATATGTCGTCAATTAGTTTCAATCGTTAATGGTAACAACTTGATTCGTATTGCTTATTTCTGCTGTGATCGTATTTGAGTCCCGTTAGGAACTGAATTGTATTGCCTATTGATTTTGTTCAAATTAAATTAAAAGAACATCTAGGGGGAAAGGTTATAATGGCAGATTCAGATTTTGGTTTTTAAACACAACGCCATTTGGTTTGGACTGTGGGCAGCATGTGTATGGTCTGCTTTAAGGAATTAAAATAATCGGACAGCATGTGCTGTCAGATTATATTCCTACTGCCCATACTTTGATTAAACAAACAAGTGATCAGTACACTTTAACAACCAAAAAAGAGAGAGGGGCTGTCAGGGATTTCATGGGGGCTTGGTTATTTAAAACAAGTGAGTGGAAAAGCAACATGGGGGGGGGGCAATTTTGAGTTGTAAAACAGACTGTAAAGTGTTAAGGTTAGGATATAAAAGAGGGGACCTTCCATTAGAAGGGAGGAGGTTTTTCTATTCTTTTGAGTCTTAAGAGATTTCGGTGAGTAAGAAAACTGAAAAGAAAAAAGAAATTTTCAAAGCATTTTTACAAAACATTGTCCAAAACTGCACAAAGAACTAAGTTGGTTAAGCTGTTCTGGCCAAGTCAGTCACTCGAACTGGGGCTGTTATTGTTCCATTAAGAGAAGTTTGTGTATCTTCTGCTGTGATTGTTACTGCACTAAGTTTCTGTGTGTTGTGGATTGAGTTCAGTCTTACTGATTATCGAAGCTGTGTTGGGCTATTTGCTGAGCTTGTTTGACTATTGAATTTCTTTTGCTATTGCATCAAAATAGTCTAGTTTTCTCGACTGTCTCGTTATTCTGTCTCTGGGATCGATTGGTGGGTACTCGACCACTATGGATTTCATCGTTTGAAATTGCTGTTGAGTCGTTTGTGGGCTGTTGGTTGTTGTTGCTGTGTTTGCTGTTTGGTTGCCGGTTGCTGACATCTTTCTTCTTCTCCTGTCTATTGTCCAAACATCCAGGTACACGACTAATACTGTCAATGTAATCTGAGGTTGAGCATGAATACAAAGAGAAGAGTGGAAGATAGTTTATTTTATGTATAGCATGTACACTGAATGATCTGTGATGTATGATAGCCTATATTTTTGTTCGGATACTGGGTTAGCTTTAACACATAGTAACTGTAAATGTAGGGTAATTTGACATCCGATTGTGCGTGTAGGCTGTTGGATAAAAATTTTTCAACCATGTAGTAGGCTGCAGTTTAGAAATTAATTGTGTTAGTGATTAGCATGTCTAGTAGCGCACGAAAACTATTCATCCTTAGTTAATTGTTTTTCCCCTTTAATAAACGGTCCCTTTATAACTGATAAACAACGCCTATAGAACCAAGAACAAGTTCACGACCTCAACCTCACAGGGGTCGAGCCCAGGTCGAAACAGACCAAGCAAGCCCTCATCGAACAAACAGTGGCCCAGGTCTGGCCCATTCCGCATGAGCTGGATTTGGGCCCGTAATGTTCAATCAGTTGTCCGTGTGCGTAGTCATATTTTCTTGTTCTAAAAAAGCATTTTGAATCCTGCTGTAAATAACCAGCAAGCATGTAATTGACTAGGACTATCTCTGTTTTCAATTAGTAGAGACAAACGCGACAAGAAACGTAGTTGATATAGGATATTCTTTTAAAAAAAAATAAATAAATAAAATGAGACGAGCCTCGCCAAATAAAAGGGACAAATTGCGGGGCCCTCACAAAATATATGTATTAATTACTTAGATTCCGGGACGGACCGTTTAGCAAATTTCACGGCCCTACCCCAAAATAATAATGCGCTAGTTGCTTTAGGCGCGCCTTTACTAATGTTATCCCCCTAAACTCAGGTGCACATTTATGTGACCCAAATCCAAATCTCAACGGAGTCGAAATATGTCTTTAGTCACGGGCACATTGATTGTGGCGTGGCCCGAGATGCATTTCCATGACGTTGTAAATTCCATTTAATAATAAAATGAGACGAGCATCGACAAACAAAAAATGTAGGAGTTGCGGGGCCCTCTAAATGCATATATTAAAATACTTTGAATCCGGGACAGGCCGTTTAGCAAATTTTACGGTTTTCCCCAAAACAACAATACGTTAGTCGCTTTAGGCGCGTCTTAATAATTTATTCTCCTTAATTCGGGTGCACATTTATGTGACCCAAATCCAAATCTCAACCAAGTCGAGATATGTCAATAACCACGGGTGCATTGATGTAACGTGGTTCGAGATATGTTTTCACGACGTTGCAAGTCCTATAAACTAGCAGTGAAGGATAAAAGCGGTTACAAGTTAAAATTGGCACATTGGTTCATAATTGTATTTAAAATCAGATAAATAAGCCGAATATAATAGTTGAGCGACCGTGCTAGAACCACGGAACTCGGGAATGCCTAACACCTTCTCCCGGGTTAACAGAATTCCTTATCCAGATTTCTGGTACGCAGACTGTAATATGGAGTCATTCTTTTCCTCGATTCGGGATTAAAATTGGTGACTTGGGACACCCTAAATCTCCCAAGTGGCGACTCTGAAATAAATAAACCAATCCCGTCTCGATTGTCCTTTAATTGGAAAAACTCCCTTGCACCCTCGCGGGTGCGGAAAAAGGAGGTGTGACAGCTCTGGCGACTTAGGTTCATAATTTTACTTAAACATTAGGTCAAATGTTTCTAATCATTTCTCATAATTTACAAGGAATTATGGGGTGATCTACCAACCAAATTAAATATCTAGGAGTATAGTTTCCAACTCATTAAACCGTTCATCGATACGATCTCGGAGTAGAGAGATATTCGCGATTTCGCGAGACTGCGCCAAGCACCTCTCTATGGGGCCCACTAAGGCGGTTTAAGATATTTGGACCTATATAGGATGCCTCCAACCCGTTTTAAGTCATTTCTTCTCACTATTTTCAGACCTTAGAACCCTAGGAACATCCTCTCAAGGTTCTCTCAAGATTCAAGACCCAAAAAAGGGGCAAACAACACAAATCAAGTGTCGGGAATTCCGTGGCGCTAGTAAGTCTCTTGTTCTTCTTGTTGTTGCTCATTTTTGTGTCGTTCCAGCTCGTGTGGGAGGTTGTTTTAAAGGGTTTATGTTCTGTAAATACTCCCTCATGTTCTTAATATCAATCCTAGGTGATTTCAAGCCTTCTAAAGTGATTCTAGTGCCGAAAAACACTAATTGATCGCTAGTTTCGCTTTTTTGTTGTTGTGGCAGCATTGGAGGGATATTTCATGGAAATTTAAGGTCAAATTGGAGTTATTCTTTCTGTATAAAGGTAAAGAACCTCTTACTCTATATGTATTTAAGATTATCCAAGTTGCGGCTAAGACATTGAAGCTAGAACTTGTGAAATATATATCGAAAGGCTTGGTAGTAATGTTATTATTTTGTGGACTGTTTTGCGTTGTTGTTGGGCTGCGTATTTTGCTACTATCTTGTGGAAGTTTTGGAGGAGGAAGGGTGTGGAGAAACACCATATATATGTAGGGTTATGGGCTGATAGTTATTCGTAACATTTCCAGGTTGTTTGACACGACTACGGTGGTCGTCGTATGTATGGAGTGATTAGGCTGTGTGTGGACTATTTTGGGAGGCTCAATATGTTTATTATTGATGTTGTTTGGGCTGTTTGGTGACTGTTTTGAATGGTGTGAGGTCATATATATAGGGGAGGTGCTGTCCGTTTCATCGTAAAATAGGTTGTGGTCGATACATAATAGTTATGACGCTTAAATGATAACGATAGTATCGTTTCTCTTATTGTAGACTAAGGAGTTTTGACAATTGCATAGCTTGAGATTGGGGCAGTATATACAAGGTATGTGAGGCTATCCCTTTCCTTCTTTTGCACGACTCCGATTGTACATAATGTAATGAACGAGCTTCCAAGATACTCTACTCTTAGAAGCTAGCAGTACTTACATTGTTTTCCCTCTTATGGAACGATTGATGTTAATGTTGCTTCTCTTATTCTTATGTTATCAATGTTGTTCGTACTTCCTAAATCTTATAAGGTTCATAGTGAAGAGTTAGTCCTAATAACGTGTACAGAGGATACCGACCTTACGTCACTCCGAAAGGTTTAGAATGTGATTCCATGAGTCGAGCATGCATTATATATATGTATCTATTTTACTCTACCGAGCCACGCTATAGTTGGCCGGGTACGGCACCTATTGTGCAACCACTGATCAGTTGGGTTTTACCGAGCTCCACGTGGCCGGGTACGATTCTACCGAGCCTTATGATGGCCGGGTACGTTTTTTTACCGAGCCTATTATGGCCGGGTACGATATGATGATGATGATGCCCACAGAGGCGAATGTTTTAAGGGTTTATGTATTTATACATATGTATCATGCATTTCATATAAGTAGCCCTCAGAGGTACTAAGATGTTACAGGTTGTATATTCTCTATCCTTGCTTACATTACTGATCGTATTTATGGTTCCTTGCCTTACATACTCAGTACTTTATTCGTACTGACGTCCTTTTATTTGTGGACGCTGCATGTCGTGCTGCAGGTCCTGATAGACAGGCAGGTGCAGCTCCCCCACCACAGTAGACTGTCCAGTTCAGCGGTGATTGGCGAGATCCCTTCTCCGGACTTGCCTTGGTCTTGGTATGCAATTTTTGTTATAGACATTATGGGTATGTCGGGGCCCTGTTCCGGCTATGTTGCAACACTTATGTTCTGTTAGAGGCTCATAGACAGGTGTCGTCTCATGTATAGTTTGGTATGCCTTGTCGGCTAGTTTTTGTTGTATAGTCTTTCATAGTAGCGAGGTAGCTCATACCTTATACGTAGTTTCTTGATTGTCTGGTCATCCCCTGCTATGTATGTTCATGCCGTCATATTTTATTGCTGGTTGTCCATGATCTAGGTCTACCATTTATATTATTGTGGAGGAACAAAAATATGGAAGAAATGACATGGGAAGCAGAAGAGGAGATGAAGTCTAAATACCCTTACTTATTCCAGAATGAAGATAACAAGGATGCTGGTGGAAGACAGGATACATTGGAAGAAGAAACGGCTCTATGAGGTAAGCAATAATTTGAGAATACTCCTCCTTAATACAAAATGGTGATATGTAGATAATGTAAATACGCATAATGCTTTGTGTAGCCTTGTGAAGCCATATGTTGGGCTTAATTACTTGCAAGTTTTGCTAGTGACCATTTTATAGGGGAAAATTGATCGGAAATTTCCATTGGAATCCACGATGATTTAAACTCCCCATAAACCCTTACATTCGAGGACGAATGTTCCTAAGGGGGGGGGTGTTACAACCCATATCCACATGTGTTATTTCATGCCATATATTAGTTAACATAAATCCAAGAAGGAATTATCTTTGAGATGATAAGATGTCAATCCTATTGGTCTTAAGTGATACAAGAGTGTATAAGGGTGATTAACAAGTATTAGAAGTTAAACGAATCAAGGATGTTGTAACTCGTATTTTCAGGTAATCTAGCGGTGCTTAATACACTCAAGAGGTCATTTATTAAGCTATTTTAATCATATAATATCTGTATCATAAGTCTTGAAGTCAAACGAGTTATGAAACAAAAGTCGACAAAAGTTGTCGCAACTTAGGTTCATAATTTTACTTAAACATTAGGTCAAATGTTTCTAATCTTTTCTCATAATTTACAAGGAATTATGGGGTGATCTACCAACCAAATTAAAGATCTAGGAGTCTAGTTTCCAACGCATTAAACCGTTCATCGATACGATCTCGGAGTAGAGAGATATTCGCGTTTTCGCGAGACTGCGCCAAGCACCTCTCTATGGGGCCCACTAAGGCGGTTTAAGATATTTGGACCTATATAGGATGCCTCCAACCCGTTTTAAGTCATTTCTTCTCACTATTTTCAGACCTTAGAACCCTAGGAACATCCTCTCAAGGTTCTCTCAAGATTCAAGACCCAAAAAAGGGCAAACAACACAAATCAAGTGTCGGGAATTCCGTGGCGCTAGTAAGTCTCTTGTTCTTCTTGTTGTTGCTCATTTTTGTGTCGTTCCAGCTCGTGTGGGAGGTTGTTTTAAAGGGTTTATGTTCTGTAAATACTCCCTCATGTTCTTAATATCAATCCTAGGTGATTTCAAGCCTTCTAAAGTGATTCTAGTGCCGAAAAACACTAATTGATCGCTAGTTTCGCTTTTTTGTTGTTGTGGCAGCATTGGAGGGATATTTCATGGAAATTTAAGGTCAAATTGGAGTTGTTCTTTCTGTATAAAGGTAAGGAACCTCTTACTCTATATGTATTTAAGATTATCCAAGTTGCGGCTAAGCCATTGAAGCTAGAACTTGTGAGATATATATCGAAAGGCTTGGTAGTAATGTTATTGTTTTGTGGACTGTTTTGCGTTGTTGTTGGGCTGCGTATTTTACTACTATCTTGTGGAGTTTTGGAGGAGGAAGGGTGTGGAGAAACACCATATATATGTAGGGTTATGGGCTGATAGTTATTCGTAACATTTCCAGGTTGTTTGACACGACTACGGTGGTCGTCGTATGTATGGAGTGATTAGGCTGTGTGTGGACTATTTTGGGAGGCTCAATATGTTTATTATTGATGTTGTTTGGGCTGTTTGGTGACTGTTTTGAATGGTGTGAGGTCATATATATAGGGGAGGTGCTGTCCGTTTCATCGTAAAATAGGTTGTGGTCGATACATAATAGTTATGACGCTTAAATGATAACGATAGTATCGTTTCTCTTATTGTAGACTAAGGAGTTTTGACAATTGCATAGCTTGAGATTGGGGCAGTATATACAAGGTATGTGAGGCTATCCCTTTCCTTCTTTTGCACGACTCCGATTGTACATAATGTAATGAACGAGCTTCCAAGATACTCTACTCTTAGAAGCTAGCAGTACTTACATTGTTTTCCCTCTTATGGAACGATTGATGTTAATGTTGCTTCTCTTATTCTTATGTTATCAATGTTGTTGGTACTTCCTGATTCTTATAAGGTTCATAGTGAAGAGTTAGTCCTAATAACGTGTACAGAGGATACCGACCTTACGTCACTCCGAAAGGTTTAGAATGTGATTCCATGAGTCGAGCATGCATTATATATATGTATCTATTTTACTCTACCGAGCCACGCTATAGTTGGCCGGGTACGGCACCTATTGTGCAACCACTGATCAGTTGGGTTTTACCGAGCTCCACGTGGCCGGGTACGATTCTACCGAGCCTATTATGGCCGGGTACGATATGATGATGATGATGCCCACAGAGGCGAATGCTTTAAAGGTTTATGTATTTATACATATGTATCATGCATTTCATGTAAGTAGCCCTCAGAGGTACTAAGATGTTACAGGTTGTATATTCTCTATCCTTGCTTACATTACTGATCGTATTTATGGTTCCTTGCCTTACATACTCAGTACTTTATTCGTACTGACGTCCTTTTATTTGTGGACGCTGCATGTCGTGCTGCAGGTCCTGATAGACAGGCAGGTGCAGCTCCCCCACCACAGTAGACTGTCCAGTTCAGCGGTGATTGGCGAGATCCCTTCTCCGGACTTGCCTTGGTCTTGGTATGCAATTTTTGTTATAGACATTATGGGTATGTCGGGGCCCTGTTCCGGCTATGTTGCAACACTTATGTTCTGTTAGAGGCTCATAGACAGGTGTCGTCTCATGTATAGTTTGGTATGCCTTGTCGGCTAGTTTTTGTTGTATAGTCTTTCATAGTAGCGAGGTAGCTCATACCTTATACGTAGTTTCTTGATTGTCTGGTCATCCCCTGCTATGTATGTTCATGCCGTCATATTTTATTGCTGGTTGTCCATGATCTAGGTCTACCATTTATATTGATCTCGTCAGCCTTAAAAGATAATAATGAAGGTTAGATGAAATGTACGTTGGTGCTCGGCAAGTGTGGTCGGGTGCTAGTGGAAGACAGGATACATTGGAAGAAGAAACGGCTCTATGAGGTAAGCAATAATTTGAGAATACTCCTCCTTAATACAAAATGGTGATATGTAGATAATGTAAATACGCATAATGCTTTGTGTAGCCTTGTGAAGCCATATGTTGGGCTTAATTACTTGCAAGTTTTGCTAGTGACCATTTTATAGGGGAAAATTGATCGGAAATTTCCATTGGAATCCACGATGATTTAAACTCCCCATAAACCCTTACATTCGAGGACGAATGTTCCTAAGGGGGGAGGGTGTTACAACCCATATCCACATGTGTTAGTTCATGCCATATATTAGTTAACATAAATCCAAGAAGGAATTATCTTTGAGATGATAAGAAGTCAATCCTATTGGTCTTAAGTGATACAAGAGTGTATAAGGGTGATTAACCAGTATTAGAAGTTAAACGAATCAAGGATGTTGTAACTCGTATTTTCAGGTAATCTAGCGGTGCTTAATACACTCAAGAGGTCATTTATTAAGGTATTTTAATCATATAATATCTGTATCATAAGTCTTGAAGTCAAACGAGTTATGAAACAAAAGTCGACAAAAGTTGTCGCAACTTAGGTTCATAATTTTACTTAAACATTAGGTCAAATGTTTCTAATCTTTTCTCATAATTTACAAGGAATTATGGGGTGATCTACCAACCCAATTAAATATCTAGGAGTCTAGTTTCCAACGCATTAAACCGTTCATCGATACGATCTCGGAGTAGAGAGATATTCGCGTTTTCGCGAGACTGCGCCAAGCACCTCTCTATGGGGCCCACTAAGGCGGTTTAAGATATTTGGACCTATATAGGATGCCTCCAACCCGTTTTAAGTCATTTCTTCTCACTATTTTCAGACCTTAGAACCCTAGGAACATCCTCTCAAGGTTCTCTCAAGATTCAAGACCCAAAAAAAGGGCAAACAACACAAATCAAGTGTCGGGAATTCCGTGGCGCTAGTAAGTCTCTTGTTCTTCTTGTTGTTGCTCATTTTTGTGTCGTTCCAGCTCGTGTGGGAGGTTGTTTTAAAGGGTTTATGTTCTGTAAATACTCCCTCATGTTCTTAATATCAATCCTAGGTGATTTCAAGCCTTCTAAAGTGATTCTAGTGCCGAAAAACACTAATTGATCGCTAGTTTCGCTTTTTTGTTGTTGTGGCAGCATTGGAGGGATATTTCATGGAAATTTAAGGTCAAATTGGAGTTATTCTTTCTGTATAAAGGTAAAGAACCTCTTACTCTATATGTATTTAAGATTATCCAAGTTGCGGCTAAGACATTGAAGCTAGAACTTGTGAAATATTTATCGAAAGGCTTGGTAGTAATGTTATTATTTTGTGGACTGTTTTGCGTTGTTGTTGGGCTGCGTATTTTGCTACTATCTTGTGGAAGTTTTGGAGGAGGAAGGGTGTGGAGAAACACCATATATATGTAGGGTTATGGGCTGATAGTTATTCGTAACATTTCCAGGTTGTTTGACACGACTACGGTGGTCGTCGTATGTATGGAGTGATTAGGCTGTGTGTGGACTATTTTGGGAGGCTCAATATGTTTATTATTGATGTTGTTTGGGCTGTTTGGTGACTGTTTTGAATGGTGTGAGGTCATATATATAGGGGAGGTGCTGTCCGTTTCATCGTAAAATAGGTTGTGGTCGATACATAATAGTTATGACGCTTAAATGATAACGATAGTATCGTTTCTCTTATTGTAGACTAAGGAGTTTTGAAAATTGCATAGCTTGAGATTGGGGCAGTATATACAAGGTATGTGAGGCTATCCCTTTCCTTCTTTTTCACGACTCCGATTGTACATAATGTAATGAACGAGCTTCCAAGATACTCTACTCTTAGAAGCTAGCAGTACTTACATTGTTTTCCCTCTTATGGAACGATTGATGTTAATGTTGCTTCTCTTATTCTTATGTTATCAATGTTGTTCGTACTTCCTAAATCTTATAAGGTTCATAGTGAAGAGTTAGTCCTAATAACGTGTACAGAGGATACCGACCTTACGTCACTCCGAAAGGTTTAGAATGTGATTCCATGAGTCGAGCATGCATTATATATATGTATCTATTTTACTCTACCGAGCCACGTTATAGTTGGCCGGGTACGGCACCTATTGTGCAACCACTGATCAGTTGGGTTTTACCGAGCTCCACGTGGCCGGGTACGATTCTACCGAGCCTTATGATGGCCGGGTACGTTTTTTTACCGAGCCTATTATGGCCGGGTACGATATGATGATGATGATGCCCACAGAGGCGAATGTTTTAAGGGTTTATGTATTTATACATATGTATCATGCATTTCATATAAGTAGCCCTCAGAGGTACTAAGATGTTACAGGTTGTATATTCTCTATCCTTGCTTACATTACTGATCGTATTTATGGTTCCCTGCCTTACATACTCAGTACTTTATTCGTACTGACGTCCTTTTATTTGTGGACGCTGCATGTCGTGCTTCAGGTCCTGATAGACAGGTAGGTGCAGCTCCCCCACCACAGTAGGCTATCCAGTTCAGCGGTGATTGGCGAGATCCCTTCTCCGGACTTGCCTTGGTCTTGGTATGCATTTTTGTTATAGATATTATGGGTATGTCGGGGCCCTGTTCCGGCTATGTTGCAACACTTATGTTCTGTTAGAGGCTCATAGATAGGTGTCGTCTCATGTATAGTTTGGTATGCCTTGTCGGCTAGTTTTTGTTGTATAGTCTTTCATAGTAGCGAGGTAGCTCATACTTTATACGTAGTTTCTTGATTGTCTGGTCATCCCCTGCTATGTATGTTCATGCCGTCATATATTAGATCGGCAAGTCCGCAAGCTGAGAACAAAAGATGTAGCTTCCATCAAAGTATTATGGAGGAACAAAAATATGGAAGAAATGACATGGGAAGCAGAAGAGGAGATGAAGTCTAAATACCCTTACTTATTCCAGAATGAAGATAACAAGGATGCTGGTGGAAGACAGGATACATTGGAAGAAGAAACGGCTCTATGAGGTAAGCAATAATTTGAGAATACTCCTCCTTAATACAAAATGGTGATATGTAGATAATGTAAATATGCATAATGCTTTGTGTAGCCTTGTGAAGCCATATGTTGGGCTTAATTACTTGCAAGTTTTGCTAGTGACCATTTTATAGGGGAAAATTGATCGGAAATTTCCATTGGAATCCACGATGATTTAAACTCCCCATAAACCCTTACATTCGAGGACGAATGTTCCTAAGGGGGGAGGGTGTTACAACCCATATCCACATGTGTTATTTCATGCCATATATTAGTTAACATAAATCCAAGAAGGAATTATCTTTGAGATGATAAGATGTCAATCCTATTGGTCTTAAGTGATACAAGAGTGTATAAGGGTGATTAACAAGTATTAGAAGTTAAACGAATCAAGGATGTTGTAACTCGTATTTTCAGGTAATCTAGCGGTGCTTAATACACTAAAGAGGTCATTTATTAAGCTATTTTAATCATATAATATCTGTATCATAAGTCTTGAAGTCAAACGAGTTATGAAACAAAAGTCGACAAAAGTTGTCGCAACTTAGGTTCATAATTTTACTTAAACATTAGGTCAAATGTTTCTAATCTTTTCTCATAATTTACAAGGAATTATGGGGTGATCTACCGACCACATTAAAGATCTAGGAGTCTAGTTTCCAACGCATTAAACCGTTCATCGATACGATCTCGGAGTAGAGAGATATTCGCGATTTCGCGAGACTGCGCCAAGCACCTCTCTATGGGGCCCACTAAGTCGGTTTAAGATATTTGGACCTATATAGGATGACTCCAACCCGTTTTAAGTCATTTCTTTTCACTATTTTCAGACCTTAGAACCCTAGGAACATCCTCTCAAGGTTCTCTCAAGATTCAAGACCCAAAAAAAGGGCAAACAACACAAATCAAGTGTCGGGAATTCCGTGGCGCTAGTAAGTCTCTTGTTCTTCTTGTTGTTGCTCATTTTTGTGTCGTTCCAGCTCGTGTGGGAGGTTGTTTTAAAGGGTTTATGTTCTGTAAATACTCCCTCATGTTCTTAATATCAATCCTAGGTGATTTCAAGCCTTCTAAAGTGATTCTAGTGCCGAAAAACATTAATTGATCGCTAGTTTCGCTTTTTTGTTGTTGTGGCAGCATTGGAGGGATATTTCATGGAAATTTAAGGTCAAATTGGAGTTATTCTTTCTGTATAAAGGTAAAGAACCTCTTACTCTATATGTATTTAAGATTATCCAAGTTGCGGCTAAGACATTGAAGCTAGAACTTGTGAAATATATATCGAAAGGCTTGGTAGTAATGTTATTATTTTGTGGACTGTTTTGCGTTGTTGTTGGGCTGCGTATTTTGCTACTATCTTGTGGAGTTTTGGAGGAGGAAGGGTGTGGAGAAACACCATATATATGTAGGGTTATGGGCTGATAGTTATTCGTAACATTTCCAGGTTGTTTGACACGACTACGGTGGTCGTCGTATGTATGGAGTGATTAGGCTGTGTGTGGACTATTTTGGGAGGCTCAATATGTTTATTATTGATGTTGTTTGGGCTGTTTGGTGACTGTTTTGAATGGTGTGAGGTCATATATATAGGGGAGGTGCTGTCCGTTTCATCGTAAAATAGGTTGTGGTCGATACATAATAGTTATGACGCTTAAATGATAACGATAGTATCGTTTCTCTTATTGTAGACTAAGGAGTTTTGAAAATTGCATAGCTTGAGATTGGGGCAGTATATACAAGGTATGTGAGGCTATCCCTTTCCTTCTTTTTCACGACTCCGATTGTACATAATGTAATGAACGAGCTTCCAAGATACTCTACTCTTAGAAGCTAGCAGTACTTACATTGTTTTCCCTCTTATGGAACGATTGATGTTAATGTTGCTTCTCTTATTCTTATGTTATCAATGTTGTTCGTACTTCCTAAATCTTATAAGGTTCATAGTGAAGAGTTAGTCCTAATAACGTGTACAGAGGATACCGACCTTACGTCACTCCGAAAGGTTTAGAATGTGATTCCATGAGTCGAGCATGCATTATATATATGTATCTATTTTACTCTACCGAGCCACGTTATAGTTGGCCGGGTACGGCACCTATTGTGCAACCACTGATCAGTTGGGTTTTACCGAGCTCCACGTGGCCGGGTACGATTCTACCGAGCCTTATGATGGCCGGGTACGTTTTTTTACCGAGCCTATTATGGCCGGGTACGATATGATGATGATGATGCCCACAGAGGCGAATGTTTTAAGGGTTTATGTATTTATACATATGTATCATGCATTTCATATAAGTAGCCCTCAGAGGTACTAAGATGTTACAGGTTGTATATTCTCTATCCTTGCTTACATTACTGATCGTATTTATGGTTCCCTGCCTTACATACTCAGTACTTTATTCGTACTGACGTCCTTTTATTTGTGGACGCTGCATGTCGTGCTTCAGGTCCTGATAGACAGGTAGGTGCAGCTCCCCACCACAGTAGGCTATCCAGTTCAGCGGTGATTGGCGAGATCCCTTCTCCGGACTTGCCTTGGTCTTGGTATGCATTTTTGTTATAGATATTATGGGTATGTCGGGGCCCTGTTCCGGCTATGTTGCAACACTTATGTTCTGTTAGAGGCTCATAGATAGGTGTCGTCTCATGTATAGTTTGGTATGCCTTGTCGGCTAGTTTTTGTTGTATAGTCTTTCATAGTAGCGAGGTAGCTCATACTTTATACGTAGTTTCTTGATTGTCTGGTCATCCCCTGCTATGTATGTTCATGCCGTCATATATTAGATCGGCAAGTCCGCAAGCTGAGAACAAAAGATGTAGCTTCCATCAAAGTATTATGGAGGAACAAAAATATGGAAGAAATGACATGGGAAGCAGAAGAGGAGATGAAGTCTAAATACCCTTACTTATTCCAGAATGAAGATAACAAGGATGCTGGTGGAAGACAGGATACATTGGAAGAAGAAACGGCTCTATGAGGTAAGCAATAATTTGAGAATACTCCTCCTTAATACAAAATGGTGATATGTAGATAATGTAAATATGCATAATGCTTTGTGTAGCCTTGTGAAGCCATATGTTGGGCTTAATTACTTGCAAGTTTTGCTAGTGACCATTTTATAGGGGAAAATTGATCGGAAATTTCCATTGGAATCCACGATGATTTAAACTCCCCATAAACCCTTACATTCGAGGACGAATGTTCCTAAGGGGGGAGGGTGTTACAACCCATATCCACATGTGTTATTTCATGCCATATATTAGTTAACATAAATCCAAGAAGGAATTATCTTTGAGATGATAAGATGTCAATCCTATTGGTCTTAAGTGATACAAGAGTGTATAAGGGTGATTAACAAGTATTAGAAGTTAAACGAATCAAGGATGTTGTAACTCGTATTTTCAGGTAATCTAGCGGTGCTTAATACACTAAAGAGGTCATTTATTAAGCTATTTTAATCATATAATATCTGTATCATAAGTCTTGAAGTCAAACGAGTTATGAAACAAAAGTCGACAAAAGTTGTCGCAACTTAGGTTCATAATTTTACTTAAACATTAGGTCAAATGTTTCTAATCTTTTCTCATAATTTACAAGGAATTATGGGGTGATCTACCGACCACATTAAAGATCTAGGAGTCTAGTTTCCAACGCATTAAACCGTTCATCGATACGATCTCGGAGTAGAGAGATATTCGCGATTTCGCGAGACTGCGCCAAGCACCTCTCTATGGGGCCCACTAAGTCGGTTTAAGATATTTGGACCTATATAGGATGACTCCAACCCGTTTTAAGTCATTTCTTTTCACTATTTTCAGACCTTAGAACCCTAGGAACATCCTCTCAAGGTTCTCTCAAGATTCAAGACCCAAAAAAAGGGCAAACAACACAAATCAAGTGTCGGGAATTCCGTGGCGCTAGTAAGTCTCTTGTTCTTCTTGTTGTTGCTCATTTTTGTGTCGTTCCAGCTCGTGTGGGAGGTTGTTTTAAAGGGTTTATGTTCTGTAAATACTCCCTCATGTTCTTAATATCAATCCTAGGTGATTTCAAGCCTTCTAAAGTGATTCTAGTGCCGAAAAACATTAATTGATCGCTAGTTTCGCTTTTTTGTTGTTGTGGCAGCATTGGAGGGATATTTCATGGAAATTTAAGGTCAAATTGGAGTTATTCTTTCTGTATAAAGGTAAAGAACC
Source organism: Nicotiana sylvestris (assembly GCF_000393655.2). Taxonomy (NCBI): domain Eukaryota; kingdom Viridiplantae; phylum Streptophyta; class Magnoliopsida; order Solanales; family Solanaceae; genus Nicotiana; species Nicotiana sylvestris. The sequence goes on from NC_091060.1 coordinate 69,604,350, forward strand.
TCTTACTCTATATGTATTTAAGATTATCCAAGTTGCGGCTAAGACATTGAAGCTAGAACTTGTGAAATATATATCGAAAGGCTTGGTAGTAATGTTATTATTTTGTGGACTGTTTTGCGTTGTTGTTGGGCTGCGTATTTTGCTACTATCTTGTGGAGTTTTGGAGGAGGAAGGGTGTGGAGAAACACCATATATATGTAGGGTTATGGGCTGATAGTTATTCATAACATTTCCAGGTTGTTTGACACGACTACGGTGGTCATCGTATGTATGGAGTGATTAGGCTGTGTGTGGACTATTTTGGGAGGCTCAATATGTTTATTATTGATGTTGTTTGGGCTGTTTGGTGACTGTTTTGAATGGTGTGAGGTCATATATATAGGGGAGGTGCTGTCCGTTTCATCGTAAAATAGGTTGTGGTCGATACATAATAGTTATGACGCTTAAATGATAACGATAGTATCGTTTCTCTTATTGTAGACTAAGGAGTTTTGACAATTGCATAGCTTGAGATTGGGGCAGTATATACAAGGTATGTGAGGCTATCCCTTTCCTTCTTTTGCACGACTCCGATTGTACATAATGTAATGAACGAGCTTCCAAGATACTCTACTCTTAGAAGCTAGCAGTACTTACATTGTTTTCCCTCTTATGGAACGATTGATGTTAATGTTGCTTCTCTTATTCTTATGTTATCAATGTTGTTCGTACTTCCTAAATCTTATAAGGTTCATAGTGAAGAGTTAGTCTTAATAACGTGTACAGAGGATACCGACCTTACGTCACTCCGAAAGGTTTAGAATGTGATTCCATGAGTCGAGCATGCATTATATATATGTATCTATTTTACTCTACCGAGCCACGTTATAGTTGGCCGGGTACGGCACCTATTGTGCAACCACTGATCAGTTGGGTTTTACCGAGCTCCACGTGGCCGGGTACGATTCTACCGAGCCTATTATGGCCGGGTACGATATGATGATGATGATGCCCACAGAGGCGAATGCTTTAAAGGTTTATGTATTTATACATATGTATCATGCATTTCATGTAAGTAGCCCTCAGAGGTACTAAGATGTTACAGGTTGTATATTCTCTATCCTTGCTTACATTACTGATCGTATTTATGGTTCCTTGCCTTACATACTCAGTACTTTATTCGTACTGACGTCCTTTTATTTGTGGACGCTGCATGTCGTGCTGCAGGTCCTGATAGACAGGTAGGTGCAGCTCCCCCACCACAGTAGACTGTCCAGTTCAGCGGTGATTGGCGAGATCCCTTCTCCGGACTTGCCTTGGTCTTGGTATGCAATTTTTGTTATAGACATTATGGGTATGTCGGGGCCCTGTTCCGGCTATGTTGCAACACTTATGTTCTGTTAGAGGCTCATAGACAGGTGTCGTCTCATGTATAGTTTGGTATGCCTTGTCGGCTAGTTTTTGTTGTATAGTCTTTCATAGTAGCGAGGTAGCTCATACCTTATACGTAGTTTCTTGATTGTCTGGTCATCCCCTGCTATGTATGTTCATGCCGTCATATTTTATTGCTGGTTGTCCATGCTGAGAACAAAAGATGTAGCTTCCGTCAAAGTATTATGGAGGAACAAAAATATGGAAGAAATGACATGGGAAGCAGAAGAGGAGATGAAGTCTAAATACCCTTACTTATTCCAGAATGAAGATAACAAGGATGCTGGTGGAAGACAGGATACATTGGAAGAAGAAACGGCTCTATGAGGTAAGCAATAATTTGAGAATACTCCTCCTTAATACAAAATGGTGATATGTAGATAATGTAAATATGCATAATGCTTTGTGTAGCCTTGTGAAGCCATATGTTGGGCTTAATTACTTGCAAGTTTTGCTAGTGACCATTTTATAGGGGAAAATTGATCGGAAATTTCCATTGGAATCCACGATGATTTAAACTCCCCATAAACCCTTACATTCGAGGACGAATGTTCCTAAGGGGGGAGGGTGTTACAACCCATATCCACATGTGTTATTTCATGCCATATATTAGTTAACATAAATCCAAGAAGGAATTATCTTTGAGATGATAAGATGTCAATCCTATTGGTCTTAAGTGATACAAGAGTGTATAAGGGTGATTAACAAGTATTAGAAGTTAAACGAATCAAGGATGTTGTAACTCGTATTTTCAGGTAATCTAGCGGTGCTTAATACACTCAAGAGGTCATTTATTAAGCTATTTTAATCATATAATATCTGTATCATAAGTCTTGAAGTCAAACGAGTTATGAAACAAAAGTCGACAAAAGTTGTCGCAACTTAGGTTCATAATTTTACTTAAACATTAGGTCAAATGTTTCTAATCTTTTCTCATAATTTACAAGGAATTATGGGGTGATCTACCGACAACATTAAAGATCTAGGAGTCTAGTTTCCAACGCATTAAACCGTTCATCGATACGATCTCGGAGTAGAGAGATATTCGCGATTTCGCGAGACTGCGCCAAGCACCTCTCTATGGGGCCCACTAAGTCGGTTTAAGATATTTGGACCTATATAGGATGACTCCAACCCGTTTTAAGTCATTTCTTTTCACTATTTTCAGACCTTAGAACCCTAGGAACATCCTCTCAAGGTTCTCTCAAGATTCAAGACCCAAAAAAAGGGCAAACAACACAAATCAAGTGTCGGGAATTCCGTGGCGCTAGTAAGTCTCTTGTTCTTCTTGTTGTTGCTCATTTTTGTGTCGTTCCAGCTCGTGTGGGAGGTTGTTTTAAAGGGTTTATGTTCTGTAAATACTCCCTCATGTTCTTAATATCAATCCTAGGTGATTTCAAGCCTTCTAAAGTGATTCTAGTGCCGAAAAACACTAATTGATCGCTAGTTTCGCTTTTTTGTTGTTGTGGCAGCATTGGAGGGATATTTCATGGAAATTTAAGGTCAAATTGGAGTTATTCTTTCTGTATAAAGGTAAAGAACCTCTTACTCTATATGTATTTAAGATTATCCAAGTTGCGGCTAAGACATTGAAGCTAGAACTTGTGAAATATATATCGAAAGGCTTGGTAGTAATGTTATTATTTTGTGGACTGTTTTGCGTTGTTGTTGGGCTGCGTATTTTGCTACTATCTTGTGGAATTTTGGAGGAGGAAGGGTGTGGAGAAACACCATATATATGTAGGGTTATGGGCTGATAGTTATTCATAACATTTCCAGGTTGTTTGACACGACTACGGTGGTCATCGTATGTATGGAGTGATTAGGCTGTGTGTGGACTATTTTGGGAGGCTCAATATGTTTATTATTGATGTTGTTTGGGCTGTTTGGTGACTGTTTTGAATGGTGTGAGGTCATATATATAGGGGAGGTGCTGTCCGTTTCATCGTAAAATAGGTTGTGGTCGATACATAATAGTTATGACGCTTAAATGATAACGATAGTATCGTTTCTCTTATTGTAGACTAAGGAGTTTTGACAATTGCATAGCTTGAGATTGGGGCAGTATATACAAGGTATGTGAGGCTATCCCTTTCCTTCTTTTGCACGACTCCGATTGTACATAATGTAATGAACGAGCTTCCAAGATACTCTACTCTTAGAAGCTAGCAGTACTTACATTGTTTTCCCTCTTATGGAACGATTGATGTTAATGTTGCTTCTCTTATTCTTATGTTATCAATGTTGTTCGTACTTCCTAAATCTTATAAGGTTCATAGTGAAGAGTTAGTCCTAATAACGTGTACAGAGGATACCGACCTTACGTCACTCCGAAAGGTTTAGAATGTGATTCCATGAGTCGAGCATGCATTATATATATGTATCTATTTTACTCTACCGAGCCACGCTATAGTTGGCCGGGTACGGCACCTATTGTGCAACCACTGATCAGTTGGGTTTTACCGAGCTCCACGTGGCCGGGTACGATTCTACCGAGCCTATTATGGCCGGGTACGATATGATGATGATGATGCCCACAGAGGCGAATGCTTTAAAGGTTTATGTATTTATACATATGTATCATGCATTTCATGTAAGTAGCCCTCAGAGGTACTAAGATGTTACATGTTGTATATTCTCTATCCTTGCTTACATTACTGATCGTATTTATGGTTCCCTGCCTTACATACTCAGTACTTTATTCGTACTGACGTCCTTTTATTTGTGGACGCTGCATGTCGTGATGCAGGTCCTGATAGACAGGCAGGTGCAGCTCCCCCACCACAGTAGGCTGTCCAGTTCAGCGGTGATTGGCGAGATCCCTTCTCCGGACTTGCCTTGGTCTTGGTATGCATTTTTGTTATAGACATTATGGGTATGTCGGGGCCCTGTTCCGGCTATGTTGCAGCACTTATGTTCCTTTAGAGGCTCATAGACAGGTGTCGACTCATGTATAGTTTGGTATGCCTTGTCGGCTAGTTTTTGTTGTATAGTCTTTCATAGTAGCGAGGTAGCTCATACCTTATACGTAGTTTCTTGATTGTCTGGTCATCCCCTGCTATGTATGTTCATGCCGTCATATTTTATTGCTGGTTGTCCATGATCTAGGTCTACCATTTATATTGATCTCGTCAGCCTTAAAAGATAATAATGAAGGTTAGATGAAATGTTCGTTGGTGCTCGGCAAGTGTGGTCGGGTGCTAGTCATGGCCCTTCAGTTTGGGTCGTGACATTATATATTGACATTTAGTCAGCATTCGCAGTTATCTTGCAATGTGGCCCATGGCCAAAGTATGACATCGTATGTTTAGAGTCCCTTAGTTGCAAGTTGGTACGCAAGGATAGGTGAGGCACTAGGTGCCAATCTCGCCCCCTAGGTTCGGGGCATGACAAAAGTGGTATCATAGCAGTTCTGTCCTAGGGAGTCTACAAGCCGTGTCTAGTAGAGTCTTGTTTATGAGTGTGTCGTGCACGACACTTATAAGTAGGAGGCTACACAGCATTTAAGACTGTCACTCTTTCTTCTTACTCTAGATTGTGTGGTAGAGCTCACTTATAAGAATTCAAGTCCCGAACTTCTATTTTTATTCGTAATAAGACGATGCCTACATTCAGAAAGATGATCGACTTTGTATCATGTTTATGATAAGTAAATGTGAGGTCTTCGGCGGATCATGTGCATACTGAAAGGTGTAAGCCTCTTGATAAGAAGCCTTAAGGAAAGAATGCCTATCCATCTTTATGGTGAAATACAATGAGAGATTAAGAAGATAAATACAAGTTTCAACAAGCAAAATAAGCAAGATAAAGAAGGGTACGAGGTGCCCAGTTAACAAAGGTTAATAGTGTTTATAATTCAGGCAGAGGAATATAAGCTTTTTGAGTTATATTCAATAGTAATAGAGGTATATACAATTGGTCGCACCCATTCCAGATATGCCCTATGGGGGTTAATAGAAGTAATATAAGAAGATATGATGGATGAATTGTTTGTGTCAGTTGACATTTCTGAAGGATATTGCAAATGTGCTAATAGATCTCCTTGTGAGACACCCAGATGGTACACTTTAAAATAGTGCAGCCAGATATGAGTACTACAAAGACATGCACTATAATACTTGAAGGGATACATATTACCTTAGTGTGGCTCGCGTCCCTAGTAAAGCAATAACGTTAAGCAATTTGAAGAGCCACTAGATGGAGTAAAGGGAAGCTAAAAGCAAAAGAATGTCTTGTTCGAGTTTTCAGAATAAAGTGATAGGCATAAATATTAGCGGGAAATAAGAAAAGAGTTAACGAAGCATTATGAGTAAGATGTGGTACATGGATGACAACGGTAGATCAAAAGATGACAATATTACAAAATCTATAGTCAAGTTAAGGAAGAGACGAGGGGTGACCGGCCTTAGAACAAAAAAAGAGTATAGGCCATACAGTCATGTCCTCATTCGGGAAATAAGTTTGCAACTCTAGCGCGATTACCAAGAGAAAAAGTAAACTAAATACGAATTAGGGATTGAGTGATTTGGTAATAGTCAGCATCATGAGAATTTCAGATTGCATTCCGGCAATAATAAGACAGACAACAAAAGAAGATTCATGAGAAATTCAGAGAATGGTCATTCAGGAAGACGCTTCCCTAAAGCAAGAAATGTTAGCAAAGTTAAGCTTAAGGGACCAGTTACATTAAGTGTCACCCTTGCGAGTAAGGGGATTTGTCATCCTTGGTACAGAAGGATTGCCGCAAGGCGAGTAAGGATCATTGATGTTGAGAAACGATGCCAAAGATGAAGAGGTAAAACATCTATAGGTAGATCCTCGTGGCTTCCTCTCTTAGTACACCCCTAAAGGGAGGAATATGGAGTGATGTGGCATTAAGTCAAAATAAAGGGGTTCTAGTGACTATGGAATGGTAAAGGAAGAATGCGATAAATGAAAGAGGAATGAGATTGCACTTATCCAAATCTTATAGAAATGCTACGATTCAAGAATATTGTGCAAGCACGATGTCAAGAAGAGGAAGTAAAGGTTCCTGCCCGAGCTGTTATTAATAAATAAGGAGTCAGTATGAGACGTAAGTTAAGACAAAGGAAATAACCCAAGAAAGATTACGTGGAATACTGATATGAGAATGGGCCAACGAGTAGTTAGTAATTGGTCAGGAAGATCCCAGTTATGGCTAAACAGGAGGTTACAGACGAGTCATCAGATCATGTGAGATAAACATAGTAGAACCCAACATGGAGAGTTCAACCTCGAAGAATATCATTATAATACTTGAGATATATTCAAACAAGAGTCGGTGTAGTTAAAGATACCATATGAGTGTTATGGGGATAAAAGAAAGTGCCACCGGGAAGGCAGTCAAAAGATCAGTTCAGAAGGAACTATACAAGCACAAGGGCATGGAAGTAAGCAACTATGGATGATTATAGGAAAGTAAGGACATCAAAAAATTCCGTAATAAGCTCACTGCTTTACGAGAGTCAAGGGTTCCCCCTAAGTACTATAACAAAAGACTAGCTGAGGAGATAAGAAAGAAGGCTTCAACCTAAGCACAACGACCTAAAGAGGAAATGGTCGTGTAACAACAATCTCACAACAACATTGTAAGCATTCTAAAGGAAAGTGGCACCTACCGTGGCTAATGAATGGGAAGTAATAATTAAAAGTAATATTCGAGATCATATGAGTTGTATGAAAACTCTGAAAAGTGTGGGCACTAAGATGAGCTAAGTATGGACGCAACAAGGGGCAGAAAGACCAGGAAAAGTAATTGCACATGTTTAAAGAAAGTTGAGATGGAATGAAAGGAATTATTCGATCAATGATCCAGAGTTAGTACGTTATGGATACACTCAAGATTTTGGAGCATTATCCAGGCAGCATATTTGTTGATAATCATACTGCCATAGAAGACTCTGATATAAGTTAAAAGAAAGAACTGAGCCCAAGGCATAGACAAAGGATTGAATTGTTAGAAGATTGTATCATGGATATTCCATAACGACCATGAAAGGCTAAGATAATAACTGATACCATGAGCCACATATCGGAAGATAGCTTAAGCCTACATAAGGGCTGATCAGAAGGAAAAGGAAACTAAAGAATTACATCACCCAAGTAAATCAAGAATCTAATTATTGGACCTAGAAAAATTATAGAAGTTGTGCTTGAGAACATGACAAAATCACTCTTAATATCATATGTTCAAGAGAAATAACACGACAACCATAATCTATAATGGCTCTACAAGGAAGCCAGTCAGAAGAAGTATCAGCCTCATAAGAAGTTAGTACGAAGCTCTCACTGGATTGTGTATGTACCAGAGGTGCGAGTATTATAATAGAGATTCAAGTTATGGACGTGAATTACACCTATGTGGAAGGGAGGTCACAAAAGAGACAGAATATACGATGCGAGATTTTAAGATAAGTAAGGTAAAGGTGAACAACGTATGAGATACTCAAAGGCAGAAAATCGTGAATAGTCCATACTTCTGATAGAAGGCTATAAGCATGGGAATGATAGTGGCATCGTCGGTGGCATGTCTTCCAGCCTATGGTTTCTAAGTACTGAGAGATCTAGTTAAGAGAATAGAGAAAAGTTGGAGACGATGTGATGTCTCGCTTAACGTTCCAAAATAACATAAGAAAATCTATGGTGCAAGCAAGTTAAAGGAAAGTTTATAAATGGATATGTATAGGTCGTAAGATAAAGTATGTTAGAGCGATAAACTTTTAAGGAAGCATGAGTAAGGATGAGGAAAGACAAGTGAAAAGGTGACGAGAATGGATAAGTCTTTAGGATTAAGCCCATGAAAACAAGAAAAGAAGACAGTTTCTCTATGTTATACAAAGCTCACTATAGCTTTAATTAACTCAAAGGAGTCTAAGATTAATAGCATTTAGAAGGAATAAAATGCTGACCTGGTAATAAAATGAGGGTATAATTGTGACAGATACAGGATGGCGTTTGTGCCTTCATTTGAATAATGATTTTTTTTAAAAAAAAAGAGAAGGAGAAAAGATGTCGCTGGCGGCACGAAATTAGAATACCCCCATAAGGTGAATCACATTGAGACACTATGAAATACGATTATGGGAATTACTTCGAATATACCTTGGGGTAACGTAGACCCTAGGAGCAAAGTATTACGTAAGAAGTTTCAAGTTATCAGTGGTATATTGTAGATCAATATTGAGGTGAATCAACAATAGATGGACAAAAGTCACAAAGTATGAGATGAGATTGGGCCGTCATTCTAAAGATAAGCAGTAATGAGAAAGGACTTAAATTTATACATATGGAATAAGCAACGAGAGTAAGCTATTTGGTAGTAGACCTCAGCAACAATAAATTAAAGTAAGAGTTATGGCAGTAAATTCATACGGATGGCTAAACGGACCTATGCGATAAGATATAGCAATATTCGTGAATTCAACAAAGTACCGAGCGAAGAACTTCAGTATACTCATATACGCCCAAAGGGACATCTTATCAAGCTCTACATATGAATCCTAGAGATTTGGCACACTTACAAGGTCAAAATTGTACAGGCTGCTTGATGAAAGGTAGTAACAGTTACGAGATTGGAAGGATTCCGACTACAAGTTGTGGTATGAGAAGGAGGCTTAAGGGGGGAATGCCCTGGACTTTGGACTCATTCACAGAACAGTCGTCTAGATGGCAAGGGAAGTTCTAAAGTATTTAGAAGATATAAGTTTTGAAAATGATAAGTGCATCAGTCAACATTCGAGGACGAATGTTCCGAAGGGGGGAATAATGTTACGCCCCGCAGTATTACGTCGATGTTATGCTCTGCAGTAATATATTACGATGATGTTACCCTCTGCAGTAGTATATTACGATGATATTACGTCCTGCAATATTACACTACAGTGATGTTACGCTTCGCAGTATTAAGTTACGATAGTGTTGCACCCAGCAGTATTACATTGCGGTGATGTTACGCTTGCAATATTAAGTTACGACAGTGTTGCACCCAGCAGTATTACATTACATTGATGTTATGCTTTGCAGTATTAAGTTACGACGATGTTGCACCCTGTAGTATTATACGTTGGATTTGTCGTAAGGTAATTGACATCAGTCCAAGTAAAAGATTATTTGGAGATTATAAAGATTATGTTATTTCACAAGTGATGAATAAATTTGTAAGGGTGAAAGGGAAAGCAAGTCAAAGAAAATAAATTGTTCGTCCAACTTTGGCATATTGGGGTAAAATACGGCCCGAGCTAAAATACCCGATATTTATGGACTAGTGACATGCAAGGTACTACTTGCCCATGCTAGAAAGGTGTATAAGGTATGTGAAAAGCGAGTAACATTTTAAGTAAGAGGGAATAATTCTCAATTTTTTGGGTAATTAGTTAATTACCGGGTAATGGGACATTACCTAATAAGTGATAAAGATTAAATAAAAATTTCACCCCACCCCAAGTGGCAGCAAGCTACTAATAATGTAAGTGACTCATCCTTACATTATATTAGGTGTCATCTTCATAAACTAGTAGCAAGACACCTCCACCTTGAAACATTTAGAGCAAAACCTTGCAAATTCATTCCAAAGTTTCAATACAAGACCAAAACATGATTCATTCTAAAATATCTTAGGAAGGCATTAACTTAGGAAGAAATATTAGACACTCCAAAAATCAGATTTATATCATGAAGTAACGAAGATTTTAAAAACATTAGCAACGTAAAATCTTGCGGTTCTAAGGGAGTACGGTGTAACTTTTTTCAAGGATATCATACGGATTTTTTCCTACTCCAGGTATGTTAAGGCTAAGCCCTTATTTCATTTTGCATGATCTTGTCATTACACGATTTTGTTAATGAGCCATAAAAAAATTCATATCCCGGAATTTATGTATATTTGGCTAGTCTTACAAATTACGGATATTTTCCTAGTTTTGTGAGTTACAATATTCTCCTTATTGGGACTTCATATTCAATTGAATATTTTCTTCTTCCAGTCAATAGAGCAAAGAATTTATATATATACAGTATTAAAAGTATTTTCATTATCATCGAGCTATAATCGATGGGCAGACCCCTATTGGGCAACCTCTGATCAGATGGTAAGTTATATACCGATTCTACTATGAGCGAGCCCATTTGGTCGAGATACAGAGCCTAGTATGTCTGAGCGCCTATAAGTGAGCCTACTACGGCAGAGCAGTTATATGTATACCGAGCCTTATAGGGTCGGACAACTACTTTAATTACTATATTGAGAGAGTTGAGTCAGTCTCAGCAGGTAAACATATCTTCAGATTATCTTTGACTTCCAGCTACTTGCAGTTATTATATTATCAGTTCAGTTTTAGCTTTCAGTATATTGTCGTACATACTCGGTACATTATTTCGTACTGACGTCCCTTTTTCTGGGGGCGCTGCATTTCATGCGTGCAGGTCAGGCAGACAGATGGGTAGGCCTCCTCAATAAGTGTTGCCAAGTTCAGCTTGATCGGTAAGCTCCATGCCTTTATGAGTTTCCGAGTATAGAGCCTTATGTACATCTTGTATATATATATATATATATATATATATATATATATATATGTTATGAGCAGGTCAGGGGGCTGTTCCGATCATAGTATATCTATCAGTACAGGCTTGTAGACATATCCTGTCAGTTAGTGTAATATGTTGGGATTGCGGGCCTTGTATGTATATTTGGTTGGTTTGTAAGTTGTAATAGTTATGACGGCCTTGTCGGCCCAGTTATATATTGACATTTAATCACATTCGCAGTTATTTTGCAATGTGGCTCATGGCCAAAGTATGACATCGTATGTTCAGAGTCCCTTAGTTGCAAGTTGGTACTCAAGGATAGGTGAGGCACTGGGTGCCAGTCTCGCCCCCCAGGTTCGGGGCATGACATGAACATTCCATGGTTCATAAATTCTTTGTTTATCCTCCTCCGTAAGAATGATCAATTTAATGCCTCGAGTGGGGGAGTGTATTAAACTTGCCATAGCTTCTCCTTCTTCTGAAAAAGCTTCTGACAGCTCTATGTTGGATTGGTTCTCATTTGGGGTGAAATACATACTGTCTGAAGATGTGACTATGTCTTTATATGACGTTTTAGCTTCTCCACCATCCTGGTGTATTGTAGATTGGAGGTTAATGTCAGGTGGTTTAGGGGTATTGAAGAAGAGGATTCATAGGGTTGAGGGTTCATAGTAGAGAGCATAATTTTGACAACAACGTTGTTAGAAATCTTCACCGTCTTTTATTTCAATAAAATAAGTATTTTATTTTTATGTTGTAGAAAGAATACTTTCTTTTGTTGAAATAAAAGAGTACTTTATTTAGTAGAACTAGAGTTCTACTACCTTTTAGTATTAAATACTATCTCAACCACCCTCCCACCAGTTCAGGCTGAATAAAAACGGTTAAGCTGTCTCAACCAAAAAGTATAGTATCACATTTCGTTTAAATCTCTTTGATTTTTTGGTGTCTACAAACTGACACAATAACTATGCAAGTAACTTTGTGGGGGGGGCGTGTATATATATGGTTGAGAGTTACTTTTTTTTTTCTTTCGTCCCCTTTTAGATACTTTTTAGGCATTGTATAACTTGCCAACAAGACAAAGTTATGCTAGTGAGTTGTGCTTGCGCCCTAAGATATTTGAATGACAACATGAAGTTCTCAAGTTTGAAACTCAGTAATAAGGAACAACATTTAGTGTGATTCTCTGTGCTTTAACATTGTGGTTAGATTTACTCGAGTCTGCACTTGTGAATTATAACAAGTTGATGAATGAATTAATCGAGGTATATGCAGATTTTTTCGAACAACCTCGTCACAAGAAAAAAAAAAATAAAGTGCATCAGTCTTTTGTCTGTTGGCCTACAAGGCCACAAGGACATTGTACCAAAAACCAAATATGTGATTGCTGCAACATGAAGGGTCGGTCACTTAATCATAGTAACTTGTGTCAAGCCGCCTGTTTGCCACATGAATGATAATCATAACCAACGTTCCGTGTTATTTTTTACGGTCTTTTTTCTTGTTCGGACTAATTTGGAGTATTGGAGTCTTCTTCGAGATACGTCTTAGCTTACCGAAAGAATAAATCCAAAAAAGTAGCCATTTTGATGCTCATTAGGTGAACGAATGGTTTATTTGTCTTTTAAAACAAGTTTTGTACCACATTTTAATGGTCAGGTATTCTACTCTTTTACAAGTCGTAACAATTACTTCATCTTTTATAGAAAATATTTAGGAAACTTCATGCAAATTTAACTCTCAGATGAAAAGTATTGGTGGAAAATAAATTCACCACTTGGATCAAATGATATGCTGACTGGTGGCATAAAAATTAAAGTAATAAAGGAGAATGAAGAACGGAGAAGGCATAAGTAATACTCACGGGACCGCCTACGAGAAAATCGTGTCTATTAGCTGGAAAAGAGGAAACATGTACGTAATAGATTACTAAGGATACTAAAAGCCACGAAGATGGGAGGTTCATTAATTGCCACGAATATGGAAAACAATCAGCATAATCCCTGATTATGCGCGATTGATTGTTATTACCTTAACTGTTACAAATCACCCATGTAACGAGCATGACCGGCTCTAACAGTGTATGGGATAAGGCAGTGCCTTAGGCCCCCAATTTTTGGGGGCTCCATTTTTTAGGAATAATATAGATTTTATAGGTTTTTAGGTTTTTCTTTCTTTTTTAAAATATATATATATATATATATATATATATATATATATATATATATATATATATATATATATTACTTTTGTACTTTTTATATAAAAAGAAAGAAAAACTTTTAGATATATTAATAAAGTAAAGCTTAAAATAGTAGAAAAATAGTTGTCACTTTGATTTGATTTGACAGCTCTACTTTTTACTCTTCTTCCCAAGTAATCCCAACCCAACGTTTTAATTTCATTTCATTCTTCATATTCCAGAAGACATATCTTCTTCCTTCCTCTTTATTCATGCTCATCTTCTTAGTTCTTTCTATTAGATTTCTTTCTTTCTCCAAGACTCCAACAAGCCAACAACTAGATATTTTGTAATCAAAGTCTTCAAATTTCTTGAATCGGTCAATCATTGGGTAATATCATTCTAACTTCTCTAGTGTTATTTTCATTTGTTATTTATTATTTTATTAATTTTACTCTGTACATATTGTTTTTTTTATATAAATATAAATATGTCAACAAGAAAATATGCATTCGGTTATTCAAAACCATCTTGGCACCAATAGCTAGAAGAATAGATAGTTCCTATAAATACTTAGGCCCCATATTAAACTTTCGCCTTAGGTCCCACGTGCGCTTGAGCCGCCCCTAGTAACGGGTAATCAATGTAATAAATGCTAGTAATAGGCAGGAAGTAAATAGGGCGATACAGTTACAAATTGTATCCTTATATAAGTCCCCTTACCATATCTTGCATTCGCATCAAGAAATTCACGAAGTAATACTATCAATTGTTATGTGTACGGCTAAAATCAGAGAGCCCAATTTTGTGATCATTATGGCATTTCACAGCCCGTCTTCAGAAGCCTCAAAGCATAGCTCGAGGTTCGAACCCGAGGGTTCCCAATGCTCGACTTCGGAGCAGTGCAAATCGGTGGCTATCTTAGACAAGCGAAAAATTCTCAAAAGGCACATGGTTAAAGCTAACCAGGTCTACAAGACTAGTACAAGTCTGTACCGTGACATTAAATAGTTGTACCAGCTGTTTAACTTTGTAATAAATGCATATGTACTATGTTGGGATTCTCCCTCCTATATAAAGGGGACCCTTGTCATTTTGTAAGACGATATGATATTCAATACAAGAACAAGAACATTCTCTACTCTCTAACTTAAACATTCTCCATTGTCTTTCCTCTGATTTATTGTGTTTCATTGATTGTTCTTCATTTATTATTCATCATTGATCATCAAGAGCCATCATCAAGGCCCTTAGGTCTGTTAGTCCTTCATTGGACAGCCCCACTCAAGCATTCTAGCTCGACCTCGAGGCCCAGCGTAGGCCAACTTGAAACCCCGATTCGTGGTCATTCGGTTTGCATAGCATACTATCCTCAAGCTCTTATTTTACTTTTCTAGCTCACACTTAGCATCTATTGCCTAACAACTAGCATAAAAATAAATCACGTATTTTTAGAACCACAAAATCAAATCTAATTGTAATTACCATTTTCAAGGTAAACATGTTAATATTCTTTCTATTCTCCACTATTGGAAGATCCTGTTCTTTCCTATTGGAAGGAGGCTACGACTATCCATAAGATTTCTTTTCCCTTATTCTGTGAGTCTCTCTTTCTAATATTTTTTATTCTTTTATACTAGGTAAAGTGAAGTAAAATTGATTTTTAAAAACCCGAATTATTCTTTTATTCACTTTGACCACAAAAACTATTTTTTGGTTAAACATGAAATAGTATCCGGCCAGTGTTTCGAGTAGATTGTAATTGCTAACAGAATGTATGATACTCATGAACCATGGGTTGAGGGCATGATCAATGTTAGAAACGAAATTGGAGAAAAATCCAAATGTATAAAGAAAATTAAAATATTCGGAGTTGTTTATTAATTCTGAGAAAAGGAGTACATTAAAGGTTTAGAGAAGAAGAAAATGCTTTGTAAAATGTGTGGTCACCAAGGAGTGTGGTGGGATGGTGGGTCCCTTCGCGTTTAACTAGAGTGGAGTTGGAGTTCTGAACAGTGTTTTAAAAGGCGTTTTCGGGGCGAGCCATGGGCCGAGGCGCACCAAAAACGCCTTGGGGCGATGGTGTGCGGCGAAAGTCTCAAGAGGCGTACGCCCAGCGATTCGGGGCGCCCGGGCGTTTGAGGATAAAGCCCCTAAAAATTTTCAAATTAAAACAAATTTGTTGAATAAGTCCTTCATATAATACCCAAATTCTTAAAATTCAACTTGGTAATTACTCAAAAGTTTTAAAAAGGAACTGAAATGTATTAAATTTAAAAGTCAAAACCTTTTTTATTGATTGAAGCCCCAATTCATGGTCTTTCCCAATTCTTTATCTTGTCCGCTAGTCTGCTAATATCTCCCAAAAGCAACGAATATTCAATTTTTTTTTACAAATACAGAGAACTTCATTCTCCTTCATAGCAGCAAGTTCAAAGTTCAAATAGCAGGTTAGTCATCCTTTTTGATCCTTCATGTAGAAAACTTTGTTCTTTCCGACTCAAGTTACTTGAGCTTCTAAGTAGCGTATAATAGATTATTTTGACTAGTTTTTTGTGGAAATGAAGCGTACACGCGCGCACACACCTATGTGTGTGTGTGTGTGTCACATATTTATAGTTTTCTTCATTTTTTAATGCAATTTTACCTGTTTATAAATATTTAATGTAATTATATTATTTTTTAAAATATTAAAAATTAAATACCTATGGGGCTTACGCCCCGCGCCTCGGGGCTTACGCCTCGCTGAGGCATATGTAAAACACCTCGCCTTACGCGCACGCCTTTTAAAACACTGGTTCTGAAGAACAAGAAATGAGAAACTGGCCTTCTTGAACCTTCTCATTATATTTGCACACAAAACATAAAATCTGTGTATTACATTGAATGTATCATGGAAGAAAACTCAAGGATACAATATATCATTTTTATAAATATCTTTAAACGAATCCCTGTAAAATAGTATTTAGCTGTTACCTTACCTAGTTAGAAATCTCAGAATCTGAGATTACTCAAATCAGTAAGTAAGCACTAAACTACAGGATGTATAATAAGATTATCTGCTTCAATAATCATCATGTTGGAGAAATGGCATGTGGAAGTCAATTCATAGCTCAGTATGAACGAGGTATTCTTCCTTTGATTCGTGGAGCATGGCCTCCATTTTCTCAATTTTCTTGCCAGAGGAGTTCAGGCACTCCGCTGATGGATGAATATAACCATAACCAATCCCTGTGGCAGAATTGCAGTAGACCTCAGCAGTACCATCTCTGGTCTCTAAGTTGATGTTGTTCAGAACAATGTGGCTGCAGGGCACGTTGTCGCTACATGCAAATTTGATTGCCTTTTGGCTCTTTGAAGTACCACTAACATTCCGGTAAACTATCTCACTTATCCCAACTGCAGATGTCTATGATGTCAACAGCAAATGACATTTTGTTACATTGACTTTCCCAACTATTGGAGAGAACTTAGTTTTTTCCTTTAAAAACTCATAGATTATCAGTTGAAAACATGACAATTGAGAAGAATACCTGATTCTGGCACGACTTTGGTGAGTCGCAATAGAATTGGTCAATGATGATAGGATTTGAAACATCTTGCATCCTTACATTTTGGAAGCGCACTGCACGGACATAACCTGCTCCACCCTAAGAGAACAAGAAATTTTTATCATTCTGATTCTAAGATGGAAAGAAAAATTATTTCTATATTAGTAGAAAAAATATAATTGCCAATGTGAACTGGGCAAGCTCTTTCCTCATTGGGGCTCAGGATTTTGTATAAATAAATCAATCTTTTGCATGACAAGGTCACTGAGTATAATTATTTGCTAATTAAAAGGAAAGCTGTTGTAAAGTCAGCTTAAAAATCTTAAATTTTCAAACGATCATGTGTGTAATGCCATCTAAAGGGTTGAATTCAAGTGCTACACAACACTAAAAGATACCTGCCATGTCTTGATCCGCAGACCATTTGTGGTACCTCTGAGGAATGCATTATCAAGTACAACCTGAGTCACTATACCAACAGAGTTGTCCTTACCAAGGCTCCCAATGCTGCCAGTCATCATTCATGCAACAGAATCAGTTTAGAAGACAAGGTGAGAATGATATTTTCGCTTATTCCTTCATACAATTCGAGTTTATTTACCGACTCCTAGCTCCCTTCTGAGAACTTCTAAAGGTAATTTTAAAAACAGGGCATCGATAACTGGCAAAATGTGCTACCTGATTCCGTGGCCAGGTCCACAGTAAATTCCCTTCATCTTGATATTTGAACTAGCATTGACAATTGAGACACAATCATCGCCTGAATAAGATAGGAAAGTAACCAGTATTTATTCTTTGTATCATAAGTATATTCATGATATATAAAAAGCCATGTTCATTAAAACAGTGCATGTGCGAGTTTGTTTGAGAAAACACAGAGCATGAGAGGAAGGCTCATACATGTTTGCAAGCTGGCTTTTTCATACAGTAAAGTGAGACAGATGCAGAGAGTTCAAGGCAAGATTTATGGTAGATATGAAGTACCTTGTATGAAAGACACATTTAAGAAAGCAATTCAATTGCACCAAAATGTTATATTCAAAAGAGGGACTGCTCTTTACTCTGTATCTTATCCCATAGATGAGAACACAAAATACTGCAAACTTCGTTCTTGAGGGCAAAAATCAGCCAAATAAGGAGTTATGAATGTAGATAATATGAGAGATGTCGAAACCTGTTCCAATTCTGGAATTCTGGAGTACAACATTTGTTGATTCAGTTATATGGATTCCATCAGTATTAGGACTGTCTTCAGGAGCAGAAACCTTAACACCAGTTATTCGTATAGAGTTTGATCGAGAAATGGCAAAGTTCATCTGTTGGCCATTTTGGATTGTTAGGCCCTTCACCTTTATACCTGAGCTTGCATATATAGTTAATGCCTGCAATTAGAATTTGTGTAAGTTGATTTCACAATGCTGATAAGAGTTAGACGTAAGATCCCTGTGGTTCTCCACTTCCTTACAGTTGGTGCTGCTTTGCAAGGCTGTTATCGAGATAAAACCCAAAAAACAAAAAACAAAAAAGAATAAGATTATCATCTGTGTTTGTCAAAACGGAAAAGAACATATAAGTAGTGCATGTGTGTCAGTTACATTAGTCTTGTTCTTCTTGCATGAAGCTGCCCACCATTTGCTGCCTGATCCATCAATAACTCCTCCTCCTTGGAACAGAGCTCCAGCCAAGTTAAAGAAGCCAAGCCAAATTCGTGGATTCTTTGGGTCCCAGTTTTTAGGCTCGTCCGGTGCTATTATAGTTCCTTCAATCTGTTTTTTAATCACGTTTCAAATTTATGACCATTATAAGGCACGTTGAGCTTGCTAAATAGATGCTATACACGAAAAAGTAATGATTTCTTTTTTATGATGAAGTCGAAAAAGTAATGATTTCAACCAAGTATTATATGCATAAGTTTCTTCTAGGGTAATGTTAGCAAAATGGAGGATATAAATTGAAACAACACATGAAATAGAATGCATTTAATGTAACCTGAACTCTCAATCTGCCTGCACAAGGCCCTCGGAACCTTGTTGCATTTACTAGATAAAAGCGTCCTGCAGGGACCAAGAGGACTGATTTTGGTGTTGAACAAGCTTGTTTCCATGCATCAACAAAAGCCTGAGATAGTACATATGACAAAGTGGAAGAAGGTAACGTGCAAGTTGCATGGATGCAGCATTAATAATCGACAACACAAGAAAGATTCCATTGTTCGTCTATGTTGCCCTTCCCCCTAGAAGAGTATTAAACAGTAAAGACTAGAAACCTGAAAACAATCAGTATGAAAGACAACCTTGATTATGAATAAAGTAAATACAGTATGATCATATTTCAACTTGTCTAACACTTTTCTAATCCATTATTTGACTAAAATCTAAAACCAAAACACATAGAAGTAGATCTGCATATAGTTGTGGTGAACATTTCAGTTTTTATAAAACATTAGAACATATTACCTTGGTGTCATCTGAAGCCCCATCGCCAACAGCTCCAAAGCTATCCACATTTACAAGAATCTTGTTTCCACGATGAGTTTCCCATTTGGGGAGGTCAAAAGACTCTGCTTCATCACCTTCTTCTGCATCCAAATCCTCAAGCTCTGACAGGATGACTTCATCTGACAAATTGATTATTGCAATTCCATGAGCCACCATTAGCAAAACAAAAAACAAGAAGAGTATCTTAGCCATGATTTCTTCTGTATTTCTAGATTCACATAAATCAAGGGAGATCATAGAGTATTAATTTATATGTATGTATTAGTGCTGAAAATAGAGGATTTAGTGGGGGGTTATATCGCTTGGCTTGAAAGTAGATAAAGGTGTTGCATTTTCTACATGCCCACACTTCAAGTGTAAGAATATCCTTTTAGAGATCTTTGCTTTACTCCTCAGCCATGGTTCAATATATTATTCATCAATAAAAGTGCTCCTCTAGATTCTTTCTCACCCATACAGCAATACATGTTGCAGGACCGACCTTCAAAACTCCCTCTTTTAGGCAGTCAAATTATCTATGCAGTAGATTTATCTCATCATCAAATGTGAAAATCTGGAAAAGCAAAAAGAAGCACTAGACAGAGGTTGTCTAGTAATTGGAGAGACCAAATAAGACATAAAATTCTTCTTCAACTTGTATTTGGTAGTGGAGTTGGTTAACAAGCAGCACGGCCTCCTTGCTTCAAAAGTATAGAGGCAGAGGAAGTGTCCATTCTGGTAGATATACATTTTTTAAGAAAAAGCTTATCCAGAGTGTACTGCAGATCAAACAGCCAGTTAGCCATCCATATGTCCTTTTTATACACTTTCTATTCAAGTGTATTTAATGGCACTCATGGAGCCGAATTAAACTATAGCCAATATCTCTGCTCATCTTACTCGCAACTGCAACCTCTCGAATATATATTGCAGTCTCGAACTCCCCAATTTCAGAATAAAAATTTGAGGCCTGTAACCAAACAGAAGGATCCTCTGGCTCAAGATCCATTAACTTTTTAGCTGCTCTTCTTCCGACATGCTCATTTTGATGAATACTGCAACTTCGTAAAAGTGAGCTCCACATCACAGAATCTCCTGTCGATGATGCATGGTTTAGCAACTCTTCTGCCTCAATGACTAGACCTGCACGGCCCAGAAGATCCACCATACATGAATAGTGCCGCCTGTCTGGAAAGACCCCATGAAGTCTCATTGAATCAAAAATCTTTTTCCCCTCTTCAACTAGGCCTGAATGGTTGCAGCCCAACAGTATACATAAGAATGTTACTTCATCTGGTTTTAGACCCTTCTGGATCATTTCTTCAAACAATCCAAGGCATTCACTTCCCATTCCTTTCCGAGCATATGCATTAATTATTGAAGTGAAACCGATGATATTAGGTGAAGGAAATGCTTCAAAAATCTTCTGAGAGTACCTAATCTGTCCAGATCTTGAATACGCATCAATCAGAGAACATAATACCATAATATCAAAATCAAAACCTGATTTTATTGCACAGCAATGTAACAAATCACAGCTATCCAAGCTAGGAGAGGAATAGAATGATAATGCCTTTATTGTTGAGGACAGACTCACTTCATCAAACGTAATATTTTCACAAACCATCCAACTGAACAGCTCAAACACATCTTGGGGGACACCAAGATGCAGCAAAGATGTCATCATTGAATTACAACATTCGAGGCTTCTTATAGGGTTGCTCTGGAATACAGAAACTGAATTTTCTATGTCATCATTTTTCCCATACATATCAATCAAAGCCGACTGAATGAGTACATTTCCATAATCAAAGCCCAATTTCATAACAAAACTGTGCACTTGTTTTCCAAAGAGCAGTTCCTTTTTGCGACTTGATAAATTCAACAATGCCACGAAAGACATAGCAGATGGGTGTTTGTCCCACGATCTCATCTCATCTAGGACCTGAACAGCTTCATGCAACAAATCTTTGGCAGCATAAATAGAAACCATTGAATTCCATGAAATAACATCCTGAGGTGGAATACACTGAAATGCTTTATTTGTATCAACCAAAATGCCACAAGCAGAGTAAAAATCCACCAATGCATTAGCTAAAAAGATATTTGATTCTAACCACCCCGTCTTAATCACAAGGGAATGTATCTCCCTGCCTTTGTCAAGAAGTCTCTCTTTACAACAACCTCGAATCAAATAAAAAATTGTAAGCCCATTAGGCTCCACATTTTCCAACTTCATATCACCATACAATCTTAAGAACTCACTGGGCTTACCCGCTTCACTAATTCCACGTAAAACCAAGTTCCATACAGGTAAGTTTCGTTTTGGTAAGTCATAAAACACTTTGAAAGCAACATCTATAAGACCCATTTGTATATACATATTAACAAGTGCACTGGCAATATATAAGTTCATACTAAATCCCAATACAACTACTCTACTGAAAATCTCAAGCCCTTCTTTGTATAAACCTGCGTTAGCACATATGCTCAATATAAAGGACAAAGTGGACGAGTTCTCCCTGATACCTTGAGAAACCATTTTATTATACAAGTACACTGATTTTCTTGGAAACCCATA
This sequence comes from Nicotiana sylvestris, assembly GCF_000393655.2. NCBI lineage: Eukaryota > Viridiplantae > Streptophyta > Magnoliopsida > Solanales > Solanaceae > Nicotiana > Nicotiana sylvestris. Next base: position 69,626,097 of record NC_091060.1, read on the forward strand.
ATGACTATATCCAGAAATCATAATATTCCATGTAACCACATCACGTTTAGGCATTTCTTCAAACAGGTGGAGTGCAGAGGTTAAAGACCCATACTTGACAAGGTCGCGTAATGTTCTGTTCAGTGAGTAAACATCATAGTTGCTCACGGAGCAAAAGTCCAGGGGCAGAGTGGGCTGTTGGCTATTCTGTTGGCACTTGTGAGAAAGAGTGGTTACGTATCTGCGTATAGCACACGCCGCTATAACACGTTTGCTTTGCATTGGTTATGAATACTAGGGGTAGAGACGGGAAAAACAAAATAATAGTAATAAGTAATGTTATTGCTATGTATTGATCCTATTTGGTCGCCCCCATTTAACCTATACCCATTTTTTTTTAAACTTTTAACTTGTACCCACTTCTTAAATAACTTCAGCTCCCTTTCTCCTCCTTCTTCTCCTCCTTCGTTTTCCTCTTCTCAACAAAAGACAAAAGGCAGAGCCTATTTTTTTTTATTGGTCTTGCATCGAAAATCTTTCTTCACCCTGGGAGTAGCAGTTAATAACCTCAGCTCTTATTCTTAAGATGGAAATATGTTTGATCAATTCGTCAATGTGTTTCTCTGGTGCATTTTGTTAAGTTCTTTGGTTAATAAGTGCTCATAATACAGAGAAGTTAATGCTCTTTGGTTTTATCATGGATTTATAATGTTGTTCTCTATTATATATCTGTAGGCCAGCAGAATCCAATTTGAGTTTCACAATGGTGCTGCTGAGCATACATTTATGAGGATGGATGGGGAACCATGGAAGCAACGACTTCCCACGGACAATGACACAATGGTTATAGAAATATCCCATTTTGGTCAAGTAAACATGCTCGTCAGATACTCATGTGTTATGTGCATTACAGAGAGGAAGTTAAAAGTAGCCAATTACAACACAAAAATTTCAGCTCTAGAGCTGAACTTCAGGCCCGGCTACTAGAATGCTGAAGTTTTACGTGATTGACTTTGCTACTTCAGCCCGTGTGCTGAAGTTATGTGAAAAAGCGGGTACGCTTGCAATTTTTTTTGCAAAGCGGGCACAAGTTAAAATCTGACACAAAAAGCGGGTATAGATGCAAATGCCCCCCAAGAACAATGTAGAAATTTACTTTTTATGTTTCATTTTAGGTGGTATTTTTAGTCAATAAAAATTACGTATATTTTTTCTTTAATCTTTTCTTATTTTTTTTCAACTTAATGTGCAAAATAAATTCATTTTTGTTTTTTATTTGATGAATTTGTTACCAATTATTGAAGAATTAACTTTTTCCAAAAATTATCGATATTCAAGGACAAAATAAAATTGTTATAAGTTACAATACTTGTTATATGATGTCTGGCCAAAATGTTATTCTTTTAGTACATTACTCGCCCTATATTTTGTTGGTTTAATGAGTCATTGTGCGATATTTGAGCTAAATTATTTTGTTTTATGTGTAGTAGCATCGGAAGAAAGAGTCGAACGAAAGTTGCACGAAAAGAGGACGAAAGTGCAAGAAAAGAGCACAAAAAAACACCACGTACCCAAGCCTAGCAACAGGCCAAGCGTAGTCAGCTCTGTAGCCAGCTTTACTGTGCCACAGGCCAAGTATAGCCAGCTCCATAGCCAATTTGACTGCGCTACAGACTAGGCATAGCCAGCTCTGTGGCCAGGCTGACTGCGCTATAAGCCTGGTCTCGCGAGGTCTATAGCCCGGTGATCAAAAGTGCGTGAATTAAAAGACTCCGACCCGGATTTGGACTCAAGGACCTTGACCCAAACATGTTACTCCCTAAACAAGTTGATAAAGGATTGGACATTATTTTGGAGAAGGAAAAGGCTACAGACCACTATGGAGCAAGAATCAAACGAGTTTTTCCCATGTTTATCTCTTTACTTTGAAGTTTAATGTCTTTGAACATCATGATGATTGTTTATATATTTATGAGTAGCTAACTCTCTCATTTAGGGTTTGATAGAACCTATTGAAGGATGATTTTCCACCGCATTTAATATAAATTTGTCGTTGATCTTTCTTTACTTGTTCAACTATATTTTTGTTATTGTTGATTGAAGAGCTCTTAATTAACTGTGCTTATTTAGTGTGTACTGCTCGAGAGAGAATACGCATTTAGGTGGCTATTCAGCAACACCACTCCTAACATATTTTAGAAATCAATATGGAGGATTTAAAGGCGGGATTAGAGATAACGAAACTTCGGTGCGATCGTAGTGAGCGGTGAATTAGTGCTAGCTAGCGTAGTTTGAGAGAATATATCTAGTAAACTGTGGTAGTTTCTCGAGAGAGATCTATAATATACGAAGTACTCATAATCGGTAGAAAATACTTAGACGAATTTATGGAAACGTAGCAGAGGAGATTCTGACAATAGGGAAAATCATAATCATAGACTTTTCCAAATCTTGTCTATAACATTTATTTTGTTAGTTAGAAATTACTGCATTTTAATTACTTTTCCCTTAGTTAATAAACACTCAAACCATTATTTAATATTTTCGAAGGTTGATTACTTGAATTTTTGTGAAACTAGTGGTTGTGATTAGTAGGTTTAATTTCCTGTGGGATTCGACTTCGGACTTCAAACCGGATTATATTTGCAACAAAAGCTAGACCTCTTGGAGGCATAGTTGGGCGTGATTAAATTTTGGCATCGTTGCCGGAGAATTAGCAGTGTTATTAATTACGGCTAAAAGAATTGTTAGAATTCTTAGTGTAGTCAGCTTTTTCGACTTGAAATTTATTATATTGAAATATTAACGCTTGTAGTCTTGTGTGTTACAGGTGCATGATTAGAAACTCCTCAAGAACTGGTGAATTAAGAAGCATTATCAGACCTGAGAAATCTTTCAAGGTACTAAACCAAGAAAACAAGAAAGACAAACGACAATAGAACTCAACAGAACCAATCGAACTAGACATGGGTGACGTTATAGAAACCCAAAACAACATAAACAATGTGAATGACCCGAAGAATCAGGGTGTGGCACCTCTCGTACCAGAAGTAGCCTTGTGTGATTAAGCACAACCCACCGCTGAAATCTGGCAACCGTAATTGCAGTCTCTTAGATACAAAAGGAATCATTTCAAATCACAAACAACATGCCACATTTGTTGCAGAACAAGGGGTTGTTCTTACATCGAAGATCCACAGCGGCATCTGAAAAATTTCATGTCGATTTATTTCACGCAAAGGCAACCGAATGTGACACCGGAAGCAATAAGAGTGTTGTTGTTTCCATTCTCAGTGATAGGAAACGCTAATATTTGGCTCAGTTCTCTCCCCATAAACTTCATCACTACTTGAGAGGAATTGGTCAAGCAATTTTTGAACAAATTCTACCCGCCCAATAAGACTACCAAAGAAGTGGATGAGATACTAAGCTTCAGGTAGAAACTATCTGAACCGCTACAAGAAACGTTGGAGAGGTTCAAGGGGATGTTAGTTAGGTGTCCACACCATAGCATTCCTGATTAGATGCTGGGGCAGAGGTTCTACGTGGAATTGGCAGATAGTTTAAAAGCCAATGTTGATGTTTCAACAGGTGGAGCATTTTTGAGCAAATCTGTCACGCCCCAAACTAGGGAGGCATGGCTAGCACCCGGTGCCGCTCTGTCCCGAGCGAACCACTCTGCAACTCATTTATTTTTCTTTGAAACTATCATGGTCCAACATGGCCACAACTCGTAATGTACAACTGTAGGTGGGCAACACTGTATCACTCAACCATTTTTCTTAAAACGTGAATACATATGGGTCGTCAAGGCCTCTGACATACTGTACAAAATGAACCTCTGTCTACAAAGCCTCTAAGATTACTTGACATCAAATGGGATAGGGTACCGGCCTACCCATAAGTCTGTAGAAACACTCTAACACAATGACTCATAGACTCGACTGCACTCCGAATGAGGTGGAGTCTTACCGATCCTTTGCTGAATGTGAATCTCGTCTACTATGAGGGCTCGTCAAACTGATTATCTATACCTGCAGGCATAAATGCAGCGTCCCCAACAAAAGGACATCAGTACGAATAATATACTGAGTATGTAAGGCATGTAAATCAGTATATAAAGGACATGGAAGAAACATAAAGTAAAGGACTCAACCTGTAAGTATGGATAGCTCTCTAAATCATGAAATATTTATCGTGTCATGCATATGAGTATAAATGTCATATAATGCATAGGTTTGTACGTACATGATATCATCAAGTGATGAGGGCATCCCATCATATCATTTTAGCCAATGTGGGCAATATCATCATCGTATACCAGCTGATCAGGTGGTGGTGCGTATATAACGTTGTAACCTTTTTCCCATATCTCATATACATATAGTATACATATATACGCGTATATAATGACATCTGGTCATGGGTCAATGTAAATGAATGTAATGCATGAGAAGTACGTCAATAAAACCTTTCGGAGTGTCGTAAGACCATTATGCCTTCGATTAATATCATGAAATAAATTTTATCAACTTACGTATTTTCTGAGACCCATGAACAGATGATAGAATAATATGACACATGGGGAATCAAGAACATAAGCATCTCTAATTTTTCTATGAATAGATTCATGTATGAAAATTGTAAATTTGCTCGTTTCGTTTGTAACGTATGGATCATGCCAAAAGAAATAAGGGATAGCCTTAACATATTTGAGCCGATTCTCTTGATATAGATTGAATCGGATAGTGAACATTTTCTTATAAGTTGCACTAACAAACATTTTCCTGGTGAGCATAAACAAATTGCTCTAGTAGGCACTTATGATAGACCAACTTTGGGTATGCTCAAAAGACTAAACGAAAATGAGCATGAAAGTGTAAAGATGTACTAGGTCAATAGATGATAATCAAATTAGATGAACATGCTTTCTAAATCTGTTGCCCTTTTTGATTATATTCTTAATCAAATGAGATAAAGGCATCTTTAAATGTTACCACCTAGCAAAAATAAGGTAAGAATCACTTAATTCATATGTGTTGCTGCCACGTTGAGGAGTACTTAAGCTTATCCAAATATGTTTAATTAATTAATAAATCTTTCACTAAAAATCAATAATTATTATTCACATAATTAAGAATTATCTCAAATTACTTATAATACTACTCATTTTTAATACAATTTATATAACTTATTATCATGGTCATATGGTACCATATAAATAAATACATACACTATTATTTCGTTAAAACATCCGTGTAAAATATATATATATATATATATATATATATATATATATATATATATATATATATATATTCTCAACTTCTAATTTTCCTAATCTCATATGAAGAGTAAAAATTTTCGTACGCTTAATTCTTAAAATGGTAAAAAGAATAACCTTCTTTTCTTGTGAAAATAATTTCAATCTTTACAATAAAGGAAATCTCATAAACTTTCTTATATTATGTGCATAATTTAAAACATTTTCGAAAGTAGTAATATTAATAACTATATAAAATCATATTTTTCAAAAAAAATTACAAAAATGTTCCATTCAAAATACCATATCAAATGTATATAATGGTATCAAGGTTGTTAAACTTATGGGGTCTTAAAATAACATAGTCATAGATACTTTATAACCTCATAAACGGTCTTAATCCCTTCAAGCTCATATGAATTACTACGACTCGTCCTAATATTAAAGTACGGAATGTAACATCATTCCTCCCCCCCCTCCTTTTAAAATATTCGTCCTCGAATGTTAACTATTACAAATTTCCAAAATTTTCACTAGGTTCTCCTATGTAACTTAAACTAAACCCCAAACTATATCTAAAGTCTTGACTATTCAAAACCTTTTGTACTTGATTATCTCGTATCTTTTTCACCTTTACCTTACTTACTTTTCAGTCTTGCATCCTATCTTCTGTTTCTTTCATAGCCTCCCTTCCACATAGGTTGAAATTATTCCCTAACGTTCTACTGTAGTACTTGTACCTCTGGTGCATACAAAACCTGGCGAAAGCTTCATACTGACTTCTTACGACTCAGCTCTATGGCACGATTTGGAAACAAAAGAAGGGTAACATTTCCTAAATTCCCTATAGCCTCTCAATTATAAATATGGCGTGCAACACACTCATAAGTGAGACTCTACTAGGTACGGCTTTGTAGACTCCCTAAGACACGACCCGCTCTGATACCACTTTATCACGTCCCGACCTAGGGAGGCGTGGCTGGAACCCGGTGTTGCACTGGCCCAAATGAACCACTCTGCAACTCATTTGTTTTTCTTTGAAACTTTCATGGACCAACATGACCACAAATCGTAATGTACAACTGTAGGTGGGAAATACTGTATCACTCAACCATTTTTGTTAAAACATGGATACATATGGGCCGACAAGGCCTCTGACATACTGTACAAAATGAACCTCTGTCTACAAAGCTTCTAAGATTACTTGACATCAAATGGGACAGGGTACCTGCCTACCCATAAGTCTGTAGAAACACTCTGACACGATGACTCAAAGACTTGGCTGCACTCCGAATGAGGTGGAGTCTTACCGATCCTTCGTTGAATGCCAATCTCGTCTACTATGAGGGCTCGCCAAACTGATTATCTATATCTACAGGCATGAATGCAGCGTCCCCAACAAAAGGACGTCAGTACGAATATTGTACTGAGTATGTAAGGCATGTAAATCAGTATATAAAGGACATGGAAGAAACATGAAGTAAAAGACTCAACCTATAAGTCTGGATAGCTCTCTAAATCATGAAATATTTATCGTGTCATGCATATGCGTATAAATGTCATATAATGCATAGGTTTGTACGTACATAATATCATCAAGCCTCTGAGGGCATCCCATCATATCATTTCAGCCAATGTGCGCAATATCATCATCGTATACCAGCTGATCAAATGGTGGTACGTATATAACACTGTAACCTTTTCTCATATCCCATATACATATAGTATACATATATAATGTCATCTGGTCATGGGTCAATGTAAATAAATGCAATGCATGAGAAGTACGTCAATAAAAGCTTCCGGAGTGTCATAAGACCATTATGCCTTTTCATTAATATCATGAAATAAACTTTATCAACTTACGTATTTTCTGAAACTCATGAATGGATAATAGAATAATATGACACATGGGGAATCAAGAACATAAGCATCTCTAATTTTTTTATGAATAGAGTATGCAAATTGTAAATTTGCTCGTTTCGTTTGTGTCGTATGAATCATGCCAAAAGAAATAAGGGATAGCCTTAATATAGTTGAGCCGATTCTCTCGATATAGATTGAATCGGATGATGAACAATTTCTTATAAGTTGCACTAACAAACATTTTCCTGGTGAGCATGAAAAAATTGCTCTCGTAGGCACTTATGATAGACCGACTGTGGGTATGCTCAAAAGACTGAACGAAAATGAGCATGAAAGTGTAAAGATGTACTAGGTCAATAGATGATAATCAAATTAAATGAACAAACTTTCTAAATTTGTTGCCCTTTTTGATTATATTCTTAATCAAATGAGATAAAGGCATCTTTAAATGTTGCCACCTTGCAAAACTAAGTTAAGAGTCACTTAATTCATATGTGTTGCTGCCACGTTCAGGAGTACTTAAGCTTATCCAAATATGTTTAATTAATTATTAAATCTTCCACTAAAAATTAATAATTATTATTCACATAATTAAGAATTATGTCAAATTACTTATAATACTACTCACTTTTAATACAATTTATATAACTTACTATCATGGTCATATGGTGCCATATAATATAAATATATACACTATTATTTCGTTAAAATATCCGTGTGAAAAAATATATATATATTTTCTCAACTTTTAATTTTCATAATCTCATATAAAGAGTAAAAAATTTCGTACGCTTAATTCTTAAAATGGTAAAAAGATAACCTTCTTTTCTTGTGAAAATAATTTTTATCTCTACAATAAAGAAAATCTGATAAACTTTCTTATATTATGTGTTTAATTTAAATATATGCTAAAGTAGTAATATTAATAACTATATAAAATCATATTTTTCAAATGTTTTTACAAAAATGTTCCACTCAAAATACCATATCAAATGTATATAATGGTATCAAGGTTGTTAAACTTACGGGATCTTAAAATAACATAGTCACAAATACTTTATAACCTCATAAATGGTCTTAATCCCTTCAATGTCATTTGGATTACTGCGACTCGTCCTAATATTAAAGTACGGGATGTAACAAAATCATTCAGAGAATATAAGGTCTTACTTGATAAAATGGTTCAAAACTCAGGATGGATGACAAGAGACTCTACAATCACTACTGTAGTTCATTCAGTAGCTCTAGACCCAAATAACTCCATGGCTGAAAATATGGCTACTATGATGACGCAATTGAGTATCCTCACCAAAAAGATTGATGAGTCGGTCCAAAAACAGGTGCACATAGTTGACACGACAAATGGAGGATTATGCACACCATGCATTAATCAACCATATGTGTGCTCGTGGAATGATGAGAGTGACAATCAGAACTATCGAGAGAATATGAACTGTATGGCAACTATGGAGGCTAGAGACAAGGTGGGCAGAATTAGGGACAGCAAAATCAGCAATATAAGCCACTACAACATCAATACAATAATAATAATAATAATAATAATAATAATAATAATAATAATAATAATAATAATCCTAGAGTTTTACGATCATAGGGTCAGGCTATGCCTTGTCTTCAGGCTATGCCTTGTCTTCAGGCTATGCCTTATCAAAGACAACCAGGGTACAATCAGCAAAATCAGCACCTAGTTTCAACAACCTCAACAACAACAAATAGTGAGACATGATGACGTGTTGTTCGAAATTAAAGGAAACTCATTGGGTCAAGTAGAAAAATGGAAGAAAAGGTCCACCAGATGCAAGAAAAGGCACACTAGATGCACGAAAAGGTAGTATTACACGACTCAGCCATCAAGGGCATTGAGATTCAACTAGGGCAAATATCCACGGCCCTTACCAATCGTCCTCAAGGGACGTTACTTGTAGATACACATGTTAACCTGAAAGAGTATGGCCCGAAGCAGATGATGGTTGTGAGTCTAAGAAATGGTAAAGATCTTGATTTAGAGCAAGAAATTGCTTGCGAGAGCCGATCAACTGAAATACTTATGTCAGTACCAATTGAGGTAGATGGTCAATTGAGCTAATAGAAGTAAGAGTGCAGCTAGCCCAAGAGGAACTAAACAAGGAAAAAGAGGTTGAGAAGAAGATTGAGAAAGTGCAAGAGAAGGCATTATAAGAAGTGCCAGAGCAAGATCTAACTCAATCCACAGGAAAGAAGCGACCTCTAGCACCCTTCCCGCAGAGGTTGGACAAATATCAAAATGAGGAGAATATAAGAAATTGATGGAGATGTTGAAGAAGATTCAGGTGAACATTCCATTGATTGATTCCTTGAGGGAGATTACCGGTTATGCAAAAATGATGAAGGACTTGATGTCTCACAAGTTGAAGTTTCAAGGCTTGGAAAAAGTTATGCTGACTCAGACCTGTAGTGCTATCGTGACAAGACCCATAGTTTATGTAAAATATTTCTTAAAGGAAAAATAGTGACGACTGAGATAGGGTGGCACTGAAAATAGGGTCTAAGCTTTCGTGAAGCTACAACTAAGGCCAAGGCCAATTTCTCGAGGTGTGGGTACCTCGTCTTGACATCGACAAGTGTTTTAATGATAACATAAATAGGAGATTGCTTACCATTTTTTTCTCGACCCAGGACCACACTTATTGCTACTTCGGAGACAACTAGGTAGACGAGGAGGTACTCCCCGGACTCGGGCTTCGAGAGCAAGGGTGGTGATGGCAAGTGCAACTTCAGTTCTCGTAGTGCTTCTACACACTCGGGAATCCACTCAAGGCCATTATCCTTTTTTAGTATGCTGAAAAACCTGTGACATCTATTGGACGACCGCGAGATAAATCTGGATAGGGCGACAATTCGAGCGGTCAATCTTTGGACTTGCTTCTTAGTATTCAATTGCTTAGGTATCTTGTCTATAACTTTAATTTAATATGGGTTGACCTCAATTCCTCGGTGTGATACTAAGAAGCCCAAAATTTTCCTGAGGCTATGCCAAATGCGCATTACTCGGGGTTTAGTTTCATTCCGTACTCTCTTAGGATATCGAAAGTTTCCTTTAGGTGGTTAATATGATTCTCCGCCTTCACAGATTTGACCAACATGTCGTCTATATATACCTCTATGGTTTTGCCGAGTTTATCTTTAAACATTTTTATGACCAACCTTTGATAAGTAGAAGAGGTTGAAATTTCGTTAGACTTGCCTTACTAGGAGGTAGAAGGGGTAAATGTTTAGTTTGTATATCGTGATCTCTTTGGGGATGCTTGGCATATCTGTATGACTAATGGCAAATAAATCTGCATTAGTTATTAAGAATACTAAATTTACCTGGTTCTCAGAGTTTGCAACCGATGTAGGCCTTTTTACTGATGTCGCTATGATCTAATTGGACGGGGTTGATGTCTTTTATGGTCGATTCTGCGGCTTCGACCATCTCGGGGTCCATAATGACTTCCTTGGTTTCATCTTATGGCAACCTTGACCCTACCAATTGCTATTCTTCTTTTTCCTTATCTTTCCTTTGTTGAGTTGTCGTGTTGTCCATGGAGATTGGTAGCATTCTTGGGACAGGCGTTGTTCCCCTCGTATGCTGAATATTCTCCAGGCGTTGGGAATTTGATCACTTGGTACAAGCTGGAGGGGACAACTCTCATTGGGTGTATCCATGGTTGTCCCACGATGGTAATGTATGTGGTGTCCTGGTCCATGATATGGGATGTTGTCTCTAGAGTTACTCAACCGGCAAGAACGGGGAGTGTAATTTCCCCCGAAGTACACTCAAATACATTTTTAAAACCGGTAGTGTGATGCAACATGGCACTATCTTATCCTCGAGTCTCATTTGTGCGAGGACTCGGGGATGGATGACACACGCTCCACTTCCGTTATCTACTATAATACTTTTAACATCAGTATCTAAAATTTGTAAAGTAATGACAAGTTCATCATTGTAAGGAAAAGTCACACCATCGGCCTCTGACTCTGTGAGCATGTGATTTTTGCCCTATATGAAATACTCCTATAAAATCCAAGAAGATAATTTCTTAATTATTCGCCATTTTATAGGATTTTGTAGGATTTTTATTAATTGTTGCATTTTTGTGCACGTTTAATTTTTATTTTAATCATGAAAAAAAACACCAAAAATATAATTCATTGCATTTAAGATTTATTTACATTGTTAGAATTAATCAATAAGTATTTGCTTTATAAAAATTTGAAAATAAAAAAAAATAGCTCATTTTTACATTTTTATCTTTTAATTTTGGTTTATTGATTTTTCACTTTTAATATAGATTTGAGTAAGGTTTATAATTTTTATAATTAGTTAATTACTTTAATTTCACATTTGTAGATAGTTAAGATTTTAATTATTAGAATTCTTAATTAAAAAAAAAGGAAGAAAAGAAGGGATTTTGAAATTAAAAAGAAGAGAAAAGCTTTAAATAAAGAGAAAGGCTTGAATTTTGGGCCGAACCCACCATTTAACCTATCCAAATCACCTATACCCGGCCCAAACCCGCTTGTAAACCCGGTCCAGCCCCCTCACCATCCAAACAACCCCGTTTTGTGCATAAGGGATCTCAACCGTTGATCATTCTTGATCCGACGGTTTTGAACTAGGGGTATCTTCAAAATATATATGTCTGAACACTCCTTCCACCCCCCTCTCTTATCACCTCAGAGACCCCAGAGTAACGCCGCCCAAAACCACCGTCCGTCGTCTGCCGAAAATCGCCCACGGCTGCGGCCGGCGGCCAAATGCCACCAAAATTACACCCTTGAATCTCCTCCACCTCCTTATCCCAAATACCCAATCCATTTAACTCGAATCCCTTCGAAACTCTTCGAATTTTAGATCAAAGAAGCGGAACCCTAGCGCCGCCCAATTTTCTCCGGTGGTGGCACCACCTCCAAACCCCACCAAAATAACACCGCATAACCACCCTTACCCCTCATACTAGTTCCATCATTGTTTTCCCTCAAACCATCCCTGAACTCCTCAAATATTAAATCAAAGCTCTGAACCCTAAAAATCCCAAACCCCAAATTGAAGCTTCAGCGAGGTTTAAGGTCTAGTTTGACCTTATTCGTGTGTCTTTGACAAGAATACACGATTAAGGTCAAGCTTGGCCTAAATTTGAGGATGTGCAAGCAATTCGAGCAATTTTCAAAAATCTGATTAATGAACTGAAATTAAAACTGACCTAATAAATAGACTATTTATACTAATTAAAGAAAAAGGGCTTCTTAAAACTAACATTCATATAAAAAGGACGACTCTGAAGAAATTGGGAAAGCAAAAGAGTCCAGAAGGAGAGGAAGAGGTAGATGACAATAAAAGATAGAAAAATGAAAGAAACAATAAAGAAAAACTAACAAAAGAAAACAGAGAAATACCTAAAGTGGCTCAGTCAAACGGGAATTTGTTTTCATTTTTATTCAGATAATTTGGTTTTGATTATGCTTGGGCTTGAGGTTCATGCCTTTGAGTTCAGGTTTGGGCTGGTTTTCTAAATAGATTCGACCCAGGGTCAACTTGACCCATAACCCATTTGAGGTTCAGGGGTAAAAATAGGGTAACTAAGGGGTAACTTGGGTAGTTTACTTAGGGAATCACTGAATAACAGCCTTAAGAAGCTTCTTAGAAGCTGAAAATAGTTTACATGGAAACAAGTTAGAAATTTAGGGACTAAACTGCAAAAATAAAAATTGTGGAAGGTCTAGAGGGCAAAAAAAATGAACTATTTCTGCTGCCCTAATAGCTTACCCATAAAGGCATTGCTAATGAGAGTTGAATGGGGGAGATATGAGAAGGAGATAGAGAAAAACTCAGAAAATATAAACAGCTAGTTTTCACTGTTTTATTGAGCTTTCTTCAGAACTTTTTTTTAAAATTTTCTGAAAGCAAAGGTTCTTATTCGGATATTCAAAATGGATTGATGTTTGATTGTTGAAAGTTTTCGGTTCAAGCTCGTTGAGGGTTACTCTTCCATTGGGTTTCTGAGCTGATTTCCTTGGTTTTAATTGTTGAATCTGGTTGGTTTCTACTGCTGGTTGCATGCTGCTACTACTGCTGATTCTTCATTTTCTTATTTTGTTCACTTCCAGGTACTCTTTTGGATCTAAAATGACCAACTTTGCTTGAGTATATGTGGAAGTTGTTTATCCCTACCTGAAATCAATAAAAAATGTCATGAATTCGAATTCTGATTCCATTAATTTATTGAAGTTACTTAGTTTAGTTTAGTTTTCTTATACATCTTTCTATTTTTGCTTTAAGTGTGGAATAATATAATAATGCCAGTCTGTTGATTTAATGTGTTGATTATCAAATATGTATGAAAGGTCATAAGGAATGGATTTGTGTAGAGGTAGCATGTAGTGTTCCTGAAGATTGTAGTGAAGTTGGGTATTAGATTCAAGTAGGTTTAAATTAGTTTCAATGGTTCTCTCATAGGTTTAAATTTGTGTACTGTATTTCTATGTTGATTGATTCTTCAAATAAACTAAGATAGAATAGCACTAAATCCATATGTAAGTTGGTACAATGGGGAAGCATAGATATTAGAAATAATGGTTTTTGTTAAGTCGAATGGATGTTTGAATTTTTGGATTTCGAATAAATGCCTTTGTCAAACTATTTTTCTAGTTTTAATTTTAGTGTCACAGATATGAATCTAAGTTATATGATCCCAGCATGAAGTTTTCTCTTGTTAAATTAATTTTGGCCAAGTTTCATTGTCACATTCCATGAATGGATTATTTTTCTCAATTAATGTTTGTTAATTAATAAGATCTGAAATTGAATCATTGTATATGGGTAACCATGTTTGGGGAATCGATGTCAAGCCCAAAGGGATAAAATTCCCTCTTTATTAACGTACAACTGGCCTTCGTTTGAGAGATGGGCCTGTTTCGAGCCCCCAAGCTTGCAATGACTTTTGGTTTAATTTTAATTTGGCACACGTTAAAAATCTGACTACTTTCAGATGTTGTGGAGGTTCGATCCGTGAATCTCTGAACATTCTACTTGTGCATGTCCCATACAAATTGGGTTCTTTGATTGGGCTTGAACATTTCTTTAAAATGAAGTATTACTTTCTTTGGCCTTCAACAAATCATTTAGGCAATATTTGAGTAATTAGGAGTCCTCAGTTTTCTCTAAACAATTATTGGTTTTTTTAGATCGAGGTGCGTCATGTCAAACAAAAATGACAATTGCATGGCCCTCATTTAACTAATCTTGTGTTGATCCTTAGAATTCGAGGTGTGCCGTTTAGTTGAAATTTCATGGCCCTCACAAAGTTGCAAACGTGTAGTCACTTTAAGTGCGTTATTTTAATAATTTACCTCCCTAAACTCAGGTGTGCATTTCATGTGACCCAAATCCAAATCCTAACAATGTTAAATAAAATATGTCGCGGATCACGGGTTCATTTCATGTGACGTGATCCAAAGACGTGTTTTAAATAACGTTGAACTTTCCTAAAAAATACTTAAAAGCGGTTATTAAGTTTAAAATTATACCATAAGCTAAAAATGTATTAAAATCAGATAATATGCCAATTATGATAGTTTAAGCGACCGTCCTAGAATCACGGAATCCGGGGGTGCCTAACACCTTCCCTCGGGTTAAAAGAATTCCTTATTCAGAATTTCAGGTTCGCAGACTTCAAAAAGGAAAGTCGAATTTTCCTCGATTTGGGATTTAAAATAAACCGGTGACTTGGGACACCAGAAAACAAACCATCCCAAGTGGCGACTCTGAATAAAATTGAATAAATAATCCCATTTCGAATAATGTCACTTAATTGGAAAAACTCCCTTATATACTACCCTTCGGGGTGGTGTGTAAAAAAGAAGGTGTGATAGCTCTGGCGACTCTGCTGGGGAGCCAAACCCAGAACTTCGGTTCAGGGTTTAAATATTCGAGCTTAGAATAGCTGTTATGATTGGCTTTATCTATTATCTTATTTTCTACATGTTTGAGCCTAATGTGCTAAATGCTTTTACCACTTTGATATTTTGTGAATTGTATATAAACTGCTACGAAACTCTCCCTCTCTTTGAGTCTTCTAAATCATGGAGAAAGGTGCACTTCGTGTGACTTCTCTTCTGTCTAGAGTCTTATCCCATTTTAGAATGAGGTTCAGACAAGTTGAAGAGCCAGTGAAGCTTCTGTATTCCCGGTACGCTGCCCCTCCCCGACTCGAGTTGTCCGCTCGGGTAAGTCAGGTCTAGAACAATAAACTCAGGTTTTAAACCTAATATAACAAAGCTTCATGCCAGATCCCTAGTAGGAACATTTGTTTGCATCACGTGCATTTGACTTAGGAGACTCAACACAGGGGTTGGGTCTGTCTAGGATAGGTGTACCTGAAATGAAAAGACCATCCTGATGCATCCTGCTTGCTACTTGTGCATTTATTTGCTTCAGATTCACATGTTGACCAACTTGTGGATAATAGAAGAAATTGGGAAAAGAAAATAGCAGTGTGAGGGCTCAGAGAGATAATTTCTTGTTTTGAAAAAAATCAGTGTCCAAAATATACTAAAACTCTGCCAAAATTTTGACAAAATCTTTTGTTTGAAAAATAGTTGGTTTTTATTTATTTATTTTCGTCAAATCGGCCCGAACTACGCCAGTTTGATTCTCACCAGATGTGAGATACGTAGGCAACCCCCATCGGGTCCAACTTCCCTTTTGCAAAAATAGCCCCAAAACAACAAAATTTTATTTTTTGTCACAAATAAGCAGGGTGATGCCATTCTTGTTTAAAATAAGCCGAATGTCCCCAAAAAGGGCAACGGAAGGCTGTTTTTGCAAGAATATCCACCTTTGGTCATTTTTTATGTTTCGACCGGTTAGGAGGTACAGACTTAAATCTTCTTCCCCGAAGTGGTGAATGGCCGTATCTGCAAAATCGGGTTTTATTTTTGAAGTAAAATTTTGAAAAATGGTATTACTCTTTTGGGTCAAAATGAGTTATTAAATCACCTTAATAAATGTACAGGATGAGCACAAATGAAATTGAACCCTTCACAGCCCTTAAAGAGATCCCCTTGCAGATCCACATGTGGTGGAATGATCTAGGAAAAGGCAGTAGAGAAACTGTGGTAAAAGTTCTGGGAGGCCTCGTCAGACTTTTGAACGTCAAGCCAAGGTTGGACATAATTGAAGTTTTAATACCTTTTTGGGACCCAACTCGCAATGTGTTCCGTTTCTCTGACTTTGAGCTCACACCCACACTGGAGAAAGTTGCAGGTTATGCGAGCCTTAATGAAAACCTTAGAAGTCGATATCCAGTGTCACCAAGACCGGTATCTCCCCACAGATTTTTGGATCTATTAAGTATTAGTTGGGATATTCAGGATGGAAATTTATCTGAAGGATATTGCACTCTCCAATTCTTGTATCAACACTATGGTAACCCCCGAGGTTTTGAAGAGCCGAACATTGGTCTGACCCATGCCGGAAATAAAGACAAATGGGAGGCAAGGCGGGGTTTGGCTTTTATAGTAGCATTCTTAGGTATTGTTGTCTGTCCGCGAAAAGATGGTAATATAGAGGTGGGTCTCGTAGGAATGATCGATGTTGCAATCAAGAAAGCCAACAGCATTGTGGTTCCCCTGATCTTATCTGAAATCTACCAAGCATTGACTATCTGTCAGGAAGGGGGAAGTTATTCCAAGGCTGCAATCTATTACTACAATTATGGATGCAGGAACATCTTTGCCACCGGGTTGGGTATATGAATTACGGTATGGCCGATTTGAGTTGCGTTGAAGAATTTGAAAGCCGAGTAGTGGGTATTGAATTCCCCGAGGGTACTGAAGCTTGGCTTGCACATTTGAGCTCCTTGACTACCGATAAAATTGAGTGGGCATTTGGATGGCTTCCTGTCACCGAATCATTATACATGTCAGCTGAAGTGTGTTATCTCTTCCTGATGGGCATCCGGAGCATCCAGCCGTATGCTCCCCACAGAGTTTTGCGCCAATTAGGAAGATTTCAAACCGTCCCACATGACGAAGATTTGAGTAAACATGTCATTGAATTGGGCCCAAAAGTCGTATTTCCAGAAGGGAGAATTCATCAGGTGTGGAATAAATGTAGATTTCTTGAACCTAAGACCATGGTGCGAGATCTAGCTAGAGGTGAAGTGGACCCTAAGTACATTGTTTGGTTCGGTAAAAGATTTCAGATTCCCGAGAGACCTGTCAAGAGAGCCCACATTCAACAATTTACAAGCGACTCGCAAGAGCAATGGGGCTGGTTGGCAAAAGAAGAAAGCTACAAGGCCAAAATAAGCAAGTTGGAAAAGAAAGTCATGGACCTTCAGTTTGAAAATGGTTTGCGAGCCGCCGCATATGAGGGAGAAAAGAAAAAACTAACTCAAGAAAATGAAGCCCTCAAAGCTCAAATCCGGAAGATGAAAATAGCTGCTAGAAACCCGGAAAGAAGCCGAGCGGATGAACGGCTTATAAGCAGCATGAAAAAAAAGCCCTTGAGTGTCAAGATGACCTAGAAAAGTCTGAGGCCAGTCTAGCAAAAGCCCGGGCTCAATTAGCGGAAAATGCAAAAGGTCGGACATAGTTTGTGCAACAAATGAAGAGAAAGTATGAAGGGACAATCACCAGCCTGAGAAGAGAGGTAACTACTCTTGAGAATGAGGCAGCCAAGCAAGCTAAAGATTTCAAAGCTGATAGGGAACACTGTTACGATTTGATGGCTCGGATGGAGGAAGGAATACAACAATTGCAAAATCAACACCTTCACGACTCTGAAGTGTTAGGAGCCCGGAATCAGCAGATAGGCAATTGTTTTAGGAAAAGGGTAGATTCCGAGAGAGGATCAGAGCCATTGCTGACTACATTACCGTGAAGTGCCAAGCATGCGAGGACATGACTCGTACTACTTTCTTTGATGCAGTGATGACTTTCGTCTACCAGATAATGAGTGATTTGGAGTGGCTGCAAGGGGATCTCGCATATAGGCCCGCGGCGAGACCGAATGATGTCCCGTAGGCCCCAGGAGCATTAATGTATTCTTGATTTTCACTTGAGTCTGTGTTTATCCTTTATGTTGGAGTTTGTCAGTTTATTTTCGATTCTGTATTTTCTTTCTGTCGGAGTCTGTTAGTCGGTTCTTGAGTCTGTATTGTCATCTTGCTGTTGGAGTCTGTTGATTTTCTTTTCGAGTCTGTTAGTTTTGAGTTGTTGTAATCAAAGCATTTCCTTTTTATGAAAAAATGAAAATTCCAAAATGTTTTGTTATTTATTGTTTACACTTTTTGCCCCCAGAACTAAGCTTGGTCTGATTCATGCGGGATCATGACACGTAGACAATCTATATAGGATTCGATCGTAACCCAAAAAAAAGATGAAAAGGAAAGAGTGGAAGTGGAAAGAAGAAAAGCCAGGATGAAGCATGCAACCGTTGCTAAACATGTAGAAACACATTTAACTGTATAGGTGCATCACACCCCCAACGTGCGATTACCTATCTGTTATTAATTTCAAACTAACTGTTTGCTGCTGTTACTTCCAGTCCAGGTTGTTATAGAATGGTGGTTGGTTTTTGAGGTAATCTGGCTTTGCACCCATACTTTACGAGATCAAAATGGAGCATCGAAATTTCTTCAGAAATGACATCGCCAATAATTCTCATCGTGGATGATAGTCCAATCTCAGGCATCCCGACCTTAGAATCGGCAGCTACCAAAGAAAATAGAATCCTCTGCCTCCGAGTTATGGAAATGTGGGACGCTTGGGCAAATGGAAGAGAGCCACAAAGCGCAATCCCTGGATTCCCCAAACTCTTTCCTAGAGCAAGCGATACCTCCACTGTCCCGATCAGTCACCCAAATACACCACTAGGACACCTAACTATCTCAGCTCATTTTGTGGGAACGCCTTCTGAGGTCTGCCCCCAGGTGTTAATGTCTGGTGCAGCTTCAAATATCTTCACCGCTCCACCTTGCTCGGCCACGGCACAACCTACACTGCCCAGGCCTAGTTTTGACTCCTCAGCTTTGACCTTCCAAACACCCACCTTCCCAATGGAACCTCCTCAGTTTCCCACTTATACTTACCCTCAACTACCCCAGTATGAGTTCGCTGCAGGGTAAGAAAAGAACACCAAAACTCATGAGCAAGAAGAGATTGCGAGAAAGATGAGGAGTATGGAACAGAGCCTTGAAAGCATACAAGGTTTGAGTGGACAGAAAAGTGTATCTTATGCTAACTTATGTATGTTCCCTCGTGTGTATCTACCATTGGGATTAAAAACCCTAAAATTTGAGAAATACTATGGGCATGGGGATCCCATTACTCATCTCAAGAGATATTTCAACCAGCTGCGAGGAGTCGGTGGAAAGGAGGAACTCCTCATGGCCTACTTTGGAGAAAGTTTGGTTGGCATCGCATCTGAATGGTACATGGACCAAGATATTTCTCGCTGGCACATCTGGGATGATCTTGCTCGATATTTCGTCAGGCAATTCCAGTACAACATTGATATTGCTCCGGATAGGAACTCATTAACAAACTTAAAGAAGAAATCTTCGGAAAGCTTCCGAGAGTACGCTGTTAAATGGCATGAGCAGGCCTCCAGGGTAAAGCCTCCGATGGATGAGATTGAAATGGTCACAGTTTTCCTCCAAGCTCAAGAAGCTGACTTCTTCCAAAATATGATGTCCGCAATGGGTAAACTGTTCGCTGAAGCCATCAATATTGGCGAAATGGTTGAAAATAGGTTGAAAACAGGTCGAATTTTGAGCCAATCTGCTATAAGAGCTACCTCCCAAGCCATCCAGGGTGGGTCTAGAGGAGTAGCAAATCGAAAGAAAAAGGAAGAAACGTCAATGGAAACTTCGAGCGCAAGGAAATCCTGTCCACCCAGATCTTTTTTCTCTGAAAGAGTCCCATAACACTACTATCCTCACCAAGATGTAGCTTATGCTCCTAAGCCATACACAGTGATGAATGCCCAAACCTTTGTCAGGCCACAACAACAATTTAACCAGAATAGAGCTCCACTTCCCCGAAATCAACCTCCTTACCCAGCTCACTGCAATCCCCGACCTCTACAAAACAACTTCCGTGCCTGGGAGCCGCTAAGGAAAACGAACTTCACACCAATTGGCGAGTCCTATTCTAGCCTATTCCCAAAATTGGTCCAAATGGGTTTGTTGCCACCCGTACCCCCGAATAGGCAAAACCCATAATCACCCTCTTACCAACGTGGAACCCGGTGCGCTTATCATTTAGGGGCTGAAGGGCATAATATAGAAAATTGTTGGACTTTGAAGAGAGCTATGGAAGATCTGATAGAACAAAAAAGAACAGTGCTAAGGGACGAAAATGTTCCTAATGTAACCAACAATCCACTACCGGCTCACAATAATGGGCCGGTTATTGGAATGATTTGTGAAGACAAGGAATTTGACCTAGCGTTGAAGGCCATCATTGCCATCGCTAATGTAGAAAAGAAACCAAAAGCTTCCCCGAAGCAAGACAAAGGGGAGAAAAAGAACAAAACTACCCCTCCAAAGTCAGAGAAGAAAATTGAAGTTGAAACTGGGGCAACCCCTCCCAAAGATGTTGTTCTTTATGTCCTTCGAGGCCGCAAAGAAAAGAAGATGACTTTGAGTCCTCCCAGGAGATTCGAGCTGAACAAGATAACCCAAATATATGTGCCCAGGGGAGCTTATGTGATGCGGGGTCCAATTAATCCACCAAGGCTGAGTGAGCCCGTGGTTATTGATCGCGCGCCACAGAAGCCCATGACAGATCCTGCCGCTGTGCCCTAGAATTACAACAAATCGGTGGTGACCTATAAGGGCAAAGAAATCTCAAGAGAGGTTCAAGAAAATAATACGGCTGAAAAGTATTTCAATTTGGAAGAGGTGAACAATGCCACTAGAAAGCGCTTCCCATCTAAGAAGCCCGTGAGTGCCGAAGAAGCGGAGACCTTCTTTCAAAAGATGAAAATGGAGGATTATGAGGTGATCGACCAACTTTGAAAATCTCCCGCACAAGTCTCCTTGTTGTCTCTATTGATGAACTCCACCGAATATCAAAAGGTATTGATCAAGACCCTTAATGAAGCATATGTGCCTGTTGAGACTTCTGCAGAGCAGTTAGAGATAATGGCAGAAAGATTTTTCGCAATCAACCAGATCTCCTTCAGCAAAAATGACTTGCCCCCAAAAGGGGCCGCACATAACAAAGCCCTGCACCTGACAGCCTAATGCGAAGGGTACTACGTGAAAAGGGTTATGTTGGACGGAGGCTCTGAGGTAGACATTTGCCCACTCTCAACTCTGCAGCGTATGGAAATCGGTATCAAAAGAATCTGACCCAATAATGTCGGTGTACGTGCATTCGATGGTATCAAAAGGGACACAATTGGAGAGATTGATCTAATTCTAACCATCGACCCAGTAGACTTTGAAGTAACCTTCCAGGTTCCGAACATGGACACATCCTACAACTTTCTTTTGGGGACGCCGTGGATTCATGCAGTGGGGGTTGTACCCTCTACTCTTCACCAGATGGTGAAGTTCGAGCATGAGGATCAAGAGATTGTGGTCCACGGGGAAGATGAGCAATCAATTTATCGGGACCCATCAGTCTCACGTCTGGAAGCAAGAGAGGGGAGTGAGCATATAGTCTATCAAGCCATTGAAATCGTGGTCGCGGATTAGTGCGAAGAAGGAAAACCTTGCCCTAAACCATTTCTTTCAAATGCATCAATCATGGTGGCCAAAGAAATGATCAGGCATGGCTACAAACCTGGGAAGGGGCTTGGGAAATCATTGCAAGGAATAGCTGAACATGTCACCCTGACCGCCAGTGAAAAGTTCTTTGGGGTAGGCTTTCAACCTACTCCAGCTGATGTAAGATGGGAAGATGATAGAAAGAATGATGGATGGGTATTACCGCAGCCAGTGTCGCATCTGTACAAAACATTTGTCAGGCCCAAGTACAATAAAGAAGAAGAGGATGAGGCCTTTACGGCCGAAGAGATTGAAGAGATCTGTGGGCAATGAGGAAGATACTATATGAAACCCACATGGTCCAGCCAAGGGAGGGCTCAAGCACCACTGAAGTGTTGTATATAGGACCTAATGCCAAGCTGCAAAATTAGAAGGCTACGCCATTCCCAATCAGGCGGGAGTCCCGGTAGACCTGTCCTGCCACTTATTCTGCATCACGAGTTATTCCAGGGTGTAGCTCGAATGTTTTCTTTAGTTTCTTGCCTTTTAATTTCCAATATAAACCCCGTTATCTTCAAATTCAAAAGAAATGAAATCAATATTTCATCGTTCATCTTTCTTTATTCTTTCTGATTTTGTTATATTTCTCTTTTATTTCTTCTTTCAGTCCTAATAATGCGGCTTTAAATAACATGACATGCTTGCGGATTTCATGCCCATATCCAAATACGCTGTCTAATTATGAAATAATGAACCAAGAACCGGAATACGATGAAGAAGAGGCTTTTAGGGAAATAAATCGAGAATTGGAACAATTTGAGAATAAACCTAAGCCAAACTTAAATGGTACTGAGCCGGTTAATTTGGGTAGTTCTGAAGAAATCAGGGAAACCAAGATAAGCATTCACACAGACGGAAAAACCCTAGACGCATTAATCTAACTCCTGTTTGAGTTCAAAGATGTGTTTGCTTGGTCATATGACGGCATGCCAGGACTAAGTGTTGATTTGGTGGTTCATAAGTTGCCAACTTACCCCGATTACCCCCCCCTGTCCAGCAAAAGCAAAGAAAGTTTAAAACTGACATCAGTGACAAGATCAAAGAAGAAGTCACGAAACAGTTGAAAACGGAGGTGATCCGAGTAGTTCGGTATACCACATAGATAGCTAATGTAGTTCCAGTGCCAAAGAAAGACGGGAAGACTCGAGTGTGTGTGGATTACAGAGATTTAAACAAGGCAAGTCCCAAAGATAACTTCCATTTGACGAACATCCACATCCTTGTTGATAACTGCGCCAAACATGAGATACAGTCCTTCGTGGATTGTTACGCAGGATATCACCAGGTGTTGATGGATGAAGAAGATGCAGAAAAGATAGTTTTTACCACACCTTGGGGTACATACTGTTACAGAGTCATGCCATTTGGTCTGAAGAACGCCGGGGCAACTTACATGAGGTCCATGACTACCATTTTTCATGATATGATGCACCAAGAGATAGAGGTGTATGTGGATTATGTAATCATAAAATCCAAAACCCAGGACGACCATGTTCGGGACCTGAGAAAATTCTTTGAGCGGTTGCGCAAATATGATTTGAAGCTGAACCCAGCCAAATCTGCATTTGGGGTACCATCCGGCAAACTCTTGGGATTCATAGTCAGTCGGAGGGGCATCGAGTTAGACCCAACAAAGATAAAGTCTATTCGGAATTTGCCTCCTCCAAGAACTAAGAAAGATGTTATGAGTTTGTTGGGAAGATGGAACTACATCAGCCGATTCATTGCTCAGTTGACATCCATATGTGAACCCATATTTAAATTGTTGAAGAAAGATATGGCAATCAAATGGACAGATGAATGTCAAGAAGCTTTCGATAAAATCAAGGAATATCTGTCAAATCCGCCAGTTTTGGTCCCACCTGAGCCAGGGAGGCCTTTGTTCTTGTACCTGACAGTCTTGGAAAATTCTTTTGGCTACGTCCTCGGGCAACACGATGTGACCGGAAAGAGAGAGCAGGCCATTTACTAGCTGAGCAAGAAGTTTACTAGTTATGAAGCCAAGTACACTTTATTGGAAAGAACTTGATGCGCTTTAACTTGGGTCGCTCAGAAACTGAGGCATTATTTGCAAGCCTACACCACTTACCTCATAACCAGGTTGGATCCTTTAAAATACATATTCCAGAAGCCAATTCCCACTGGGAGGTTAGCAAAGTGGCAGATCTTGCTTACGGAATTTGACATAGTCTATGTCACCCGTACAACAATGAAGCCCAGGCGCTAGCAGATCATTTGGCTGAAAATCCGGTCGATGATGAATACCAACCTTTGAACACCTACTTCCCGAACGAAGAGGTAAACTCAGTTGAGGCAATATCTGAAGACACCAATGCTTGGAAAATGTTCTTCGATGGAGCGGTAAACGCAAAGGGTGTTGGAATTGGGGCAATCTTGATCTCGTCCACTAGTCAGCATTATCCGGCCACAGCTAGGCTTCGATTTTTCTATACAAACAACACTGCCGAGTATGAAGCTTGCATTATGGGTATGAACATGGCAATCGACCAAGATGTGGAAGAATTGTTAATCATGAGGGACTCAGATCTCATTATTCGACAAGCTCAAGGAGAATGGGAGACCCGAGATGTCAAGCTTATTCATTATAGGCAACATGTGGAAGATCTTGGAAGGCGATTCAAGTCAATAGAGTTTAGGTACATCCCTCGCTATCACAATGAATTAGCTGATGCACTTGCTACTTTGGCCTCGATGCTGCCATACTCAGGCAATGCCCACATTGATCCCTTGGAAATCTAAATCAGGGAAAGGCATGGCTACTGTAATACGGTTGAGGCAGAACCAAATGTTCAGCCATGGTATCATGACATCAAAAGATTTTTGAAAACCAAAGAATACCCCGAGCAAGCCAGTGGAGACCAAAAGAGAACCATTAGACGGCATGCAAGTGGTTTCCTTCTGAGTGGTGATATCTTGTACAAAAGGACCCCGGACCTCAACTTGTTAAGATGTGTTGACACCGAAGAAGCCAGAAGAATCATGTACGAAGTGCACGCGGAGTGTGCGAATCCCACATGAACGGGTATGTTTTGGCAAAGAAAATCCTTCAAGCGGGTTATTACTGGATGACCATGGAAAAAGACTACTTCAGTTTTGTTCGGAAATGTCACCAATGTCAGGTGCACAGTGATTTGATTCACGCACCTCCCACAGAACTGCATCCCATGTCAGCGCCTTGGCCATTTGTTGCTTGGGATATGGATGTCATTGGGCCGATCGAGCCAAAAGCCTCAAATGGGCACAGATTCATATTGGTCGCCATCGACTATTTCACAAAATGGATTGAAGCAATCACTCTCAAATCTGTCACCAAGAAAGTTGTGGTAGATTTCGTGCACTCCAATCTTATCTGCCGTTTTGGCATTCCTACAACTATTATCATAGACAATGCTACAAACTTAAATAGCCATTTGATGGGGGAGATATGCGAACAATTCAAGATAATGCATCAGAACTCTACTCCTTATCGGCCTAAAGCTAATGGTGTCGTCGAAGCAGCAAACAAGAACATCAAAAAGATTTTGAGAAAGATGATTCAAAGTTACAGGCAGTGGCATGAAAAGTTGC
The DNA here is from genome assembly GCF_000393655.2 of Nicotiana sylvestris. Classification (NCBI taxonomy): domain Eukaryota; kingdom Viridiplantae; phylum Streptophyta; class Magnoliopsida; order Solanales; family Solanaceae; genus Nicotiana; species Nicotiana sylvestris. The sequence continues at coordinate 69,651,621 of NC_091060.1, forward strand.
CTTTTGCATTGTTAGGGTATCGCACTACTGTGCGCACGTCGGTCGGAGCAACCCCGTACCTTTTGGTTTATGGCACTGAAGCTGTGACACCCGCAGAAGTTGAAATCCCTTCTCTCCAGATCATTGTTGAAGCTGAAATTGAAGACAGTGAGTGGGTTAAAACCCGTCTGGAACAGTTAACCTTGATCTATAAAAAGCGAATGGTTGCAGTCTGCCACGGGCAGTTGTATCAATAACGAATGGCCCGTGCCTACAACAAGAAAGTGTGACCTAGAAATTTTGAAGTGGGGCAACTCGTTCTAAGACATATTCTTCCCCATCATCAGGAATCAAAAGGGAAATTTACTCCTAATTGGAAAGTCCCGTATATCATCAAAAAGATATTGCCAAGAGGGGCATTATACTTGGTAGATATCTAAGGAAATGATCCCAAAGCAGCTGTGAATGCGGATGCAATCAAAAGGTACTATGTTTAGTCTTTCTGCAGCGACAACATTATCTGATTGGGATGACGAAGGCTTTCATTCTTACTACCCCAAACACTTCAATCCTTTTCTAACCCTTTGAGCCGGTTATCTTTCTTTCATTACCCTCCTTGGAACTCGAAGATGTTTGTAAAAAATACAAAAAAAAAACAAAAAAAAAACAAAATGTTCCCTGAACTACGTTTGACATGATTCCGAAAGGATACGTAGACAGCCTCTCTCTGGGGTTCAGTCACACCAAAACAATAATCTAGTTTTCCCCAAAAAGTGAAACTGGGGCAGATGTTATAATGATTCGGCAATGATCCCGCCTGAACGGTTCCAAAGGTGTAATTCGATCGAATTCTTTTACCCAAACCCTGGTCAAATCCTTCTGATCAATCGGTAAGAATGTTCAAGGATCAGAGGATACAGCTGCTTGGATCCGATACAACCTAAATGATGAGAAATAAAATGAGAGAGTCTTATTGGTGAAAACCTACGAGCACCGTGAGACAATGGTGAGTAGAGAAACTAAAATGAGAGAGTCTTGTTAGTGAAAACTCGCAAAAGAGCACTACAAGGCGATGGTGAGAAGAGAAATGAGAGAGGCCGATTGGCGAAAACCCGCAAAGGGCGTCGTTGATCGAAAAGAAGAAACCCCTCACCACCATTGGTGCTGAAAGAGTCCTGGCAAGGTTTCTCAGTTTTGAGACACGGGTCGCAGTGGGTTTATGAGAAGTTGGGATAGTTTGTGCGGATCAGGAATCCAACCCAAGAAACATGTCATGTCTATTGAAGTTTGCATGCACCCCAGATAAGTCTGCCTTTCTTCCCCGAAAAGGACACTTCTCATTAAATTCATTTTCTTGTCCTTTATTTACTTTTCCTTGAATCCCTTTTGGTCTAACTCTGTTCCGAAACTAATGCAAATAAAAGGTGGCAAGATTGGTTTTATAGGGTTCTGTTTAATAAAGTCCAAATCCAAAGAAAGTACCCAGCCTCAGCGAGCGCATCAAGTTGACCCTCACTGGCCATGATGGCCGATGATCTGAAACCCGAAGTTAGTGAAATTAAAAGAAAGCAAAGTCAAAATCCCCTAGAGGCAGAATAAGGTGAAAGGACCAAAACCCCATACGGGCGAGCCGTCACGATAAATTTTGAAAAGTTGAGTCCCTCGGTTTAGGAAAGAGATCAATCTTCAGAAAAGCCAGCAAGTAGTAGAGGTTTTCACCAAAGTGGGGTCGAGATCGAGTGATCAATCATCAAGGCCACAAAACCAACCACCGTTTCAAACTAACAACTATTCTTTGTTTGAAAATAGGAAATCGGTGCAATCCAAAGCAACCGTACAAAAAGCAGGTGCAATCAAAAAGGAAATGTGCAAGGGCTAGAAATAGCTCTGCAGCAACAATCAATCCAAAAGGGAAATCTCCTTCAAATTCTTTCCTGCATTTTTACTCATTTTCTTAAAAAAAAAAATTAAAATCATGGTAGCATAGGGCCTCCAATCTCTAGCTACATCCTTTCCAACATAAGGTCTCATTCCCTAGTCGCTGCCAGCATAACCTGATAGTCTTTTCCATTATAGGGTGTCACTCCCTAGTTGATTCTCGGTATAACTTGTGAACCTCCCTGGCATAACTCAAGGACCTTTTTCTTTTATCCCGGCATAACCCGTGGACCTCCCTGGCATAACCCAAGGACCTTTTTCTTTTATCCCGGCATAACCCGCAGACCTCCCTGGCATAACCCAAGGACCTTTTTTCTTTTATCCCGGCATAACCCGCGGACCTCCCTGGCATAACCCAAGGACCTTTTTTCTTTTATCCCGGCATAACCCGCGGATCTCCCTAGCATAACCCAAGGACCTTTTTCTTTTATCCCGGCATAACCCATGGTTCTCCGTGGCATAACCCAAGGTCCCTTTTTCTTTTCTGACATAACCCGGTCAGCTTTCCAGCATAACCTAGTAAGTTAGGGCTTCACTCCCTATTCAAAAGGAAACACAATCCCGATTTTTATTGCTTTTAATAAAAAAAAATAGCTTAGATTTGTGTTGCAAATAACTCACGAAATTTTCCTAGTGAAAACTGGGGCAGAAAAATTTCGTTCGTTTGTTTGTTTTGGCATCTGAGCAGGTTTGACCTCAAGGCACAGGATCCAAGGTGGCCAAACGAACGAGCCTTCATCCGTAATAAAGAAAAGAACCAAAGTGCTGAAGTGGACAAAGATGCAGACTTCTCATGATATGTTTGAAGTCACAAGCTTCGCATGTCCCGACTTGATCCAATGCTGAAGAAAGAACCAGCACCTACAGCTTGCGAGCATCAAGATTCAGATCGGAGTTTATAGCAAGAACCAGCTAAGACTCAAGATCAAGCTTCAAGAGATTTATAGATAGGAATCTTGTAACTCGTAGTTGATAGGCCTAGGTAGCTTAGCTTTTGATTTTCCTTTCGGTGTAATAAGGGGGTCGGCAAGCAGTAGCAACAACAACAACAGTGAAATCATAGCTTCACGGTAGTCCCAACTATCAAAACTTCCAGAACTACACTGACCTGATTCCTTTATAGCCAAGGATATGTAGGCAACCTCTGAAGCAAGGTTCGGTCAGACGTTTTTCAAAAAATGCTTCTCATGGAGTGTCAAATGGGCAAAAATCCCTCGTAATTACTCATTTGTCTTTGCCCGAAAACCCTTCGTGTTTTCGAGCAAAGAGGGGCAGTTGTGAGCACGTGATTTTTTCCCTATATGAAATACTCCTATAAAATCCAAGAAGATAGATTTTTTTTCTTAATTATTTGCCATTTTATAGGATTTTGTAGGATTTATATTAATTGTTTGTGCACGTTTAATTTTTATTTTAATCATGAAAAAAACACCAAAAATATCATGTATTGAATTTAGGATTTGTTTACATTGTTAGAATTAATCAGTAATTATTTGCTTTATAAAAATTTGATAATAAAAAAATAGCTCATTTTTACATTTTTATCTTTTAATTTTGGTTTATTGATTTTTCACTTTTAATATAGATTTGAGTGAGGTTTATAATTTTTATAATTAGTTAATTACTTTAATTGCACATTTGTAGATAATTTAGGATTTTAATTATTAGGATTCTTAATTAAAAAAAAGGGAAGAAAAGAAGGGATTTTGAAATTAAAAAGAAGAGAAAAGCTTTAAATAAAGAGAAATGCTTGAATTTTGGGCCGAACCCACCATTTAACCCATCCAAATCGCCTATACCCGGCCCAAACCCGCCTGTAAATCCGGTCCAGCCCCCTCACCATCCAAACGACCCCGTTTTGTGCATAAGGGATCTCAATCATTGATCATTCTTGATCTGACAGTTCTGAACTAGGGGTATCTTCAAAATATATATGTCCGAACACTCTTTCCCCCCCCCCACTCTCATCATCTCTCATCACCTCAGAGACCCCAGAGTAACATCGCCCAAAACCACCGTCTGCCGCCCGCCCGAAATCGCCCACGGCGGCGGCCGGCGGCCAAATGCCACCAAAATTACACAATTGAATCTCCTCCACCTCCTTATCCCAAATCCCCAATCCATTCAACTCGAATCCCTTCGAAACTCTTCGAATTTCAGATCAAATAAGCGGAACCCTAGTGCCGCCCAATTTTCTCCGGTGGCGGCGCCACCTCCAAACCCCACCAAAATAACACCACATAACCACCCTTACCCCTCATACCAGTTCCGTCATTATTTTCCCTCAAATCACCCCAGAACTTCTCAAATATTAAATCAAAGCTCTGAACTCTAAAAATCCCAAACCCCAAACCCCAAACCGAAGCTTCAGCGAGGTTTAATGTCTAGTTTGACCTTATTCATGTGTCCTTGACAAGAACACACGATTAAGGTCAAGCTCGGCCTAAATTTGAGGATGTGAAGATTCATTCCAATTCCCGTTTGACTGAGCCACTTAGGTATTTCTCTGTTTTCTTTTGTTAGTTTTTCTTTATTGTTTCTTTCACTTTTCTATCTTTTATTGTCATTTGCTTCTTCCTCTCCTTCTGGACTCTTTTGCTTTCCCAATTTCTTCAGAGTCGTCCTTTTTATATCCATGTTAGTTTAAGAAGCCTTTTTTCTTTAATTAGTATAAATAGTCTGTTTATTAGGTTAGTTTCAATTTCAGTTCATTAATCGGATTTTTGAAAATTGCTCGAATTGCTTCTGTTTCCTTTTTGTTTTCATTTTTATTCAGATAATTTGGTTTTGATTATGCTTGGGCTTGAGGTTCATGCCTTTGAGTTCAGGTTTGGGCTGGTTTTCAAAATGGATTCGACCCAGGGTCAACTTGACCCATAACCCATTTGAGGTTCAGGAGTAAAAACAGGGTAACTAAGGGGTAACTTGGGTAGTTTACTTAGGGAATCTCTGAATAACAGCCTTAGGAAGCTTTTTAGAAGCTGAAAATAGTTTACTTGGCCAACAAGTTAGAAATTTAGGGACTAAGCTGCAAAAATAAAAATTGTGGAAGGTCTAGAGGGCAAAAAAAACTGAATTATTTCTGCTGTCCTAATAGCTTGCCCATAAAGGCATTGCTAATGAGAGTTGAATGGGTGAGATATGAGAAGGAGATTGAGAAAAACTCAGAAAATATAAACGGCTGGTTTTCACTATTTTATTGAGCTTTCTTCAGAACTTTTATTTTTAATTTTCTGAAAGCAAAGGTTCTTATTCGGATATTCAAAATGGATTGATATTTGATTGTTGAAAGTTTTTGGTTCAAGCTTGTTGAGGGTTACTCTTCCATTGGGTTTCTGAGCTGATTTCCTTGGTTTTAATTGTTGAATCTGGTTGGTATCTGCTGTTGGTTGCCTGCTGCTAGTACTGCTGATTCTTCATCTTCTTATTTTTTTCACTTCCAGATACTCTTTTGGATCTAAACTGACCAACTTTGCTTGAGTATGTGTGGAAGTTGTTTATCCCTACCTGAAATCAATAAAAGATGTCATGAATTCAAATTCTGATTCCATTAATTTGTTGAAGTTACTTAGTTTAGTTCAGTTTTCTGATACATCTTTCTATTTTTGCTTTAAGTGTGGAATAATGTAATAATGACAGTCTGTTGGTTTAATGTGTTGATTATCAAATGTGTATGAAAGGTCATAAGGAATGGATTTATGCAGAGGTAGCATGTAGTGTTCCTGAAGATTGCAGTGAAGTTGGGTATTAGATTCAAGTAGGTTTAAATTAGTTTCAATGGTTCTCTCATAGGTTTAAATTTGTGTTATGTATTTCCATGTTGATTGATTCTTCAAATAAACCAAGATAGAATAGCACTAAATCCATACGTAAGTTGGTACAATGGGGAAGCATGGATAATAGAAATATTGGTTTTTGTTAAGTCGAATGGATGTTTGAATTTTTGGATTTCGAATAAATGCCTTTGTCAAACTGTTTTTTTGGGTTTAATTTTAGTGTCACAGATATGAGTCTAAGTTATATGAGCCCATCATGAAGTTTTCTCTTGTTAAATTAATTTCGACCCAGTTTCATTGTCACATTCCATGAATGGATTATTTTTCTCAATTAATGTTTGTTAACTAATAGGATCTGAAATTGAATCATTGTATATGGGTAACCATGTTTGGGGAATCGATGTCAAGCCCAAAGGGATAAAATTCGCTCTTTATTAACGTACAACTGGCCTTAGTTTGAGAGATGGGCCTGTTTCGAGCCCCAAAGCTTGCAATGGCTTTTGGTTTAATTTTAATTTGGCACACGTTAAGAATTTGACTACTTTCAGCTGTTGTGGAGGTTCGATACGTGAATCTCTGAACATTCTACTTGTGCATGTCCCATACAAATTTGGCTCTTTGATTGGGCTTGAACATTTCTTTAGAATGAAGTATTACTTTCTTTGGCCTTCAACAAATCATTTAAGCAATATTTGAGTAATTAGGAGTCCTCAGTTTTCTTTAAATAATTATTGGTTTTTTTTAGATCGAGGTGCGCCATGTCAAACAAAAATAACAATTGCATGGCCCTCATTTAACTAATCTTGTGTTGATCCTTAGAATTCGAGGTGTGCTGTTTAGTTGAAATTTCACGGCCCTCGCAAAGTTGCAAACGCGTAGTCACTTTAGGTACATTATTTTAATAATTTACCTCCCTAAACTTGGGTGTGCATTTCATGTGACCCAAATCCAAATCCTAACAACGTTAAATAAAATATGTCGCGGATCGCGGGTGCATTTCATGTGGCGTGATCCAAAGACGTGTTTTAAATAACGTTGAACTTTCCTAAAAAGTAATTAAAAGCGGTTATTAAGTCTAAAATTATACCATAAGCTAAAACATGTATTAAAATCAGATAATAGGCCAATTATGATAGTTTAAGCGACCGTGCTAGAACCACGGAGTCCAGAGGTACCTAACACCTTCCCTCGGGTTAACAGAATTCCTTATTCAGAATTTTTGGTTCGCATGCTTCAAAAAGGAAAGTCGAATTTTCCTCGATTTGGGATTTAAAATAAACCAGTGACTTAGGACACAAGAAAACAAACCATCCCAAGTGGCGACTGAATAAAATTGAATAAATAATCCTATTTCGAATAATGTCACTTAAATTGGAAAAACTCCTTTATATATTACCCTTCTGGGTGGTGTGTAAAAAAGGAGGTGTGACAGACTCATTAAAGATGATACTCTCTTCGAGCCCAAGGGAAAAGGGTGAGATTCTTGATATTCTTTTCTCCTTGGATCATGGGAGAAAAGTTCGATAAAGTTCTAAAGAAAAGGTGTGTTTTGTATATATATGATATAGCAAGTTGTTTTTTACAATGAGTGTTTAATCCCCACTATAACTACATATCTTTCTATTTATAAGGGTACATGGGCCACAAAAACCTTAATAGTACAGATTGGAGGAATATTCATTGGAATATTCCCTTTAAAGTCTAGTCTTATTTCTATAACTAGCTGTTACTACTCTGCTAAAGGGAATACTCGTCCTCGTCCTCGATCTCCGTTGGGTCCTCGACCTCGCCTATATCCTTCGTTGACATCACATTGATGACATGTGGTGGCCTTCGAAGTCTTTCCTAATATTGATTAAGCTCACATATAATTATGACAATTTTTAGCCCATACAGCTAGTCCCTCCGCTTGTTGAGGTCATCTTCGTGAGTGAGTTCAATGAGCGGATAACAACGATCGTAAGATAAACATGTCTTTGTGGATCGCATATTTCAAACCCTAAATTTCCCAGGTAATTTTCTGGAACTATCTAGTCCAAGAAAAGAAGTGACATCATGACGTAAAATTTCTTGATGATGCCGATTCCCGACGTATTGCGTCAATTCACGCGTAACCTTTGATTGTCTCTGCCATTTCAATTCTAGTGCTAATTATGATGAACCGTTTCGGGTTCGGTGGCTTAATCTCTATAAATTGGGATTTTTTCTTCATTATTCAAACTTCCTTTCATACCATCCTTGCTCTACATAAATTCTGTTCATTTTCTTGAGTCTTCTTTTTCTTCTGAACCTTAACTTTCTTTCATACTCTCATCTTCTTATTAACTTCATAACCATGTCTAATCTTCCTTCTAGTTGATAAAGAGAGTCACGCCATCCCTTTGGTTGTGGTATTCTCTGCTCATGGGGAGGATGCCATTGATGCCGCAGAAGATGAAGCTTTTTCTTTAGTGGAGGATATCATCCCCCGCAACCTTGATGCTAGGTCCAATTTTCAACGGTCCCCAGACGTGATGACCAGAAAATTCAATCGTTGATAACGTCTACGCATTTTGCTGAATTCAAATCTACATTTAGCCTTCCCAACCATGTAGAATTAATCCCTACTGGTGAGGACGAAGTGCACGTTCACCATCCTAGGTATTGTGCTCTCTATGCCTAACCGTTTACCATTAGTTATTCATTCCCCCTTCTCCCACTGGTGGAGGAGTTTTTCTATCGTTACGGAGTTTTCCCGCTCATATCTCCTCCTATGTTTATAAGGTCATCAAGATGTTATCAAAGTTCTCCAAACTTGTCGGGGTTGATGTTACGGTGCGGCACTTGGTGCATTTGTTCACGCCTAGTTTCTATAGGGGGATGATGTTGAACCTACGACATCGTGGATGCAAATATTTGGTGGTGAAGATGGATGATAAGGTTAGTGGTCAGTTTTGGCTTGACTACTTTTTTGTCAAGAATGAGGTTGTTGTGGCTGATGTTAATGGTTTCCCTGAGTCTTGGAACCATACACGTAAGTGTTCATATTTTTTGCTTTTACCCTTTTAAGTATCTTGTTCATTCCAGGTTGGTCGAGTAACCATTCTGTACACGGGAAAATTGGAGGGTTCAATTTCTCATTATTAAGGCACTTCATTGAGACCTCGAGGCTACGAGGTTGTGGTAGAGCTCCCTCCCTCGAGGTTCGTTGACGCCCGACCTAACGAGAATGTTGGCCGCGGTCATAATGGGAATGGGGAGTTCCCAAAGCATGCAACTAGTACTGGTAGAGCCTGGTACCATCTAGTTGTCCCATCCCCCTATTTTTATAATTAATGCTTTTGTACTATGTTGGGATTTCCCTCCTATATAAAGGGGGTTTTTGACATTTTGTAAACTCTCTGTTGCTCCAGTTATTCCACACGAAATAAACAAATATCCTATTTGCTCTCTAACATATTCCATTGATATTATTGCTTTCATTCATTATCTTCATATTTGTTCATCATTTATTGCTATCATTGGCTATAAAGAGCCTTCATTAATTTTATTATAACTGTTAGCCCTACCCCGATTACCCTCGATAGCTCGTAGCCGAGCCCTAGGATTGACCTCGAGGTCCAAAATCGACAAGCCCGAGGCCCCGAATAACTAGCCTAGCGGTTTGATTACAGCTCCCTCCTTAGCTTTAGTTTGCCTCTAAGTCTCAAATATCTAGCACCAACTGCTTAACAAACTAGCATAAAAAAGATCACGTATTTTTAGAGTCTCATTAACAAATTTAATTGTTATTATCATTTTCACGGTAAATAGTTTGGCGCCCACCGTGGGGATAAAAATAATAGTGATTATTTTCTTGCTGGTTTCGTCATACAATGCAAGTTATCTTTCATGCTTTTTCTTGTCCAAGATATTCGATTTCAAGTCAAAATGTCTAACTCGGTAAATGGAGGCAAAAACAACAATCTTGAGGACCACGAAGAAAACAGTGTGGATGTCCCAGGTATTGGTGTGCCACCACAAAACCCTGGGAATGCGCCAGAATCGGTCCCCATGGACGCGGTCTCACGCGACGCCCAAAAGGGCGATATAAGCTCGCATACCAACAGGAGCATGCATCAAGGAGATCCATAAGAAGCTCAGAAAACCCCAACTAGGGAAGAACGTGAGGTTAGCCTTCATGTTATTTTTGAAATGTTGTAGGCACAACAACTAGCCATTGCTCAGCTACAAAGTCACCAGAAAACTCCTAGATCGATAGCACCAACGACAACTCCCCCAGCCGAACAGGTACCGGAGAGATCGACCAATAACGGGTCGATAGCCGACCCTGTCATCATAAAAATGCTCGAGGACCTCACCAAAAGGATCGAATAGGGAGAGAAAATGATATAAGCCAACGATAAGAAGGTCGAGACCTACAACTCCAGGGTCGACCAGATTCTGGGTGCACCCCCGGTTCTGAAAGGTGTGGATTCGAAGTTCATACAAAGGCCGTTCCCCGAGGAAACGGCCCCGAAACCTATTCCAAAGAAGTTCAGAATGCCGAAACTCCCAAAGTACAACATGACCTCAGACCCCAATGAACACGTTACTGCCTACACTTGCACAGTAAAGGGAAATGACATAAAGGACGACAAGATCGAGTCCGTCTTACTAAAGAAGTTCGGGGAAACGCTCTCGAAGGGGGCCATGATGTGGTATCACAACCTAGCTCCTAACTCCATAGACTCATTCTCCATGCTAGCAGACTCCTTCAAAAAAGCACATGCCGGAGCCATCAAAGTAGCAACGAGGAAATCTAACGTGTTCAAGATCAAGTAGAGGGAGAACAAAATGCTACGAGAGTTCATATCTCGCTTCCAAATGGAATGAATGGAACTACCACTGGTCTCTGACGACTGGCAGTGCAGGCCTTCACTCAAGGTCTGAATGAACGAAGCTCGGTGGCTTCGAAGCAGATGAAAGAGAATCTGGTCGAATATCCCATCGTGACTTAGTCGGACGTCCACAACCGATACCAGTCAAAAATCAGGGTCGAGGATGACCAGCTAGAAGCCCCCTCGGGCTCAGTATACCCAAGCAGGCTCTTGGCAAAGGAGACAAAGCCAAACAAAGAAAGATATCAACCATACACTGAAGATAGAAGGAACGCCCCGAGGCGCAACCCACCTCGCAACGATTGAAGGATAGACCAAGGACAGAATCCTCGGGGACTCATCAATAGAGCCAGATTCGATAGGAACGCGGGGACAACGGAGGCGCCTCACTTATTAGAATACAACTTCAACGTCGATGTGTCAGACATCGTGTTTGCCATCAGCAAAATCAGAGACGCCAGATGGCCCAGACCTGTACAATCGGATCCTTCAAAAAGGAACTATAATCTAGTATACGAGTTTCACAACACGCACGGACATAGGACCGAAGATTGCCGGCAACTCCAGGAGTAAGTGGCCTCGTTACTCGACAATGGCCATCTTCTGGAATTCCTCAGCGAACAAGCCAAAAACCAGTTTCGAGAGGGGAAACAACCAAAAAGAACAAAGTAGACGAGCCGCAACATGTCATCCACACGATCTTTTGAGACGGTCGCCACTAGCCGAAACACCAAATTCCCCTCCAGCATAGGGACTAAGAGATAAATCGATGAAAAAATAGCAGCCACGAGATATGCCCTCAGCCATATCTGAATAAAAGACCGTACCGCATCTTCCAAATGAATACCAAGAATCAAAAGTGCCATCGCCATTGAGGTATAGCCATCTCCTTTTTCATTTTACATTTCATACTAACCCTCATGCAGGCGCCCGATCGAAGCAGTCAAAGCGTTAACCCAGCCCAAAGACCTTAAGGTTTTAAAGAATCTGTTGCACTCTTTTTCTTCGACCGAGTTTTTATCCCGATAAGGGTTTTACCGGCAAGGGTTTTAATGAGGCAATATCCACATACTACCTAAGAAATACTCGACAAGTATTCTAGGCTTCTTTTGCAATCAACCCCGAATACTAGAGGGCATCCCCAGGGTCCCATTAGTAAAATGATGTATCGGGCCAAACGATCGAACGAACCGTACCTATATAGTCGGTCCCGTGACAACAAAACAATGTATACTTGTGTCAATCAATCAAAGAATACCTTTTGTCAAAGCATCTCATACTCCAAAGTAAACTCGGCATTTTCGCCAAAATGATCCCTCCATCAAAGACGTCCCGAACACTCGGAGACAAGCGTCAACAATTCGATATCTGCATGACCTCAGGGTCGGAACTTCAAACTCATAAGCCCTCAACGAGGTAGCATGAAAATCATGAAACATCTCCAAGGCCAAAAGTGCCCCGAACACTTGGGGATTGGCACCAATATCTCCAATATCACATGACCTCAGGGTCGGGATCTTCGAAATCGTAAGCCCTCAACGAGTCAATACAAAGTTTACTGGTAACGGCTTCCTAGCCAAGGTACCCTTGAAGACTCGAGGACTGTTGCCAATCGCCATTCATTAAAAAATGCGAGGCCGTAAGACCCTGAGCGGGCAGACTCGGTCTCGTAAGACCTACGTAAGGTAACACAATATATGTAAGACCTCAAGCAAGGCATAACCACACTTGTACCAAGTGACAATATCTGTAAGACCTCAAGCAAGGCATGAACAATACTTCTACAAAGTATCCGAAACTGTAAGACCTCAAAGGCATGTAAAACTTGTAAGACCTTACTAAAGGCATAAACCTGATCCCAAAGTTTTGGCTATATATCGAACTTGTATAACCCCTAAAAAGGCATACCCTTGATATAGATGTCGAAACTACTTTATTCGGGACTCAAAGGTTCCGGCCAAACACAAGTGACTCTGGTCACACGGTTGTACCAGTCGAACTAACGCGAGTCGGGGATGCCCGACCGTCGCTACAAAATCACAGGCCATTACTTTGAATTTACTTTGAAAAGAACTGGTTAAATAGGCTACCCTCGGTATAGGCAAGAGAGCTTCGACTATGTCAGCTCCAAATCATAGGCTTCAAGCTACTCAGCCTCCAAGCCGAACCTCCCAAGGTGCTCGAACATCGCTGCAAGTTACTCGAAATCGAGGTTCTTCCCAAAAACGATGATGGGTCAGGCAAAAATTACTTCAAAAGTCCTTAAAGAGGGGAAAATAAAGCCAATAAAAGGTCGCTTCGACCCAAAGCGTAAGAGCCATTGTCGCCAGCTTACATTAAAAGGTCGCTTCGACCCAAAGAATAAGAGCCATTGTCGCCAGCTTACATTAAAAGGTCGCTTCGACCCAAGACGTAAAATCCATTGTCGCCATCCTGCATAAAAAGCCGCATCGACCCAAAGCGTAAGAGCCATTGTCGCCAACTTACATTAAAAGGCCGCTTCGACCCAAGGTGTAAGAGACATTGTCACCAGCCCGCATAAAAAGTCGTATCGGCCCAAAGTGTAAGAGCCATTGATGCCAGCTCACACAAATTGGAAAACTTGAGGGTCGATTGAGCTCGAGTCGAAACCCGACTCGGAGACTAAACCTAAAATATTTAACTACATGTGCCTAAGGGCAAAGCGTAAGAGCCATTTTCGCTAGCTTACATTAAAAGGTCGCTTTGACATAAGGCGTAAGAGCCACTGTCGCTAGCCCACACAAATTGGAAAACTTAAGGGTCGATTGAGCTCGAGTCGAAACCCGACTCAGAGACTGAACCCAAAATAGTTAACTACATATGCCTAAGGGCAAAGCGTAAGAGCCATTGTCGCAAGCCTAATGAGCCTCAAGGCCATGCACATAAAAGATCGCTTCGATCAAAGGTGTAAGAGCCATTGTCGCCAGCCCACGCAAACATAAAAGCCTGAGGGTCAAATGAGCTCGAGTCAAAACCCGACTCGGAGACTAAACCCAAAATAGTTGAACAAAAGCATATGAGCTCAAATGCCAGCTCATACTAAAGGTCGCATCGACCAAGCGCGTAAGAGCCCCCGGGCCAGCCTAATGAGCCCCAGGGCCGTATAATCGAATCTAAAGACTCCTACTAACTCAAAAGGTCGAATTGATCTAGCTAAAATCTTGGCAAACAAGAACCTAGAAGATACAAAACCGCGAGGTTTCCCTCTTATACATACAGGTAATGGAATACAAGTGTCGTTTACAATATACTGTGAAAGCTATATACACAAGAATAAGAAGAAAGTAAACATCCCTCTTGGGGACTATGGCCCAGCGGCCTCGTCCTACCCACTTTCAACATCAGATAGAAGGAACTTGGCATCATACTTCTCCCCCTTGTCTTGCTCGTTCTCTTTCGAAAGATCAAAGCCCCTAGCATGAATTTCCTCGAGAGTTTCCCTCCAAGATTTGCATTTTGCATACTCTTTGCTACTGCTCGCATGATCGAGAGCTCTCCTCAGTTTAGCTCTAGTAGTAGCAGCACTCTTCAAATAGGCCGTTGCTTTCTGATCTGCCCTGGTGCTACTCATTACAACCTCGTCCCGGACATTCACCACCTCAGACTTTGCCTTCGAGAGCTCGGACGCGAGCCTTGCGATCACGTTCGCTCGTGCAGACTCATTTGCATGAACGATCCAGATTTGCGCCTCAAGGGTGGAAATCATAGCGAAAGCACTCTCCTTGGCCACAATTTGGGTATCTACATGGGCTTGCAGCTCATCGAACTCACGTTTGACCCTGCCAACTTCGCCCCAGAGTCGCTCCAGCTCCTCCGTTTTGCTCTCCAACTGAAATATCGAAATGTTAACCTCCAAAGATGAAAGAATGAGCATACGTCAACATGAAATACAAGGTACCTGTCTCTCGAGGCAGCTCTCGCGGCTCCGGCTTCGATCCGCCTCACACCATAGGGATGCCAGCTCGCTTTCTTTTTTCACACAAAGAAGCTTAAGGTATTTCTCCTTATCCGAAGTTCTCTGCAACCGAGCCTCATAACAAAGTAGCTCGGATTTGAGCCTATCAAAGGCCTGCAAAAGAAAATTCAATGAGAAAAGAAGGGTGTGAAACCGGAATAGCCCTATGCCGGTTACCAAACTTACCATAATGTCGAGCCGCTGAGCCTTACCAAAGGCCGAGCTAATGTCCGATGGATTAGTATCCCCAGAAGCGCCTTTGTCATAAGAAGAAGGCACCATGTGCCCCTCACTCTTTGAAGCGCCATCAGTAGAAACGGGGAATGTTCTTTCGAGAACAGAAGCCTCCGAAACCAAATGATCGGTCGAATCACCTCTCCTAAACCGCTAAGAGGGACTCGCCCCGCTGTGAGCCTCCTCACACCCCCGAGATCCTTTCCATTTATCATCGACCCTCGACCCCGAGGTTAGCAGTCTCTCCTCCTTCTCCAAAGGGCATGGCCTCATCTAAGAGAAATCTCCAATACCTGCGGCGGCTAAGTTAGTACGCTAAAAAGAAAAACACCATTTTGGGGAAACAAGCCACCAGGCGCCTACCATGATGCTTTGCTTCCCACCTCCCTTTGGATAGGTCTCGCCACCTGCGCCTCTCATAATTCGAGCAAGTTGCCAGCTTACGAGACCACTCGATCAAATCAGGGACCTCGTTCGGCAACCAGGAAGTCGTTACAAAAGTAAAATAGAAAAATGTCATTACGAAGCGCGCCTCCAATCAAAACGATGAAAAAACAGGTGCGACACTTACGTGTGAAGTTCCATTTGTCAGGAAAGGGCAGAAGCTCTCTAGGAATGATATCAATCGTTCGAGCTCGAACGAACCAATTTATCCATCCACGGCCTTCGTCCTCTTCGCTGTTAATGGCAGGAGCCCAGGTGGATTTACACTGCAGAGCAATCAAACCTCGATACCGCAGTGGCCGATATAACCTCACGAGATGACTGAGGGTAAAATCAATCCCAGCTTTGTCGGAAAAATATCTTATCATCTGCACTATCTTCCAAAGAAATGGGTGAGCCTGCGCCAAGGTAACCCGATTTCTCTAACAGAACTCAAGCACGACCCGGTCGGGGGGACCCTATGCAAATGTATGCGTGTAAATGCTCAAAAACCCCTCGACATAGGTCATGATGCTCTCCTCGGAGGAAGGTACTTGTAATACCATACCTTATCCCCATCCACAATCTTTTCTGATCATCTTGAGGTTTTCCTCTCCCACTGATGAGATGAACCTCGATGCATGCTCCCGATGTCCTGGAGCATTGGGAGGTCTCCCCAACGTAATGTCTCTTCTCGAGGCAAGGTACCTCGAGGCCCGCTCACCGGGCACCAGCGGTGCACTACCAACCGTATGCGGAACGTAGGCAAAACTCCCCTCTCTTTGGTGGTCGGATGTCGACGTATGAATCATGGCTATGATAAAATGAGAAGGGGGAGATATAAATTTGAGCAAAGATTTTGAGTTGGAAAAACTGGAGAACTAGCACAAAGCGCCAGGTTCTGTGGTTACTCAAAGTAGCAGAATCTCCACTTGAGATGCAAATGAATGAATATATAGGGGCAAGGCAGCGGCTGCTCGCCTACCCAAAGGGCCAATTAATTCTGGCCACGTTAACATCACCCTTTTTCTAGGGAAATGTACCGATAGGATCACCCCGGGGTCCCTTCACCAGATTGCTCGAATGCTACTATATCGCAAAATTCGAGAAGCAATGAGGCCTCGAGGGCTCCTCGCTATCACTAGAACCGTCCCTAAAGAAGTTGCCGATCTAACTTCGGGACAGGACCCGATTTAGGGGTCCCAGTCGCTCCGAATACGGTTTTCGAAGAGCTAACACCAAAAGTCTAAGGTTAACTCTGCACGAGCAGCGAGGTAAAAAGAACAAAAAAACAGAGAGAAGAAAACCCCTTTTTTCATTGCCAAAAATATATTTACAAGGGACTTCTTTACAAGACTCACTCCCCTGGGAGTACATGCACAGAAAGAAAAAGGGAAAAAAAGCAAAAACGACACAACGCCTACTCTTCATCGCCACTATCTTCTGAACCATCTCCGGGATCCTCGTCTGGGACGATCAAAAGTGCCAACTTTCTCTCTAGCTCACGGGCATCCTCAATTCCAACTGACAGATCGGCGTCTACAGCCTCGATCTCCTCCAAGGTTTTCCTCCTCGCCTCCGCCCTAGCATGTTCAATGGCCCGAGACAGTTTCTGCTCGGCCTTTATCGATACATCACGAGCTATTTGATGCGTTATGGCTGCGTCCTTCAGGTAAGTAGCGACATTTCCTTCGATCTCGGACATGGCCGCAACCAGCACAGCAATCTCCTTTCGAGCATCCTTGAGAAGATCATGGGTCGACGCCAATTTGGAGGTCACTGCCTCGTTTTGTTTCCTCAGCCAGAGGATCTCCACATTCAGTCGCCACATCTGCGAGTCATTTTGCTCGACTTACAAAAAGAAAAGTAAACCAGTCAGTATCGAATTATGGGAGCAAAGGAAAGACTCATGCATAATAAAATACCTGCTCGGCAAGGACAGCTTTTTCTCAGAGTACTCCCTCCAAAGTAGCTCGGAGCTCGCCTGACTCTTTCTCCTTTCGGGCAGAATGAACCTCCAACTCTTCAGTCTCGAGGACAGCTTCTCAAGCTCCTTCTCACGGCACGAAAGCTCCTCAATAAGCCTAGAGAGGGCATGATCATACATCTCCTTTCACTATAGCAAAACAGAAGAGTTAGAAGAATGAAGAATGATGCTCGAGGTTAAAAGAAATATACTTAAAATAGCTATCACCTACTGCATGAACCTCTCGGTCGTCTTGACAGAGCCGAGAGCGTCAGAATCGATGTTCCCTCTAACATCATCAAGAATATTACCAAGCGTGCCTTCCCCCTTAAGAGGACCCCCAGCTTTGGCGGTGTTCGCATCTTGAGCATCCCTTAGCTCCCCTGACGAGAAATAAGAGCCGAAAATGAAATCATCTATGTCACCAATTTCCCCAAGGGGCAATTCCTGCTCCTGAAAAGCTTCGGGTCCCGACCATTCAGGGTCAGTGGTAACGGTCTCCCCAACGGAAACTGCACCGAACCTGGTCATGGGATTTGAGGCCACATTGACGCCCTCTTTGAGGGTCTTCGGTCTACTAGCCCGACCTGAGTCAGCCGTCCCCGATTCAGCAGCTTCCAGTCGGAGTATCTGTGGGGCTCCCGCGTCTGGCCTCGGCCTTTCCTCCAAATGGTATCCGCTCTCATCATCATTTTCGTCCCTAGTACTGAGGCTTGCCTCGGAAGCAGAAGCCAAGACCTCAATGGTGGTTCTAGGCCTATGCGGGTTAGGTTTCTTCATCACAAAAGGGTTGGCAACCTCCTTGCCTTTCCTTTTATTTCCCTCGGCAGGCTCCAAAACCTCCGTCCCGCCTCCAAGGGTGGTCTCATCAGCACATTCTCGCCAAGGCCTACACGAGCATAACGGCCACAACTTAGCACAAAAAGGTACAGGAAAAAACGTAGGGTTAAGACGTAGGCGATAAGAGAAACTTTACCATGGTTCTTGGCCACCCACCGCATCTTGGCCAGATCGGCCCAAGATCGAGAAATATACGGAAACTTATTGTCCAACCGCCCAATCCACCCCGACAGATCCGAGACCGCTTCAGGATACCAAGCGGCAGCTGCAGAAAACAAAAAGAGGTTATCCTTTTTGGAAGAAAGAAAGAAAATCACAAAACATGTACGAAGGAAAAAATGCTTACAATGCATGTTCCACCTCTCCGGGAAAGGCATCCTCCCGGATGGAATGATGTCCGAGGTTTTAACCCGGGCGAACATACTCATCCATTCCTAATCTTTCTCCTCGTCAGTGCTTGAGAAAAATGATTTCTTGGATCGATGACGAATCCTAATCAAGCCTCGATAGAATCGGGCGTTGTACATCCTGATCAAATGATTCAGGGTAAAGGTCTCGTCCCCAACCTTATCGGTGAAATAACGGAGCATCAAGACTATCCTCCAAAAAAGGGGATGGATTTGACCAAGCGTCACCTGATATTTATCACAAAAGTCGAGGATGACCGGATCTATCTCCGGGGGAGGGGATCTACAAGGATCGTCCGGACCTAAAGTAAAGGGATAAGTATATACGTGGAGGAAATCAGCTTTGTAATTCGTTATGTTCTCATCAGGGCCGGGAATCTCCACCTCCACTACCTTCCTCCATCGGCAATCCCTTTTTACTGTCCTTGCATCGGTCACGACACTGACGTACCGGGACACGTGTTCGCATCGGCCCAGCATAGCAGGGTGTTTATCGATTGTATAAACTTTTGACATGTCAAGATCGGGGGGAGAACATTGTCCCAGGGTGGGTATCACTTTTGTTTTCTCCTTAGACGATCGAGATGAATAGGCAACTTCGTTCCACCGAGGAACCGTCCTGGAAGTTCTAGCCATTGCGATGGTAAAATTTTCTCTAAGAAAGTAAGAAAGAAGAATGTAAAAGGAGATGGGTCTGGATTCGCGAATTTGAAGATGTTGGGAAAATACGGATTATCAAAAGGTTGATATATTTATAGGAACCACATGGGCAGTGGGAGGGATGAGCCAATAGCGGTTCGTGAGTTTCTCGATAATCGCGTTTGACAGCGACCCTTGCACGATCTTTTGGGGCATGGCATTTAATGCTCTGATGTACTGATGTCATGGTGATGATGTCCTCGTAACGGAGGCTCAAAATCATTTCATATTACTTCGTTCTAGAAAACATAGAGGCTATCTGTATACGGCGAAATCGGAGGGTCCAATTTCTCATCATTAAGGCATTTCAGGTAATCATCTCAAAACCTCGAGGCTGCGAGGCTGTGGTCGAGCTCCCTCCCTCGAGGTTCGTTGACGCCTAACCTAACGACAATGTTGGCTGCGGTCATGATGGGAATGGGGAGTTCCCAAGGCATGTAGCTAGTATTGGCAGAGCCTGGTGCCATCTAGTTGTCCCATCCCCCTATTTTTGTAATTAATACTTTTGTACTATGTTGGGATTCCCCTCATATATAAAGGGTGTCTTTGACATTTTGTAATCTCTCTGTTGCTCCAGTTATTCCACAATAAATAAACAAACATCCTATTTGCTCTCTAACACATTCCCTTGATATTATTGCTTTCATTTATTATCTTCATATTTGTTCATCATTTATTGCTTATCATTGGTCATAAAGAGCCTTCATTAATTTTATTATAACTGTTAGCCCTACCCCAATTACCCTCGATAGCTCGTAGTCGAGCCCTGGGATCGACCTCGAGGCTCAGAATCGACAAGCCCGATGCCCCAAATAACTAGCCTATCGGTTTGATTACAGCTCCCTCCTTAGCTTTATTTTGCCTCTAAGTCTCACATATCTAGCATCAACTACTTAACAAACTAGTGTTGATACCCAATTTTTTCCTATATATATATATTCAATATGCAAAATAACTTCAAAATGGCATATATATGCATATGTAAGCATATCCAAGTGTTTTATTATTTTTCCAAAATTTTTAAAGGTTTTAAACCAATTTATTTCCCTTTTTTATCTATACAAACCCAATAATTATTTCCAAAATTATTATTTTGGTAATTCGTTTGTTGGACTTTTATACTTATGCTAACATATAGCTAAGGTAAGTTTTGCATCTTTACAAATTTATTTAGTATTTTTAAGCTAAATTGCACATAATTGCAATATTAGCCCTTTTAAAATTAATTGTGTTTTATATTCATAAAATTAAGTCTTATATTTTTAAACTATTAATTAAATGTCATAAATCATTTTAGCGCTTTCTATTTATTTCCAGAAATTAATTTACTATTTTTTATAATTTTAAAAGGGAAAAATCGGCTATTTAAATAATAGCCCAATTACTTTTCAATTTTAGCCTAAATCTGACCCCAAATTAAACCCAATTTCCCCGGCCCAATTCTCATTCAAACCCGACCCCTAACCCAATTAAACGACCCAACCCGGATTCCCCACCTACCCTCTTTAATCTAGGTTGTTGGTCGTTCAGATCAACGGCCAATATTCGCCCTTTCCATTTTTAACCTTAAACGACCCCTAAACCTACCTCATTCTTCACCAAATGCCGTCTTTGAATCCTTCTCTCAATTATCTCTGAAACCTCACACGAACCCTAGCCGCCGCCATCTAATCCCATTCTAATCCACCTCAACCCTTGCCTAATCCATGGCCTCTCATGGCCATTGGAGATGTGTATCAGCTTCCTATGGCTCCTAGGTATTTATTTCTATGGTTTCATGGCCAGACCTCGAAGGGATCTGGTCCAGTCCTTCCTCGACTTCTGTTCATGGCCTTTCTCCGGCCATCCACGACCTTTCTCCGGTCATTCATGACCTTTCAAGGCAGATGCTTGACCTTCCTGGTTAGATCGATAACTTTCAAGGTCTTTCTCATCTTTTCTGGGTTTTCTGAAAACCTAATCTTTAAGATCTTTCAATTTTCATATCTATCTTAGATATATGCTTACTACGAACTTCTTAAGTGTTGTCGTAAAGGTTTCTCGATTTTCTTTCAAAACAACTCTTCATTTTTCAACGATTAGGGTTTTCCTTTAAGTTCTTTAAAGATCTTGTCTCTGATTTTAATGTTGTTCGTGATTTTTCTATGTTTAAAACGACTTGCTCACATTGTTCTTCTATCTACTTCAGCATGTTAAAAACCCAAGTTCTTTTTTTATCCAAGTTCTGAAAGTGTTTGCCTAAACGTGTGCTTATTTTAAGTTCTTTGTTTCTGACTATCTTCTCCTTATTTGACTTATCTGATTTGAGTTCTTTTCATCTCTTAAACTTGCCTACTGTTGAAGCCCTAATTTCTTAAAAGGGGTTTTTTCTCACTAATTACTATTGTGAGACCTTTACTTGTTTCTGATTTATCTTACCTGATACTATGTTCTTATTCACTATTGATTCTATGTAACTACTTGACCTACTTGACTACTAAGCTTCGAATATTTTTTTTACTAATGAATCCTAGCTTATTTCTTCCATTACTGTATGTTTGTGTTATCTCTTTTGTCAATATGCTTGGCCTCGCATGTCTGATGCTTCTGTTCACTCTACTTATATACTGAAATGCAGAATCATGTTTCTTTCGTGATTGATCTTGATCTTGGGCCTGATTGCAAAAGCTTTTCTTTTATGAACCCTTATTCACTCGCCTGTTTAAAATTAATTGATTCCTTTCCCTTTACTGTGATGTTTTACCTTGCTGAATCCTTTCCCAAAATAAGCATATTTTGTACTTAGACTTGATTGTTTACTTCATGCTTTTACTGCCCCTTATATGGCAATAATCAATCTATCCCCAAACTGATTTCTTTTTTTAATTAAGCCTGCTACTACCCTTTAAACAGTGATTCCTTAAATAAAGGGAATCACTTGTTTTAATTGATTCTAACTTGTGATTGTTTCCATGTTTGTGTTAAGACTTTACTTATTACCTTACTTTTCACTCGTTTTCAAAAACTATAAATACCCACCTCATCTTCTTCAAAGACACGAAAAAAAATTGAGTTCAGAACACACACTTACACTAAAAACTTTCTCTCTTTTCTCTGCTACTACTTGTGCTACTACTTTGTCTAGCTGGCTGAAAGCCAAGGCTAGACTGTGGAATCTTGTTTATTTCTTTCTTTCTGCACTTACTTCTCTACTGGTATGTCCTAGTTAATTTTCAAGCATCAACAACAACATGTTTTCTTTAGCTGTTTCAGTTTCTTTCACTCTTGCCTGCTTCTACTCATGTTTAGGTAGTCAAGTTACATTACTAGCATGCTGTAATATGCTCCCTCCCCTTTTTAATTAATGTTTCCTTATGTATATACTCTGTCAGTCACTTGTTATGTGTTTGCTGACTTATGAATCCCTAACCCCATATCCCCTCTATGTGTTTGTGTTCTCTGGCTAGTTTGTGGGCATGTCAGTATCAAATATTTTTGTGCATGACCCAAACCTGACCCTTTCTGGGGTCACATGCTCTATACAATGTACTCTCAAAACCCCTTTGACTCCTTTGTGTAACTACTGATTCTATGTAGTTTGAGATTTTCTACTAGTGTTTTCAAATCACCCTTACTACTTACTATTTCCAACCCAGTTTTAAATAAATCTCTTTCAACTATGTTCTGCACTTCCACTATATTCTTAGAACCTAGATTCTACCCCTCTTGTGTGAGCCTTACCTTGGGACCCTTGAGCTCCCTCTAAACTTGGACACATAAGAGCTGGCCTTTCCACACTGCACTCATTTCTGTCTGGTTATGCAAACCTGGGTGTAAGCACTGCTCGGGGTCCCTTGAGACCCTTAAGGAACTTTGACACACCCAGGTGTGAGAAAGGCTTTGAACATCATTGGCATTTGAGGTAGTTTTTTCCATAACTCAGAGATGAAGTCAAAAATCAGGCTTCTTATTGTTGTAACTTCTTATTTTGCACTTTTCTGATGTAATTCAGTCATTTTGGTCTGTAATAAATTGTAACAAATATTGGGGTTGGCTAGCGAAAAGGGATGGGGTGATTATGCATGCTTCAGCTATTAGAAGGGTAGATAACATGCTTATAGGATCTGTTTAATAAATTCTGCATATTTTACTTCCACACTTAGATAACATGCCTATAGGATCTGTTTAATAAATTCTGCATGTTTTACTTCTAACACTTAGATAGCATGACTATAGTTTCTGTTTAATAAATTCTGCATGTTTTACTTCCACACTTAGATAACATACGTATAGGATCTGTTTAATAAATCCTGCATGTTTTACTTTCACACTTAGACACCATGCCTATATGACCCAAGTCAGCCTTTAATATTTAGATACCATGCTTGTACGAATTAAAATCAGCTATAATAGAAATCATGTCTATAGGATCTAAAACCAGTTTAGTCAAAAAAATCAGTTTGACTCGTACTATTCTGAATCAGTTTAATCAACCTATTCCTTTTATTTATACGGTTTAGAAAGCATGCTTATAGGATTCAAATCACCTGTTTAAAAATTAACCGCTGCTCTGTGCACTCCTAATCAGTAATAGATATCATGCTCATAGGACATCACCAATACACACTTAGGCAAGCCTTAGGTAATAATGATAAAACTGAATCTTCCTTTGTTAATTAGCAACTACTACAACCAGCAGGCAGGCCTAATTCAAACTTCTTATCTGAGTTATGTATTAAATTGGTCTGCTTCAACAATTAAAACATCCTGCCTTAGTACTTTAAATTCTGACCCTAATTGTGTTTAAGTCATGATATTTATGTGCATTGTCTGTGGTGGTATATATTAGCCTCTTAATTGATTATATGTTTCCACTAATATGCAGTCCTACATGTTTTGTATGTCGCCTTAGCCTTTTTACCTTTAAAATCCAAGAGTCAACCTAAAATCCTCCCTCTTATAGGAATAGTAGTCCTAAATTCCTCCGGGACTGATAGGAATGGGACGGGTAATAGCATGCAATAGATATCGAGCCTTGGAGAAGTGTCAATAAGGAGCGAAACATTTCGAAGGCTGCAATTTATTACTTCAACTTTGGCTCATGGAGCATCTCCAAAGGGGAGAATACCGACAAGAGATTCAGCGAAGGGACTGGGATGATCACATCGTTTTCCATTATCCAAAGCGAATGAATTACATCCCTGATATGTTCACTCAACCGGAGGATGCCAAAGGATGGGTTGAGCTATTTGATAATCTGGCGGAAGAATAGGTTCAACGAATGTTCGAGTAGTGTCCGACCGAGTAATTCATCACCCGATCCAGAGATGCACCTTTTTTGATACTGATTGGTCTGAGGGACATATCCTAATGTCCCTCTCCGAGTTATGAGAAAAGTTGGTAGGAAGCAAGTTATACCCAGGGTCGACAAGATGAGTCATTTCCGGGCTGACTTCCAGAATGATGATAGTCCTTACAAGTGCCAAGCTCAGCATATGTGGCACTGCAAGATAATAATGGGGAGAGATACCATCGAGCCAGATAGGTATCATGCTGGTTGTGCTCCTTTCTACTTTGGTTGGTTGGAAGACAATCATGATGGTCTAGGCCAGCCAGGGTTTGCTCGAGGTCACAGGATTATAGATGAAAGGGTCGAGGCATAGGTCAAATACAACCAACTGCGTAAAAGGATCCGGGAGTACGAAAGCAAACACCGCAAGATACAAGAGTCCAACTAGAAGCTGATTGAGGAATGGAAGGACATGGTTGTCAGTGCCAACAAGCGACTAGGATACTTGGAGCGAGGCATAGTGGAATCGAAGAGAAAGTTTCTCAAAAGGGTTGAAGATTGTCAAAATGCTAAAGGAACCGAAGGAGGACACCTAGCCAAAGCATACCTGTTGCTGGGACATTGCGAGTTGGGGAAGCTTTTCGACAGAGCCAAGGATGACGAATCTAGGGAAGGTCCTTCTGGGACCAAGTAAATATGAGTTTATCTTTTCGCTTTATAAATGTAATAAGGCCAATGGTCATTAGTGACTTTTTTATTTCCTGTTTATTTAGTGTCAATTTGGGATTCGTCTATTTTTTATCAATAAAATGAGGCACTTAGCATCCTAAGTTCTCCAAATCAATTTATCGCTAGGTTTACCTTGGGCACAAAGAGGTCCCCAAATTAGGACACGATTTACATTCCTGCACTATGTGTTTAAATATTGCAATACATTTTATAATCCTCACTGACTTGATTACCTTTTTTTTTTATTTTTTTTATTATTCCCCTCCCCAAAGGTTAGTTCGTGCACTCTGACAACATCATCCTATTCCATGAGATCCAGGGGCCCTCCACCTACTCCTCCTCTTAGTACTGTCAAAAACAAGAACAAAGGCAAGATGGAAGATTTGAACAACGTCAGAAAGGAGAATCCAACTGAACGGGTAGAGGCCACTAATGGCCATGGTACTCAGGTTCATCAGGAGAATGTATCCCAACTTGAACAAAAGCTGTTGAAATTCCAAGAAGAACTCGATCAGGTTCGGAATCTAGAAAGCTTGCCATTTTCCCTCAGCATCCCAGATATCAATTTCTCCAATACTCAAAACCCTACGCCGCCTCAAAACATCCCAAAGCAACAGAATCATCCCGCTCTTCACCATCACACTATTCCACCAAAGACCCAATGTAATACCTGCCATACCCCAAACAATACTCCGCTACTCATCCTCGAACCCCAAACTCCACAAACGACCACTTTCACACCCACCATAACACCCCTATCTACGTGGAGACCACGCCACACTCCACCCAACCTATCTCAAGCACACCCAAGTCTGATAAAAATGATTTGCTTATCAGGAACCTGGCTGAGGAACTTAAGAAATTGACTAGCCCGATTCAAGGCGTAGAATGAAGCAAGGGAATTGAGGGGATGAACTATGAGGATTTATGTATACAGCCTGATGTCGAACTACCCGAGGGGTACAAACCTCTGAAGTTCAAAATGTCTGACGGTACAGGTGATCCAAGGGTCCATTTGAGGAAATACTACGACAAGCTGGTTGGAGTAGGGAAAGATGAGAGAATCTACATGAAGCTGTTCATGAAGAGTTTGAAAGGAGATGCGTTGTCCTGGTACATCAGCCAAGATCCAAAGAAGTGGTTAAGATGGGTAAGCATGGTGTCCGACTTTATGGACAGGTTCAGGTTTAACACAGAGAATGCGCCAGATGTGTTCTATATTCAGAATCTAAAGAAGAAGCCTACAAAAATATTTTGCGAGTATGGTACTCGCTGGAGGTCCGAAGCTGCCAAGGTCAGACCTGCCTTAGAGGAGGAACAGATGAACAAATTCTTTGTCCGGGCTTAGGACCCGTAGTATTATGAACGACTAATAATGATTGAGAACCACAAATTTTTCGACATTATCAAACTGGGTGAAAGAATTGAAGAGGGTATCAAAAGCGGTATGGTTACAAACTTCGAGGACTTGCAAGCTACAGATAAGGCTTTACAGTCCGGTGGTGTGTCCAAGAAAAGGGACATAGGGGCTGTGATGGTTGCACAAAGGACCAAATCTCCACACAAATACCAAACTTACCTAACACCTCCACTCACATATCAGCCAACCCAAAGTTACCAAGCACTTTCACCCTTATACCAAGCCCCACCACCAATTTATCAATCACATACACCTCCTACATATCAGCCTACTTCACCCAAATACTCCCAACCCGCTCATGTGTACCAAACCTATAATGCTCAACCATCCCACTATCAATCACCTCCTACACGCCAAAACTTCCTTAGACCCTGACCTAACTTTGATCACAGACCTCCAAAATAATATAAGGCCATTGTTGAACCAATTGACCAGTTGTACGAGAGACTCAAAGCTGCTGGTTACGTCACCCCCATCCCTGTTGCAACCCCTGAGAACCCTTCTTAGTGGGTTAACCCAAACAAATCCTGTGCATACCACTCCGGCATAAAAGGGCACACCATCGATGAATGTCGTTCCTTGAAAGACAAGATCCAGTCTTTAATTGATAACAAAATTATTGTGGCAAAGGAACCCACTCCAAATCTCTGCAACAACCCTCTTCCAGATCATAAGGGTAGAGGTATCCACATGATTGAAAAAGAAGATGATTGGGATACCGAGGGATCAATCGGGTTGATCACAGAAGGCGATGACCCAAAGAAGCCAATAGTTACTCTTAATCCAATCATAGTCCAGATTCAATCATCTAAGGATGCTAAGGTAAACTTGTCTGTGCCACTCGAATTTGAAGCAATATCGTCCACAAAAACACCAGCACCTATTGAGGTTGAATTCGTGTCTCCGGCAAATGCACCTGCACCATTTGAGGTTGCAGTTTTACCACCCAAGGCACATGCTCCGTTCGGAGTAAGGATAGCCACACCGATCCCAATGGCAATGTCGACCATGACACCATTCCATACAAAGGTTGTACCTTGGGATTATACAGCCGAGGCAACAAGGAAAGTCAAGGTCAGGTTCGAACAGACCGTTGCAGCATAGGGTAAGATGAGAACTGGTAGAGTCGATACCCCTAAACATCTAGCTGAGTCTAGCAATCAGGCCTCCAATCGGCCACCCATTATTGAGACGGGTCCAGACAATCTTTGGAGAAAGATACAGGCCAAGGAATACTCGGTCATCGACCAGTTGAACAAAACACCAACGCAAATCTCTATTCGTGCTTTGCTACAAAATTCTGAGGTACACAAGAATGCTCTATTAAGGGTACTAAGTGAAGCATACGTGCCAAGCAACATCATCGGCGGGGAAATGGCTAACATGGTAGGACAAGTGCTGGAGAGCCATAAGATCACCTTTCATGAGGACGAGCTGCCACCTAAAGGGTTCGGGCACAACAAGGCGTTGCACATCACTGTGCAATGCGAAGACTATTTTATCACCAGAATCCTGATCGATGGAGGTTCCAGTCTCAACATTTGTCCACTAGTAACACTCAAGAGGTCGGGTAAGGGACTACACGAGATAAAATATGGAGCTATCAATGTGAAAGCCTTCGATGGTTCCCAGAGATCCACCATTGGTGAGATTGTCCTATGCTTGCAAATGGGACCAACATGGTTCGATGTCGATTTCCAGGTGATAAACATGCCAGCATCTTACAATCTGTTATTGTGGTGGCCAAGGATTCATGCTGCTGGGGCTGTAGCATCAACACTGCATCAGGCAGTAAAATTCGAATGGAATCACCAAGAGGTGATCATTCACGGCGACGGTAGCAACCCTATATACAGTCGCCAGACCATTCCGGCAATCGGAGGAAGAAGGAAGCTAGGTGGAAAGACTAACCACCACATTGAATGGGTAAATGTTGTTGACAAAGATAAATGGTGGGATAACAAAATCGAGAGTATACTGAATTAGAGTGGGTACGAAACTGGCAAGGGGCTCGGTAAAAACCTCCAAGGAATCCCTAAGCCCATAAAACTCAAGAAGCATGGCACTACTTTCGGTCTAGGATATGATTGCACCTGGGAAGAATTCAACAACTGGTCGCCACCATGGTGCGGTCCTTTCTATCCACTGGAGTATCCAATACCGCATTTGGAGCAGACTTTCTAACAGGCCGACATTGTTTATGGGTCAGACGAAGAAGAAGCACTGGCAGCGGTGAAGAACTTGTTCCTAGAGGACAATGACATGGACTGTTGTGTTATTCTCGATGAGAAGGGGGAGGAAGGCCCTTCCATACAGGCTGTGAGCAGAGGGGCACACCTTAATAACTGGACCATCAGGACAACCAGCGCCCGACGATCCTCGGGGTAGCAAGGCTAAAACAAGCATCATGCACTATTTTTATTTTACTAAATGATTTTTTTTTCACATTTTTCAATTCCCGCAATAAGATCTTCAATGTTCAAAACAGTTATGCAATTTATCAAAGCATTCTGACTTTTCTTATGAATAAACACTCATTATTATTTTCTCTCATTACTTTACTTATACAGCATTACTATTACTTATCTTAACGAATCAACGACTATGACATGCAATGAGACAGCGCAACAAACGGACATTGATTCAGAGGAAGATGATATACCTGATGAGATTGTTAAAGAAATTGAGAACTTTGAGAACAGACCTAAGTCCAACTTGGATGAGACAGAAATTGTTAACCTGGGAGATGCAAAAAACGTCAAGGAAACACGAATCAGCGTTCACTTATCGCCATCAGAAAAAAAGAATACACAGAATTTCTAAAGGAATATGAGGACATATTTTCCTGGTCGTATGACGACATGACTGGTCTGAGTACATCTATTGTGGCTCATAAACTGCCAACCGATCCGACATGTCCGCCGGTAAAGCAAAAGCTCAGAAAGTTCAAGCCTGATATGAGTTTGAAAATCAAGGAAGAAGTCACTAAGCAAGTCAAAGCTAAGGTTCTCAGGGTAGTAGAATACCCGACATGGTTAGCCAACATTGTGTTAGTGCCAAAGAAGGACGAAAAGGTCAGAGTCTGCGTCGACTACCGGAATCTCAATCGGGCTACTCTGAAAGACAATTTCCCTTTGCCAAACATACACATCCAGATTGACAATTGCGCCAAGCATGAGCTGCAGTCACTTATAGATTGCTTCGCTGGTTATCATCAGATCTGGATGGATGAAGAAGATGCTAAGAAAATGGCTTTCATTATGCCGTGGGAATGTACTATTACAAGATGATGCCATTCGGCCTGAAGAATGTAGGGGCCACCTACATGAGGGCCATGACTACCATTTTCCATGATATGATACACAAGGAGATTGAGGTGTATGTAGATGATGTCATCGTCAAGTCCAAGAAGGCCACTGATCACATGAAATAT
This sequence comes from Nicotiana sylvestris, assembly GCF_000393655.2. Classification (NCBI taxonomy): domain Eukaryota; kingdom Viridiplantae; phylum Streptophyta; class Magnoliopsida; order Solanales; family Solanaceae; genus Nicotiana; species Nicotiana sylvestris. The sequence continues at coordinate 69,681,569 of NC_091060.1, forward strand.
TTGAGAAAGTTCTTCAATAGATTGCGAAGGTACAACCTGAAACTGAACCCCGCAAAGTGCATATTTGGGGTTCCTGCTAGGAAATTGCTTGGGTTTATTGTGAGCCGCCGAGGGATTGAGCTGGATCCGTCGAAAGTCAAAGCTATTCAAGAACTACCACCGCCAAAGAACAAGAAGGATGTGATGAGTTTCTTAGGGAGACTCAACTACATCAGCCTATTCATAGCATAATCTACAGTTATTTGTGAGCCAATCTTTAAGATGTTGAAGAAGGACGCCGCTACCAAATGGACCGATGACTACCAAAAAGCCTTCGATAGAATCAAGGAATACCTGTCAACACCACCAGTCTTGGTCCCGCCTGAGCCAGGTAGATCCCTATTACTCTACCTTGTAGTATTGGATGGAGCTTTTGGTTGTGTTCTAGGGTAGCATGATGAAACGGGGAGGAAAGAGCAGGCCATTTATTACCTCAGTAAGAAGTTTACCCCGTACGAGGCCTAGTATTCTCTATTAGAGCGCACCTGTTGTGCTTTGACTTGGGTATCCCAAAACTAAGACATTACTTCTGTGCCTATACTACGTATCTCATATCAAGGATAGATCCTTTGAAGTACATCTTTCGGAATCCCATGCCCACCGGCAAGTCGGCCAAGTGGAAAATCCTGTTGAGTGAGTTTGACATTGTCTACGTAACTAAGAAAGCAATCAAGGGACAGGCACTGGCAGACCACCTTGCTAAAAACCCCATGGATGGAGGATACGAACCCCTGAAAATGTATTTTCCTGATGAAGAGGTATCATTCATAGGAGAAGACATTGCAGAATCCTATGACGGTTGGAGAATATTCTTCGATGGAGCAACAAACTTCAAATGAGTTGGCATAGGAGCAGTCCTAGTGTCAGAAACCGGTCAGCATTATCCGGTGTCTGCCAAACTCAGATTCCTCTACACCAACAATATGGCCGAGTATGAAGCCTACATCCTAGGACTCAAAATGGCCGTTGACATGAACGTTCAAGAGCTGCTAGTGATTGGAGATTCAGACTTACTTATACATCAGGTGCGAGAAGAATGGGCAACCAAGAACTCCAAGATACTCCCATATTTGTATCATATACAGGAATTGAGAAAGAGATTCACAAAGACGGAGTTCCAACATGTTCCCAGAGTTTAGAATGAGTTCGCTGATACATTAGCTACCCTGTCATCTATGATACAACATCCAGACAATAATTTCATTGATCTCATTCTAGTAAAGATCCATCATTAGCCAGCTTACTATGCCCATGTTGAAGAAGAAGCAGACGAAAAGCCCTGGTTTCATGATATCAATGGATATTTGGCAAAAGGAGAGTACCCAGAGCTTGCAAATCCTACTCAGAAACGTACACTTCGGAGGTTGTCCAATAATTTCTTTCACAGCAGAGGAATCCTGTATAGGAGGACTCCCGATTTAGGACTATTAAGGTGTGTCGACGCAAAGGAAGCATCCAAGCTACTAGAGGAAATTCATGATGGGACCTGTGGTCCACATATGAACGGTTTTTGTCTTGGCAAAGAAGATACTCTGGGCTGGTTACTTTTGGATGACTATGGAAACAGACTGCATCCAGTACGTCTGGAAGTGCCACCGCTATCAGATATATGTGGACATGATAAAGGTACCTCCAAATGAGCTTAATGCAACAAGCTCACCGTGGTCGTTCGCCGCCTAGGGAATGGATGTTATTGGACCAATCGAGCCTGCCGCTTCCAGCGGGCACAGGTTTATCTTAGTAGCAATTGACTACTTCACCAAATAAGTCGAAGCGGCATCTTACAGAGCAGTAACTAAGAGAGTCATGGCAGACTTTGTCCACGACCGCATTATTTGTCGATTCGGGATTCTAGAGTCGATCATTACTGATAATGGCTCCAACCTCAACAGTGACTTGATGAAAGCTATGTGTGAAACCTTAAAGATCAAACACAAGAATTCCACAGCCTATAGGCCTCAGATAAATAGAGCTGTAGAGGCCGCCAACAATAATATCAAGAAGATATTGAGGAAAATGATAGAGAAGCATAAACAGTGGCACGAGAAGTTATAATTTGCTCTATTGGGGTATCGCACCACAGTTCGCACATCAACCGGGGCACCCCTATATGTTGGTTTATGGTACAGAGGCAGTCATTCCTGTCGAGGTAGAAATTCCTTCCTTGAGGATCATACAAGAAGCCGATCTCGACGACGCAGAGTGGGTGAAAAGTTGTTATGAGCAACTAGCCCTTATAGATGGAAAGAGAATGAATGCAGTTTGCCACCGGGGCAGCTGGTGTTAAAGAAAATTTTTCCGCATCAAAATGAAGCCAAAGGGAAGTTCTCTCCCAACCGGCAGGGTCCATACATGGTTCACTGGGTTCTGACAGGAAGAGCGCTCATACTTGCAAAAATGGACGGAGAAGTTTGGCCAAAGCCAATGAACTCAGATGCAGTCAAGCGTTACTATGTGTAACCTTTATGATTCCCTTATATGATGTAAATTGAACTATGCCTAACCTGATTCCTATTTAAGAGAGGATACGTAGGCAGCCCTATGGGTTCGGTCACAATTCAATAAAAATTTCATTTCCCCCCGCAATTGGAAACTAGGGCAGAATTTTAAAGAGGAGCCTCAAAATTCTGAAGTAATCTTAGCAAATCGCTGCACTAGCAACAGTAACAAATGTCAACCCATCAAACTGGGGTAGAATTTTGAGGACCACCCGTAAAATTCCGTATTAGGAGAGGTTACAATGTCCCGAACCACGTCACAGTTGTCGGTTCATCTGAAAAGCTATCTTAATTATATACTTATATCATATTTTGACGAAATCATGCATGTTTATTACTAAAATTGCTTTGTTTAGCAACGCTACCCCAACGATACATATAGTATCACTAGATCAAAGCCGAGCAGGTCAAGCAAAGCCAACAGGGATACGAACTAACCTCCCCCCCTACAAAACTCATGATTTTTCTTTAGATGCAGGCACTTGGATTGCGAAATCATCAAACATACTATACACTCATGGGACAAACATTATTCAGTAACATGACACTCCGAACTATTACACTTGCAAACGTTTGCTATCACAATACACCAATGATGCCATGTATGTCACAATGATCCCAGTAATCGCAACACCGCAATGTGGCAATAATCAATCTATCCCCAAACTGATTTCTTTCCTTAATTAAGCCTGCTACTACCCGTTAAACAGCGATTCCTTAATTAAAGGGAATCACTTGTATTAATTGATTATGACTTGTGATTGTTTCCATGTTTGTGTTAAGACTTTACTTATTACCTTACTTTTCACTCGTTTTCAAAAACTATAAATATCCATCCCCTCTTCTTTCAAAGGCACGAAAAAAAATTGAGTTCAGAACACACACTTACACTAAAAACTTTCTCTCTTTTTTCTGCTACTACTTGTGCTACTACTTTGTCTAGCCGGCTGAAAGCCAAGGCTAGATTGTGGAATCTAGCTTATTTCTTTCTTTTTGTACTTGCTTCTCTACTGGTATGTCCTAGTTAATTTTCAAGCATCCACAACAACATGTTTTCTTTAGTTGTTTCAGTTTCTTTCACTCTTGCCTGTTTCTGCTCCTGTTTATGCAGTCAAGTTTCATTACTAGTATGCTGTAATATGCTCCCTCCCCTTTTAAATTAATGTTTCCTTATGTATGTACTCTGTCAGTCACTTGTTATGTGTTTGCTGACTTATGAATCCCAAACCCCATATCCCCTCTATGTGTTTGTGTTCTCTGGCTGGTTTGTGGGCATGTCAGCATTAGATATTGTTGTGCATGACCCGAACCTGACCCTTTCTGGGGTCATATGCTTCATACAATGTACTCCCAAAACCCCATTGACCCCTTTGTGTAACTACTAATTCTGTGTAGTTTGAGTTTTACTACTACTGTTTTCAAATTACCCTTACTACTTACTATTTCCAACCCAGTTTTAAATAAATTTCTTTCAACTATGTTCTGTACTTCCACTATATTCTTAGAACCTGGGTTCTGCCCCTCTTGTGTGAGCCTTACCTTGGGATCCTTGAGCTCCCTCTAAACTTGGACACATAAGAGCTGGCCCTTCCACACTGCACTCATTTTTGTCTAGTTATGCAAACCTGGGTGTAAGCACTGCCCGGGGTCCCTTGAGACCCTTAGGAAATTTGACACACCCAGGTGTGAGAAAGGCTTTGAACATCATTGGCATTTGAGGTAGTTTATTCCATAACTTAGAGAGGAAGTCAAGAATCATGCTTCCTATGGTTGTAACTTCTTATTTTGCACTTTTCTAATGTAATTCAGTTATTTTGGTATGTAATAATTTGTAACAAATATTGGGGTTGGATAGTGAAAAGGGATGGGGTGATTATGCATGCTTCAGCTATTAGAAGGGTAGATAACATGCTTATAGGATCTATTTAATAAATTCTACATGTTTTACTTCCACACTTAGATAACATGTCTATAGGATCTGTTTAATAAATTCTGCATGTTTTACTTCCACACTTAGATAACATGCCTATAGGATCTGTTTAATAAATTTTGCATGTTTTACTTCCACACTTAAACACCATGCCTATAGGGCCCAAGTCAGTCTTTAATATTTAGATACCATGCTGGTAGGAATTAAAATCAGCTATAATAGAAATCATGTCTATAGGATCTAAAACCAGTTTAGTCAAAAAAATCAGTTTCACTCATACTGTTCTGAATCAGTTTAAGCAACCTACTCCTTTTATTTATACGGTTTAGAAAGCATGCCTATAGGATCCAAATCACCTATTTAAAAATTAATCACTGCTCTGATGTACTCCTAATCAGTAATAGATATTATGCTCATAGGACATCACCAATACACACTTAGGCAAGTCTTAGGTAATAATGATAAAACTGAATCCGCCTTTGTTAATTAGCAACTGCTACAACCAGCAGACAGGCCTGATTCAGACTTCTTATCTGAGTTATGTACTAAATTGGTCTGCTTCAACAATTAAAACATCCTGCCTTAGTACTTTAAATTCTGACCCTAATTGTGTTTAAGTCATGTTATTTATGTGCATTGTCTGTGGAGGTATATATAAGCCTCTTAATTGATTATATGTTTCCACTAATATGCAGTCCTATGTGTTTTATATGTCGCCTTAGCGTTTTTACCTTTAAAACCCAAGGGTCAACCTAAAATCCTCCCTATTGAATAGTAGTCCTAAATTCCTCCGGGACTGAGAGGAATGGGACGGGTAATAGCATGCAATAGAGGTCGAGACCAATCCGCGCTTTAATACCTTAACGGGGTGGGAAGGGTAGATATGATGACCGGTGCGCTAATACCACGTGTATCCCCTCTTATGAGGAGTGTCATACTGGGTATCACATTGATGTGATCTATATTATAAATAAACTGAGAAACTCCTTTTCAAAATTCGCATTTTAATAATTGTTTCAAACTCTTATGTATTCAAACTTAAATCCCCTACTATGTGAGCCTATTTTTGTCTGTCTGCTAATTGTACAAAATTCAAAAAAACTGTCTGGCCAGGAACCACATTTGTGGATCCTGAGGGTGTCTAACACCTTCACCTTAGGATAATTTCAAGTCCTTACCCTATCTTTGGTTATCAAACAAACTTAGAAATGAACCCTATATGTGTCCTAATGCACCTTAAATCATTAGGTGGCGACTCTTCAAATGCAAATCCAGTTCCCAAAAGGAATGAGTTGTCTTACCCCCAAAAATGTCATAAACTCGATTTTCCGATGCAAAAAGGGAAAAAGAGGGCGCGACAACTAGCATAAAAATAGATCACATATTTTTAGAGTTCCATTAACAAATTTAATTGTTATTACCATTTTCACGGTAAACATATTCTTCTTCTAAAGCTACTAGTCGTCCTCCTCCTTTGGTGGTGTGCCTTGCTGACTAGCATAAGCAAGTTCTCCCCTACACCATGGGGATTTGTGAGTGGCCAAGCTTCTTCCAGAAGTTCAAACCGGCTCTCCCCTCGACAGGTAATATCCTTCTTTTGGTCATTATCGTATTCGTAGTGGCTTATGTCATTGCATTTAATTCTTACGCTTTTTTTCTAGGTTCTGTCAGCGGGGCTACAAGAAGGAACAGGGCGCCCGTGCCCAAGTTTAGAAGGAGAAGGATTGCTATGTCATCCGCCTTCACCCCCATTTCGGCTGTTGTGCCTTCCGTCTCCGCCCCCATCTCAGTTGTTGTGCCTGCTCCTTCCTCGTTTACACTCATCGATGAAGATGATGAAGTCTCTCCTCATGATGGGGACTTGAGGCCCCACAAATGGAAGGTTGAGGACGTAGGATAGGGAGTTTATTTGGCCGTCAATTTAATAGAAGGTGAATTCACGTTTCGGGAGATAGCAAAAATACATATTGGAGATGATGTTGGGGCGACCAACGAGGCCCCATAACAAGAAAAGGCTGATGAAGGCGTGCCTTTATGCCCCGAGGAGGAGATGGTGATGGGGAGGACGCTTAGTGTCAGCTCCGTGCCTGCAGGGTAAGAAGAGGCCTCATCTTCCAGGCCGGCAGTAGATGTTTTCCAAGGCAACGAGGGCAGAGGAAAGGACGTTATCGATGAGGGCGATGAATCAGGTACCGACATGGACCCTGACGATCTCAGGAGGATTGATGAGGGGCTCACTTAGATCGAGGTAAGGATGGAGTAGGGCTCAAGGACCACCACGATTCTAATGGATCGTGATTTGCTGAGAAATACCGAGGAGGTGGTTCCCGTTCTCGGTCCCCGTTGCTCCGAGGATGAGCGTGAGACTCTCAATAAGTTAACCAATAGTACTTTGTCGAAGAACTTTGTCGGTCTGGCTCATAGAGTAAGTGTGGTTATTTATCATTCTTTTTCCTTCATCTTAACTTGTTTCCATATTTTAACTTTTGCCTTCCTTTTATTTGTAGACTGTTATTCTGGAAATTGAGAGTGCTCGGAGGGAGAAGAGGCAAAATATGCGAAGTTGAAGGTTAAGTACGAGGAGTACTGTGGGAAGTACCGGGACCTTCGGAGCCAACTTTGCAAGGAGGCGACATGTCGGCCTTGAGAGAAGAGCTGAAGAAGAACGACGAGGAGCTAATGGCGGCCGTGAAGAAATTCAGCATTCTCGAGGGAGCGTTGAGGAGAAAAGAGGAGGAGCTAGAGTTGGGTAAGGGCGTGGAGGCCCAATACCACGACCATCAGGATCAGCTGGTTCAACTGCGAAGCCAGTTGGACGTGTGCCAACTCGAGATCGACGCTATAAACTCACGTATAATTATGATAATTTTTAGCCCATACAACAAGAGCTGTGATTTAACTTCATTTTGTTCTCCTATAAAAATATTTATTGCGTTAACTGTAATTCGTACTGCTGGAAGTTGAATTCCAACTTGTAAAAAAAAAAGGGATCCAAAAGAGTATGATTGATTTTTTTTTACCACATTAGCCACACTCTTATATAGTCAATCTTAATAGTACGAAAATTCAGATACGAAAAGTGTCTAGAGGATATCAATTGTCAAAAGAAAAAGGAGGGCACTTCGAAAATAATCGAAGAAGGATTTCCTCACTCTTAGCGAGGATGAGTTCTTTATTAACTAGCCATAGTTGACCTGGCAAATATGTTTGCTAATTTTATATATCTACTTTAAATTATGAATATTAGTTTTAGTATTCTACTAAGTACTACTAGGGAATTTTGTTTTAAAAACTAAAAAAATTAATTACACTTAATATTTTCCTTAAAGGGTGTGTTTGGTTTGAAAGAAAATGTTTTCCTTCGAAAATATCATTTTGGAAAATTAGTAGTTTTGTTATTTATATTCTGGTATTTGGTTAGATATCATTTTTTTTAATAATAAATAATTTAAGCAAACACTATAAAAATAAAATGGTAAGAGCCGGGAGAGTGGTAGGCCGGGGTTTAGGGGTCGGGTTGGTGGTGGCAAGGGTAGGGGTGCCGGGGATGGCAGCGAGGGTTGGGGGGGAGGAAGGAGGTGGGATTGGGGGAGGTTTGTGGGTGGTGGGGAGTGGAGGGGTGAGGTGGGGAGGTTGAAAGAGAGTTATGAAAAATATTTTCTCTCATTTTGATAGGAAAGTTATTTTTCTCCAATTAGAGAAAATTGAGTTCATTAGAAAAAAAAAATCCAAATATTTAAACCAATCAAGGAAAAATTAAAAGATATTTTATTTCGTACCAAACACACCCTTAATGTATTGTCAAGATTTGGTTGGTTTGTCAAGTTATTGACGCTGAATACTTTTGTGTACAACAATTCGAGTTGCGTGTGACCCGTTGTTTTTATTAGAGGTGAAAATGAAATAAACGAGTGTCTTAATACACCAAAGAACATTTGTCCCTTCCAATTGCATGTGTTCCTGGAAAGGAAAAGCTCTCCAACCCAGGAATACATCGTCCTCTCCTTCTCTTGTCTATCTATTCAATTTGCATTTTTATTAAAAGGCAACTTCTAGCCTCTGAACTATCTCGTTCCGTCCTTCTCTTGAATTCTTCCGGCAACTCTACCTTGAATGAAAAGGTTCTCTTCCTACTCGTTTTTTACATACACACATTTTAATGATTTTCTAAGAAATTATCCTAGGTCTCGTCTTCCTAAGAAATTTACATCATTGTTATATGTTCTTTGTTACATTGACGATAGTCGTATCGAATGACTTTTGATGATTGTCTTTCATTCTTAATTTGTTGCCAGCTAGGAGACATTCATATTTTAATTAGTCTTAAAAGCCTTAACTGAATCTAGCCAATCTCTGATTATACATGCTGTTCATGCATAAACAGCATCCCTAAAACGATTTAAAGATTCCAATTTAAACATTTTTGGTGATTTTCCTTGATGATACAAAATGATAATTCAAGAAACTGTTGAATTTGGAATTTTCACAATGCCTCATTTTTTGAGCAACATTTATGTTATCCACTCATAACTTTCTTGTTCATGTTGATGATTTTGGAACAGAATAATACGGGTGAAGATGCCGGAAATAGAGTTTGGAGGGCACACGGTGAGATCCCATGGGGCTAAGGTGGCCAAAAAGCACAGATGTGACTGGTTGATTTTCTTTGTGCTTGTTGCAATGGATGGCTTCTTAAACTACATTCAGCCTTTCAATCGCTACACTAATGCAAAAATGTTAGAAGATCTGAAATTTCCCTTCAAAGAGCACGACACAATACCAATGTGGGCCGTTCCTGTACGTGTTTACTTTGGATTTAACTTATATATAATAATTGTGTGAATAATCTTTATACTGTCGGTGTATTTTGACCTGATTTAGCAAGTTGTCTGCCTTATTTTTCTGGTTATTAATCTCGCTTATTATGGATTATTACTTGTAGCTACCTTTAATGTGACCTGATAACATAGAAATGTTTTACACTGCCAATAGTGTATTGAAGTTAAACTGTACTACTGTTATGGCTTTAAAAGCTCAATAATTCCTTTACCTCCAATCGATTATACTCCCTCTTTTACAATCTTCTGCCTTGTGGTAGAAATGAGTATTTCATTTTATTTTTATTTTTTCTCCCTTACTGTTTTGATAATTTTAATTCCCACTATAACAGATCTTTGCAGTAGTTCTGCCATGCACAGTATTTCTCATTTACTATCACTACAGGAGGGATGTTTATGATCTGCATCATGCGATATTGGGTGAGCTTTCTTGATGTTTATAAGGAAAAAAGCAGTCTCTTATTGTTCTAGCTAATACTAAGAAATTGACCAGTTCGCTCTTGTAAGTGTAGGTGTCTTTTATTCTGTTCTAGTGGCTGCAGTAATCACCGATAGTATCAAAGATGCTGTAGGTCGACCACGTCCAAATTTCTACTATAGGTGCTTCCCTGATGGAGTTGAGGTATGTTCTCCTTTTTCATACTTTAGCATATTAATGTGGCTTGAAATGTTGATAATTTTTTTCACGGGGTCCAAATTATGAACTGAGAAATGTTTGTGGTACCACCTAAGTGAATATTATGTGAGGTCTGTGCTAGGAACAGAAAGTCAAGATTTCGTGAGATTGTATTGCCTTGCTTTCATCATAGTAGAACCTTATAAATCCTGTATAATTTTTCTTCTTTTACACTGTAGGATTGGTTGTGCGTCTTTTATTGCGAGATTGTCGTAACATAGCACTTAAATCCAAAAAGTTTGTTTTCAATATTTAAACGAATTTTACTTTAAAAGATACATTTCCCAATTCATGCGCAGGCTTTTCAAGCTAATGGGGATGTTAAGTGTCATGGAGACCCAAATATTGTGAAAGAAGGATATAAAAGCTTTCCCAGTGGACATACCTCATGTCAGTAGTTCTCCATTTTTTCCTCACAGTCTTCATTTTTCTTGTTCTTTTTCTAATTTCAGTTAATAATGGTTATTATGTTTTTGGTTAACAAAATATAGGGTCATTTGCTGGTCTTGCGTTCCTATCGTGGTACCTGTGCGGAAAAGTGAAGGCTTTTGACAGAAGAGGCCATGCTGCAAAACTCTGCATTGTTCTGCTTCCTTTACTGTTTGCTGCATTAGTCGGAATTTCTCGGGTTGATGACTATTGGCATCACTGGACAGATGTATTCACTGGATCCATTATAGGTTGGTTCAACTATCCTGTGCTTGTATGGATTCACTTAATCTTGTATATTGTGCCTTTCAATTGTCAAATTCTGGCTATGCTATTATGAGAATCTCATTGATATTTTGTTCCAGGAACCGTGGTTGCCTCTTTATGCTATCTGCTTTTCTTCCCATTCCCTCATGATATCAATGGTACATGCTAGTCTCCAACAACGGAATTCATCATTGTGATTCTCTTAGTTCAGTGTTAACAATGCTAGTTATTTTCTGATTCCTCTTTCTCTTTTTCCCTGCAAAACCAGGGTGGGCACCTCATGCATCTATTAAAATGAGAGAGAAAAATGGATTCCATTCTTCATCAGTAGAAATGGACACTGTGTAATGCAACAAGAATACAAGAGGGAACGCTCAGTCATCCAGGCGTGGACATGTAATGCAAGATCTGGAAATTGATGGAGATGGAAGGAGATTATTAAAAATTTCCAAAGCCTCGTCGAAATAGCAAAGATATCATTTAATCCTTTTGTCTTTTTCTTTTTGTTAAAATCTAGCTTATGGTGGCTCAGCCTGCACTCATACCTGTATATTTAGAAGAAAAGAGCTGTACAACGAGCGGACATGGTTCCTTGCCTCCTCATTTTCCATGGGGGTATGAACGTACAGGCTCCTGGCCTTACGAAAAATGGGATTTTTGTACATGTGCATCGATCTTCTCCTAGATTAGATGAAAGAGGATTCCTCCTGTATACAAATGTAAGATCACCTAAGGTATCTGTCAGGACTCAAATCTTACTAAGTCGTGATTGCATTTAACGCAACCGTTTAGGCGAACCAACCAACACAACTACGAGTCAAGATAAAGATCATCATATAATAATGAAATTAAAATGCAGAATTTAATACAAACTATCCTAAGAATTAGTGTCACAATGCGTGAGCTACTAAGAGTAGGAATACAACGGTGAAAAATACAACAACTCTTTGAAATCTACAAAACAGAGTTACTGTCACGATCCAAAATCGCAATCAAGAGGTCGTGATGGCGCGTAACTTCACTTGCAAGGCAAGCCAATACTTAACAGTAAAATAAAGAAGCAAAACTAGACATTCAACACCATAATATCATAAATAAAGAGAATAAGCTCCTGAATATACATAATAAGTCTAATACCATCACAACTGTCTACAAAACATTCCAAGATTGGTATCATTGAGTGCATGAATTCTATGGAATACTAAATACAAAGTTTGAAATGAATACAATATTGTCTGATACAAATAAATAGTAGTGAAGATAATGAACTGACTCCAGAGCCTGTGAACGGATATGCAGCACTACCTTGAGTCTCCAAAATGTCCAAGCTAAGCACCTCTCGAGGCTCTGCGGAACCAATGCCTGAATCTGCACAAAAAGATAATCATATATATATAATGCGGCATGAAAATACCCATCGTGCAATAATAATAAGAATGTCAAGAAGTACGAAAACACCCTTTATGCATAAATCACTCTTCCTCACAAGCACAAAATCACCCTTCGGGCAATCCGCTCTTCCTCACCCAAGCATATATATAAAACAATACTAAGCAAGGTAGAAGCATAACAACATCAAGAAGAGTGATCAAACATAACAACTCAACGTGAGAGATAATCATAACCTTTGCACCAATAGACGAGCCAATGTGTTCAAGAACTATAATGCCCAAGTATCTCAACCAAATCTTACGCATAATTACTAATAAGCATGTGAATAATCTAGTAGTCTCACAAACTATTAAAGCATAAAAGAACAATATATATGAAGCAAACAAGACATGAATAAGGCTAATTCTACCCACATACTTTTTCCATGGGAAATACATATATACTCGTCACCATGCATTTACGCCGTCCCCAAACATATATCACGTAGAAAATAGACCCAAGTACCATCTAATTCTCTCAAATAAAGTTAACCAAGATACTTACCTCTTTTCGGAACATATTAACTCTTCAATACCGCTTTTCCTTTGGCACAAGCCTCCAATCAACTCAAATCTAGTCAATTAATACTCAAATAGGTCAAAACAAGCTTAAGGAACTCTACAAGTACAAAAAATTATCCATCTTTACCTAATTTAGAAAAGTCAACAACAAGTCAACCTGGGCCTACATTGTCGAAATACAAAATCAAGATCAAATCCCGACTACCCATTCTTTCTCGAGTCCAAGTATGTGATTAGCTTCAAGATCTGACCTCAAATTAAAGTCTAAATCTCCAAAATTTAATCTTAAGTTTCTACTCAAAATTCCAGTTTTTACTCTTAAAAATCCTAGAGTTAAGGATGAAATCTATGACAAATCATAGAAATAAATCAAAATCAAGTTAAAATTATAACCTTAGAAGTTGGGGGTGAAAATCCACTAAAAATCGCCTTCATGCATAGTCTCAGACTAATAATAGAGTAAAATAAGCTAAAGCTTGAAAATTTTTCTTTTTCCAACTGCAGATGTTGCATATGCAAAATATTCATTGTAAATACGACAACTTGCGTCCAGAAATGCAAACCAACATCGATGCAGAAATCACAAATGTGAAATGGCCATTGCAAATGCGACCATTCTATTGTCGTGCATACTCGGTATATTATTTTGTACTGATATCCTTTTTGCGAGGGGCGTTGTGCCTGCAGATTTGATAGACAGCCGTATAGACTTTACCAGTAGACAAAGCTAGATATCAACTTGATTGGTAAGCTTCACTTCTTGGAGTTACCAGGTCTAGACTTTAGAGTCCATTTTGTATATACAGATTTGATGGGTAGGTCGGGACCATATTCCAACCATGATATATTCATGTTATCTCTAGAGGCTTATAGACTATTCTTGTAAGTTTTGTATGTTAGTGTTGTGGCCATGACGGCCCTATGTACATGTTCATTTTGGTATTGCTGGTTGTAGACGTTCATGGCAGCCTTGTCGGCTTGCAAAGTTATGTATATATGTTTGGGTGTGTTTACCCTTCAGGTGAGTTAGATATTATCTTCAGATGATTTTAGTGTATGGCCTTGTCAACCTTGGTTGGTATTGTCTTCTTATAGGTAGGTCTCGTCGGCCTAAGTTAAGGGTTACCCCTCCAGGATTCAAAGTTACAGAGTGGTGCGCTCGGGTAGATTATGGTATCAGGTGCCGGCAATGCCTCCCCCAGGTTTGGGGCATGACAGTGTAAATACCCGATGCCGATAATATTTTACTGTACTATAATATATCTATTATTCTTTAATCACACACTCCTTTTATAAAATTTATGTTCCAAAATCTTCTTAGACTCTTGTCACGACCCAAAATCCAACTAGTCGTGATGGCACCTAACCCATCCCGCTAGGTAAGCCAACTCATCAAGTCCAATACAAATATAACATACTGAGGAAAAATAAATGATCTCTTATACACCTCCCAAGGACTGGTAGTACAAATTATGAGCTTCTAAGAGTAGAATTTACAAAACCAATATGAAACAAATACATCTTCTATTTGAAAAGTTACATAAAACAAAGTTTAATGAATTTAAGGCTACCATGAACAAGAGGCAGCTGCAACAGAAACGCTGGTACATTTTCCAAGTCAGCTCTCATCGAACACAGCAACGTCGACATCAGAAATATGCACGCAATGTGCAGGTTGTGTAGTATAAGTACAACTAACCCAATGTACTCAAAAAGTAACAAACTTAAACTTAGGTTGAAAGTAGTGACGAGCTTGTACCAAGGTCAGAGTCCACACCAATATCCAGTAACATCTCATAACAATATAATTAAAGCATCAGAAGGAATAACTCAATAATAAAACGCTCAGCTCAATCACATTTTCAAAAAAAATATTTTCTTTTCAAGTATAATAGTAAAACTCAATTATTTTCACTGAAATCACCAAAATATGAGTAAGTCTGAAAACTATGATCTTTCCCATAAAACTTTCTTTCAAAATAGAAGATTTCATTTTTCAAATGGCATGAGGGAAGTACATCTCTATGCCTATATTTCAATGTGCATGCCAATGCAATGCAAAATAGTGACAAAACCATATGCATACTCTCAGAGTATCAATTCACTCAGTCCTCCCTGTCACTCAATCCTCTTAGTCACTCAGTCCTCCTAGTCACTCAATCCTCACAGTCATTCATGCCTCACAATCACTCAATCCTCCCAAGTCACTCGGCACTCGCACTCAGTAGGTACCTGCGCTCACTGAGGGTCTGTACAGACTCCGGAGGGGCTCCTTCAGCCCAAGATCTATAACAAGCCATCTCGTGGCATAAATCAACCAGGACCTTGGCCTCACTCAATCATAAATCAGTAAAAACATGTTGCAGCGTGCACCCCGATCCCATAATCATCCTCACAATTAGGCCCTCGGCCTTACTCAGTCATCAATCTCTCCAGTCTCTCGGACTCAAAATCTCATGAAAATCAGCCGAAAAATGATGATATAATGTATCAATAATAACAATTGATACTGAGATATTATATGAATAAATGAATATGACTGAGTATGAAATATCAATGAAATCGGTGAGATGACAGCAATAAACGACCACTATAGTTCCCAACAATATCGGCATAAAGCCTAAACATGATATCTAGCATGATATACAGCTCAATTTACTTATCACATGGCGAAAACATATATATCAACAAAGTAGGACCACTATACAGTGTCCTAGAAACAACAGAGCCACCATTCACAAGGTGCACGCCCACACGCCCATCACATAGCATGTGCGTCACCTCAACATCAATCACATAACAAATAATTCGGAGTTTCATACCCTCAACACTAAGTTTAAAAGAGTTACTTATCTTGAACAAGTCGACTCCAATACCGAGTAAGATAACAATACTCCGAAAATTCCATTATATGCGTATCAACCTTTTAACGCCTTCCAATCTCTTCAATTCCAATCCAAACGATTCAAAACTAGTCAAACAACGTGCAAATTAATCAAAATATACTCCAATTCTTACAATTTATGAAAATTTCCAACTTCACTCAAAAATTTGACAGTGGGTCCCACGTCTCGGAATACGATGAAACTTACAATATCCGACAAACCATTTAATTGTGAGTCCAACCATACTAGTTTTACTCAAATCTGACTCCGGATCGATGTTTAAATCTTGAAAATTCATTTTTATGGAATTTTAGAAAATTCCTCCATTTCTCTTGAAATATCAATAATCTAACCCCAAAAATAAAGATTAATTCATGGAATATAATCACAAGGGAGTTAAGAACACTTATCCCAAGTTTTGTGGTGAAGTTTGCCTCTGAAAATCGCCCAAACAGAGCTCCATAGCTCCAAATGTGTAAAAATGGCTGAAACCCCCGTTTTATAGCATTTTACCATTCGGGCACCACAGGTGGCGTCGGGCGTTGCCTGTGGCATTGGTTCCAGTAGCTAAAAACAATCCTGGTGCCAGGTGTAAGCACGTGATTTTTGACCCTCCCCGAGGATTTTCACATTTTTTTAGCATAAATATGTAATTGGGTCTAATATAGTCATTTTAACTATTTTACTTTATTTCGTTGCAAAAAGAAAAATCACAAAAATATATATATAAATTTTAGTTTATGTATTTCTCATAAACTTGAAAAATACAAAAAATTGTACTTTATTTTGGTACTTTATATAAATTCGAAAATTACAAAAAAAAATATAATTCTATTAATGTTTTGTAGTCGTTTTAATTTTGGAAAAATACAAAAAATATTACTTTATATTTTGTCTTTATTAAAAAAAACGAAAATTACAAAAAAATAGTTTTATTAATATTTTATAGTCATTTTAACTTTGAAAAATACAAAAAATATTACTTCATATTTTATCTTAATATTTACGAAAATTACAAAAAATAGTTTTATTAATATTTTGTAGCTATTTTAAATCTTGAAAAATATTCAAAAAAAAGGGATATAGTTTTGTTTAAATACTAGTCTTATTTTTGGTAGTTATTTTGCTTACATAGGACTAGTTAAGCAACGTTTTCCTATTTCTCGGGTCCGGGCAAAAGAATAATATTCGGGTTCAAACTACCCGGTTTTACGCCTAATTTCGGACCTAACCCATAATAAACCGAGTCCAGGACACATGGGGAACCCCACCACGCGTGGGGGACACAAATCTCGAACCCCACCACGCGTGGGCTCATTTTTTTGGGCAAACCCATTACAAAACACGGATGAAACATTTTGAAAGGGGAGGGATTTTAAAAATTTTTGGAGGAAGAGACTATTCATCTCCTTCCTCCTTTGAAAGAACGAAAAGGCAAAAACCTACTGTAAAAACCAACTCCCCCTCCACCAGCTTCACGGACACCATCAACAAACCAACCTTCCCTCTGTCCCTTCACCAACGCCAAAACCACCCCAAACAACCAGCTCTTTCCGTCTCCGTCTCACCGCCTCCGTCAACAACCAAAAACCATCCCTCGTCGTCACGCCAAAACCACCCCAAACAACCAGCTCTTTCCGCCTCCTCCATCACCACCGTCAACAAACCGCCATTGTTACCCATCCAGCTTCACCAACACCACTCCGTCACCTTCCCCACCACCCCCCTCGTCGTCACTGTTCCCCAGCACCACGACCAGCAGCAACAACCCACCAGCTCGTCGTCCGCCACCAGCTCCATCCGTCGACCTCGCCCAGACCACCACCAAACATACCACCAAACAGACCATCAAACAGGCCCGTCGACTCTACTGTCGACCACCTGCCCCGACGACCCACTGCTGCTGAGCTCGCAGTCCCGCCACCAGCTCCCTCCATCGTCACTACCTATACGACTACTCCATCTCCTCCAAGCTCCATCACAACCGGAGGAACGAACGCAAAACCCTAACCAAACCCTACCCCAAACCACCTGCTTCACCCGTTCCAACCAACATCTCGAAAAATCCAACAGCAACAACAGTTTCTTGGTCCGAGCTCCCTGCTTCCATCGAGGTCGTCGTTGTTCGTCGAGGTCCGTCTTGAGTTCCGTCGGGGTCGTGTTTGTCGTTCCGAGGTTGCCGAGGTTCAAAGGTTTGTTCTTCATCCTTGTTTCATTTTGTTCGTTTCGCATGTTATGATTCAAGGCGAATGAGAGTATTTGATATTGATGAATGTCGACAATGCAATTTTTGTTGTTTTGTTAAAAATGTTTATTTTTATGGATAGTTACTGCATGTTTAAAGTGAATGTGAGAATGTATGAACGGTTGCGAGTCATCTTGGTTGAATCGTTTTTTTGTTTACCATGGATATTATTATTTATTAGAATCGTTGTTTTCATTTAACCTCAGATGACGTCATAGGTAGAAAATCATAATTATTTTTAGGCTTGCCTTTAATAAAAATGAGACGAGCCTCGAAAAAATGCACAAGCTGCGGGGCCCTCGTAGATATATGTATCATAATGAACACTTAGATTCTGGGACGGGCCGTTTAGCAAATTTCACGGCCTTACCCAAAATAATAATGCGCTAGCTGCTTTAGGCGCGCCTTTAATAATGTTATCTCCCTAAACTCGGGTGCACATTTATGTGACCCAAATCCAAATCTCAACGGAGTCGAAATATGTCTCTAGTCACGGGCACATTGATTGTGACGTGGCCCGAGATGCATGTCCATGACGTTGCAAATTCCTTTTAAAAAATAAGAATGAGATGAGCCTCGCCGAATAAAAACACAAATTGCGGGGCCCTCAGTAAATACTTGTTTAAAATTACTTAGAATTCAGGAGGGTCGTTTAGCGAATTTCACGGCCTCCGCAAAATAATAACGCGATAGTCTCTTTAGGCGCGTGTTTAATAATTTACTTTCTTAAGCTCGGGTGTGCATTTCATGCGACCCAAATCCAAATCTCAAAACATCAAATAAAATGCGTTCCGGATTGTGGGTGCATTTCATGTGACGCAGTCCAAAGACGTGTTTTAAGCGATGTTCACATTCTTGTAAAAACAATAATAATAAAGCGGTTAAAAGTTAAAATTTGCACATAAGTTCATATTCGTATAAAATCAGATAATCAAGCCAAATATAACAGTTGAGCGACCGTGCTAGAACCACGGAACTCGGGAATGCCTAACACCTTCTCCCGGGTTAACAGAATTCCTTATCCGGATTTCTGGTACGCAGACTGTAATATGGAGTCATTCATTTCCTCGATTCGGGATTAAAATTGGTGACTTGGGACACCCTAAAATATCCCAAGTGGCGACTCTGAAATAAATAAACCAATCCCGTTTCGATTGTCCTTTAATTGGAAAAAACTCCCTTGCGCCCTAGCGGGTGCGGAAAAAGGAGGTGTGACAGCTCTGGCGACTCTGCTGGGGATCTCATAACCCAGAATCTCTGGTTCAGGGTTAGAAATTCGAGCTTAGATAAATTGTTATATTTGGTTTTACATGATCTGTGCTTAATGTGCTAATTGGTTGTCTTTTACCGCTTTGATATTACGTGAACTGTATATAAACTGTGCCGAAACCCCTATCCTTTCTGAGTCTTCTAAATCATGAAGAAGGGTGTACTTCGTACGACTTCTTTTCTGTATAGTGTCAAATCCCAATTTAGAACGAGGTTCGGACAAGTTGCTAAGCCGGTGAAGCTTCTGTATTCCCGGTACGCTGCCCCCCCTCGGCTCGAGCTGTCCGCTCGGGTAAGCCAGGTCTAGAACAAACACCCAGGTTCTGAACTTAGTATAACAAAGCCACATGCCGGATCCCTAGTAGGAACGTTTATTTGCATCATGTGCATTTGACTTAGGGGACTCAACACAGGGGTTGGGTCCGTCTAGGACAAGCAACCTGAAAATAATAGACCATCTTTTGGCATCCTATGTGCTACATGTTGTACTTATTCAAGGGTGAATTGTTATGTTGATCACGTTTAATAAGAAGGCCGCACGTTTTTCCAGCATGATCTTATTTTAATTAAAAGCATGGGGAACATTTGTGGAATTCAAGAGGCCTTGGTATTCCATATGTCCCCCACGCTTTACATTTTGGGAAAAAGCACATGGGGAACCTTTGTGGAATCCAAGAAGTCTTGGAATTCCCTATGTCCCCCATACTTCATTTTTGGGAAAAGCACATGGGGAACATTTGCGGAATCCAAGAAGTCTTGGAATTCCCTATGTCCTCCATGCCACATTTTTGAAAAAAAATACAATAAATATAAAAAAAAAATATAAAAAATATATATATATATATATATATATATAAAAAGAGCATGAAAATTCAAAAGATTTTGTATGTAGTCATCTTCCATAAATTAGAAAATCGTGAAAAAAGAGGAGAAAATAACAGTGTAGAGATATAACTACTTATTTTTAGAAAAAAAAAGCAATGTCCAAGTAGTATCGAAACTCTGCCGAAATTTTGAGAAAATAAAAAAAAATGTCTTATTAGTTTGTTATATTAAAAGCAAAGGAAAAATAGAAGAAAAAATCATCATTGTTCTGTCTTGTTTTTTTTTTCAAAAAGAAAATAGTTTGTTGTGCCATTAAATAAAAATCAAAAAAAAGGTCTGGTTTTTTTTTAAAAAAAAAATGTTTTTTTAATCTTATTTTGGTTGTCTATAAAAATGCCAAATAAAAATAAAAAGAGTCGGGCGTTAACGTGATTTTATTATCTGTTCCAAAATAAATATATATATAATCAAAAAAAATTCAAAAGAATATTCAAAATTAAAAAAAAATCCGAAAACATTTTGATTCTTCTTTAAAATCCAAAATTCAAAAAAAATATTTTTTTAAGCAAGGTAAAAATTCCAAAAAAAATTGTCTTTTTCTTTAGAATAAGAAAACAAAGGAAAAAGAAGGAATGTTTTATGTTTTTTGTATGTTTTTTTAATTTGTTTGTTTGTTATGAATGAAAAATAATAGTCTATTTGATTGTTGTGGAAAAAATATAATAAAAAAAAAATGGAAAAGGGTCTTCTCCAAAATAGTTTATTTACCCGAACTACGCGGGTTTGATTCTCACCGGATGTGAGATACGTAGGCAACCCTCATCGGGTCCAACCCCACCTTTTGCTAAAAAGCCAAAAACAAATAAATAATAATAAAAGAATAATATGTCAAATTTTAATTTTGTCATAAAGAAGTCGGGTGACGTTGTTTTATCAAGACATAGCCGAATGTTCCCGAGAGGGACGCCGGAAGGCTGACTTTGCATAAACAGCCACTTTTGGGTCATATTTAAGATTTGGTCCAGTTGACCCACACAGCCTTAAAAATCTTCGTCCCCGAGACGTTGAAAGGCCGTGTTTGCAGTATTGAGTTTTCTAATTTGAAAATCGATAAAAAGAGTCATAAATAAGTCAGGTGATGCTGTTTTGTCATAAATAGCCGAATGTTCCCGAAAGGGACGCCGGAAGGCTGACTTTGCATAAACAGCCACCTTTTGGGTCATGTTTAGGAGTTTGGTCCAGTTGACCCGTACAGCCTTAATAATCTTCGTCCCCGAGGCGCTGAAGGGCCGTGTTTGCAACTCCACGTTTTCATTGTAATTTGAAAAAAAAAACAAAGAGTCAGCAGTTAGGTGAATACCGTTCGGATTTTTTGTCATAATAAGCCGAGCCAGCCTCGGCCGCGTCTTAAACCGTTCTTGCCGAAATAGCCTTAGAGTATCTTTCAGTTGTCGAAAGGTTATTTTCGTAAAAGAACGGACAAGTTTGTAAGGTGTCATAAAATAATCCTCCCCGGCCTCAAAATTCATGTGAAATTTGGAAGGGGCCACATTTGCAAAAATAGCTGTTTGGTTGCATTTGTCAAACGGGGAAAGAAACTGGTCGTTTGTAAATCTTTTGATTAGAATATGCGGGTGTTTGATTTTCGAGTTTGTAGGTCATCTTCAAACCTTTGAAACCCGGTCTGTTTTAATATGAAAATTGAAAAAAATGTTTATTATTGTTTATCTCTTATTGGTCCGAACTACGCAAGGTCTGATTCATGCGGGGTCATGATACGTAGGCAATCTCCATAAGATTCGACCACAACAAAAAGAAAAGCAAAAAAGCAAAAAACAAAAAAGAAATGAAAAAGAGAATGAAAAAAAAAGAAAGGAAAAAAAAGAAAAGAGAAAAGAGAAAAATGGCAAGCTGAGAATGAGGAATGAGTTTTTATTTTATTTTACTCTATTTTTAAAAACAAAAGAGAAAAGAAAAAATAAATAAAATAAAATAATAAACTAGTTAGTTTATAACCCGAACTACGTCGGTTTGATTCTCACCGGATGTGAGATACGTAGGCAACCCTCATCGGGTCCAACTCCCTTTTTCATTTTACCAAAAATGATATACCATAAAACATATATGTATATATATATACACATATATATAAATACATATATTGTTTGTTTTGTGTTCAAAGATTTTTGTTTAGAGTCAAAATAAAGGTTTTTGTTTTCGCCTAAAAGGTCACCTTAATAAATGTGCAGGATGAGCACAGAGCAAAATGAACCATTCTCGGCCCTCAGCGAGGTCCCTCTACAACTCCACATGTGGTGGAATGACTTGGAAGCCGATAGCAAAGGGGTAGTAGGAAGAATATTGGGAGGTTTTGTAAATTTGTTGGGTGTTAGGCCGAGGACAGATATTCTTGAAGCTCTAATACCATTTTGGGACCCAACCCGCAATGTATTCCGTTTTGTTGACTTTGAACTTTCACCGACACTTGAGGAAGTTGCCGGATATGCGGGATTGAATGAGAGGTTAAGAGGGCAGTATTTGCTTTCGCCAAGGCCAGTGTCTCCGCATGCGTTTCTGGATCTACTAAGCATTAGTCGGAAGGTACAACATGACGATTTATCGAGAGGATGTTGTGATCTCCATTTCTTGTATCAGCGGTACGGAACCCCGCAGGGTTTCGAGGAACCGAACCTTGGGCTAACTCACGGCGGGAACAGAAACAAATGGGAAGCAAGACGTACTTTGGCTTTTATCACAGCATTCTTGGGAGTCATGGTCTGTCCAAGGAAGGATAAAAAGATAGAGATAGGTCTGGTAGGGATGGCCGACGTGGCAATCAAAAGAACCAATAGTACTGTGGTTCCTTTGATTTTGTCCGAAATCTACCGGGCTCTGACTATATGCCGAGAAGGAGGCAAGTTCTTCCAAGGTTGCAACCTGTTACTTCAGCTATGGATGCAGGAACATCTCCATCACCGAGTAGGATACATGAACCACGGGTTGACCGAGAGGAATTGTATCAGCGGATTCAAGAAGCGCATGACAGGCGCCAGATTTCCTGAAGGTGTCGAAGCATGGTTTACACGGTTAAGGTCAACAACATCTGACCAAATTGAATGGGCATTCGGTTGGTTGACTGATACTGAGGTGATCTACATGTCGGCTGAAGAATGTCATGTTCTCTTAATGGGGCTTCGCAGCATCCAGCCATATGCCCCTCATCGGGTATTACGACAACTGGGCAGGTTTCAAGTAGTCCCTACTGATGAAGATCTGAGCAAGCATGCCTTGGAATTAAGACCGGGAGTCATATTCCCCGAGGGGAAGATTAGAAAACTGTGGCATGAATGTAGATTCTTGGAGCCCAAGACCATGGTGCGAGAACTAGCTAAAGGTGAGGTAGACCCAAAGTACGATGCTTGGTTCGAAAGAAGGTTTCAGATTCGGCAAAGACCTGCTAAAAGGGCACACGTCCAACACTTCACAGATGATTCACAAGAGCAATGGGGATGGTTAAAAAGGGAGGAAGGTTACCGGGTTGAAATCGGGAAGCTAAAGCAACAAGTCGAAAGGCTTGTATTTGAGAACAATGTGCAAGTCGCCTCGGAGCAGGCTGAAAGAAACAAGCTAGCCCAAGAAAACCAAACCTTGAAGGCCCGCCTTCGCCAAGCCAGTAAGAGTAACGTTGACCGACAGAAGCGTCGCTCTGACGAAAGATTGATAGCAAGTTTGAGAAGTCAGGTCATCCAGAGCCAAGAAGAATTAGAACAATCAGAAGCTTGCATAGCAAGGATGAAGGTCAGATGGGCAAAGTACACAATGGTCCGGAAGCAGCGTTTGCAACAGGTCATAAGGGATTATGAAATGAGCGTCGGAATATTAAGGGAGACGAACTCCACTCTACATGATCGGATCGTCAAACAAGCACGAGACGCCCAGGCCGACAGAAGACAGTGCTACGATGCAATGGCCTGCATGGAAAGACAAATGGAGTTGTTCCAGGATCGACTTGCCGACAATGCTCAGGCACTGGAGTTAAAGAACCGACAAATCAGGCAGTTGTTCAGCGAAAGGGATAACATTCGAGCAAGGATTGACGAAATCGGGCATTACATCTACATGAAATGCCTGGCATGTGAACGAACACCTCGGAAGACCCTCCTTGTTTCCATCATGGGCTGCGTCCACCGGATTATGAACGAGTTGAAGAGCCTGCAAAGAGACCTCACACCTAGAGCCGCGGAGAGGCCGAATGATGCCTCGCGGGCCCTTAAGTTGGAAAATTAGTTTTTGGTCAAGTCCTGTTTATTTGGCTTCTGTTGTTTTCCCATATGTTGTTTTCTTTTCTTCAAACCAGGTTTAAAACCGTGGAGTCTGTGTTGTTGCTATTTTTGTTTGAAACAATGTGTAATAGCAAATTTTGATAATGAAATTAAGTGACTCTAGAAGAATTTCTATGTGTCTTTACTTTGAGGCAGAACTACGCCTGGTCTGATTCACGCGGGGACGTGATACGTAGGCAATCCCCATAAGATTCGACCGCTTTTAATAAAGAAAGAAAAGAAAATACAAAATAAAATAAAACACAGGGTTTCCCAAAGTACTTTAAAAGGGGACGAATGAGCAAACCGGGATGACGCATGTTGTTTGAAGCAAAGCATGTAGAAACGATTAACTGCCTAGGTGCATTGCATCCTCTATGTGTTACGATCAAATCTGTTAAACTCTAACGCTAACAAAGTTTGTTGTTGTTTGAATCAAACAAATTAGTTGTTAAAGAACTCTGGCAACACACTCCTATCAAACCAGATCCAAAGGACCGATAGCAACCAGCATGACTACTTCAGAGAATAGTAATGAGGAAGAGAGGCCGATGAGCCAGTTGCTAAAAGAAGCGATGGAAAAGATTGAAAGGATGGGACTAGAGATGAATGCAATGCAGCTAGCCATAGCCAAAACACAAAAGAGCCCTGAAACACTGGGACACATGCCGGAATACCCTCACTCTGGCCCTTTCACAAGCCGCCCAAATCCCCTTTATCATCAAGAAAGAAGACCTCATGATTCTCAAGCTCCACCACCCCATCAACCTCTCCCAACACCCAATATTCCCATTATTTCAGGCTCACGACGACCAGTGAGCCATTGTTTCAGGCTCACGATACACAATACTACCCCCCCGAGCCTACGTTTCATGCCCCCGAACCACAGGCTTACAATCCACATTTGGAAGTGCCGGCAGAGATTGAGAAGCCGGCTAAGGCCCCTGAACAGGATGAAGTATTGAGAAAGTTCAAAAGCCTGGAGCAGTCCTTCAGGAACTTGCACGGGCTGGGCAATCAAGTCAGCGTAGCATACAAAGATCTGTGCCCTTTCCCAGACGTCCAACTCCCGGCTGGGTTCAAGATGCCTAAGTTTGATTTATATGAAGGGCACGGTGATCCCATGGCACATTTGCGGGGATTCTGTAGCAAAATGAGAGGGGCAGGCGGCAAGGATGAGCTGCTGATAGCTTATTTCGGCCAAAGTCTGAGCGGATCTGCACTAGAATGGTATACCAGGCAGGATTCCAGCAGGTGGTACACGTGGGATGATCTGGCGCAGGCTTTTGCAGGTCATTTCCAGTACAATCTCGAGATAGTCCCTGACCGTCTCACATTATTGAGAACTGGGAAGAAACCCGGGGAAAGTTTTCGCGAGTTCGGGTTCCGCTGGAGAGAACAAGCAGCTAGAGTCGATCCTCCCATGAGAGAGGGAGAGATGGTGGACTATTTCTTGCAGACACTGGATCCAACCTACTTTGGTCACTTGGTGACAACAGTTGGAAAATCTTTCAACGAGGTGGTCAAGATAGGGGTCATGATAGAAGAGGGTCTGAGGTCTGACAAAATCTTGAACTATTCGGCACTCAAAGCCACAACCCAGGCTATTCAAAGCGGCACGGGAGGTGCGCTGAGAAGAAAGAAAGAAGAGGTTGCCACGATCGAGGCAGGCAGTTGGTCCAGGGCTGGCAGGCCGCACTACAACCAACCCAGACCTCACAGGTCAAACTACCCATACAACCCACCACAAAATTTCTATCCACCTCGAGAACCACATTGTTCCGTACACCAGGCCCAAGCATACACTCAGCCTCCGGTTCGCCCACAATGGCGCGCGCCGGCTCCCCAGAACATATATGCACCACCACAAAACACCTATCCTCCACCGAGGGCGTATAGAAACCCTTCAGGGGCAGGCTTCCGGGGAAATCCAGATGCTAGGAATGACAGGTTGCGGAAGCAGAGAACTTTCACGGAGTTGGGAGAAACCTACACCGCTTTGTTCCACAAGCTGAGGCAATTGGGTTTGGTTAGTCCTGTCCAGACTCGAGAACCAAATCCCCCACCTCAGAATTTGGATCGATCAATAAGTTGTGAATACTGCTCAGGGATGCTCGGGCATGACACCGAGAAGTGTTGGAAGTTAAGGCATGCCATACAGGATCTTATCGACACCAATAAGATCGAGGTCCAGACACCAGAAGCTCCTAACATCAACCAAAACCCACTGCCAGCGCACCACGAAACTCACATGATTGAGTTGGTGTGTGAGGGAGGAGAGTTGAGAAAACCCTCACAAACAGTGATGATGATCCAAGCCGCCCCGAAAGAAGTCTCGACCAGTGGAAGGACGAGTGTACAGTCGCAGGGAGAAGGCATCAAGCCGGTAGTGAAATTGGGAAAGAGCTCGTCCGCCATAACAAGCAAACCCGAGCCAAGCAAGTTGGTAATATCAGGAATCCCGCCCACACCGGCAGTCGTGTTAAAAGGGGTATGTAGAGAACTGGTGACCATAAAGCCTGTGGTCCAGCTGCCGATGATTGACAGCAGGGCTGTGCCTTGGAAATATGAAAAGGCGGTGGTGATGTACAAAGGAAAACAGGTGGAAGAAGTCAGTTGTGAAGCGCAAGGGCTGACTCGATCAGGTCGATGTTTTGCTCCGGTGGAGCTAAGAAGAACCAACCCAGTTGCAACCAAGAAACCTGTGTCCGAAGAAGAGGCTGAAGAGTTCCTGAGGAAGATGAAAGTACAAGACTATTCTGTGGTCGAACAGCTGAGAAAAACACCGGCCCAGATCTCACTGTTGTCATTACTAATCCATTCTGAGGAGCATCGTCGGGCCCTGTTGAAGATATTGAACGAAGCTCATGTACCCAGTGAGATTTCTGTAAACCACCTGGAAACCATTGCCAGCAAGATTTTCGAGGTGAACAGGGTAACATTCTCAGATGATGACCTGCCGGTGGAAGGTACGGAGCATAATAAAGCTCTATACCTAGCTGTCAAATGTGAAGACTCGGTGGTAACTCGAGTATTGGTGGATAACGGCTCAAGCGCCAATATTTGCCCACTATCTACCTTGAACCAGTTAAAGATCGACCACGGAAGGATCCACAAGAACAGTATCTATGTCCGAGGGTTTGACGGAAACGGAACAGCTACTGTAGGGGATGTTGTACTTGAACTGACCATTGGTCCGGTCCTGTTTACCATGGAATTCCAGGTGTTGGACGCCACAGTATCTTATAACCTGCTGTTGGGACGACCCTGGATTCATGCAGCCAAAGCGGTGCCTTCCACCCTACATCAGATGGTGAAGTTCGAGTGGGAAAGACAAGAGGTCGTGTTACACGGCGAGGATACAACGTGCACCATGGGCGGAACCATTGTACCTTTCATAGAGACCGCTGATGACAAAGGTCCTTGGGTCTACCAGATTTTCGATACAGGGTCGGCCAACAAAATTTCTGAAGGAGAAATCATCCCGCACCCTAGGGTAGCTGCCGCAACAGTCATGATGGTCTCAGAAATGCTGGGTAATGGATTTGTGCCGGGAAAAGGCCTGGGAGTCGAGCTTCAAGGGATTGTCCAACCTGTCTCCCTTCCTAAAAATCTGGAAACTTTCGGATTGGGGTTCAAACCAACCGCAGCAGATAGGAAGCAAGCGCGAAAAATGAAGAAGAGGGTCTGGGTTCTGCCTAAACCAGTGCCACGCCTCTCAAGGTCTTTTGTCAAAGCAAGTTCCAAGGGGTCACCGGTCCCAAAGATTCTAGGACCTTTGATCGGTATAAATGAAGACCTGAATCAGAGTTTTGAGAAGTTATTCGCGGATGTCAGTATGGTGGAAGCTGGAGAAGGTTCCAGCAGAGCAGAGATACAGTTTGTGGGGCCTGAGGCCAAGACCAACAATTGGACAGTTACTCCTCTTCCTGTCCGAGGGGAGTCTTGGTAGTAGGCTTTGATTTATGTTTTGTGTGTTTTGTTTTGTCCGGATTATTCAAGGGTGTAATCCAAATTTTACTTTCGTTTTTGTAAAAGTGTGAACCCTTTTATCCTGCAAGTTTAATAAAGTTCTTTTCTTTTGTCCCATTTTAATTTTGTTTTGTTCTTTTTCTTTCTGAACAGTTCTCTTTTTACTGGTTCTAATGACATGGCATGCACAGCGGATCTTCGACCTAGTCTAATAAATCAATCTGAATCTGACTCAATGATGCAAGAGGTCGTTTGTGATGATGAATCTGAATGTGATGAAGGTGAAGCCTTCGAAGAGATAAACCGAGAATTATGCCAATTTGAAGAAAAACCCAAGCCTAACCTAAATGACACTGAGGCTGTAAACCTAGGAGACGCTGATAACGTCCAAGAAACCAAAATCAACATCCACGTTGAGCCGAATGTCTGCGAAGAATTGATCAGAACCCTCATGGAATTCAAAGATGTTTTTGCATGGTCATATGACGATATGCCTGGATTAAGCACCAATTTAGTGGTTCACAAATTGCCCACTGACCCGGCATACCCTCCGGTCAAGCAAAAACTAAGGAAATTTAAAACAGAAATGAGTGTAAAGATCAAAGAAGAAGTGATTAAGCAGTTGCAAGCGAAGGTCATTCGGGTCACTCGATATCCCGAGTGGTTGGCCAATGTGGTACCAGTCCCAAAGAAGGATGGAAAAATCAGGGTGTGCGTCGACTACCGCAACCTCAACAAAGCAAGTCCCAAGGACAATTTTCCGTTACCCAACATTCATATCCTGATCGATAATTGCGCTGGGCGCGAGATCGGATCCTTTGTGGATTGCTATGCGGGTTATCATCAGATCCTAATGGACGAAGAGGATGCTGAGAAGACAGCGTTTATTATGCCATGGGGAACCTACTGCTATCGGGTAATGCCATTCGGGTTAAAGAACGCCGGGGCAACGTACATGCGAGCAATGACTGCTGTGTTTCATGACATGATACACAAAGAAATCGAGGTGTACGTCGATGATGTGATCATCAAATCTTGGCGTCAGGAGGACCATGTAGCAGACCTAAGGAGATTTTTCCAAAGACTCCGGAGGTATGATATCAAGCTTAACCCGGCCAAATGCGCATTCGGGGTTCCATCAGGAAAGTTGCTAGGATTCATCGTCAGTCGACGGGGGATTGAGTTAGACCCATCCAAAATTGAATCCATCCGAGATTTGCCACCGCCAAGGAACAAAACAGAGGTAATGAGTTTGCTGGGTAGACTCAATTACATCAGCAGGTTCATCGCTCAACTCACAGCAACTTGTGAGCCCATATTTCGGCTGCTGAGAAAGGATGTTGCGGTAGGTTGGACGACAGAGTGTCAGGAGGCTTTCGACCAAATCAAAGGGTATCTGTCTAATCCACCCATATTGGTCCCGCCTAAGCCCGGGAATCCCCTAATTCTTTACCTGACGGTCTTGGAAAATTCATTTGGTTGTGTATTGGGGCAACATGATGACACAGGAAGGAAGGAGCAAGCCATCTACTATCTTAGCAAGAAATTCACAGTACATGAGGTCAAGTACACTCAACTCGAGAAAACATGTTGCGCCCTAACTTGGGTAGCTCAGAAGTTGAAACACTACCTGTCTTCGTATACTACTTATCTCATATCCCGCTTGGACCCATTGAAGTATATCTTTCAGAAACCTATGCCCACGGGAAGGTTGGCAAAATGGCAAATTCTGCTCACAGAGTTTGATATCGTCTATGTAACGAGGACGGCCATGAAAGCCCAGGCGCTGGCAGACCATTTGGCAGAGAATCCCGTTGATGAAAAATACGAGCCCTTAAGAACGTATTTTCCTGACGAAGAGGTAATGCATACAAATGAGTTGGAATTGCCTGAGGAACCGGGTTGGAAGCTTTTCTTCGATGGAGCTGCAAACGCGAAAGGGGTTGGAATAGGAGCAGTACTCATTTCTGAAACAGGACGGCATTATCCTGTTACGGCTCAACTACGCTTCTATTGCACCAACAATATGGCCGAGTATGAGGCTTGCATTCTGGGTCTGCGCTTGGCTGCTGACATGGATGTCCAAGACGTCTTGGTCTTGGGAGACTCGGACCTCTTGGTACATCAAATTCAGGGTGAATGGGAAACACGAGATCTAAAACTCATACCATACCGACAATGCTTGCATGATCTGAGCAAGCAATTTCGATCGGTGAAGTTCAAACACATCCCGAGAGTTCACAATGAGGTTGCGGATGCCTTAGCCACCTTAGCATCAATGCTGCACCACCCTGACAAAATGTATGTTGATCCTCTACACATCCAGGTCCGTGATCAGCACGCCTACTGCAATGCCATAGAAGAAGAAGCAGATGGCGAACCCTGGTTTCATGATATCAAGGAATACCTCAGAATGGGGATATATCCAGAACATGCCTTTGGAGACCAAAAAAGAGCCCTTCGGCATTTGTCGAATGGTTTCTTCTTCAGCGGAGGAGTATTGTACAAAAGAACCCCGGATTTGGGATTGTTGAGATGCATAGATGCCAGTCAAGCAACGACGGTTATGGCAGAGGTACATGCTGGAGTTTGTGGGCCACACATGAGCGGATATGTATTGGCAAGAAAGATCCTTCGAACAGGGTGTTATTGGCTCACCATGGAACACGACTGTATCACTTTCGTGAGGAAATGCCATCAGTGCCAGATACATGGAGATCTGATTCATTCTCCGCCAACAGAGTTACATACGATGTCAGCACCCTGGCCGTTTGTAGCATGGGGCATGGATGTCATTGGACCTATCGAACCAGCAGCATCCAACGGCCATAGATTCATTCTAGTGACCATTGATTACTTCACCAAATGGGTTGAGGCTAAAACCTTCAAATCGGTAACCAAAAAGGCAGTGGTGGACTTTGTTCATTCCCATATCATCTGCAGATTTGGGATCCCAAAAGTGATCATCACGGATAACGGTGCGAATCTTAATAGCAGCTTGATGAGAGAGGTATGCCAACAATTCAAGATTACACACCGCAATTCCACCCCATATCGTCCCAAGGCGAATGGAGCAGTCGAAGCAGCCAATAAGAATATCAAGAAGATACTGCGAAAAATGGTGGAAGGGTCCAGACAATGGCACGAGAGATTACCCTTTGCTTTGTTGGGTTACCGCACTACCGTCCGAACTTCCATAGGCACAACTCCTTATTTGTTGGTGTACGGAACTGAGGTTGTAATACCAGCGGAAGTCGAAATTCCGTCCCTCCGAATTGTCGCTGAAGCCGGGATTGATGATGATGAATGGGTCAAAGCTCGATTGGAACAGTTGAGCCTGATAGATGAGAAAAGATTGGCAGCAGTGTGCCATGGTCAGCTGTACCAGAAGAGAATGGCAAGAACATATAATAAGAAGGTGCGCCCCAGGAAGTTTGAAGTAGGGCAGCAGGTATTGAAGAAGATCCTCCCACATCAGGTCGAGGCAAAAGGCAAATTCGCCCCAAATTGGCAAGGGCCTTATATCGTGACCAGAGTATTGTCCAACGGTGCTTTGTGTTTGACAGATGTCGAGGGGAGATGTGTCGACATGGCTATCAATTCTGATGCAGTCAAGAGATATTATGCGTAATTTCTTTAATTATAGCAATTATTGGTTCGTTTGTTTGTATTTGGCATTTATTGGATAATGGGATGACAGAGGCAATTCTTTCTTCTATCCAAACACTTTTTAACCCTTGATTCCCCCTTTGAGCCTTAAGTTATTCTTTCATACCCCTCTTTTGGAATCACTAATGGAAAAGACATGAAAAAAGAGAGAAGAAAAGAAAAGAAAAATGAAAATAAGGAAAAAGAAAAAAGGGAAGATAAAATCATAAGAAATACAAAACCGTGGGAACTACGTTTGACCTGATTCCTCAAAGAGGATACGTAGGCGCCTCACGGCTCGGTCATAGTATGCATCATAGTGAATATAGGATGCATAATGTACATAGTGTGCATAATAGGCACAATGTGCGTAACGCACATAGCTCAACATAAGTGTAAAAAATAAAATTCCCCAAGCAAGAAAACTGGGGCAGAGGTTATGTTTTAAGTTCCAACAAAGGTTTGATTCCAAAAGTTGTAGCAGATCACCCATCAAATTATTTCATTTTTGAATAGCCTTTCTTTAACCCCACACCAAAACCAACATCGACGTCCAAAAGACCTCCCGATCAATATCCAAGAGATGCCAAGTCAGGCAGATAAGGCCGAGAATAATGCACCGATCCCCAGCAAAGAAGAGGATCGTAAGACTGGGAATAAATTGATGGTCAAAGGAATCTCCAGAAGAGAGGGTCGTATCGACAACACCCCGATTCCTCGATAAAAAATAAAATGAGAGAGTCTTATCGGTGAAAACCCTCACAGGCACCGAAAGGCAACGTAAGATGAGAGATATGAAATGAGAGAGTCTTATTGGTGAAAACCTTCACAGGCACCATAAGGCGCCGGGAGATGAGAGAAAAGAGAGAGTCTCATTAGTGAAAACCCCTCGAAGGGCACTATGAGGCGACAAGACAAATCAACAAAAGCTACCACATTCGCAACGAAATGGACACTCATTTATCATCCCCAGCAAGTCAGACCATCAGGCAAATCGATTGATACAAATAGACTGGGTCGGGAATCTATGGTGCATGTCATGATCACGGGGACCAGTCATGTCCTCCAGATAAGTTCTTCTGAGTTTCTTCTCCCACCAAATATTGGTTCAGAAAGATTTTCTCCCTTTCTATCTTTTATTTTCTCTTCCTAAAAATTTGTCTTGAAAAGGATTTTTCAAAGCTTACTACCAGAGACCGAAGGGGAGTTCATCCAATGCAGGATAACACAAACAGTCTTAAAAGCCGGCCCTAGGCAATGCAATAATCGTGCCTCGCAGTTTTGGAGGAAGTAAGCTCCAAAGGGAATGGTTTCAGGAGTAAAAGCAGATTCCCATAGTATGTGCTTAAAGAAAAGCAGAAAAGGGAACAAATTGAAAACCAGCCCCAGCAGGCTAGAGACCCCCAGCAGGCAATTTTGTCCACTAACCAATTATGGGGACATAGAGCAAGAAAAGGGGAAGAGAGGAAAAATCATCCGCCGGAAAGGCACCCTCTACCACCACGATTAAAACTAATTAAATCCTTTTGTCTGCTGCAGGAAAACAAAGGATTGATGATGGCAGCGAGATGCAACGCCAGGGAAATCACCAAAAACAGGGGCAGAAAATTTTCTACCGATTGTCAAAATTTTCTCGGATGAACGGGGAAACAATTTCAAATACATTTAAGTTCTAGGTCGCCCACCAGTATAATGCGGGAATATATTTAAGTTCTAGGTCGTCCACCAGTAAAATGCGGGAATACATTTAAATTCTAGGTCGCCCACCAGTAAAATGCGGGAATACTTTTAAGTTCTAGGTCGCCCACCAGTAAAATGCGGGAATACATTTAAGTTCTAGGTCGCCCACCAGTAAAATGCGGGAATACATTTAAGTTCTAGGTCGCCCACCAGTAAAATGCGGGAATACATTTAAGTTCTAGGTCGCCCACCAGTAAAATGCGGGAATACATTTAAGTTCTAGGTCGCCCACCAGTAAAATGCGGGAATACATTTAAGTTCTAGGTCGTCCACCAGTAAAATGCGGGAATACATTTAAGTTCTAGGTCGCCCACCAGTAAAATGCGGGAATACATTTAAGTTCTAGGTCGCCCACCAGTAATATGCGGGAATACTTTTAAGTTCTAGGTCGCCCACCAGTATAATGCGGGAATACATTTAAGTTCTAGGTCGCCCACCAGTAAAATGCGGGAATACATTTAAGTTCTAGGTCGCCCACCAGTAAAATGCGGGAATACATTTAAGTTCTAGGTCGCCCACCAGTAAAATGCGGGAATACATTTAAGTTCTAGGTCGCCCACCAGTAAAATGCGGGAATACATTTAAGTTCTAGGTCGCCCACCAGTAAAATGCGGGAATACATTTAAGTTCTAGGTCGCCCACCAGTAAAATGCGGGAATACTTTTAAGTTCTAGGTCGCCCACCAGTAAAATGCGGGAATACATTTAAGTTCTAGGTCGCCCACCAGTAAAA
The DNA here is from genome assembly GCF_000393655.2 of Nicotiana sylvestris. Lineage (NCBI taxonomy): Eukaryota > Viridiplantae > Streptophyta > Magnoliopsida > Solanales > Solanaceae > Nicotiana > Nicotiana sylvestris. The sequence goes on from NC_091060.1 coordinate 69,715,836, forward strand.
TGCGGGAATACATTTAAGTTCTAGGTCGCCCACCAGTAAAATGCGGGAATACATTTAAGTTCTAGGTCGCCCACCAGTAAAATGCGGGAATACTTTTAAGTTCTAGGTCGCCCACCAGTATAATGCGGGAATACATTTAAGTTCTAGGTCGCCTACCAGTAAAATACGGGAATACATTTAAGTTCTAGGTCGCCCACCAGTAAAATGCGGGAATACATTTAAGTTCTAGGTCGCCCACCAGTAAAATGCGGGAATACATTTAAGTTCTAGGTCGCCCACCAGTAAAATGCGGGAATACATTTAAGTTCTAGGTCGCCTACCAGTAAAATGCGGGAATACATTTAAGTTCTAGGTCGCCCACCAGTAAAATGCGGGAATACATTTAAGTTCTAGGTCGCCCACCAATAAAATGCGGGAATACATTTAAGTTCTAGGTCGCCCACCAGTAAAATGCAGGAATACATTTAAGTTCTAGGTCGCCCACCAGTAAAATGCGGGAATACATTTAAGTTCTAGGTCGCCCACCAGTAAAATGCGGGAATACATTTAAGTTCTAGGTCGCCCACCAGTAAAATGCTGGAATACTTTTAAGTTCTAGGTCGCCCACCAGTAAAATGCGGGAATACATTTAAGTTCTAGGTCGCCTACCAGTAAAATGCGGGAATACATTTAAGTTCTAGGTCGCCCACCAGTAAAATGCGGGAATACTTTTAAGTTCTAGGTCGCCCACCAGTAAAATACGGGAATACATTTAAGTTCTAGGTCGCCCACCAGTAAAATGCGGGAATACATTTAAGTTCTAGGTCGCCCACCAGTAAAATGCGGGAATACATTTAAGTTCTAGGTCGCCCACCAGTAAAATGCGGGAATACATTTAAGTTCTAGGTCGCCCACCAGTAAAATGCGGGAATACATTTAAGTTCTAGGTCGCCCACCAGTAAAATGCGGGAATACATTTAAGTTCTAGGTCGTCCACCAGTAAAATGCGGGAATACATTTAAGTTCTAGGTCGCCCACCAGTAAAACGCGGGAATAGATTTAAGTTCTAGGTCGCCCACCAGTAAAATGCGGGAATACATTTAAGTTCTAGGTCGCCCACCAGTAAAATGCGGGAATACATTTAAGTTCTAGGTCGCCCACCAGTAAAATGCGGGAATACATTTAAGTTCTAGGTCGCCCACCAGTAAAATGCGGGAATACATTTAAGTTCTAGGTCGCCCACCAGTATAATGCGGGAATACATTTAAGTTCTAGGTCGCCCACCAGTATAATGCGGGAATACATTTAAGTTCTAGGTCGCCCACCAGTATAATGCGGGAATACATTTAAGTTCTAGGTCTCCCACCAGTATAATGCGGGAATACATTTAAGTTCTAGGTCGCCCACCAGTATAATGCGGGAATACATTTAAGTTCTAGGTCGCCCACCAGTATAAGTCGCCCACAAGTATAAATGCAGGCATGTCCTTACCAATAGGAGACGCACTTCCTCAGTTTAGTTTCACCATAGGAGACGCACTTCCTAAGTTTAATCTTACCAATAGGAGACCCGCCTGTAGAACGGAGTTTGTTGTAGGACAAAGAAAAGAAGTAATCAGGCGTCCACCGGGAGAACAAGGACAAAGAAAAATAGAAATCAGGCGTCCACCTGGAGAACAAGGACAAAGAAAAGAAGTAATCAGGCGTCCACCGGGAGAATAAGGACAAAGGAAGGAAGAAATCAGGCGTCCACATGGAGAACAAGGATAAAAGAAATAGAAATCAGGCACCCACCTGGAGAATATGGGAATACAATTGAAGTATTGAAGTCAAAAGCCCGCTCATATGAGAAACGAGCACACTTAGAATCAATGAAGCAGGGGAATACAACAGGAATCCCCAGCAGGAAGCAATAAAAATCCCCAGCATTCACAAAAGGCTGGTCAAAAAGACAACAAGAAAACAAGAGGGGAAAGGAACCTAAGGTACGGAAGTGGAGAACATATGTGGTCCGCTCAAGAACTAGCACCTACAACTAGCAGTATCAAGGTTCAAATCTGAAGTCTGTATGAAGCACCATTCAAGACTCAAGACCAAGTTTCAGAAGGCTTACAGATAGGAATCCCTGTAACTAGTAGTTGATAGGCTTAGTTAGTCTTTTTCAGTCTTCATTTTTTATTGTAACGACAGGACCGCGGACCGGAACCTCAATGGAACGGCACCTCGATCGGCTCCTCACCTCGGTACACTCTACCATCTCTCTCATTTTCGAACTACACGGGGCCTGATTTCTGTATAACCAAGGATATGTAGGCAGCTCAGATACCAGGGCTCGGTCACATTCCTTTCCTTTCCGTAGTGTAGTCCCCTCCAAATAATGGTTGGGTCAAAAACACGTCTAGTCGTTCTTTGTCGGAAAACTCTTCGTGTTTCCAGTCAAAGAGGGGCAGCTGTAAGCACGTGATTTTTGACCCTCCCCGAAGATTTTCACATTTTTTAGCATAAATATGTAATTGGGTCTAATATAGTCATTTTAACTATTTTACTTTATTTCGTTGCAAAAAGAAAAATCACAAAATATATATATAAATTTTAGTTTATGTATTTCTCATAAACTTGAAAAATACAAAAAATTGTACTTTATTTTGGTACTTTATATAAATTCGAAAATTTACAAAAAAAAATATAATTCTATTAATGTTTTGTAGTCGTTTTAATTTTGGAAAAATACAAAAAATATTACTTTATATTTTGTCTTTATTAAAAAAACGAAAATTACAAAAAAATAGTTTTATTAATATTTTATAGTCATTTTAACTTTGAAAAATACAAAAAAATATTACTTCATATTTTATCTTAATATTTATGAAAATTACAAAAAATAGTTTTATTAATATTTTGTAGCTATTTTAAATCTTGAAAAATATTCAAAAAAAAAGGGATATAGTTTTGTTTAAATACTAGTCTTATTTTTTGTAGTTATTTTGCTTACATAGGACTAGTTAAGCAACGTTTTCCTATTTCTCGGGTCCGGGCAAAAGAATAATATTCGGGTTCAAACTACCCGGTTTTAGGCCTAATTTCGGACGTAACTCATAATAAACCGAGTCCAGGACACATGGGGAACCCCACCACGCGTGGGGGACACAAATCTCGAACCCCACCACGCGTGGGCTCATTTTTTTGGGCAAACCCATTACAAAATACGGATAAAACATTTTGAAAGGGGAGGGATTTTAAAACATTTTGGAGGAAGAGACTATTCATCTCCTTCCTCCTTTGAAAGAACGAAAAGGCAAAAACCTACTGTAAAAACCAACTCCCCCTCCACCAGCTTCACGGACACCATCAACAAACCAACCCCAAACAACCAGCTCTTTCCGTCTCCGTCTCACCGCCTCCGTCAACAACCAAAAACCATCCCTCGTCGTCACGCCAAAACCACCCCAAACAACCAGCTCTTTCCGCCTCCTCCATCACCACCGTCAACAAACCGCCATTGTTACCCATCCAGCTTCACCAACACCACTCCGTCACCTTCCCCACCACCCCCCTCGTCGTCACTGTTCCCCAGCACCACGACCAGCAGCAACAACCCACCAGCTCGTCGTCCGCCACCAGCTCCATCCGTCGACCTCGTCCAGACCACCACCAAACATACCACCAAACAGACCATCAAACAGGCCCGTCGACTCTACTGTCGACCACCTGCCCCGACGACCCACTGCTGCTGAGCTCGCAGTCCCGCCACCAGCTCCCTCCATCGTCACTACCTATACGACTACTCCATCTCCTCCAAGCTCCATCACAACCGGAGGAACAAACGCAAAACCCTACCCCAAACCACCTGCTTCACCCGTTCCAACCAACATCTCGAAAAATCCAACAGCAGCAACAGTTTCTTGGTCCGAGCTCCCTGCTTCCATCGAGGTCGTCGTTGTTCGTCGAGGTCCGTCTTGAGTTCCGTCGGAGTCGTGTTTGTCGTTCCGAGGTTACCGAGGTTCAAAGGTTTGTTCTTCATCCTTGTTTCATTTTGTTCGTTTCCCATGTTATGATTCAAGGCGAATGAGAGTATTTGATATTGATGAATGTCGACAATGCAATTTTTGTTGTTTTGTTAAAAATGTTTATTTTTATGGATAGTTACTGCATGTTTAAAGTGAATGTGAGAATGTATGAACGGTTGCGAGTCATCTTGGTTGAATCGTTTTTTTGTTTACCATGGATATTATTATTTATTAGAATCATTGTTTTCATTTAACCTCAGATGACGTCATGGGTAGAAAATCATAATTATTTTTAGGCTTGCCTTTAATAAAAATGAGACGAGCCTCGAAAAAATGCACAAGCTGCGGGGCCCTCACAGATATATGTATCATAATGAACACTTAGATTCTGGGAGGGGCCGTTTAGCAAATTTCACGGCCTTACCCAAAATAATAATGCGCTAGCTGCTTTAGGCGCGCCTTTAATAATGTCATCTCTCTAAACTCGGGTGCACATTTATGTGACCCAAATCCAAATTTTAACGAAATTGAAATTTGTCTCTAAATCGCGGGTACATTGATTGTAACGTGGTTCGAGATGCATGTCCATGACGTTGCAAATTCCTTTTAAAAAATAAGAATGAGATGAGCCTCGCCGAATAAAAACACAAATTGCGGGGCCCTCAGTAAATACTTGTTTAAAATTACTTAGAATTCAGGAGGGTCGTTTAGCGAATTTCACGGCCTCCGCAAAATAATAACGCGATAGTCTCTTTAGGCGCGTGTTTAATAATTTACTTTCTTAAGCTCGGGTGTGCATTTCATGCGACCCAAATCCAAATCTCAAAACATCAAATAAAATGCGTTCCGGATTGTGGGTGCATTTCATGTGACGCAGTCCAAAGACGTGTTTTAAGCGATGTTCACATTCTTGTAAAAACAATAATAATAAAGCGGTTAAAAGTTAAAATTTGCACATAAGTTCATATTCGTATAAAATCAGATAATCAAGCCAAATATAACAGTTGAGCGACCGTGCTAGAACCACGGAACTCGGGAATGCCTAACACCTTCTCCCGGGTTAACAGAATTCCTTATCCGGATTTCTGGTACGCAGACTGTAATATGGAGTCATTCATTTCCTCGATTCGGGATTAAAATTGGTGACTTGGGACACCCTAAATCTCCCAAGTGGCGACTCTGAAATAAATAAACCAATCCTGTTTCGATTGTCCTTTAATTGGAAAAAACTCCCTTGCGCCCTAGCGGGTGCGGAAAAAGGAGGTGTGACAGCTCTGGCGACTCTGCTGGGGATCTCATAACCCAGAATCTCTGGTTCAGGGTTAGAAATTCGAGCTTAGATAAATTGTTATATTTGGTTTTACATGATCTGTGCTTAATGTGCTAATTGGTTGTCTTTTACCGCTTTGATATTACGTGAACTGTATATAAACTGTGCCGAAACCCCTATCCTTTCTGAGTCTTCTAAATCATGAAGAAGGGTGTACTTCGTACGACTTCTTTTCTGTATAGTGTCAAATCCCAATTTAGAACGAGGTTCGGACAAGTTGCTAAGCCGGTGAAGCTTCTGTATTCCCGGTACGCTGCCCCCCCTCGGCTCGAGCTGTCCGCTCGGGTAAGCCAGGTCTAGAACAAACACCCAGGTTCTGAACTTAGTATAACAAAGCCACATGCCGGATCCCTAGTAGGAACGTTTATTTGCATCATGTGCATTTGACTTAGGGGACTCAACACAGGGGTTGGGTCCGTCTAGGACAAGCAACCTGAAAATAATAGACCATCTTTTGGCATCCTATGTGCTACATGTTGTACTTATTCAAGGGTGAATTGTTATGTTGATCACGTTTAATAAGAAGGCCGCACGTTTTTCCAGCATGATCTTATTTTAATTAAAAGCATGGGGAACATTTGTGGAATTCAAGAGGCCTTGGTATTCCATATGTCCCCCACGCTTTACATTTTGGGAAAAAGCACATGGGGAACCTTTGTGGAATCCAAGAAGTCTTGGAATTCCCTATGTCCCCCATGCTTCATTTTTGGGAAAAGCACATGGGGAACATTTGCGGAATCCAAGAAGTCTTGGAATTCCCTATGTCCCCCATGCCATATTTTTGAAAAAAAATACAATAAATATAAAATATATATATATATATATATATAAAAAGAGCATGAAAATTCAAAAGATTTTGTATGTTTTCATCTTCCATAAATTAGAAAATCGTGAAAAAAGAGGAGAAAATAACAGTGTAGAGATATAACTACTTATTTTTAGAAAAAAAAGCAATGTCCAAGTAGTATCGAAACTCTGCCGAAATTTTGAGAAAATAAAAAAATGTCTTATTAGTTTGTTATATTAAAAGCAAAGGAAAAATAGAAGAAAAAATCATCATTGTTCTGTCTTGTTTTTTTTCTTCCAAAAAGAAAATAGTTTGTTGTGCCATAAATAAAAATCAAAAAAAAGTCTGGTTTTTTTTAAAAAAAAATGTTTTTTTAATCTTATTTTGGTTGTCTATGAAAATGCCAAATAAAAATAAAAAGAGTCGGGCGTTAACGTGATTTTATTATCTGTTCCAAAATAAATATATATATAATCAAAAAAAAATTCAAAAGAAAATTCAAAATTAAAAAAAAATCCGAAAACATTTTGATTCTTCTTTAAAATCCAAAATTCAAAAAAAATATTTTTTTAAGCAAGGTAAAAATTCCAAAAAAAATTGTCTTTTTCTTTAGAATAAGAAAACAAAGGAAAAAGAAGGAATGTTTTATGTTTTTTGTATGTTTTTTTAATTTGTTTGTTTGTTATGAATGAAAAATAATAGTCTATTTGATTGTTGTGGAAAAAATATAATAAAAAAATGGAAAAGGGTCTTCTCCAAAATAGTTTATTTACCCGAACTACGCGGGTTTGATTCTCACCGGATGTGAGATACGTAGGCAACCCTCATCGGGTCCAACCCCACCTTTTGCTAAAAAGCCAAAAACAAATAAATAATAATAAAAGAATAATATGTCAAATTTTAATTTTGTCATAAAGAAGTCGGGTGACGTTGTTTTATCAAGACATAGCCGAATGTTCCCGAGAGGGACGCCGGAAGGCTGACTTTGCATAAACAAGCCACTTTTGGGTCATATTTAAGATTTGGTCCAGTTGACCCACACAGCCTTAAAAATCTTCGTCCCCGAGACGTTGAAAGGCCGTGTTTGCAGTATTGAGTTTTCTAATTTGAAAATCGATAAAAAGAGTCATAAATAAGTCAGGTGATGCTGTTTTGTCATAAATAGCCGAATATTCCCGAAAGGGACGCCGGAAGGCTGACTTTGCATAAACAGCCACCTTTTGGGTCATGTTTAGGAGTTTGGTCCAGTTGACCCGTACAGCCTTAATAATCTTCGTCCCCGAGGCGCTGAAGGGCCGTGTTTGCAACTCCACGTTTTCATTGTAATTTGAAAAAAAAAACAAAGAGTCAGCAGTTATGTGAATACCGTTCGGATTTTTTGTCATAATAAGCCGAGCCAGCCTCGGCCGCGTCTTAAACCGTTCTTGCCGAAATAGCCTTAGAGTATCTTTCAGTTGTCGAAAGGTTATTTTCGTAAAAGAACGGACAAGTTTGTAAGGTGTCATAAAATAATCCTCCCCGGCCTCAAAATTCATGTGAAATTTGGAAGGGGCCACATTTGCAAAAATAGTCGTTTGGTTGCATTTGTCAAACGGGGAAAGAAACTGGCCGTTTGTAAATCTTTTGATTAGAATATGCGGGTGTTTGATTTTCGAGTTTGTAGGTCATCTTCAAACCTTTGAAACCCGGCCTGTTTTAATATGAAAATTGAAAAAAATGTTTATTATTGTTTATCTCTTATTGGTCCGAACTACGCAAGGTCTGATTCATGCGGGGTCATGATACGTAGGCAATCTCCATAAGATTCGACCACAACAAAAAGAAAAGCAAAAAAGCAAAAAAAAAAAAAGAAATGAAAAAGAGAATGAAAAAAGAATGAAAAAAAAAAGAAAGGAAAAAAAGGAAAAGAGAAAAGAGAAAAATGGCAAGCTGGGAATGAGGAATGAGTTTTTATTTTATTTTACTCTATTTTCAAAAAAAAAAAATAATAATAATAATAAACTAGTTAGTTTATAACCCGAACTACGTCGGTTTGATTCTCACCGGATGTGAGATACGTAGGTAACCCTCATCGGGTCCAACTCCCTTTTTCATTTTACCAAAAATGATATACCATAAAGCATATATGTATATATATATATATATATACACATATATATAAATACATATATTGTTTGTTTTGTGTTCAAAGATTTTTGTTTAGAGTCAAAATAAAGGTTTTTGTTTTCGCCTAAAAGGTCACCTTAATAAATGTGCAGGATGAGCACAGAGCAAAATGAACCATTCTCGGCCCTCAGCGAGGTCCCTCTACAACTCCACATGTGGTGGAATGACTTGGAAGCCGATAGCAAAGGGGTAGTAGGAAGAATATTGGGAGGTTTTGTAAATTTGTTGGGTGTTAGGCCGAGGACAGATATTCTTGAAGCTCTAATACCATTTTGGGACCCAACCCGCAATGTATTCCGTTTTGTTGACTTTGAACTTTCACCGACACTTGAGGAAGTTGCCGGATATGCGGGATTGAATGAGAGGTTAAGAGGGCAGTATTTGCTTTCGCCAAGGCCAGTGTCTCCGCATGCGTTTCTGGATCTACTAAGCATTAGTCGGAAGGTACAACATGACGATTTATCGAGAGGATGTTGTGATCTCCATTTCTTGTATCAGCGGTACGGAACCCCGCAGGGTTTCGAGGAACCGAACCTTGGGCTAACTCACGGAGGGAACAGAAACAAATGGGAAGCAAGACGTACTTTGGCTTTTATCACAGCATTCTTGGGAGTCATGGTCTGTCCAAGGAAGGATAAAAAGATAGAGATAGGTCTGGTAGGGATGGCCGACGTGGCAATCAAAAGAACCAATAGTACTGTGGTTCCTTTGATTTTGTCCGAAATCTACCGGGCTCTGACTATATGCCGAGAAGGAGGCAAGTTCTTCCAAGGTTGCAACCTGTTACTTCAGCTATGGATGCAGGAACATCTCCATCACCGAGTAGGATACATGAACCACGGGTTGACCGAGAGGAATTGTATCAGCGGATTCAAGAAGCGCATGACAGGCGCCAGATTTCCTGAAGGTGTCGAAGCATGGTTTACACGGTTAAGGTCAACAACATCTGACCAAATTGAATGGGCATTCGGTTGGTTGACTGATACTGAGGTGATCTACATGTCGGCTGAAGAATGTCATGTTCTCTTAATGGGGCTTCGCAGCATCCAGCCATATGCCCCTCATCGGGTATTACGACAACTGGGCAGGTTTCAAGTAGTCCCTACTGATGAAGATCTGAGCAAGCATGCCTTGGAATTAAGACCGGGAGTCATATTCCCCGAGGGGAAGATTAGAAAACTGTGGCATGAATGTAGATTCTTGGAGCCCAAGACCATGGTGCGAGAACTAGCTAAAGGTGAGGTAGACCCAAAGTACGATGCTTGGTTCGAAAGAAGGTTTCAGATTCGGCAAAGACCTGCTAAAAGGGCACACGTCCAACACTTCACAGATGATTCACAAGAGCAATGGGGATGGTTAAAAAGGGAGGAAGGTTACCGGGTTGAAATCGGGAAGCTAAAGCAACAAGTCGAAAGGCTTGTATTTGAGAACAATGTGCAAGTCGCCTCGGAGCAGGCTGAAAGAAACAAGCTAGCCCAAGAAAACCAAACCTTGAAGGCCCGCCTTCGCCAAGCCAGTAAGAGTAACGTTGACCGACAGAAGCGTCGCTCTGACGAAAGATTGATAGCAAGTTTGAGAAGTCAGGTCATCCAGAGCCAAGAAGAATTAGAACAATCAGAAGCTTGCATAGCAAGGATGAAGGTCAGATGGGCAAAGTACACAATGGCCCGGAAGCAGCGTTTGCAACAGGTCATAAGGGATTATGAAATGAGCGTCGGAATATTAAGGGAGACGAACTCCACTCTACATGATCGGATCGTCAAACAAGCACGAGACGCCCAGGCCGACAGAAGACAGTGCTACGATGCAATGGCCTGCATGGAAAGACAAATGGAGTTGTTCCAGGATCGACTTGCCGACAATGCTCAGGCACTGGAGTTAAAGAACCGACAAATCAGGCAGTTGTTCAGCGAAAGGGATAACATTCGAGCAAGGATTGACGAAATCGGGCATTACATCTACATGAAATGCCTGGCATGTGAACGAACACCTCGGAAGACCCTCTTTGTTTCCATCATGGGCTGCGTCCACCGGATTATGAACGAGTTGAAGATCCTGCAAAGAGACCTCACACCTAGAGCCGCGGAGAGGCCGAATGATGCCTCGCGGGCCCTTAAGTTGGAAAATTAGTTTTTGGTCAAGTCCTGTTTATTTGGCTTCTGTTGTTTTCCCATATGTTGTTTTCTTTTCTTCAAACCAGGTTTAAAACCGTGGAGTCTGTGTTGTTGCTATTTTTGTTTGAAACAATGTGTAATAGCAAATTTTGATAATGAAATTAAGTGACTCCAGAAGAATTTCTATGTGTCTTTACTTTGAGGCAGAACTACGCCTGGTCTGATTCACGCGGGGACATGATACGTAGGCAATCCCCATAAGATTCGACCGCTTTTAATAAAGAAAGAAAAGAAAATACAAAATAAAATAAAACACAGGGTTTCCCAAAGTACTTTAAAAGGGGACGAATGAGCAAACCGGGATGACGCATGTTGTTTGAAGCAAAGCATGTAGAAACGATTAACTGCCTAGGTGCATTGCATCCTCTATGTGTTACGATCAAATCTGTTAAACTCTAACGCTAACAAAGTTTGTTGTTGTTTGAATCAAACAAATTAGTTGTTAAAGAACTCTGGCAACACACTCCTATCAAACCAGATCCAAAGGACCGATAGCAACCAGCATGACTACTTCAGAGAATAGTAATGAGGAAGAGAGGCCGATGAGCCAGTTGCTAAAAGAAGCGATGGAAAAGATTGAAAGGATGGGACTAGAGATGAATGCAATGCAGCTAGCCATAGCCAAAACACAAAAGAGCCCTGAAACACTGGGACACATGCCGGAATACCCTCACTCTGGCCCTTCCACAAGCCGCCCAAATCCCCTTTATCATCAAGAAAGAAGCCCTCATGATTCCCAAGCTCCACCACCCCATCAACCTCTCCCAACACCCAATATTCCCATTTTTGTGGGACCAACATCAGCCCCTTTGCAAAGAACGACCAGTGAGCCATTGTTTCAGGCTCACGATACACAATACTACCCCCCCGAGCCTACGTTTCATGCCCCCGAACCACAGGCTTACAATCCACATTTGGAAGTGCCGGCAGAGATTGAGAAGCCGGCTAAGGCCCCTGAACAGGATGAAGTATTGAGAAAGTTCAAAAGCCTGGAGCAGTCCTTCAGGAACTTGCACGGGCTGGGCAATCAAGTCAGCGTAGCATACAAAGATCTGTGCCCTTTCCCAGACGTCCAACTCCCGGCTGGGTTCAAGATGCCTAAGTTTGATTTATATGAAGGGCACGGTGATCCCATGGCACATTTGCGGGGATTCTGTAGCAAAATGAGAGGGGCAGGCGGCAAGGATGAGCTGCTGATAGCTTATTTCGGCCAAAGTCTGAGCGGATCTGCACTAGAATGGTATACCAGGCAGGATTCCAGCAGGTGGTACACGTGGGATGATCTGGCGCAGGCTTTTGCAGGTCATTTCCAGTACAATCTCGAGATAGTCCCTGACCGTCTCACATTATTGAGAACTGGGAAGAAACCCGGGGAAAGTTTTCGCGAGTTCGGGTTCCGCTGGAGAGAACAAGCAGCTAGAGTCGATCCTCCCATGAGAGAGGGAGAGATGGTGGACTATTTCTTGCAGACACTGGATCCAACCTACTTTGGTCACTTGGTGACAACAGTTGGAAAATCTTTCAACGAGGTGGTCAAGATAGGGGTCATGATAGAAGAGGGTCTGAGGTCTGACAAAATCTTGAACTATTCGGCACTCAAAGCCACAACCCAGGCTATTCAAAGCGGCACGGGAGGTGCGCTGAGAAGAAAGAAAGAAGAGGTTGCCACGATCGAGGCAGGCAGTTGGTCCAGGGCTGGCAGGCCGCACTACAACCAACCCAGACCTCCACAGGTCAAACTACCCATACAACCCACCACAAAATTTCTATCCACCTCGAGAACCACATTGTTCCGTACACCAGGCCCAAGCATACACTCAGCCTCCGGTTCGCCCACAATGGCGCGCGCCGGCTCCCCAGAACATATATGCACCACCACAAAACACCTATCCTCCACCGAGGGCGTATAGAAACCCTTCAGGGGCAGGCTTCCGGGGAAATCCAGATGCTAGGAATGACAGGTTGTGGAAGCAGAGAACTTTCACGGAGTTGGGAGAAACCTACACCGCTTTGTTCCACAAGCTGAGGCAATTGGGTTTGGTTAGTCCTGTCCAGACTCGAGAACCAAATCCCCCACCTCAGAATTTGGATCGATCAATAAGTTGTGAATACTGCTCAGGGATGCTCGGGCATGACACCGAGAAGTGTTGGAAGTTAAGGCATGCCATACAGGATCTTATCGACACCAATAAGATCGAGGTCCAGACACCAGAAGCTCCTAACATCAACCAAAACCCACTGCCAGCGCACCACGAAACTCACATGATTGAGTTGGTGTGTGAGGGAGGAGAGTTGAGAAAACCCTCACAAACAGTGATGATGATCCAAGCCGCCCCGAAAGAAGTCTCGACCAGTGGAAGGACGAGTGTACAGTCGCAGGGAGAAGGCATCAAGCCGGTAGTGAAATTGGGAAAGAGCTCGTCCGTCATAACAAGCAAACCCGAGCCAAGCAAGTTGGTAATACCAGGGATCCCGCCCACACCGGCGGTCGTGTTGAAAGGGGTATGTAGAGAACGGGTGACCATAAAGCCTGTGGTCCAGCTGCCGATGATTGACAGCAGGGCTGTGCCTTGGAAATATGAAAAGGCGGTGGTGATGTACAAAGGAAAACAGGTGGAAGAAGTCAGTTGTGAAGCGCAAGGGCTGACTCGATCAGGTCGATGTTTTGCTCCGGTGGAGCTAAGAAGAACCAACCCAGTTGCAACCAAGAAACCTGTGTCCGAAGAAGAGGCTGAAGAGTTCCTGAGGAAGATGAAAGTACAAGACTATTCTGTGGTCGAACAGCTGAGAAAAACACCGGCCCAGATCTCACTGTTGTCATTACTGATCCATTCTGAGGAGCATCGTCGGGCCCTGTTGAAGATATTGAACGAAGCTCATGTACCCAGTGAGATTTCTGTAAACCACCTGGAAACCATTGCCAGCAAGATTTTCGAGGTGAACAGGGTAACATTCTCAGATGATGACCTGCCGGTGGAAGGTACGGAGCATAATAAAGCTCTATACCTAGCTGTCAAATGTGAAGACTCGGTGGTAACTCGAGTATTGGTGGATAACGGCTCAAGCGCCAATATTTGCCCACTATCTACCTTGAACCAGTTAAAGATCGACCACGGAAGGATCCACAAGAATAGTATCTATGTCCGAGGGTTTGACGGAAACGGAACAGCTACTGTATGGGATGTTGTACTTGAACTGACCATTGGTCCGGTCCTGTTCACCATGGAATTCCAGGTGTTGGACGCCACAGTATCTTATAACCTGCTGTTGGGACGAGCCTTGGAGAAGTGTCAATAAGGAGGCTGGAGAAGTGTCAATAAGGAGCGAAACATTTCGAAGGCTGCAATTTATTACTTCAACTTTGGCTCATGGAGCATCTCCAAAGGGGAGAATACCGACAAGAGATTCAGCGAAGGGACTGGGATGATCACATCGTTTTCCATTATCCAAAGCGAATGAATTACATCCCTGATATGTTCACTCAACCGGAGGATGCCAAAGGATGGGTTGAGCTATTTGATAATCTGGCGGAAGAATAGGTTCAACGAATGTTCGAGTAGTGTCCGACCGAGTAATTCATCACCCGATCCAGAGATGCACCTTTTTTGATACTGATTGGTCTGAGGGACATATCCTAATGTCCCTCTCCGAGTTATGAGAAAAGTTGGTAGGAAGCAAGTTATACCCAGGGTCGACAAGATGAGTCATTTCCGGGCTGACTTCCAGAATGATGATAGTCCTTACAAGTGCCAAGCTCAGCATATGTGGCACTGCAAGATAATAATGGGGAGAGATACCATCGAGCCAGATAGGTATCATGCTGGTTGTGCTCCTTTCTACTTTGGTTGGTTGGAAGACAATCATGATGGTCTAGGCCAGCCAGGGTTTGCTCGAGGTCACAGGATTATAGATGAAAGGGTCGAGGCATAGGTCAAATACAACCAACTGCGTAAAAGGATCCGGGAGTACGAAAGCAAACACCGCAAGATACAAGAGTCCAACTAGAAGCTGATTGAGGAATGGAAGGACATGGTTGTCAGTGCCAACAAGCGACTAGGATACTTGGAGCGAGGCATAGTGGAATCGAAGAGAAAGTTTCTCAAAAGGGTTGAAGATTGTCAAAATGCTAAAGGAACCGAAGGAGGACACCTAGCCAAAGCATACCTGTTGCTGGGACATTGCGAGTTGGGGAAGCTTTTCGACAGAGCCAAGGATGACGAATCTGGGGAAGGTCCTTCTGGGACCAAGTAAATATGAGTTTATCTTTTCGCTTTATAAATGTAATAAGGCCAATGGTCATTAGTGACTTTTTTATTTCCTGTTTATTTAGTGTCAATTTGGGATTCGTCTATTTTTTATCAATAAAATGAGGCACTTAGCATCCTAAGTTCTCCAAATCAATTTATCGCTAGGTTTACCTTGGGCACAAAGAGGTCCCCAAATTAGGACACGATTTACATTCCTGCACTATGTGTTTAAATATTGCAATACATTTTATAATCCTCACTGACTTGATTACCTTTTTTTTTTATTTTTTTTATTATTCCCCTCCCCAAAGGTTAGTTCGTGCACTCTGACAACATCATCCTATTCCATGAGATCCAGGGGCCCTCCACCTACTCCTCCTCTTAGTACTGTCAAAAACAAGAACAAAGGCAAGATGGAAGATTTGAACAACGTCAGAAAGGAGAATCCAACTGAACGGGTAGAGGCCACTAATGGCCATGGTACTCAGGTTCATCAGGAGAATGTATCCCAACTTGAACAAAAGCTGTTGAAATTCCAAGAAGAACTCGATCAGGTTCGGAATCTAGAAAGCTTGCCATTTTCCCTCAGCATCCCAGATATCAATTTCTCCAATACTCAAAACCCTACGCCGCCTCAAAACATCCCAAAGCAACAGAATCATCCCGCTCTTCACCATCACACTATTCCACCAAAGACCCAATGTAATACCTGCCATACCCCAAACAATACTCCGCTACTCATCCTCGAACCCCAAACTCCACAAACGACCACTTTCACACCCACCATAACACCCCTATCTACGTGGAGACCACGCCACACTCCACCCAACCTATCTCAAGCACACCCAAGTCTGATAAAAATGATTTGCTTATCAGGAACCTGGCTGAGGAACTTAAGAAATTGACTAGCCCGATTCAAGGCGTAGAATGAAGCAAGGGAATTGAGGGGATGAACTATGAGGATTTATGTATACAGCCTGATGTCGAACTACCCGAGGGGTACAAACCTCTGAAGTTCAAAATGTCTGACGGTACAGGTGATCCAAGGGTCCATTTGAGGAAATACTACGACAAGCTGGTTGGAGTAGGGAAAGATGAGAGAATCTACATGAAGCTGTTCATGAAGAGTTTGAAAGGAGATGCGTTGTCCTGGTACATCAGCCAAGATCCAAAGAAGTGGTTAAGATGGGTAAGCATGGTGTCCGACTTTATGGACAGGTTCAGGTTTAACACAGAGAATGCGCAAGATGTGTTCTATATTCAGAATCTAAAGAAGAAGCCTACAAAAATATTTTGCGAGTATGGTACTCGCTGGAGGTCCGAAGCTGCCAAGGTCAGACCTGCCTTAGAGGAGGAACAGATGAACAAATTCTTTGTCCGGGCTTAGGACCCGTAGTATTATGAACGACTAATAATGATTGAGAACCACAAATTTTTCGACATTATCAAACTGGGTGAAAGAATTGAAGAGGGTATCAAAAGCGGTATGGTTACAAACTTCGAGGACTTGCAAGCTACAGATAAGGCTTTACAGTCCGGTGGTGTGTCCAAGAAAAGGGACATAGGGGCTGTGATGGTTGCACAAAGGACCAAATCTCCACACAAATACCAAACTTACCTAACACCTCCACTCACATATCAGCCAACCCAAAGTTACCAAGCACTTTCACCCTTATACCAAGCCCCACCACCAATTTATCAATCACATACACCTCCTACATATCAGCCTACTTCACCCAAATACTCCCAACCCGCTCATGTGTACCAAACCTATAATGCTCAACCATCCCACTATCAATCACCTCCTACACGCCAAAACTTCCTTAGACCCTGACCTAACTTTGATCACAGACCTCCAAAATAATATAAGGTCATTGTTGAACCAATTGACCAGTTGTACGAGAGACTCAAAGCTGCTGGTTACGTCACCCCCATCCCTGTTGCAACCCCTGAGAACCCTTCTTAGTGGGTTAACCCAAACAAATCCTGTGCATACCACTCCGGCATAAAAGGGCACACCATCGATGAATGTCGTTCCTTGAAAGACAAGATCCAGTCTTTAATTGATAACAAAATTATTGTGGCAAAGGAACCCACTCCAAATCTCTGCAACAACCCTCTTCCAGATCATAAAGGTAGAGGTATCCACATGATTGAAAAAGAAGATGATTGGGATACCGAGGGATCAATCGGGTTGATCACAGAAGGCGATGACCCAAAGAAGCCAATAGTTACTCTTAATCCAATCATAGTCCAGATTCAATCATCTAAGGATGCTAAGGTAAACTTGTCTGTGCCACTCGAATTTGAAGCAATATCGTCCACAAAAACACCAGCACCTATTGAGGTTGAATTCGTGTCTCCGGCAAATGCACCTGCACCATTTGAGGTTGCAGTTTTACCACCCAAGGCACATGCTCCGTTCGGAGTAAGGATAGCCACACCGATCCCAATGGCAATGTCGACCATGACACCATTCCATACAAAGGTTGTACCTTGGGATTATACAGCCGAGGCAACAAGGAAAGTCAAGGTCAGGTTCGAACAGACCGTTGCAGCATAGGGTAAGATGAGAACTGGTAGAGTCGATACCCCTAAACATCTAGCTGAGTCTAGCAATCAGGCCTCCAATCGGCCACCCATTATTGAGACGGGTCCAGACAATCTTTGGAGAAAGATACAGGCCAAGGAATACTCGGTCATCGACCAGTTGAACAAAACACCAACGCAAATCTCTATTCGTGCTTTGCTACAAAATTCTGAGGTACACAAGAATGCTCTATTAAGGGTACTAAGTGAAGCATACGTGCCAAGCAACATCATCGGCGGGGAAATGGCTAACATGGTAGGACAAGTGCTGGAGAGCCATAAGATCACCTTTCATGAGGACGAGCTGCCACCTAAAGGGTTCGGGCACAACAAGGCGTTGCACATCACTGTGCAATGCGAAGACTATTTTATCACCAGAATCCTGATCGATGGAGGTTCCAGTCTCAACATTTGTCCACTAGTAACACTCAAGAGGTCGGGTAAGGGACTACACGAGATAAAATATGGAGCTATCAATGTGAAAGCCTTCGATGGTTCCCAGAGATCCACCATTGGTGAGATTGTCCTATGCTTGCAAATGGGACCAACATGGTTCGATGTCGATTTCCAGGTGATAAACATGCCAGCATCTTACAATCTGTTATTGTGGTGGCCAAGGATTCATGCTGCTGGGGCTGTAGCATCAACACTGCATCAGGCAGTAAAATTCGAATGGAATCACCAAGAGGTGATCATTCACGGCGACGGTAGCAACCCTATATACAGTCGCCAGACCATTCCGGCAATCGGAGGAAGAAGGAAGCTAGGTGGAAAGACTAACCACCACATTGAATGGGTAAATGTTGTTGACAAAGATAAATGGTGGGATAACAAAATCGAGAGTATACTGAATTAGAGTGGGTACGAAACTGGCAAGGGGCTCGGTAAAAACCTCCAAGGAATCCCTAAGCCCATAAAACTCAAGAAGCATGGCACTACTTTCGGTCTAGGATATGATTGCACCTGGGAAGAATTCAACAACTGGTCGCCACCATGGTGCGGTCCTTTCTATCCACTGGAGTATCCAATACCGCATTTGGAGCAGACTTTCTAACAGGCCGACATTGTTTATGGGTCAGACGAAGAAGAAGCACTGGCAGCGGTGAAGAACTTGTTCCTAGAGGACAATGACATGGACTGTTGTGTTATTCTCGATGAGAAGGGGGAGGAAGGCCCTTCCATACAGGCTGTGAGCAGAGGGGCACACCTTAATAACTGGACCATCAGGACAACCAGCGCCCGACGATCCTCGGGGTAGCAAGGCTAAAACAAGCATCATGCACTATTTTTATTTTACTAAATGATTTTTTTTTCACATTTTTCAATTCCCGCAATAAGATCTTCAATGTTCAAAACAGTTATGCAATTTATCAAAGCATTCTGACTTTTCTTATGAATAAACACTCATTATTATTTTCTCTCATTACTTTACTTATACAGCATTACTATTACTTATCTTAACGAATCAACGACTATGACATGCAATGAGACAGCGCAACAAACGGACATTGATTCAGAGGAAGATGATATACCTGATGAGATTGTTAAAGAAATTGAGAACTTTGAGAACAGACCTAAGTCCAACTTGGATGATACAGAAATTGTTAACCTGGGAGATGCAAAAAACGTCAAGGAAACACGAATCAGCGTTCACTTATCGCCATCAGAAAAAAAGAATACACAGAATTTCTAAAGGAATATGAGGACATATTTTCCTGGTCGTATGACGACATGACTGGTCTGAGTACATCTATTGTGGCTCATAAACTGCCAACCGATCCGACATGTCCGCCGGTAAAGCAAAAGCTCAGAAAGTTCAAGCCTGATATGAGTTTGAAAATCAAGGAAGAAGTCACTAAGCAAGTCAAAGCTAAGGTTCTCAGGGTAGTAGAATACCCGACATGGTTAGCCAACATTGTGTTAGTGCCAAAGAAGGACGAAAAGGTCAGAGTCTGCGTCGACTACCGGAATCTCAATCGGGCTACTCTGAAAGACAATTTCCCTTTGCCAAACATACACATCCAGATTGACAATTGCGCCAAGCATGAGCTGCAGTCACTTATAGATTGCTTCGCTGGTTATCATCAGATCTGGATGGATGAAGAAGATGCTAAGAAAATGGCTTTCATTATGCCGTGGGAATGTACTATTACAAGATGATGCCATTCGGCCTGAAGAATGTAGGGTCCACCTACATGAGGGCCATGACTACCATTTTCCATGATATGATACACAAGGAGATTGAGGTGTATGTAGATGATGTCATCGTCAAGTCCAAGAAGGCCACTGATCACATGAAATATTTGAGAAAGTTCTTCAATAGATTGCGAAGGTACAACCTGAAACTGAACCCCGCAAAGTGCATATTTGGGGTTCCTGCTAGGAAATTGCTTGGGTTTATTGTGAGCCGCCGAGGGATTGAGCTGGATCCGTCGAAAGTCAAAGCTATTCAAGAACTACCACCGCCAAAGAACAAGAAGGATGTGATGAGTTTCTTAGGGAGACTCAACTACATCAGCCTATTCATAGCATAATCTACAGTTATTCGTGAGCCAATCTTTAAGATGTTGAAGAAGGACGCCGCTACCAAATGGACCGATGACTACCAAAAAGCCTTCGATAGAATCAAGGAATACCTGTCAACACCACCAGTCTTGGTCCCGCCTGAGCCAGGTAGATCCCTATTACTCTACCTTGTAGTATTGGATGGAGCTTTTGGTTGTGTTCTAGGGTAGCATGATGAAACGGGGAGGAAAGAGCAGGCCATTTATTACCTCAGTAAGAAGTTTACCCCGTACGAGGCCTAGTATTCTCTATTAGAGCGCACCTGTTGTGCTTTGACTTGGGTATCCCAAAACTAAGACATTACTTCTGTGCCTATACTACGTATCTCATATCAAGGATAGATCCTTTGAAGTACATCTTTCGGAATCCCATGCCCACCGGCAAGTCGGCCAAGTGGAAAATCCTGTTGAGTGAGTTTGACATTGTCTACGTAACTAAGAAAGCAATCAAGGGACAGGCACTGGCAGACCACCTTGCTAAAAACCCCATGGATGGAGGATACGAACCCCTGAAAATGTATTTTCCTGATGAAGAGGTATCATTCATAGGAGAAGACATTGCAGAATCCTATGACGGTTGGAGAATATTCTTCGATGGAGCAACAAACTTCAAATGAGTTGGCATAGGAGCAGTCCTAGTGTCAGAAACCGGTCAGCATTATCCGGTGTCTGCCAAACTCAGATTCCTCTACACCAACAATATGGCCGAGTATGAAGCCTACATCCTAGGACTCAAAATGGCCGTTGACATGAACGTTCAAGAGCTGCTAGTGATTGGAGATTCAGACTTACTTATACATCAGGTGCGAGAAGAATGGGCAACCAAGAACTCCAAGATACTCCCATATTTGTATCATATACAGGAATTGAGAAAGAGATTCACAAAGACGGAGTTCCAACATGTTCCCAGAGTTTAGAATGAGTTCGCTGATACATTAGCTACCCTGTCATCTATGATACAACATCCAGACAATAATTTCATTGATCTCATTCTAGTAAAGATCCATCATTAGCCAGCTTACTATGCCCATGTTGAAGAAGAAGCAGACGAAAAGCCCTGGTTTCATGATATCAATGGATATTTGGCAAAAGGAGAGTACCCAGAGCTTGCAAATCCTACTCAGAAACGTACACTTCGGAGGTTGTCCAATAATTTCTTTCACAGCAGAGGAATCCTGTATAGGAGGACTCCCGATTTAGGACTATTAAGGTGTGTCGACGCAAAGGAAGCATCCAAGCTACTAGAGGAAATTCATGATGGGACCTGTGGTCCACATATGAACGGTTTTTGTCTTGGCAAAGAAGATACTCTAGGCTGGTTACTTTTGGATGACTATGGAAACAGACTGCATCCAGTACGTCTGGAAGTGCCACCGCTATCAGATATATGTGGACATGATAAAGGTACCTCCAAATGAGCTTAATGCAACAAGCTCACCGTGGTCGTTCGCCGCCTAGGGAATGGATGTTATTGGACCAATCGAGCCTGCCGCTTCCAGCGGGCACAGGTTTATCTTAGTAGCAATTGACTACTTCACCAAATAAGTCGAAGCGGCATCTTACAGAGCAGTAACTAAGAGAGTCATGGCAGACTTTGTCCACGACCGCATTATTTGTCGATTCGGGATTCTAGAGTCGATCATTACTGATAATGGCTCCAACCTCAACAGTGACTTGATGAAAGCTATGTGTGAAACCTTAAAGATCAAACACAAGAATTCCACAGCCTATAGGCCTCAGATAAATAGAGCTGTAGAGGCCGCCAACAATAATATCAAGAAGATATTGAGGAAAATGATAGAGAAGCATAAACAGTGGCACGAGAAGTTATAATTTGCTCTATTGGGGTATCGCACCACAGTTCGCACATCAACCGGGGCACCCCTATATGTTGGTTTATGGTACAGAGGCAGTCATTCCTGTCGAGGTAGAAATTCCTTCCTTGAGGATCATACAAGAAGCCGATCTCGACGACGCAGAGTGGGTGAAAAGTTGTTATGAGCAACTAGCCCTTATAGATGGAAAGAGAATGAATGCAGTTTGCCACCGGGGCAGCTGGTGTTAAAGAAAATTTTTCCGCATCAAAATGAAGCCAAAGGGAAGTTCTCTCCCAACCGGCAGGGTCCATACATGGTTCACTGGGTTCTGACAGGAAGAGCGCTCATACTTGCAAAAATGGACGGAGAAGTTTGGCCAAAGCCAATGAACTCAGATGCAGTCAAGCGTTACTATGTGTAACCTTTATGATTCCCTTATATGATGTAAATTGAACTATGCCTAACCTGATTCCTATTTAAGAGAGGATACGTAGGCAGCCCTATGGGTTCGGTCACAATTCAATAAAAATTTCATTTCCCCCCGCAATTGGAAACTAGGGCAGAATTTTAAAGAGGAGCCTCAAAATTCTGAAGTAATCTTAGCAAATCGCTGCACTAGCAACAGTAACAAATGTCAACCCATCAAACTGGGGTAGAATTTTGAGGACCACCCGTAAAATTCCGTATTAGGAGAGGTTACAATGTCCCGAACCACGTCACAGTCGTCGGTTCATCTGAAAAGCTATCTTAATTATATACTTATATCATATTTTGACGAAATCATGCATGTTTATTACTAAAATTGCTTTGTTTAGCAACGCTACCCCAACGATACATATAGTATCACTAGATCAAAGCCGAGCAGGTCAAGCAAAGCCAGTAGGGATACGAACTAACCTCCCCCCCTACAAAACTCATGATTTTTCTTTAGATGCAGGCACTTGGATTGCGAAATCATCAAACATACTATACACTCATGGGACAAACATTATTCAGTAACATGACACTCCGAACTATTACACTTGCAAACGTTTGCTATCACAATACACCAATGATGCCATGTATGTCACAATGATCCCAGTAATCGCAACACCGCAATGTGGCAATAATCAATCTATCCCCAAACTGATTTCTTTCCTTAATTAAGCCTGCTACTACCCGTTAAACAGCGATTCCTTAATTAAAGGGAATCACTTGTATTAATTGATTATGACTTGTGATTGTTTCCATGTTTGTGTTAAGACTTTACTTATTACCTTACTTTTCACTCGTTTTCAAAAACTATAAATATCCATCCCCTCTTCTTTCAAAGGCACGAAAAAAAATTGAGTTCAGAACACACACTTACACTAAAAACTTTCTCTCTTTTTTCTGCTACTACTTGTGCTACTACTTTGTCTAGCCGGCTGAAAGCCAAGGCTAGATTGTGGAATCTAGCTTATTTCTTTCTTTTTGTACTTGCTTCTCTACTGGTATGTCCTAGTTAATTTTCAAGCATCCACAACAACATGTTTTCTTTAGTTGTTTCAGTTTCTTTCACTCTTGCCTGTTTCTGCTCCTGTTTATGCAGTCAAGTTTCATTACTAGTATGCTGTAATATGCTCCCTCCCCTTTTAAATTAATGTTTCCTTATGTATGTACTCTGTCAGTCACTTGTTATGTGTTTGCTGACTTATGAATCCCAAACCCCATATCCCCTCTATGTGTTTGTGTTCTCTGGCTGGTTTGTGGGCATGTCAGCATTAGATATTGTTGTGCATGACCCGAACCTGACCCTTTCTGGGGTCATATGCTTCATACAATGTACTCCCAAAACCCCATTGACCCCTTTGTGTAACTACTAATTCTGTGTAGTTTGAGTTTTACTACTACTGTTTTCAAATTACCCTTACTACTTACTATTTCCAACCCAGTTTTAAATAAATTTCTTTCAACTATGTTCTGTACTTCCACTATATTCTTAGAACCTGGGTTCTGCCCCTCTTGTGTGAGCCTTACCTTGGGATCCTTGAGCTCCCTCTAAACTTGGACACATAAGAGCTGGCCCTTCCACACTGCACTCATTTTTGTCTAGTTATGCAAACCTGGGTGTAAGCACTGCCCGGGGTCCCTTGAGACCCTTAGGAAATTTGACACACCCAGGTGTGAGAAAGGCTTTGAACATCATTGGCATTTGAGGTAGTTTATTCCATAACTTAGAGAGGAAGTCAAGAATCATGCTTCCTATGGTTGTAACTTCTTATTTTGCACTTTTCTAATGTAATTCAGTTATTTTGGTATGTAATAATTTGTAACAAATATTGGGGTTGGATAGTGAAAAGGGATGGGGTGATTATGCATGCTTCAGCTATTAGAAGGGTAGATAACATGCTTATAGGATCTATTTAATAAATTCTACATGTTTTACTTCCACACTTAGATAACATGTCTATAGGATCTGTTTAATAAATTCTGCATGTTTTACTTCCACACTTAGATAACATGCCTATAGGATCTGTTTAATAAATTTTGCATGTTTTACTTCCACACTTAAACACCATGCCTATAGGGCCCAAGTCAGTCTTTAATATTTAGATACCATGCTGGTAGGAATTAAAATCAGCTATAATAGAAATCATGTCTATAGGATCTAAAACCAGTTTAGTCAAAAAAATCAGTTTCACTCATACTGTTCTGAATCAGTTTAAGCAACCTACTCCTTTTATTTATACGGTTTAGAAAGCATGCCTATAGGATCCAAATCACCTATTTAAAAATTAATCACTGCTCTGATGTACTCCTAATCAGTAATAGATATTATGCTCATAGGACATCACCAATACACACTTAGGCAAGTCTTAGGTAATAATGATAAAACTGAATCCGCCTTTGTTAATTAGCAACTGCTACAACCAGCAGACAGGCCTGATTCAGACTTCTTATCTGAGTTATGTACTAAATTGGTCTGCTTCAACAATTAAAACATCCTGCCTTAGTACTTTAAATTCTGACCCTAATTGTGTTTAAGTCATGTTATTTATGTGCATTGTCTGTGGAGGTATATATAAGCCTCTTAATTGATTATATGTTTCCACTAATATGCAGTCCTATGTGTTTTATATGTCGCCTTAGCGTTTTTACCTTTAAAACCCAAGGGTCAACCTAAAATCCTCCCTATTGAATAGTAGTCCTAAATTCCTCCGGGACTGAGAGGAATGGGACGGGTAATAGCATGCAATAGAGGTCGAGACCAATCCGCGCTTTAATACCTTAACGGGGTGGGAAGGGTAGATATGATGACCGGTGCGCTAATACCACGTGTATCCCCTCTTATGAGGAGTGTCATACTGGGTATCACATTGATGTGATCTATATTATAAATAAACTTAGAAACTCCTTTTCAAAATTCGCATTTTAATAATTGTTTCAAACTCTTATGTATTCAAACTTAAATCCCCTACTATGTGAGCCTATTTTTGTCTGTCTGCTAATTGTACAAAATTCAAAAAAACTGTCTGGCCAGGAACCACATTTGTGGATCCTGAGGGTGTCTAACACCTTCACCTTAGGATAATTTCAAGTCCTTACCCTATCTTTGGTTATCAAACAAACTTAGAAATGAACCCTATATGTGTCCTAATGCA